>NC_137773.1:40864371-41539517 GCF_963455305.1 Plecotus auritus
AAAAAAATTTTTTTAAAATCTTCACCCGAGGATATTTTCCCATTGATTTTAGAGAAAGTGGAAGAGAGAGGGAAAGACAGAGGCAAATATCAGTGTGAGAGAAACACATCGATTGGTTGCCTCCTGCACGCCCCCCCCGCCTCCCCACCCCACCAGGGCCTGGGGAGGAGCCTGCAACCGAGGTACATGCCCTTGACTGGAATCAAACCCAGGACCCTTCAGTCCACAGGCCGATGCTCTATCCACTGAGCCAGACTAGCTAGGGCAGAAATTTAAAGCATGTAACAAAGGTATAATGTAAAAAAAAACCAAAACACACCATACAACTTCACATCCAATGTTCACGGATAGGGAAACTTAATATTGTTAAGATAGTGATACTTCCCAAAGCAGTTTTTGGAGTCAATTCAATAACCTATCAAAATTCCAATGATTTTTCTTTTCCTTCCAGAAACGACAAAGCCAATCCCAAATTCATATGGAATTGAAAGGGGCCTGAATAGACAAAACAATATTGAAAAAAGGCCAAGTTAAACAACTCACATTTCCCAATTTCAAAACTTACTACAAAGCTATAGTAATCAAAACAGTATGGTACTGGCATAAGAATAAACATATAGACCAATGAAATAGAATTAAGAATCAGAAAAAAAACATACATCTATAGCTAATTAATTCTTGACAAGATTCGGGGGTGGGGGTAGGGGTAGTCTCCTCAACAAACGATGGTGGGAGAACTGGATATCCATATGCAAATAATGAAGCTGGACCCTTATCTCACACCACAGACAAGAAGTAACTCAAAACAGATCCATGACCAAATATTAAAGCTAAGACTATACAACTCAGAAGAAAACATAGGGCTAAATCTTCATGACATTGGAGTTGGCAATGGAGTCTTAGCTATGACACCAAAAACACAAACAACAATAAAAGTTAATTAATTAGACTTCATTGAAATGAAAAATTTTTATGCACTAAAGGACATTAGCAAGAAATGGTAGAAAATATTTTCAAAATTTTTATTAAAGTATAATACACAAAAAAGTGCACGTATCACAAATGGTATTTAAAGCTTTTAGCATTCTACCCTTTTATGAAAAAAATTTTTGGATTTTGCATTAAACTCAGTGATTATAATTTTAAATTATTGTCAATGTCTCTCATAGCTTTTAATGGGTTGAATTGATTTTGGAGCCTGCAGAGTTCTTCCTATCTGGACCCTGATCTTGATTCCTTTCTTCTCTCATGGGTGTAGATGCTAGCGTAGCTTTCTCAGAAATAATAACAGTGCCTGAGACACTGCATATCTGGAAATGTTTTTCCATATCCACCCTTAAATGACAACACAGCTGTGTATGGAATTCTTGAATATAACCCTTTCTACCCAAATTCTGTGGGGACAGTCCCACATATCCTTAGAACTGTGGTGAAGTTTGAGGTTATTCTGCTTTTTGATATTTTGCAGATATTGGTCATGGGATCCTCTTTATGGTAGCTCCCCCCCCACAAATGAATGTTTGTAGAATATTTTTATTTGCTTTTTTGCTTTTTAAAATGCTTTTGCCACACGAAATCTAAATGAAGTTTTTTTTATACCATTTAACTAAAATTCAATGAGTCCTTTAATACACAAATTCAGAACTTAAGTACAGAAAACTTTTCTAATATCATATATTCAGTTATTGTTGATGTTCCTACTGCTCAGGGCTCATTTATTCATCATCAAACAATTACTGAGGCTCTATTTAAGTGCCAGGTACCGAGAACACAGAAGTGAGAAAGACATGATCTCTGATCTCACCACACTTTAGTTTGGTGGTAAACAGACAACAGATGAAGTAATTATAACAAAGTGTGATATCAGTAGGAGAAGGAAGTTCCACATGTGATGGGTCATAGACAAGGGGACTTTTCTCAGCCTGGGGTAATGGGGAAGGTCTCCTGAGCCTATGTGGGGGTGGGGGTGGGAATGGGGAAGGGGGCGAGACTGGTGCAGGGTGCAGGCAGACACAGCACATACCAGAGTCAGAATGCTGGGAGCTTCGAGGGAGTGTAGTATGGTTGTATAAGCGCCATGTTATTGCTTTATTTTTTTTGGGGGGGGGGGAGTGTTTCCTCTTTAGTCTATCTAAGTCTGTTTCCACCAGCAGACAGGGAGTTGGTTAGATCTCAGGTATTTCAGGGTGCAGGTGTCCTCAGAGACAGGCCATGGCTCTTGCCCACAAAGAGCTCCCAGCCTAGTGGAGAGAGGCGAACAAGTTGACTGTGAGCTCCTGAGGGCAGGACCACAAGAGGTGAGAGCAGAGCCAGGCTGTAGGAAAGGAGGGTGTAGCAGATCCAGCACAGATGAGAAACAGAGGTGAGGGGGTGGGCGGGGCCCCGAGAGGCTTCCAGGAGTTGTCAGAGTTGGGCGGAGCCAGAGTGAGCATCTGGGAGGGATGATGCAGGGTTGGGTGGGGTCAGAGAGGGCTTCCAGGGAGGGGTGATGATGTCAGGGCTGGGACTTGAAGGATGGATGGAGGGGTAGCAGGCAAAGCAGAGCACACCAGGGTCCCTCAGCCACGAGCCAGGAACAGGTTCAGTGGCAATTTGCCATGTTATGAAATCCTCAGACATTAGGTGCCCTGATGCCATTCTCCTCCCTCAGCTCAGACCCTCCTATTCACTCACTTTCTGAAAACAGTATATACCGAGCACCTACCATTCCCCAAGTACACATACGGAGAGGAGAAGGAGCATCCTTGTCCTTCGGAGGCTTGCAATCTGAGAGGCCCCCAGGGTGCCGAGGAGCTGGCTGCAGGCGCTTGGTCATCTGCTCCCATCCCCTGGCTGGCTGCTGGCCATCAGCAACTGTCTCCTCCTTTGTGTCTGGGTCAGATCTGCCTGAGGGAAGACCCTAGGGTGGCAGTGCTGGTGGTCTGGCTGGAGGGAGTGAGTCTGGAGGGGAGGGTGCCCAGGGAGGAGCTGTTGCCTGGACCAGGATAATGTAGTGTGGTTAGAGAGGGATGATGGGTGGAGGGATATAGGAGGTAGAATTAACCATAATAATACCCATTTTTAAAACTCTCACTTAATCCTCACAACTGGTGGTAGTATCATTCCCATTTTACAGATAAGGAAAGTGAGGTTCAGAGAAATTAAATAATTTGCCCAAAGTCACATAGCTAAGTAGGTGATGAATGGGCTCTGGAGTGGGAATGCTGAGGATGACCCTGGCATGTGGATAGGTGCAGGCGGAGAGGGGCTGATGGCGAGAGAAGACTGCCAATATCCAGGCCCAGCACAGACTGACCCACAACCCAAGGTCTGGCCTCATCTCCTTCATCTCCCTTCCCTCCTGGAGGGGAGTCCTCCCCATGAGAGCGGGAGTTTTCAGACATAAGGGACTTCATGTGGTTAAGCACCAGCATTGGGCCTGCTGACAAATTGTGCTTGTTGATGAATCCCAACCCAAGAAAAACATTCCAAACACAGTATCAGCCGTGTTTGGTCTTGAAATGAGGCTTGTGCTTACTAGCATTGGGGCAAGGCAGAACCATTCCTCCCCGATGGACAGATCTATGGACATACATACACACACACACACACACACACACACACGCATGCACACAAATACACATGTACAGCATAAGAATCCAGACAGAAGCACACCATCATGTACACAAAACACTCACAGACACACGTGCACACACAGACAACTAACTTCAGAGGCGTGACCCTGGGGACCATTACCTTCAGATTAAAGCCAAAAAACTGTCTTCCTTGCTATGAATACCTTTTAGTTTTTGCAAATATTTTTACAGGTAAAGAATCTATCCTCTCTTCAGTAGCAGAACTGTGCTTCTAATCACTGCCCACGGCGGGAAATCAGGCCTGCAACATTCTGGATTCTCCGTTTGAGAGAAAACCACAGCACTGCCTCCCCAGCCTATCCACATTCCCCCAGTGAGATATCATTATACAGCAGAAAACCACGGGGTCTGTATCAGAGGGAAATCCAACCCTTGAAGATAAAGGGACATTTGAAAGAATGCCCAGTAACACCAACATCTGATTAGATGGTTTTTATAGGTGGTTATGCGCCTGCCCCCTTGCTGCGCCCCTTCATCCAGGCCAAGGAGACTGGGTTCATTAACAGAACAGATGTGGCCTGTCTCTACCATCAGGATAAAGATCACAAAATACCCGCAGAAAACAAGGACATTCTGAACTGGGGCCGCAGCAATAACACTGACTTGGGCCCAAAGAAAATTGCATTTTTTCCTTCCAGTTCAATTAACAAACATTTATTCAGGACCTGTTATTTATTCGGCTTCATGTTTCAGTCCTGGGCTTCTCTGTCAAGGCCTTCCTCTAACTGGGATCAGCCCTGATGGAGCCGCCTTAGGAGGTCAGTCCTGTGCGGAGGACCAATGTCTGGAGGGCCCAGTATCCTTTGCTCACTGGGGTAAAACCCTAGCTCTGCAGCTTAGTAGCTGTGTGACTGTGGCTAAGTTACTTAACCTCCCCATATCTTGGGTTCATAATCTGTGAACTGTGGGCAATGCCAGCAGGTCCCTCAGGATTGTGATGACTGAATGAGATAGTATACACCAAGCACGAGACTTCCATGCACGCCGTAAGCAGTAACGGTTGGCTATTATTCTTATTACTGACATAATGACAATTAGTATCAGCTTAGCTCAGCCCTCTTGCCTGGGCTCCGGCCTCAGTTTTCTTGCCCTGTCATACTTAGACTTAAAGCTCCTCCATGGATTAAGCTCTGATTTAATTTTAGCCCTCCTGGCCAGACCCTGATTCTGCTGCCCCTGTAATAAGAAACTGGAACCAGCCACTGTGTGTCCATCTCAACCAAGTCTGGATGCCTGACCCAACCTGAGTGCTGCCCAGTCCGGTCTCCTCCTGGGTACCAGATGGCTGGCCAGCCCTTCAGCCCCACAGTGAGCCATGCTGCCCAATTACCTCATGTCCCACCCAAGCCCTTTGGGGGTAGCAGGATGGAGACAAGTGGGCGAGAGAGAAAAGAACTGAAAAGAAGCCTCAGGCACACACATCATACTTTGTTTTTCTGGGTCTGTTGGTGGCCTCGCCCTAAATCCTTGGTCAGGGATAGTAAACCGCCTTGCCTCAGTGTACAGGGCTGCAGAGATCCAGGTATTGTACAAAGACTATATAATGTGGTTACAGATTTAATGTCTACCTCCCCCACCCCGAATGCACGCCCCAGAACAGCAGGGACCCTGCCTGTCTTAGTCACAACCTGGTGCTTGCAATGTTGTCAGACCCATAGTAGGTACTCAAGAAACACTCAGAGGATGACTGATCATACGCCATTGCCCCCATACTGCCTGCTCCCTCATCCAGGCCTGGCCACTCGTTTTTAAGGCAAGTGGCATTGCCCACTGTGTCCAACTTGGCCGTGGCCACACCAAGGGCCACTGTCCCAGGACTAAGGGAGCACAGCAGAGCCAGGCCAGCTTCCAACCTTCAGTGCCAGGACTGTAGTCACTGATCATGACACTAAATATTCACCGAAAATCTGTTCTGTGCCAGGCACGGGGGTAGGCACTGTTACTCTGAATTATCTCATTTACTTGCAGAACCCACTGAGGTAGGTATTATCATCATCCCATGCCATAGATGAAGGAGGCAGGCACCAGGAGATATACAATGGCCCAGGTTATGGGCTTTAAGTGACAGAGCTGGATTTGAACCCAGACGGCAGGGTCCAGACACGGTTCCCTTCTCTGGTGCTCCGCTGCCCCCCATGAATAGGGCCAGCCCCAAGTGTTGGAGTTGCAGCCTTTCCCCCTGCCCAGCTTGCATCCTCAGGGAGGGCTGAGTAAAAATTTCTCTGGTCAGCAAGGCCGAGTGTCCACTCCAGCCCATCACTTAGGACCTGAGGGAAACCGTGCTCTGCTCCTCCGCTTCCCTCTCTAACAGGGGCCTCTGCAGCACTTCTGTGGGGCTGCTGTGCCGACTAAAGGGGGGCCGTGGCTCATACAGAACAGGCCCTACTTCCTGCCTCCCTGTCTTGTGATGCTACTTCCCTTTTGGCTACAGCACAAGGGGAATGTGGGCTTTGGTTCTTGAACGGGTAAGAATGTCCCAAATAATGGGACACACTGAGCTCTGAAGTCCTGGCTTTGGGTGGTCGTCACCCCCCCTCCCCCACCCTCCCCGGGGGAAGGGCTGACCTCATGGGGGCCTTTCTTGTTTTCATTTTATCTGTAGAACATGAAACAGAGTTCCATTCCCAGGGAAACCCCCCATGGAAGCAGCAATAAAAACAGAATGCCCCCTCCCCAGAAGGGGGTCACAGAACCTCAGCCCCAGGACAGGGTAACTGGGACTCTTTGTTTACTGGGAAGCTTGAAATGCTCTCTGGTCTCTTGTTCCCATGTTCTCTTAAGAAACTGATTAGGCTGGGAAAGAAGGGTCTGGAAGTGTTAAAAATTCCCACAGAACAACCCAAGCCATTTTTTGAAGTGAATTATCAACAGCAACAGCCATGATCTCACTTTTGAAGATACAGGTTGACCTAATGAGTATGTTCCATAAGAAAAATATTTTTCTACAGGAGAACAAGCGTGTGAGAGTCAGCCCGCGGACACTCCCAGAAGCGCCTGGCTTTCCTAGAAGATTATGTCCTTACTTGCTGTGTGACCTTTTCTTTTCTTTTTAACACTTTTAAAATTACAGTTTACATTCAATATTATTTTGTATTACTTTCAGGTATACAGCATAGTGGTTAGACAACCATTTACTTTACGAAGTGTTCCCCCTAATATTGCTGTGTGATCTTGCTTGGGTCACTGAGCCTCTCTGAGCTTCACTTTCCTCGTCTATAAAATGGGGATATTTAATACCTGTGTTGGAAGATGAATTTGATGATGGATTACGGTCTCAGCACAAGGCAACCCCTCCCATCAAGTCAAACCCTTTTGCACAGGTACCCACCTGCTGTCATTTGTTAATAGGATCTAAGACTCACTGCATTAGGGGACAGACAGCAGGTGAGTCTGAGGCAGAGAGTGCCCTGGGGAGAGAGCACATGGATGGGACAGGGGCCACCAGGTGACAATTCCTCCTTCCCTCCAGAACTCAGTCTCTCCTTTTTTTTTTTTTTTTTAAGAACTTTAAATATTATTTTTCAATTAAAGTTTACATTCAATGTTATTTTGCATTAGTTTCAGGTATAGAACATAGTGGCTAGACAATCATATACCATACAAAGAGTCCCTCCTGCCACCAATATTTCCAATACCCGCCTGGCACCGTATCAGTTATTACAATATCATTGACTATATTCCCTTGCTGTACTTTACATCCCCATGACTATTTTGTAACTATCAATTTGTACTTCTTAATCCCTTTTCACCCAGCCTCCCAACCCCCTCCCACCTGGTAACTATCAGTCTGGTCTCTGTGTCTATGACTTGGTCTCAATTTTGTTTGCTCATTTCTTTTGTTCTTTCAATGCCACATGTGCATGAGATCATATAGTACGTGTCTTTCTCTGACTGACTTATTTCCATTAGCTTAATACCCTCTAGGTCTATCTATGCTGTCACAAATGGCAAGATTTCACTTTTATGGCCAGGCAATATTCCATTATATATTTGTACCACAGATTTTTTTATCCACTCATCTATTTATAGGCATTTGGGTTGCTTCCATATCTTGCCTATCCTATCTAATAAAGAGGGAATATGCTAATTGACCCTCATGCCATCACAAAGATGGCAGTGCCCACAGCCAATAAGGAGGGGATATGCTAATTGACTGCCCTGCCCTCAAAGATGGTGGCACCACAGCCAATAAGGAGGGAATATGCTAATTGACTGCCCCACCCTCAAAGATGGTGGCGCCCACAGCCAATAAGGAGGGAATATGCTAATTGACTGCCCCGCCCTCAAAGATGGCGGCGCCCACAGCCACAAGATGGTGGCGCCCAGTCCCCTCAGCCCCCCAGCCTCCCAGGGCCAGCCCAAGGCACAAGCAAGCCTCGGATGGCAGCTGCCCAGCCGCCCAGGGCCGGCCCAAGGTGCAGGCAAGCCTTAGATGGCGGCTGCCCAGCTGCCCAGGGCCAGCTGAGGCTTGTGCTGCTGGCAGTGGCAACAGCAGAGGTGTGATGGGGCATCGCCTTCCCCTGATCGCCAGGTTGCCTCCCGCCCCTGAGGGCTCCCAGACTGTGAGAGGGGGCAGGCGGGGCTGAGGGACCCCCCCTCGAGTGCATGAATTTTCATGCACCGGGCCTCTAGTTGTAAATAATGTTGCAATGAACATAGGGGTGCATATATTATTTCAAATTAGTATTTTAAGTTTCTTTGGATATATACTCAGAAGTGGAATTGCTGGATCATAGGCAGTTGCATTTTTAATTTTTTGAAGACCCGCCATACTGTTTTCCATAATAGCTGCACCAATCTGCATTCTCATCAACAGTGCATAAGGGTTCCCTTTTCTCCACATCCTCACCAACAATTGTTTGTGGATTTATTATTGATAGTCATTCTGACTAGGTATGAGACTATATCTCATTGTGATTTTAATTTCCATTTCTCTGATAATTAGTGACACTGAGCATCTTTTCATATGTCTACTGTCCATCTGTATGTCCTCTTTGGAGAAGTGTTTATTCAGGTCTTCTGCCCATTTTTTTTTTTTTATAATTTTTTTTTTAATATATTTTATTATTTTTTTTTTATATTTTTATTGATTTTTTACAGAGCGGAAGGGATAGGAGGGATAGAGAGTTAGAAACATCGATGAGAGAGAAACATCGATCAGCTGCCTCCTGCACACCCCCCACTGGGGATGTGCCCGCAACCAAGGTACATGCCCTTGACCGGAATCGAACCCGGGACCCTTCAGTCCGCAGGCCGACGCTCTATCCACTGAGCCAAACCGGTTTCGGCTCTTCTGCCCATTTTTAAATTAGATTGTTTTTTTGTTTTAGTGTTGAGTTGTATGAGTTCTTTATACATTTTGGATATTAACCCCTTATCAGATGTATCATTGGTTAATATGTTCTCTCATTCAGTAGGTTGCCTTTTGTCTTGTTGGTTTCCTTTGCTGTGCAAAACCTTCTTAGTTTGATGTAGTCCCTTTATTTTTTTCTTTTGCTTCCCTTGCCTGAGAATATATATGTCAGGAAAAAATATTGCTAAGAGAAATGTCAGAGGTTTTATGGCCTATGTTTTCTTCTAGGAGTTTTATGGTTTTGAGTCTTACATTTAAGTCTTTAATCCATTTGAGTTTATTCTTGCATATGTTGTAAGAAAATGGTCTAATTACATTTTTTTTGCATGTATCTGTCCAGTTTTCCTAGCAACATTTATTGAACAAACTGTCTTTATCCCACTATATGTTCTCTTTCATCAAATATTAATTGAGTATATAGTCATGGGTCTATTTCTGGGTTCTTTTTTTCCTGTTCCATTGATCTATGGTCTGTTTTTATGCCAGTACCATGCTGTTTTGATTACTATAGCTTTGTAGTATAGTTTGATATGATATCTTCAACTTTGTTCTTTTTCTTTTAAGATTACTGTGACTATTTTTTGTGTGTGTTTTCATATCAATTTTTGGATTATTTGTTCTAGTTCTGTGAAATGTGAATGTTGATAGGAATTGCATTGAATCTATAGATCGCTTTTGGGACATTTTAATGATGTTAATTCTTCCTATCTATGAGCATAGTATATGCTTCCATTTATTTTTATCTTCTTAAATTTCTCTCTCTTTTTATTAATCCTCACCTGAGGATGTGTTTATTGATTTTAGAGAGACAGAGAGGAGGGAGAATGAAACATCAAATGGTTGTCTCCCATACATGCCCCGACTGGCAACCAAACCTTCAACCTAGGTATGTGCCCTGACTAGGAATCGAACCCGAAACCTTTTTGGTGCATGGGATAATGCTCCAACCAAGGCAGCAGGCCAGGGCTTGATTTTTTTTCTTCAGTATCTTACAGTTTTCCAAGTACAAGTCTTTCACCTCCTTGGTTAAATTTACTCCTAGATAGTTTTTAAAATTATTTTAATGGACTTGAAAATAGGATTTATAAGTTTCTTAGTTTCCCTTTCTGATAGTTCACTATTGGTATATAAAAATGCAACTGATTTCTGAATATTTATTTTGTATCCTGCTACTTTAGTGAATTTCTTTATTAGTTCTAGTAGCTTTTTGGTGCACTCTCTAGGGTTCTCAGTATCATAACATCTGCAAACAATGACAGTTTTCTTTCTTTCTCTTTCTATTTGAGGACATAGACTTAGTCTCGGAATCCTCCATACTCCCCAGTTCTGAGACTGTGTAAAGAGGTTGGCTAATCCTGGTGCTACATCTCCAAACATGATTTAGAAGCACATAGCATTTATTTATTTTTATTTTTAAAATTTTTATTAGAAGCACATAGCATTTAAATAACATGTGGGCTCCTTGTGCTCTGTAGGGGGGAAGTCCCCAGCTCTGTGCTGGGAAAATGCTGTCTAAAGGAAATCACCCAGCACCTACTTGGCACCTTCCAGGTGCAAAGGTTCCCCACATTCTCACTTGAATCCTGACACTTCCCACAGGAGCTGCATTTGTCCCAAAGCCACGCCAATTGGCGTTTCTGCTGAAAATTAGACAAAAGCCAGGTTTGACCAGAACAGAGGTTCTGAGCTACAGAAAGCAAAAATCAAGTCAGAGAAGACCTTCGGCTCTGGGGACTGAGGGCCAGAAGGGCCAGCAGGGAGTGGTCCCATGGATGACTCACACAGAGGCAGGCCATGCCCAAACAGAGCCTGAGTGTCACAGCTCCTGGGAGGCAGGTCGGAGGAGGGGTACGGGGGGGAAGGGACCTGTCAGCCCCCACCCCTCCACCCATCCTGAATCCATCATCTCCCCCACCCCCATGGTTACTGAAGATGCTAGGAATAGGGACATTCTGCATTCCTGTGTCATGCTTTGTCCTTCAGCAATAGAGTTGGAATAAATTACAAGAGAAGCATTACCTGAGTATGTTATCATAATCACATGAAACAGCACTTGTAGTATTTATAATGAAACTAGAGGCCCGGTGCACGAAATTCGTGCACAGGGGTGGGGGGGTGTCCCTCAGCCCAGCCTGCACCCTCTCCAATCTGGGACCCCTCGAGGGATGTTCGACTGCCCGTTTAGGTCCGATCCCAGTGGACATCCCTCTCACAATCCAGGACTGTTGGCTCCCAACTGCTTGCCTGCTTGCCTTCCTGATTGCCCCTAACTGCTTCTGCCTGCCAGCCTGATCACCCCCTAACCACTCCCCTGCCAGCCTGATTGATGCCTAACTGCTCCCCTGCCAGCCTGTTTGCCCCTAACTGTCCTTCCCTGCAGGCCTGGTCATCCCTAACTTCCCTCCCCTGCAGGCCAGGGTCCCCCCCAACTGCCCTTCCCTGCAGACCCAGTCTCCCACAAGTTCCCTCCTCTGCCATCCAGGTCACCCCTAACTGCCCTCCCCAGTAGGCTTGATCGCCCCCAACTGCCCTCCCCTGATGGCCATCTTGTGGTGGCCATCTTGTGTCCATATGGGGGCAGGATCTTTGACCACATGGGGGCAGCCATCTTGTGTGTTGGAGTGATGGTCAATCTGCATATTACTCTTTTATTAGATAGGATAGAGGCCTGGTGCACGGGTGGGGGCCAGCTGGTTTGCCCTGAAGGGTGTCCTGGATCAGGGTGGGGGTTCCCTTGGGGTGTGGAGTGGCCTGGGCGAGGGGCCTGTGGTGGTTTGCAGGCTGGCCACACCCCCCGGCGACCAAAGTGGAGGCCCTAGGATCTGGGATTTATTTATCTTCTACAATTGAAACTTTGTAGCCTGGAGTGGAGCCAAGCCTTCTGCTCGCTCTGTGGTGGCAGCCATTTCTGTTGGGATTTATGTATCTTCTATAATTGAAACTTTGTAGCCTTAAGCGGAGGCCAAAGCAGACCAGGGCTGCAGAAGCTTGGCTTCCTCCATCGCCGCGGGTAACCCTCTCTCCAGCTCCGTGGCTGCTGTCATTTCTGTTGGGCTTTATTTATCTTCTATAATTGAAACTTTGTAGCATTGAGTGGAGGCATCGGCTGCCAAGGGCAGGCGGAAAGCTTGGCTTTCTCCATTGCCGGGGAAACCCAAGCCTCCTTCCTGTTCTCTGTGGCTGCAGCCATCTTGGTTTGGTTTATTTGCATATTCCCTCCTGATTGGCTGGTGGGCATTGCTGGTAGGCGTGGCTTGTGGGTGTAGTGAAGGTACGGTCAATTTGCATATTGCTCTTTTATTAGATAGGATTGTGACTATATGTAAATGTAACCTGAACACATGTACCAAGCCTGGGCACATTCCCTCTCCTCATCTGACCCTCAGTCCTGCAAGGTGGTCCTGGAGATGCATTTATCATCCTGGTACCATGAGGAAAATGAGGTTCAACTAAGGCTGCCGCAGGGAGGGGACCTGGCACTGTGTCCCACCATGTGCTCACCGTGACTGTCTGTGAACTGCAGAAATTGAGGTGGAGGAGGTATGTAACTGTGGCCCCTCACTCTCCTGATGTGCAGGTAACCCAGGAAGGCTGCGGACTCAGAGGTGGGAAAAGCTCATTTCATAGATGAGGACACTGATGCTTGAGACTTAAATGACTTTCTCAAAGTCACACGACAATGAAATACCAAGGGCTCCCTGCCTTCTCTCATCTAGAATTTTCTCCAAGGGCTGAGTTGGAGGAAGTTCATGCTCACTCCCTGCCCCCAGGCAGTGGGAAGTGACTAAGTCCTGCTGCCTCGCTGGCAGGCAGGCACACATTCATTCATGTATCATCCATTCACTCCTCCACTAGCAGTGACTTCCCCTGGGTTAGGTGTGGAGGCAGCTCTACAATCCTCCCCAGGACACAGGCTATGAAAACGCCTCTTGAAGTTGCCTCACAGCACGGGGCACAAGATGCCCTGTGAATCTAAAATCAGCCTACCCGCTAGGGACCCTGGAGTGCGCGCTGGGCTGGACTCAGACAGAACAGCGAGGCCTCAGGGAAAATCCTTGGATCCAGGTCCCAGTGTGCCCCCTGCTATGCGCTGCCCTGGGAAAGGCAGTAAAATATGCACTTCAAAGGGAGAGAGAACATTCAATGCTCTACCCAGGGGCCGAACAAAGAAGGGCAGTGCTAGGCCAGGACAAGACCACAGCGCCCTGGAGCTGGAGTATCTGGGCGGCTGCAGCCACCTGCTCTCCAGGTCAGGAAGAAGGGTTCTTGACGCTCTTCCTTATAAAAATAACAGCTCCGCAACGAAACACGGAACCCGCAGTCGCGGCTATGGCTCAGGCTCTGACACTGCCAGCTGGGCCACCCTGGCAGGTTGCTTAGCCCTTGAGGTTCTGAAAACCCCAACGACTTAATCTCTCTTCTTGACTCTCCCAGGCCATCTGGGGATTCAGTGAGATCACAGGTGTAAAAAGGGCACAGTGGGGAGTTCGGTAAACGAGGTAGGGCCCTCATCTGGGTCTAGAAGGCCACAGAGGGTCCTGGCCCGCAGCCCCTTCTCAGGAGGCAGTGTCAGGGTGGAAGGGGCAGGGCTGGGATCCCGGAGGGAGGGCTGATTCTCTCCCCACTTGCTACTTTCTGCCTTGGCTCAGCTTATTCCTTCTGATCATCCATTTCCTCCTCTGCAGAGGGGAGACACAAAGGAAGACCTGGCACGAAGATGAAGAAAACCAGAAGAGAAAAGTGGGGAGGAAGCTACCTGTAAGGTCTAAAGCACTGCGTGAAGAGCTGCTGTCTCCCAGTCTCTTCCCTTGCCTCAGTTTCCTCCTCTGCACAGGGCTGTTTTGAGATGGATGAAAATCAAATGAGATGACAGTGGTGGAAACAGCTAGCACACATCTGGCCTGCAGTGGGTGACCCATTAATGTAGAGCTTGGGTCAGCAGGCAGCCTGGGAGGGGCTGGGATGAAACGCTGAATTCCAGGGGGGCCATCTGCCGTTTCAGAGAACACTGGAGCTCACTGCCAGCACCTGCCTCCAATTGCAGTTCCCTTTGTTATCTGGCTCCGCACTTATTTGGAAAGATGCTTCGATACCAGCCAATTAGGAAAGCATGCTAGGTTTGTGTCCCAAAAGCATAGTGGCACAGTGGCCACGGGTGACGGTGGGAGCAGAAAGCCAGCCCCCCAGAACTTCCCACTCCTCTAAACACGCCACCCCAGTAAGGCCCCCACATCAGGGTCCGGAGTTCTGCTCCCGGGCGGGAACCCCCTCCTCTGGGGGCTCGCAGTCCTGGCCCTCCCCTCAATGCCACTGCAGAACTCCTGGTTTAGCATGGTCAGGAATGGCAGCAGACACAGTAAGAATCAGTTGTTTTTAAAAAATTCTTTTTTGATCTTCACCTGAGGATATTTTTCCCATTGCTTTTCAGAGAAAGTAGAAGGGAGGGATGGGGAGAGAGAGAGAAACATCCATGTGAGAGACACATTGACTGGTTGCCTCAAGCACGTGCCCCAACAGGGGGCGGGGAGCGAACCTACAACCCAAGAATGTGCCGTTGACCCAGAATCAAACCCGAGACCCATTGGTGTATGGGCCGACACTCTAACCACTGCGAACACCAGCCAGGGCAAGAATTGGTTGTTTTTAAATAAATAGTTGTCTTAATCAACGAAGATCTACTAGAATATTATCCATCCTTTGGAAACTGGAAAGGAGAAAAATCCACCCACAAGTCCATCCACCCACCAGAACGGTTCGGACTTTCCTGAGTTCCTTTCTAGTCTAGGAGCCCTCATCTGAGCTCGTGCCTTTCTGAGTCCGGCGTCCCCCACCTCTTCATCCAGTGACTCACTCTCACACTGCCCCTCATCTTCATTAATACCATTCCTCACAGATGCCCCGTGAGGCAGGCCGGGACACGGGGTTCTCATGTGTGCCCCCATGTACACTCGACTGCTGGACACAGGCCCTGCTGATGTCTGCTGTCACGCTCAGTGCTGAGGTCAGCGCGTAGGTCCTGGTTTGGCTCAGAGCCATCCCTTTAGGGACTGTCAGAGTGGTGGAAGCCACATACCACCCCTGCAGTGTGGGACTCTGCAGCTTCCCTACCAGATGGGGTCTGGATCAGCCATTGAAAAACAAACTGTCAGCCCTGGCCAGGGTGGCTCACTTGGTTGGGCGTTGTCCGTGCACTGAAGGGTTTGCCGGTTTGATTCTTGGTCAGTGCACATGCCTGGGTTTTGGGCTCGATCCCCAGTGTGGGGAGAGCAGAAGGCAGCCGATGGATGTTCTTCTCTCACACCGATATTTCTCTCTCTCTCTCTAAAAATCAATAAAAAATTTTAAAAAAATACAACAAACTGTCAGACAAGCCAGGGGATGGAAGAAAATATTTGCGAAAGACACATCTGATAAAGGACTGCTATATGAACTCTTAAAACTCAACAATAAGCAAACAAACAATCCAATGAAAAGATGGGCCAAAGACTGGAACAGATACCTCGTAAGAAGGTGCACAGATGGGAAACAAGCACATGAAAAGATTTTCCACATCAGATGTCATCAGGGAAGTGCAAATTAAATCAACAAGACAGCACTACACACCTATTAGAATGGTCAACATCCAGAACGCTGACAACACCGAATGCTGGAGAGGATGTGAGCAACAGGAACTCTCATTTATAGCTGATGAAAATGCATGATGGTACTTTGGAAGTCAGTTTGGAAATTTCTTACAAAATTAAACATAGTCTTACCATACAATCCAGCAATTACACTCCTTGGTATTTACACAGAGGAGTTGAAATCCTACCCCCACACAAAAACCTGCACATGGATGTTATAGCAGCTTTACTCCTAATTGCCAAAACCTGGAAGCAACCAGATGTCCTTCAGCCGGTGAATGGATATACAAACTGGGGTACAGACGATGGAATGTCATCCAGGGCTGAAAAGAAATGAGCTATTAAGATCCAGAGACAGAGAAGCATCAGACAGACCGTCAAACTTCAGAGGGAAGGCGGGGGAGGGTGGGGGAGGGGTAAGAGATCAACCAAAGGACTTGTATGCATGCATATATGCATAACCAATGGACACAGACACTAGGGGGGTAAGGGCATGTGCTGGGGGGTGGGGGTGGCCGGGGAGAGGTCAATGGGGGAAAAAAGAGACATATGTAATACTTTAAACAATGAAGAATTAAAAAAAAAAAAGAAATGAGCTATTAAGCTATAAAAAGACATGGAGAAAACTTAAATGCATATTGCTAAGTGAAAGAAGCCAATCTGAAAAAGGCTACATACTGTATGATTCCAAATATGTGACATTCTGGAAAAGGCAAAACTATGGAGGCAGTAAAAGTGGTTGTCAGGGGTAGGGGAGGGAGGGATGAACAGGCAGAGTATCTGAGAGTATCTTTAGGGCAGCATGATACTATATTGGTGGCTATACATCATACATTTGTCCCAACACACAGACTACCAAGAGTGATC
This sequence comes from Plecotus auritus, assembly GCF_963455305.1. Taxonomy (NCBI): domain Eukaryota; kingdom Metazoa; phylum Chordata; class Mammalia; order Chiroptera; family Vespertilionidae; genus Plecotus; species Plecotus auritus. Next base: position 40,880,850 of record NC_137773.1, read on the forward strand.
CCTAAGGTGAACTATGGACTGTGGGTGATGATGATATGTCAATGTAGGTCTATCCATTATAACAAATATACCACTTGGTGAGGGATGTTGATTTTTTAGGAACCTAAAACTGCTTTAAAAAAAATCTATTAAAAGCACACACCCACACAACCTCCCTCCCCCCAATCAATCAATCAATCAATCAACAGACTGACAGTTCCTGGAGGATTTCTTGTCCTTCCTGGGCCATAAACTATGATTTGGTGGCGCCTGCAGTGGTCATGAGGGGGTAAGCTGTCTCGGCTTTGGTGGGAGGTACCACAGCACCAGCCGGCCTAGTGCCCTAGGAGCTGAGGCCTCTGGACAAGCCCTGCTCCCTTCCACAGATCCTCAGCCAAGTCCACAGGTGTCCATCTGAGCTGTCTCAGTCCAGTGCCAGGCCATCTCTGTGCAGGGTGGGAAGTGAACCACAGCCCTGAGATGCTTTAGGGAGGCCTCCCACCTGCATTAGCCGGTGATGTCCTGAATCCTGCCTGCTCCCATGTCCCCAAGGGGCAGCCCCAGGAACCCTGGAGCAGCCTGACTCTCAGTCCAGACTCTGTCAGCTACCTACCAGCTGTGTCACTGATTTCATTCAGGAGACCCACTCCTCTGGCCTCCTGTCCTGGATTGGAACTTCAGGAAGGAAACTTTGCTCATCCGAAAAGATGAGGACCTGTGCTCACACTGTCCCACGGGGATGGGAGGGGTTATTACAAAACCTGATGAGAAGGCACAACCAGCTCCTCTAATAAGCAAGGCTGACCTGGTATGAGGCCATAGGGAGTGGTGGGAACTGTGGCTGGAAGCATTATGTTGTGCACCCGAACCTAATAAATGGTATATGTCAATCACATCTCAGTTAAAACCCCGCACGTATCCTGAGCATTAACCATGTGCCTCGGTCATGCAGGCAGACCCTTCTCTTCCCTGCCCATTTATCTGGCTTGGCTTTGCCCACAAGCTTTGGGAAGGAACTGTCTGCCATCTCCTACACCCTCGCTGGACCCTCCATGCAGCAGTGGAAATGATGCCTGTGAGCAGTCAGGACAGGATTTGACCACCATGGCCCATATCTCCCTGCCAGGTGGGCAGAGTGTCCTCACTGTCTCAGGCTCTTGAGGAGACACGGGCAGGCCAGGCCCTGCCAGGCCCCACCAATGGCTGGCTGGGCAAGCGTCTGCAAGTCACCCTCGGGGCTCTGCCCTGCAGCCCAGCCTTTTCGGAAACGAAGCAGGCATTTTGACCATCACAAGCTTGTTTCTATTCTCAGTTGCCTCAGATCTCAGAAAGCAGAGGAGTAAGAGGAACTGGAAGTCCTGGCACAGCGTCACCCGAGGCCACCAAGCTGTCTGCGCCCGGCTCCGGAGGCATTTCCTAGAGCGAGGCCTCTGGCTTCCTAAATCGACGTCTGTCCTGGCCGGAAGGTGCTCGGGCAGCTCGAGGCTGGCACCTCTGCCAGACCTGGGGCACCCCTGGGCCAGCGCTTTTGCTTTTTTAACGGAAGAGAGAAGAATGTAAGGAGAAGCCATCCTATACCACAAAACACTCAAGATACTTTTCCTGTTGAAACCTCAACCAGCGGGACACCGTAGGGCCGGGACTTGACGAGCCCCACAAGCCTCCATGCTTCTTATTGTTTTTCCAGAACATAAAGCGATTAAGCTTAATTCCATGGAGTCAAAATATAAAAGCTGAACACACATTTCAGTAGTTGCTGGATAGAAACCATAAACACCAAGTTTCTCGTGGGAGGACACGTGGCTCCGGGTTTACACGGAGGCCTCAGCACCTTGGCCCCTGGAGGCTGGCGGAACCCGCACACGCCAAGCTCAGGGTGAGGCCCAGGGCCTCCAGCGCCCCGGCAGTGACAGGGACCTGGGCAGCCTCGGGAACTGGGCCGCTTTCCATTCCTCAGAACTCGGTGTGAAGAGGACGAATGAATGCTGTGGACTGACTGTCTGGCCTGGCCTGGCCGATGGCTTCTGGTGGCCTGCAGTCTCTCTCAGCACCGAGGGCTTCAGCCCCCGAACCAGGACAGCAGCCATTTCTCCTGACCTCAGGATGTCAGCGTCAGACTGGGCTGGGGATGGGATGTCTCCTGCTCCTCCAGGGCACTGCCACTCTCTTGGCCTGTGGCTATTTCAGAGCTTCATTTTGTTCCAGAACCAGGCCCAGGATCCGGATTTTAACCCCTCAGCTGCTGGTATGAGGGCTCAGAAGCAGAGGTTGCGAGCCCATCAGTCTCAGATGCTCCATCGGGGTTTGGGGGGCCTGCCCCGGCATCTTAATCACCACCCAGCCACCTCCCTTCCTACAGCCAGGGGTCCCGAGAGCCAGCACACAGATGGGGTGGCCCCGCAGTCAGCTGAGGCCCCACTGCACTCAGTACCTCACTGGACTGGCGTCTTCTTACCACGCTTGGCAGAGGTGCCCAAGTGTGCTGTGTGGGCAGAGCAGGCAGATATGCAGAAATGTGAGCCTGTGCTGGGTGCCCGCATTTCAGTGGGTGTAACCCTCACCCAGCCTTGGGAGATGAGTGTCATCCCCATTCTACAGATGGGGGTGTGTGAGCCCCAGGAGGTGCAATGATGCCAGGCAACAAAGGTCAGAGCTGGGGCTGACCAGGGCTCCTGCCACCACACCACCCAATAGTGAAGTGCCTTCCCTCTCCCTTCCTCTGGAGTAAGTTGTTCTGTCCCTGATCGTCTGAGCCTCGTGGCAATCCCGGCCCGTGGGGCATCCATGCTGAGAATGCCCTGGTTCCATCTTCTTGGTGGGGCCACGTGGCCTCTTGCTTAGACAGTGCAAAGCTCCCATACTGTCTCCTGCAACCCATTTCCACACAGAAGCCATAGGGAGCCTTCTGAGTATATGGCCCCGACCATGCTCCTCCCTCTGGGGCTTCCCCATGGCTCCTCCTGGGTGTGGTCCAAGTGGCTCAGCCTCCCCTAAGAGGCTCCTGCAGGGCAGGGTGTTTCTATTGGAGGGTAACAGACCATCTGATTTCAGAGCTTCTGGCCCTTCCTGAAAGGCAGTGCTTCCCTTCTAGACTGCAGCATGCCCACTTAGCAGGCCACATCTGCTCCTGTGCCCACAGCCCGTGGCTCACGCAGGGCGCCCAGCAATGACCCGAGCTGCGGGCTGCTGGCGGACCCGCGTTTCCCAGGAGCCTCTGCCGCCCAGGGAGGGGAGGCACCAATCCAGAGCAGCTCGCTTGACCCCAAACAAGTGCCGGGTACAGGCGCTGCTGGCCCAGCGGGATAAGCAGTAATCTTTTCGTCTATTCCTGGCTCCTGGAGATTTGCCTCTCTCTGGGGAAATTACTTTGGGGTCATGGCGAAATTTCTGTGACAGCTAATAAAGTAACCTTTCCGTTTCTGGAACCAGATCCTGGAGCCCTGCAGCCCTGGGGGACGTGTGTACTGTATTTTTTCTCCTCCCTTTTAATCACCAGATGAAGTGGGAAGGGGTGAGCAGGGTGAGGGCAGGAACTCCCAGCTGAACTACCTCCTGTACCATTTGCAGACATGGAGCCTGGGGAACAGTGTGGCTCCACTGGGACTGGCAGTGACCTTCAACTTCATGTGTGTGTGTGTGCGCGGGGGTGGGGTGGGGTGGGGTGGGGTGGTGAGTCAGAGTGGGCTGATGGTGGCTCTGCCGGGTAACCTGTGGGCAGGTATCTCAGCTCTCACTCAGTTTCCTCCTCTGTATAATTGGGCACTAATAGGACTCGTCTCCCAGGCTTCCCTGGCAGCGCCCGAATTTCTGATTAGGAAAAGCCCAGGGGAGGGAGGCGACTGGGTTCAGGGTGGTGAGGTGGGAGCTGCATAAGAAGGCACTGTTTGTACTCCGATTGCATGTTTGGGGGTGGTTCTGGGGAAGGCACCTCCGGCCTCACAACTTCCTGGTCCTGTGAGGACGAATGCATCAGATCATGTTCGAGAATCGCCGAGCACAATGCTTGCCACCTCGTTAGTACAGAATATGCTGACTGCCATTTTTTGTTGTTCTTTTTGTTAATAATAGGATATGACGCTGCCCCGGATGAGTTCACAGAACACGGGGAGGCAGCCATGCGACAGGCCATTACAAACAGCATCGCGACGGGTCAGGCCTTATGGGAGGACACAGAGGGCCTGTTCAGTTCTGCTGGGCCACCCGGGGCCAACTTTACAGAGCCGGTGACATTCTGACTGAGCCTCACAGGATGCACCTGGGCTCAGGCAGGCCTTCAGGCAGAGGTCAGCGTGGATGAAAGGGAGAGTGCGTGACGAGTGCCGTTAGATACGAGTTCCAGGCCTCAGAACAAAGGCACCAGGATGCTGGCTGAACTACTGCTCCTCTTGTGGTGTCATCGTGCAGCCTCTGGTGACCCAGCTAAGCTGTCCTTGCTGAGCAAAGGGGTGGGAACCCGAAGATGAATGATGCTTATTCCACAGCCCACCTGTTTAGAGCACAGAACTAACAGCTACCATCTATTGGGCACTTACCCATGAAGGAACTGTGCCAAGCTCCTGGCAGGCTCAACTCACATTCCTTGAGGGGTGACACCCCCATTTTGTAATGGAAGAGACTGAGGATCAGAGCCTCGCCTCTTCGTGAATCCTTGTTTCCCTCCCCAATGTCACCATGTTCTTAAGTGATAGAGGAGGCACTTGAGCCCAGAAGTCTGTCACCAAGTACAATGTTAATTCCATGCCCTCCACCTCAGTGGAGCATAACCTTGCTCTTTCATCTCATTTATGGAGGGAGGTGGGGGTGGTGGCTGCTCATAATCACCTCTGGCTCTTTTATGAGCCACCAGGGATTGCAGGTGAGGAACTGAGCACAGAGCCTGGGGTCAGGTGGGCACCAGGAACTGTCCTGCTTCTATGGCATCCTGGGCTCAGCATGAGCCCCACCCTTAATCATTCCTAGTGGTAAATGGACATGTGGGGGGGAGGGGTGTGTGTGTGGGGGGACTTCTGGCCCCTGCCTTCGTGTTCCTGTTGGGACTGTAGCTGAGCCCCAAATTTATCACCTGCTCAGCATGACCTGTGACCTATCTTCTGCTGCCCTGCCCAGGGGTGACTCCAGCCTCTGAACCTACGGCCCTGGTCTTGCTCTGAGTTCCAAGGGACCAGGCCCTGAAGGTGCCCCCTGTCCCACCTGAGACCCCTCAGCCACGGCTCCATGCTCCCCCATCCCTTAATTGGCCCTTCTGAGGGCAGCCCTATGTCTCCATCAACCCCAGTACCAGCTCCCATTTTCATCAGCCAAGAGGCAGAAGAAAGTGACTCAGTGTTGGGGGCAGTGGGAGACTGGACCCAGGGCCCTGACCAGCAAAGGGCCCCAGGGGGAGGTGGGATGGTGGGGTGGGCCTTAGCTGAGCTCATCACTGGGGGGCCTGGTCTAAGTGCCCACTGTGGACTCAGTGGTCCCCGATGGCTGCAGAGAATAAACCCGTCTGAAGTTAACCCAAGGCTGCTGGTCAGGCCTCAAAAATCTCAGGCGACGTGTTATAATCCCCTGGGGGAGGACCAGGGACAGAGACAAGCAGAGGCACAGTGTGGCAGCTGTCTCCGTCCTGAGACCTTCTGCTCTGGTCCACACCAAAGAACTAGGCCTTAAGTGTGAAGAATGCAAACAGTACCTAGAGAACCTAACAGGCAAGCACACTTGGTAAAACAGTGCCGCTTTAAAAATCAAGTCGGTTCTGACCTCCTCAAGTTACTGCTAAAAAGGTACTTGGGTTTCATGGGCAGGAATGCATGAGTGCCAAACACCTGGAGGAACCAAAAGGTACAAGCCATTGTTTTGTTTATTTAATTTACGATCTGAAAATATTTGGGGAAGAAAAGTATGCATAAATGAGCTCTCCAGTACGATCTGGGGCCTGTTAAATAAGCTGTCTTACCTGTAGGTACGCGGTTCATCATGTGTGTCTGATCTGTGTTTATGGATACAGGCTCTGTGCAGACCACAGAGTAGGCAACATACAGCTAATATGCTGGTTCCTTACCCACAAATCTCTTGAAATTCCTTCTGTGTCCGTATTTGTAAATATCTTATGTAAAACAGATGGATTTATAAAACATGTGCACTGGAATCTGGTTTTATTATATTTATTTATTTATTTATTTATTTATTTATTTTTAATTTTTAATTCCCACCCAAGGGTATGTTTATTGATTTTAGAGAGAGAGGAAGGAAGAGAGAAAAGGAGGGGGGGGGAGAGAGAGAGAGAGAGAGAGAGAGAGAGAGAGAGAGAGAGAGAGAGAAACAACGATCAGTTGCCTCCCATACAACCTGGGTATGTCAGCAACCTTTTTGATGAACGAGGACTAGGCTCCAACCAACCGAGTCACCTGGCTGGCACTGGTTTTATTTTTTTTAACATGAGCTATAAAATGCTTCAGAAAAATGATCTGTGCATTTGAAAAGGGGGAAAAAAGGTTTCTTGGTGCACTGATGAAACAGCAAGAGAGTCAAGAATATGGGAAATGCCGGCCCTGGAAGCATCTACTTGGAACGCTTCTCAGGTCCAAACAAGTTGCCTGGAGTGACGGCTCTCACCCTTTGCCTGCACGTTCTGATCACCTGGGGAGATTTTAAAAGTTCTGGTGGTCAGGCCTCATCCTTTCCCAATGATACTAAAAGCTCTGGATAAGACCCAGGCATCACAGTTTCTCAACCCCCGCCCCCCCAACCCCCCCGCAAGGTTTCAAGTGTGCACCCCAATTGGGAACTGGCCTAGGAGCTGTCCACGTGCATGCTGGAATCACCTGGGGCTGGAACCCTCTGCACATCCAGGCTGCACCCAGAGCAGTTAAAGCACAACCAGTCCACAGTGCATCTCTTCCAGTCCCAGTGGTTCCCACGGGCAGCCAGGGCTGGGAACCCTTCCTTCAGGGATTTGGGAACAATCCTAAGGGACCTGACTGCTGAACCAGCCTCACTTGATGGGAACCTAAGACAGGCCAGGGGCTCAGCACTATCATCTCTATCCAGATGCAAGTCTGGCTCCCAGCTCACCACCATCTTCATCTTCTCTCTCTGACACTTGTGTGACTCGAAGCCAGTTTGAGAAGTGCTCCTTAGCTTCTGTCCCCTGTACTCGGGGTTCACCCAACCCTCCTCTCCCTCCCCCAGGGTCCCAGCTTGAGCCTGGTGGTCCCTTGACTTCTCCCTCTGCCTCAGCCTCCTCCCTCTCCTTCTTCTTCCCAGTTACCCCCATCCTACAGCTGGAGGAATCTTCTTAAAGGCAGATCTAATCACATCTACCTCAAAGCATCCTGCAGATGTGGAGACACCGGCACCCTCGTACACGGCTGGTGGGAATGCAAAATGGCACAGTGGCTGTGGAAGTCAGCGTGGCAGCTTCCTAAAGAGTGACGCACGCATTCACCACACAACGCAGGGATTCCACGCCTCCGCTTGCCCCCAGGGAGAAAGAAAAGCATGTCCACATAGACTTGGACGCAAATGCTCAGAGAAGCTATATTCATAGAGCACCGAACTGGAAACACCCCAAATGTTCATCACCTGGCCAGTATATATATTGGACATACACACATACACACATACACACATGCATAATATAACCTAGTGGGTAAAATCAACAGAATACTACTACACACAACAACATTAATGGACCTTGGGAACAGGATACCGAGGGAAAGAAGCTAGACACACAAGACCATATATTGCATGACTCCTTTGAAATTTCTAGCAAAGACAAATCTGTAGAGATGGAAAGCAGGTTAGTGGTTGCCTGGGGATGGGGGTAGAAATGGGAATTGACTGGAAATGGTTACGAGGGAACTCTTGGGGATTGTGAAAAGGTTCTAAGAGTGGGTTGTGGTGGTGGTCGCACATCTGTATAAATGTACTAAAAACCTGTACGAAAGCAGGACTGTGTACTTACAGTGGGTGAATTTTATGGTGCATAAATTATAATCCAAATCAAACTATTAAAAACACTTCCAGTGCTTCACACAGGACAGCGACTGAGCTCCCTGCCTGGCATGTGAAGCCCTGCCCTGCCTTTCCAAGACCATCTCCCCAAGTCCCCAGCCTCATGGAGCCCTCACCTGTTCCCAGGTGCAGACCTGGCCCCAGAATCTGGAATTCTTTGTTACCACGGCCACCGTCTCCACTGGGCAAACTCCTTCTCCACCTTCAAGACTCAGAGCAAGTAACACTTCGTCTGAGAAGTCTGCATACCCCCCATCCATTATCACACTTATCAAAATGTCATTGCTTGCACATCAGTCTCTCCCATCAGAGTGATACTTTTTAAACTTAGGCTAATGGGTTATGAAATCAACTTCATGTGCTACAACTAGCATTAAAAAAAAACACACAAAAAAATCAAATAGGATATAGAATATTTCTGCATGGTAAGCACACTGTTCCACAAAACTACTGCTGCACTTTTCTATGTACGTATGATATTTGTATGTGTACTGGGGTTTAAAAAGTCTGGAAAACACTTCTTTAAACAAGGAGTTCCCTGAGGGCAGGGGCTGTGCTGTGTTTCTCAGTGTCCCCATGGTCAGCACAGCTGGCAGCTAGAAGTCCCCAATAGGGTGTCTGCTCAATGACAGAGCGGTTCTGCCCTCATGTGAAACTCCTCCTGCACTTGATTATACATCTGTTTGTGTCTGTCTATACATCCTCTCTCATGACACGCACATGGTTTTTAAAAAGCTGTTTGCTGGCTGGCAGTCCGCATTCCCCTACAGTTAGACTGGCAGCAATCCCTGCAAGAAGTCCAGATGATTACTCTAAGTATAAGTTTAAAACTAAGTAGAAATGTCAAACACATTTTTTGAGAGTTAAGATATACAACATGAAAATTATAATGCAATAACTATTAAGTCAAACCTAAAATTCCGGACAGAACTGGCTACGTAATTTGTGGAGGCCAGGGCCAAGTAAAAATGTGGGGCCTCTTAATCAAAAACTATTAAGAATGTAAGATGATGACAGCAGAGCATTAAACCGAGGGGGCCCCTCTGAGCACAGAGGCTCCTTTACGTGTGGGGCACCTGGTGTCCGCACATGCTGTCTAGCCCTGACCCCGTATCACAACAGAGACCTTGTGGGGAAGGGGGTGGGGCTTAAAAGTGCTTTAACATTCTGCTCATTTGCCCAGACCCATCCAATGTCTGACAGGGGCCCCAAAGCACCCCTAACAGAAGAATCGGAGCTTCACAAAAGAAACCCTGTGCTTCCTCTCTTGCATATGATGGGGCAGAGGGCCAATCAATCAGCTTATGCCTCAGTTTCTCTGCCCTGAATCTCCATCTACTGGGTCAGGACCTTTCAACCTGGCCTTCGGGGACATCCAAGTGACGCCAGGTCCTGTGGCCTGGTCAGTCCCCCAAGCGGCCCTGCCTTTCTCCTTTTCTTCTTGGCCAAGAGCCCCAACATTATGAGAAGAGTCCGAAGTTGGTCTCTCTCTTTGTTTTATGTGAGCTGGCAGAGGTGGGGGGTGCATATGGTCAGGAAAGAGGAAAAGGCACGTCTCAGGCACAAAAGTATAACGCAAGGTCCCATGTGCTGGTAATTCCATGAAGAAAATTGCCTTTGACTTGTTTGTACAAACAGGTCTGCAAATTTAGATGGGAACATTTTTTAAAGATCACCCTCCCCTCCACATGACTTAAAATGCTGTCATTAAAATTATTTGGAGCTTCTTTTGAGAAACTTTCTACCCCTAAGTCTGTCCAGAGCGATATCCCAGAGTGAAGCCTTCGGGAATCCAAGCTTATAGGCCTGAGCGTCCCCCTCACTGAGCAGTGGGGTCGGGGTCCCAGCGGGGGGACCACCAACTTGCTTGTGGATATTCAGGGGAACCCAAGGCGCCTCGGGAACCTTACAGACCATCTGGTCCCCTGGTGACTCAACCTGGCTTAAAGCAGCAGAAGCTGCTCTTTAACCAGCAGACTTCGTGCAGTGGCCCAGTCTATAAAAGCATCAGGGCGGAACAGCTCGGGCTGTTGCTTAGCCCAAGGAAGCCAGGCCCAACTTCCTGCATCCCCTTCACCACTCCAACCCTTTCCCTCTCACCCCTAAAATTCAAGAGCTCCGTTTGAGAGCCCCTGGTCTATTCTGTTCCCCAGTCCATTTCTATTTCGCAAGCAGAGGAGACCCACGTAAAGTGGCCTCCCACCGTCACACGGGACCTGCGCTCCAGGCCAGGGATGTTTCCAGCACCCCGGGCTGTCTCTCTGTTTCGTTTTAGTTGCTGGGAATGTTGGGGCCCTGGCAGATTTGAAGCAGCTTGTGAATCTGTGTGGTCCCAGTGGAGTCTCATCTGTGCCACTGCCTGCACTGTGTGGCCTCCGTCCTCAGTCGCAGGAAACGCGTATGCAGGTCCACACCCCACCCCACCTACGGCGATTCCCTGAAACCCATTAGAGCACAGAAGTGGTGCCCATGTGAAAACACTTAGCATGCGCCATTTGGGTTCGAGGCAGCAAATGAACCCCACATTTCAAGGGAGCTGAAACTTGAGAGGCTGAGTACTCTACCAAACCAGTGCTGAACCCCCCTGTTTTGGAAGGTGATTCAACACCAATCAGGCAGGGGCCAGCTGCCTTGTGGCCACTTGCCTTCTGTATTCAGATTCTGGCCAGAGTCTTAAAAGTTTAAACACAATAAAATTCTTTTTCTTTTAAAGTGTACAGTTCTATGAGTTAAGACATGTAAGGATTCTTACAATTGCTACCACTTACAGGATAAAGGACATCTCCAACACCCCCCCCCAAATTCCCTCAGGCTAGCCCTTTGCAGTCAGACCATCCCCTTTCTCTAACTCTCGGTGACCACTGCTTTGCTCCCCGTCATTATAATTTTGCTTTTTCCAGATGGGATATAAATGGAATCATATACTATAATAACCTTTGAAACTGATTTTTTTCCACTTAGCATAATCCATTTAAGATTTATCCAAGTCATTGCAAGCATTCCTTTCTCATTGCTGAGTAGAATTTCATTACATGAATGAACAAGAGTTTATCCATTCACTCACCAAGGAACATTTGTCCATCCTCCACCCCGCCCCCCTGCCGTTTTCAATAATTATGAATAATGCTATGTAAGATCTTTTGTGTAAAGATGCGTTTTCATTTCTCTGGGATAAATGCCCAGGAGTGGGATGGCTGGGTCATTTGCTAAGAGTGTGTTTACCTTTCTAAGAAACTGTCCAAGTGTTTGCAGAGTGGCTGGACCATTTTGTATTCTTAGCAAAGCATGAGGGTTTTAGTTGCTCCACATCTTCAGCCACACTTGGCATTGTTAGAATTTGTTTACCCACTCTAATAGGTATACAGTGGTATCTCATAATGGTTTTAATTTGCATGCTCCTAATGTTAAGCATCTTTTCATGTGCTTATTTGTCATCCATATATCTTCTCTGGTGAAGTAACTTTTCCCCAACTTATTGGGTTGCTTGTTTTCTTATTGCAGAATTTTGCGAGTTCTTTATATATTCTTGATACAAGTCCTTTGTTGGATATGTAATTTTTACATATTTTATCATAGCATGAAGGCTTCTCATTATATTTAGGATGTCTCTTGCAGAACAAAAGTTTTAAGTTAAAACTTAACAATTTAAAAAAAACAATGGATCATGCTTTTGGTTGTCATCTCTAGGAACTCTTTGCCTAACCTAAGATCATAAAGATTTCCTCCTATGGTTTCTTCTAAGAGTTTTATAGTTTTGTGATTTTTATATTTAATCCATTTATGTTTAATATCTGGATATGGTATGAGGTTTGGGTTGAGATTTTTTTTTTTTTTTTTTTTACATACAGATGTCCACCTTTTCCAGCACCATTTGTTGAAACTGTCATTTCCTCAATAAATTACCTTTGCTCCTTTATTAAAAACCAATTTACTCTATTTGCGTGAGTTTATCTTTGGGCTCTCTATGCTATTGCACTGATCAGTGTGACTATTCCTTTTGCAAATATTACTGTGTCTTGATTAGTGTGGATCCTTCAACTTTGTTCTTCTTTTTCAAAACTGCTTTCGCTATTCTAGTTCCTTTGCTTTTCCATATAAATTTTAGAATAAGCTTGTTGATATCTATGAAAAAAATCCTGTTTAGATTTTGATTGCTTTAAATCTATAGATCAATTTGGGGACAGCTGACATCTTAACTGTATTGAATCTTGCAACTCATGAACCAAGTATGTCTCTCCATTTATTTAGTTTTCCTTTGATTTCTTTCATCAGCATTTTGTAGTTTTCAGTATACAGATCCTGGACATATTTTGTTATAGTTATACCTAAATATTTCATTTAGGAGGAAGTACTATAAATGAGGCTGCTTGTTAAATTTCAGTTTCCAAGTGTTAGTTACTAATGTATAGAAACATGAATTTTAAATGTTGACCTTGTTTCCTGTGATACAACTCATTTATTAGTTCCAAGAGCTTTTGTTTGTATGTTTGTTTGTTTGACAGTTCCTTTGGATCCTTTTATGTAGATAATCATGTCATTTATGAATACAGATAGTTTTATTGCTTTCATTCCAACTTGAACGCCTTTTCTTTTTTTAAATATATTTTTAAATTGATTTCAGAGAGGAAGAGAGAGAGAGAAAGAGACAGAAAAAATATCAATGATGAGAGAATCATTGATCGGCTGCCTCCTGCATGTCCCCCACTGGGGATCAAGCCCACAAACCGGGCAGTTCCCTTGATAGGAATTGAATGCGGTACCCTTCAGGTCCGCAGGCTGATGCTCTATCCAGAGTCAAACCAGCTAGGGCAGCCTTTTGTGTTTTCTTGTTTTACTGCACTTGCTAGGACTTCAGTACAATATTGCATAGAAATGAATGATCTCCCTGATTACTAGAGAGAACAACCCATCTTTCACCATTAGGTATGATGTTAGCTCCATATTTTTGTAATGCTCTTCTTTATCAGTCATAGCGCCCACCCTCCCTACCCCCTGAGACCATCGATCCATCACTCTAGTTCTTCTGCTTGTTCCAGAATTTCATGTAAATAGAATAATACCTTTTGAGATCTACCTTTGGTTTCATGTTAAAGGCATTCCCTTCTATTTCTTTTCTATTTCCCTTCTAGTTTGCTAAGAGGACTTAAAAAAAAAATAGTTTACTGATTTTTAGAGAGAGAGGAAGGGAGAAGAGAGAAACATCAACGTGAAAGCATAACATCAATCAGCTGCGTCCTGCATGCCCCCCACAGGGGATCAAGCCCGAAACCTGTGCATGTGCCCTGACCGGGAATCAACCAGCAGCCTCTCTGTGCAAGGGATGACGTCCAACCAACTGAGCCACACTGGACAGGGCAAGACTTTACTTTGAATGGATATTGAATTTAATCAAATGCCGTTTCTGCATCTACTGGTATAATCATGTGATTTTTTCTTATTTAGTTCTTAATATGGTGGACTTCATCAACTGATTTTAGCATGTTGAACCAGTGTTGCATGGCTAGAAACTTTTAAGTATGGCATTTATTACTTTCTACCATGTTTTAAAGCTGTTTAAGTGTGTGTATCTCCCCATGAAGATATGGCCTGCATTTTATCCACGTAACTCAGATTCATCTCACGTGTTCTGAATGCCCACTAAGTGACAACAGCACTACTCAAGGTAAGTTCACATACATCATCCTATTTAATTTTAACAACAGCACAAGGAGGTAGATATTATCGCCTCCTTACCAAAGGCTGGAGAAATTAAGAGGCTTATCTTATTCACACCTATGTCTCTTAATTCCACACCTAGTATTCCTACTGCTGTAACTGTAGCCTCTTTTTTTTTTTTTAATATATTTTTTTATTGATATTTTTTACAGAGAGGAAGGGAGAGGGATAGAGAGCTAGAAACATCGATGAGAGAGAAACATCGATCAGCTGCCTCCTGCACACCTCCCACTGGGGATGTGGCCGCAACCAAGGTACATGCCCTTGACCGGAATCGAACCCGGGACCCTTCAGTCCGCAGGCCGACGCTCTATCCACTGAGCCAAACCGGTTTCGGCTGTAGCCTCTTTTACCCCATAACAACTTCTACGTGGTGAAGGTACACAGCAGGAGGCCAATCAAACAAATGATTTTGCCTCCTTGCGCACACTTGTAAAAAATCTGCTTGCTAGCCGAAACCGGTTTGGCTCAGTGGATAGAGCGTCGGCCTGCAGACTGAAGGGTCCCGGGTTTGATTCCGGTCAAGGGCATGTACCCTGGTTGCGGGCACATCCCCAGTGGGAGGTGTGCAGGAGGCAGCTGATCGATGTTTCTCTCTCATCGATGTTTCTAGCTCTCTATCCCTCTCCCTTCCTCTCTGTAAAATATCAATAAAATATATTTTTAAAAAAAATCTGCTTGCTGGGTTCCAGCATAGCACAGGCTTTCTTAGACTTTATTCAAAAAAGTTTACTACTGAGACCAACTTAGAGCAATCTAGCCCCAAGACAAGAACATGGAGGCAGCAAGTTTTTAGCTATTGGATAAAATGAAAAGAGCAACTCCATTTAAAGGCTTCAACATTTACTCTCAGGTGACTGTGAAGGAGGATGCAAAGCTAGAGAAGGCTAGGTGAGCTGTGTAATGAACAAACCCATGAGGCACAAAACTCCTGAGGCCAGACAGTGGTGAGTCCTGGAGGTGCTATGGATCCTTAAGGATAAATCATTACAAACTAGTCACGTTTTGTTTCTCAAAAGTCAGGTAAATGTCATGCACACAGTATAACCAGAATGCCTCCCATCTCACACATGTGGACTGAGGATTACTAAGTAGGCAGGTGAAAAAGTCTCTGTGACATCCTGCTATACGAAATATAGAGCTGCATTCTGAAAAAGTTGCTAACAGTGTTCAAGTATCAACAACCATATCTTCTCTCATCTTCTTCCTCACCACTGAACCCAGTTTGGTCAGGAAGGCCCAGGAGATGCCTCATATTTTATAAAAGGTAGGCCCTCAGCCCAAAGCCAGACCCAGGGTTGATTCATGCTTGGTTCATTCTCCCTGGACGGGCAGGCAATCGTTTGGGCTAATGAGACAGAAAAGGAAGTCTGCTGGGGAGGAATAACTTCCTGAAAGAAGGACAAAGCTCCATGGAACAAGGCCTTTTGTCCCACCTCTTCTTCCTTCCCGGTACAAAGACGTAACTCCTGGAGATGGAGTGGTCATCTTAGAGCCATGGAAAGACAAGTATGAAGTCTAGGGCCAACCCACTAAGGACCAGGGAGTAGAAAGAGACTAGGAACCTGATGGCATTGTCAAGCAACTGAGACAACTCCAACCACTACTTCCCTCCAGAATTCTGGTCATGTGAAAAAAACACACAAAAAAATAGTTTAAAGGCACCGTAAGTCAGGTTTTCTATTACTTACAGCCAAAGCATTCCACTTAACCTTCCAGAACCAGCTTCATCATACACCTCTGGCCCCTGAGACCTCAGCATCACCAACACATGTGCCCTTTCCCCCCCAGTTTGGGTCCCAAGCCCATGGGGCTCCTGCTCTGAGCTTGGAGGCACCAGCCAAGTGATGCCTCCCTTCTCAGAGACAAAGCGCAAGTAACATTTATTGAACACATATGATGTGCAGAGACTGTGCTAATTGTTGTGTAAACTTTATCACCTTTAATCCTCACATGAGGTGGATACTGTATTAGCCCCATTTTACAGATGGGGAAATTGAAGCAGGAAGATGTTAAATAATTTGTCTTATGCCATGCCACTAAACTGTACTCTATCTTATCATCTCATTTCATTTGCCTCTCATTTAAAAAATAAGAGACATGGAGAAAAAAATCTGATACACATCCATACATATTTCAAGTAGGAATTTCAGGGGGAGAGAACAGAGGACAATAACTATGAAAGAAATACTCAACAGACTTCCCTGAGTCTCAAGCTCAAAAGGTCTCACTGAGTACCAGGTGAAACTAATAAAAAGAGAATTTGGGGAATTTATTGACATTTTCTTTATATCTTAACATATACATACATTTTTAAAGGTGGCCACATATTCTTCGGTCACAATATAATTTCAAAATCAGAAAGTATATAAGTTGACCAACAGACTATATAACTAGAAGCAAATAATAAAATATTAAGCATAAAAATAGCTTAGAAATAAAAAAGACTCCTATTTAAAAATAAAGGTTGGATCCAAAGAGAAATAAAAGCTTCAAGCACAGGGAAATAAAACATATATATATATGGTTTGAAAGCCTAATCAAGAATAAACAGAGCAAGCCCTAGCCGGTTTGGCTCAGTGGAAAGAGTGTTGGCCTGTGGACCGAAGGGTCCCAGGTTCAATTCCGGTCAAGGGCACGTACCTCGGTTGCAGGCTCCTCTCTGGCCCAGGCCCTGGTTGGGGCACGCGCAGGAAGCAACCAATCAATGTTTCTCTCACATTGATATTTCACTCTGTCTTTCCCTCTCTCTTCTACTCTCTCTAAAAATCAATGGAAAAATGTCCTTGATTGAGGATTAAAAAAATAAAATAAAATAATTTAAAAAGAAAGAATGTGGTGAGGGAAGACTTCACTGAGAAAACGACATCTGCAGAAAGACCTGGAATGAGGGAGTGACCCACTGGTGGGAAGTGTTTCAAGCAGAAGGAACAAAGGACTTGGGATAAGGGTTAGGTGTATATGCCTACCCACAATTCATTTGTGGTTTTTAAAGGAAAGGAGCAGAGAGAAACAAAACTTTAATAAAATTATTTTTTAAAAAAATAATAAATAGAGCAAAATCACTATACTTAGTAGAAATTAGAGGTATGGGGGACTGGAAAATATTGTAGGAGAATATTACATATAACTTAAGATATTAAAAAAATAAAAACAGATACTACTAAAATTAACTAGTCCTGGGTTCAACTAGTTTTCGAAGCATGCTGCTTGAGCCATTTAAGAAACAGACAATTTTTAATTAATCTTTTTCAATATTTATCAAGTGTATACTATGTTAAGGACACATGGCCAGGAACTGAGTTTTTAGGGGTAAACTAAAGACAGACATGGCACCGGCCATCATGGTACCTGAAGTCTATGCGGAGACAGGAATAAATAGAAAGTCACCCCAATAATAACAGTAACCCCCAGTCACCCCATCACCCGCTAGCCCAGCGTGGGCAAACTACGGCCCGAGGGCCGGATCCGGCCCATTCGGCTGTTCTATCCGGCCTGTGGAGCAGAAAGAGCGGAGGGTTCTCTTGCTCTCCCCTCCGCTCCTTCACCAGCAGCAGTGTTAACATGGCAACATCGGGAAACACGGCCGCAGCTCCTTCTTCTGAGTGGGCGGATTTATATCCACCCATTCAGTAGAAGGAACAACCTCTCAATCTTCCAGAGGCTCCTTGTAATGCCCGCGGACGCGTCCCCCGACATCACCCTGGGAATGCGTAGACACGTTATCGTGGTGATGTAGGGAGACACGCCCCTGGAGAGCACAGTATCAGAGCATTATCTAAAAAGGAGACCAACAACACTGTTCCCACTGAAGTTGATGTTTTAAAGACCAAAAACCTTTCAACCCAGTCTACATTGCCATCTACATCTACGTCCCGGGCATAATTTGGAAGTTGCACTAAAGAAAATGTTTAATTTACTGTTTGCACATTTTGTTCTTTTCTATTTGTTTTAGTTTTAAATTATTTTATTATATTTAAGTTTAATTTGAAAGGCTTTTGTACCTTTCCTTTGTTAGGCAATTTTATTTTGCCTTTGCCATCTTCAATATAAGGTATGTTTTTGTGCTATGATTCCTCCATTTTTTGAAGTTTCAAATTATAATAATTAGTGTTTACATTCTTCTTGTTAAAATGTTTGAAATGAATAAAACTATTGAAATAAAAAAAAAAAAAGACCGTACCCTTTTATGTAATGATGTTTACTTTGAATTTATATTAGTTCACACAAACACTCCATCCATGCTTTTGTTCCGGCCCTCCGGTCCACTTTAAGAACCCATTGTGGCCCTCGAGTCAAAAAGTTTGCCCACCCCTGTGCTAGCCTATGCTCCCCACCAACAGAGGTCACTGCTATAAAGAAGTTCAAAGTACTATGAAAGAGAATAACCATGGGGAACCCAAATTATTATATGTAAGTTGGAAGTTTAGATAAGGATCCTCAAGGGATGAGTCACACTTAGCTAAGTGAAATGGTGCAGGAAGAAACCTGGAAGGCAGAGGGAAGAGCATGCGCAAAAGGGCGTGATGGGACAGAGGAGAGCTTCCCTCCCCAGTGAAAGGGTTCAGGTTTGCCTCTAGTCGAGAAGAACTGATGTGAAACATGTTGTAGGCCAGTGTGATTGGAGCAGAGAAGGAAATGAGGAACAAACACATTCAGCATCTAGTGGGCAATGTTAGGAAATTCTGGTGAGAAATCAGGTCAGGGCTTTAAACCCGAGAGTATGGGGATCTGATTGTGTACTTACAAGATCACCATGTAACACCAATTCTTCTCAGGTTTTTCCAAAGTATAGAGGACAAGAGAACACTTAATTCATTCTATGAGAACAGCTTGACTCTGATATAAAAGCCAGACTAAAACATCACCGGACAAGAAAACCACAAGCTGATAGCCTTTGTAAATACAGATGTAAAAGTCCTTTATAAGACACTAGCAAACTGGCCCTGGCCAGTATGGCTCAGTGGTTAAAGTATCAGCTCGCGCACCAAAGGATCATGGGTTCAATTCCAGATCCAGGGCACGTACCTGGGTTGCAGATTTGAACTGGGCCTCAGTCAAGGCCATTGCGGGAGGCAACCAATTGATGTGTCTCTCACATCAATGCTTCTCTCTCTCTTTTTCTCTCTCTCTTTCTCCTCCCTCCCTCCCTCCCTCCCTCCCATTCTCTCTAAAAATCCTTGGGCGAGGATTAACAACAACAACAAAAAAGATACTAGCAAACTGAATGCAGTAGCATGTTAAAAAGATTATATATCATGATCGAATAAATTTATACTGAGAACGAAAGGTGGTTTAACATACATAAATCAATCAAGGTGATACACCACATTAATAGAACAAAGGGCAAAAAACCTGTTGATCATCTCAATAGATGCAAAAAAATAATTTGACAAAATTCAACACCCTTTCATGATAAAAAGTAGCAACACTTAATAAACTAGGAAAAGAAGGGAAATTCTTTAACATGCCTGCTTTTGTCACTTCTAATCAACATAGTATTGGCAGTTTTTACCGGAGTAATTAATCAAGAAAAAGAAATAAAGGGCATCCAAGCAAGAAAAGAAAAAGATTATTTCAATTCGGAGATGACATGATCTTTTATATAGAAAATCCAGAAGAAGCCACAAAAAAACTCTTAGAGCTGACACATTTAGCCAAGTTGAAGGATCAATACAGAAAATCAGTTGTGTTTCCATACACTAACAATAAAAAACAAAATAAAAATTAAGAAAATAATTTCATTTAAAATAGTATCATAAAGAATAAATACTTAGGACTAAAGGTATCCAAATAAGTGCAAGGCTTATACACTGAAAACCACAAAACATTGCTTAAAAGATGTTAAGAAGACCTAAATAAGTGGAAAATCCTGTGTTCATGAATTGGAGAACTTAATATTGTTTAAACAGCAATACTCCCCAAAGTGATCTAATGAGTCAATGCCAATCCTATCAAAACACAATGGCCTGGTTCGCAGAAATGGGAAAGATGATCCTAAAATTCATATGGAATTGCAAGGGTTCCTAAATAGCCAAAACAATCTTGAAAAATGAAGAACAAACGTGGAGAACTCATACTTCCCATTTAAAAACTTACTACAAAGCTATAGTAATCAAGCAATGTGGACCTGGCATAGGGATAGCTGTACAGATCAATGGACTAAAATTGACAGCCCATTAAAATATCCATACAACTGTAGTTATTTTATTTTTAACAAGGCTGCCAAGACCATTCAGTGGGGGAAAAACAGTTTCTTCAATAAATGATGCTGGGAGAACTGAACACGCACATGTAAAAGAATGAAGTTGATGGACCCGTACATCACAACATACACAAAAATGAACTCAAAATGGATTAAGGACCTAAATTGAACTATATTTTCTTAGAAGTATTGGCAAGGATGTAGAACAAACTGGAACCCTCATATATTGCTGGTAGGAATATAAAAGGGTCAGCCACTTTGGAAAAGTTTGGCAGTTCCTCAGTAAGTTAAACACAGAATTACCATCTGACTTAGCAACTCCATTTTCTCCACTGAAAACAGGTCCATCATTTGAAAGCAGATACTCAAACAAATAATTGTACACAAATGTTCATAGCAGTTCTACTATGAACAAAAAGTGGAATTAACCCAAATGTCCAGCAATGGATGAATGGATAAACAAGGTGTAGTATATTCAAACAATGGAGTGTTATTCAGCCATAAAAGGATAAAACTTATAAACATTATGCTAAGTAAAAGAAGCCAGACACAAAAGACCATATATTGTATGATTCCATTTATATAAAGTGTCCAGATTTGGTAAATTCATAGGGACAGAAAGCAGATTAGTGGTTGCCAGGGACTGAAGGAAGTGGGATGGGGAGGGATTACTTAACAGGTACAGGGTTTCCATTTGGGGTAATAAAAGAGTTCTGGCACTAGATAATGGTGATGGTTGCACAACACTGTAAATGTACTTAATGTCACCAAGTTGTGCATTTTAAAATAGTTCCAATGGTAAACTTTTATGTGTATTTTACCTCAATAATAAAAACAACAACTAATCAAACAACTTACACTGTCTTTTACTGATTACAACGCTTAATAAATAGACATTTTATATTAAAAAAAAATCACTGTGGCTGTTATGAGGACAATGGGCGGAGCAGCCCAGGGAAGTGCTGCAAAGAGGGAGAGAAGAGATGGATTTGTAAAATGTCGGAGGTCAGAGAATGATTCTGGACTTCTGTCAAGATGGGGAGGGAGTACATTTGGGGACATCAAGTCACAAGTTCTGATACTTAAAACTTCATGGACCAGTGTCACTTATGAATATAAGTATGAAACATTAGCAATGAAGCATTAGCAAATTCAACTTAAACACAGAGTCAAAGAGATGTCAATCTATCCTAAAGAAATAGTTCAAAACACTGAGGTTGTGCATATAGTGAAAAAGTTCATTGCAATGCTACATTTGTAAAGGTGAAAAATTAGAAGCCAACCATAGTATCCTTTTTTAAAAAATCCTTACCTTATTATTGATATTGTGTATTGACTTGAGAGAGAGTGGAAGAGGGAAAGGAAGAGAGAGAGAGAGAGATCAGTTGCCTCCCTACTCATCCAACCAGGGATCGGACCTGCAACCTTTTGGTGTACAGGACAATGCTCCAACCAACTTAGCCACCAGGCTGAGGCCAACCATGGTATATAACAGGAGGGTGGTAAACTAAAACATGAAATGTCTTTTGAACAACTGGATAGAATTTTTTCAGAAAAGGCTTATTAACATATTGAGAGGAAAACCAAGATAAAAGGTGATTTATAAACTATAATTATAATTATGAGAATAATTATGCTTATAATTAAAAATGCTAGAAGGAAATGTATAAAAATTAATGATGGCTATTAGGATGTAGAATTATACATAACTCTTTCTTTTTTCTGTTTTCCAAGTGTAGTTATATTACTTTTATCATTTAAAAAAGTATGGTTGAAAGAGAAAAAGAAGAAAAGGTAAGCGAGGTGGCAAGATGGAAGGGAGAGAATGTGAAGGGTCTGAAGTGAGGCAGAGGGGGTGGATCAGCCTGGGGACCCTTGGAATGTGGTGCTGACAGGGTTAAACGGCCTACCCAGGTATCTAGTTGGGGCAATGAGCTGATGGTGACGTCTTAGCCTGCAGTGAGGACACAGTTTTCATGGCATGTCAGTAAGAGCGTTTATGAGGAACTGTCAGACTCAGGAGGCTGATCCGCCTGCCCTGTGTCCAGCACTGCTTTCCCATGTGTCTGCCATTGGGAGAGAGTCATGGGAAGAGGGGGACCCAGGCTGGCCTGAATCCTGTGATTCCCTAATAGCAACTGGCCGTTTGCCTTCTGGCCAAGACTCTGATATGAGGTTTCTGGCTCAGAGTTGCTACAGACCCAACAGCAATGACTCTGTCTTTCAAGCTTAGTTGAATAAAACTATTTTATACGCTTGGATGCAAAAAGCACTTTTTTTCCTCTTGAAATGAAGGCATTAAAAATAATGCTCATTAAAGTCAACTCAGACAGGATAATTAAAGGCACAGCTGTCCCGGACTAAACATAGCTTTCAAACTCCAAAGATGCCGTACCTCCCCCACCCCATCCCAACTTCTTACTTACTATTTTTCCTAATTAGAGAAGTGGCCTGAGAGACAGGGAAGCTTTGTTGTCTGGTCTTAATAAGTCGCTAGGCAGATTTATAGATAGAGTGCCCTCTTCCACGGCTCCTAGGATAAAAGCATTGACATGTGGTCACATCCACATGTGCTGTTAAGCAAGTGATGTGAACTGAGGTTCACTGATTGTGTCCAAACAATCCTTTCACTAGAATCAGTCTAGCAGTCATCAATCCACATTTATGGATACTTACTGTAAGTCTAGCACTGTCCAGGCACTGAGATGGTCACAAAGAGGATCGAAGTTTGACCTCTACCAACAGTGTCTGCTACACCTCAGCAAATACCAAGATACCTGAGTCCAGATTATCTTCATCACAAGATCCATTTACCATGAAATGGCAGCCTCTCAAAGCAAACCCCAGAGAATGAGCAAGGCTACTATGGTTATGGTAATTATACACTCTCATGACCTTGCAATAAAATAAGATATAACGGATCCTCAGCCCTTCCCACTCCTGCAACCCCCTATACACCAAAGTGGGTGACAAGCAGGCCCATCTGGTGGTATGCAGGACAATTTTCAGATATCAAAATTGTGGCTCCAAATAGCTAGCTGTCCCCAATGTTTGTTTCCCCCTTCTCCTATAGCAAGACAAATTTTAGAACAGCATAAACCTACATTTCCCAGGTTCCTCTGCAGGCAGGGGCAACCACCTGACTAGTTTCTGGGCAATGGCACACAAGTGGAAGTGATGTGCGCAGCTTCCTGAACATGATCTTAAAGAGAAAGTGCATGTGCTTCCTTCCCATCCTTGTCTTGCTTCCTGCAGGCTGAATCATGACTCATTGGTGAGAGCTGGAGCAACCATGTGGGGCCGCCATGTGGGGCCCTGAGATGACACTGTGTTGTTAGAGCCACAGAACAGTAGGAACCTGAGTCTCCAATACCTCTGAGCATCTATGCCTGTGCCTGTACTGTTACACGAGAGGCAAATACATTTCTATCTTTTTAAAGTACAATATTTGGGGGGTCTATGTTATAGCAGCCTAACCTGTATCTTAACACAACAAGGGTGGCTTAAATTAATAGATCTCTGAATAATAATAGCCATCATGTGCTGCATATAAGCCATGGGCCATGCAGTGTGCTAGATGCTCTCAATATACATGATCTCATCTGATTCCTCACAACATCCTTTTAGGTAGTTGTCACTAGTCCTATTTTATAGATGACAAAACTGAGGCCCAAGGAGGTGGGTGCATTACAATGAATTGGCGACAAGGCCAGGGCTTAAACTCAAGTCTTTGAGCTCTCAGTTTAGGGTTCCTCCCATTACCATGTGCCAGGTACTTGCTTTAACTTAGGTACTTTTTCTTTCTACCAAATTGTTCTTGAGAACATGCTTTTCCTTACATAAAAGTTAATTCTGAGTACAAATAGCATAAAGAATTATAGGTCTCTATTTTATTAAGATTAAATCCCATCAGAACTACATTTTCAACTTCTATTATACTGACTTTGTTTTCAAAGCAAGTTTTCTATTAAAAAGCGGGAAAAGGGAAAACTTGAAATCTACTGAAGAGTTATTTGCATTTTAAGAACAGGTATTTTCAGTCCCCTAAAGGAGAAATGTTAAGATCACTTAATTCTCAATATTCTTATAAATCAGTACCTCAAAACACTCTGATTCTTGATACAACTGTTTACCTAAAAAATCCCAAGAGAATCAGAACCAATGAAAGAGTTCAGTAGTATGGTGACATAAAAAATTATATAGAAATCAATGGCTTTCCTATATATAAAAATAATAATCAAGTTATAAGATATAATGGAAGATCCTAATTCTATTCTATTTTATTCTATCCTATCCTATTCTAAAATACAAGTCACCTAGAAATAAATTGAAGAAGAAATTTAAGTATCTACATGAAGAAAAAGACCAAATCTTCTAAGAGATAAAAAGAAAAAAGACTTGAACCCTCAGAGAAGCACACCATGTTCTTGGACAGGACAACTCAACATCATAAAGGTGTCAATTCTTCCCGTTAATCTATCAGTTAACACCATTTGGGTAAGCCCACCTTAACCTAAAAAAGGGTCTAGGCTGTAACAAAGAATAAAAAGCATTTATTTGAGCAAAGGATTTCAACCCCAGAGGCACATATTCAGGTAGCAACTTAAATTGTACTCCAAAGAGGACAAACAAAGGTGGGATTTCTAAAGGCAACCATAGACACAGTCCTCATTTCGGTCTTCTATGCAAATGAAAGATGCTGATTGGTGAAAGAGATTGGTTCCTTTAGTGGTGAAGAATGCAGATGGTCTGGTTGCCATGGTAGAGAGAAAGTAAAGTTCAAGATGTGGTTACATAGTTGGCTTAAAATTTTAAAAGTTGTGGGTGGGAGGAGCATAAGGCAAACTTCTTCATGGCTTCCTGGTTCCATTTTAGTTCCCTTGACATAAATGACTCTATCTTGGCAAGTTCCATCTACACATACAAATACCAACAAGATGATTCTAAAGTTAATATGGAAAGCTCAACATGCAAGACTAACTAGCCAATTTTAAAAAGAACTACATCAAAATAAAAAGCTTCTGCACAGCAAAAGAAACCATCAACAAAACAACAAGAAAGCCCACTGCATGGGAGAACATATTTGCCAATGATATTTCTGATAAGGGTTTAATCTCCAAAATTTACAGAGAACTCATACAACTTAACAAAAGGAAGATAAACGATCCAATCAAAAAATGGGCAAAGGACCTAATTAGACACTTTTTGAAAGAGGACATACAGAAGGCCAAGAGACATATGAAAACATGCTCAAAGTCACTAATCATCCGAGAGATGCAAATCAAAACGACAATGCGGTACCATCTCACACCTGTCAGAATGGCTATCATCAACAAATCAACAAGTGCTGGCAAGGATGCGGAGAAAAAGGAACCCTCATGCACTGCTGGTGGGAATGCAGACTGGTGCAGCCACTGTGGAAGACAGTATGGAGTTTCCTCAAAAAGTTAAAAATGGAACTCCCATTTGACCCAGTAATCCCACTTCTAGAACTATATTCCAAGAAAACAGAAACACCAACCAGAACACCTCTATGTTCATAGCAGCACAATTTACAATAGCTAAGATTTGGAAACAACGTAAGTGCCCATCAGCAGATGAGTGGATTAAAAAACTGTGCTACATCTACATGATGGAATACTACACCACTATAAAAAAGAAGGAATTTTTACCATTTGCAACAGCATGGATGGAACTGGAGACATTATGGTAAGCGAAATAAGCCAGTTGGAGAAAGATAAATATCACATGATCTCACTCATATGTGGGATATAATCAACATAATTTGATGAACAAAAATAGATCCAAAGACAAATGGCAGGGAAGGTGGGGGTGGGGGTTAGAGAGCAACCAAAGGACTTGTATGCATGCATATTAGCATAACCAATGAACACAGACACTGGAGCAGTGGGGGCTTGCCTGGGGTGGTAATGGTTGGGCGGGGGCAGGGGGGGGCGGTCAATTGGGGAAAAAGGAGACATATGTAAAACTTAAGATAATAATAATTTAAAAAAGATCAATGGAACATAATAAAATCCAAAAAATAAAAAAATTAAGTACAAGAATTTAATTTATGAGAAATGTGATGTCTCAAACCAATGTGGAAAAGATGGAATGGTCAATAAACAGCTGGAACAACAAGGTAACTATTTGGAAAAAAGCTGGATTCACATCACATACTTTACAAAGGATAAATCCAAATAAAGATTTAAAGGTAAACATGAGACCATGAAATCGTCTAATAGAAATCAAGGGAAATTATTTTAGAGACAGAGTGGTGAGGATCTTTCTATATGCAGGAGTCATAAGATTGATAAAATTGATATAAAAAATAAGAATATCTGGATATCTAAAAAAACTACCTAAGCAAATTCAAAAGACTAACAATACACAGGGAAGAAATATATTAAACTCAGACCACAAAGAGCTTACTTCCCATATTTACACACAAACAGCTACTACAGATTGTTAATTAAAAATCCAACCATCTAATGGAAACAAAAGCTACTATGGAAAAATTTAAAGAAAAGATGTCCAACCACACTGATAATAAGCATGTGGCAAATTAAAACTTCTCTGAGATAGTACGTTTTACTTATGAGAATGGCTGAGATCCAATACCTGATAACACACTGAGGTGAGGGTATAACCAGGAGCGTAAAATGGTGCAACCTCGATAATAGGCAATTTGTCAAAGTCCATCAAAACTAGCAACGCATGTACCCTTTGTCCCAGGATACCTATGGGAAATGACGGATGTGTGAATTTACTCCATGGCGAGAGAGTGTCCATAGGGGACTGGCTAAAGGAACCAGGGCACATCCATGCAAAGGATGCCACACAGTGAGAAGAAAAAGATTGAGGAAGCTCTTTATATGTTAATAAAGAAAGCTCTCCCAGGTGGATTGCAAAGTGAAGGAAGCAGGTGCAGATCAGTGAGTGCTGTATATTTGTGTGCTGTAAAAATGTAGGGAAAAGAGACATACACATGTCTGCTTTTATATGTATGAACTATTTCTGGAGGGCTACTGAATACAACTAAAGCACTGGGGTTTTGTGGGGAAGATAACTGAGCGTCTAGAAAATGGTATACATCCCACATACCTCAACACTTTTCAACCACACGAATGGAGCAGCCATTAAATAAAACAAGTTGGAGCACTTTGGACCCACTCACTTTCTGGTGCTTCCTACATATACAGTGCTGTTATAAGTGCTATAGGGAGACTGTGATGTGGATTTGGAATTTTGTCCAATTCTGTTAATCACAATATTCAGTCTTAAGCAACTTTAGTTGGACATGAAATCTGCTCCTTACTTAAAACGTTTCAACTTTGATAGAATCCCAGGGCACAGAGCTGGTAGGATTCAAGATTGGTGCAAGGTATACTTCCAGTTCCTTTTTCAGTCAACTAACTCACCATGATGAAGATGAAAGCAAATACAATGATGATGTGGATGGATGTTATTCCCATTTTATAGATGATGAAACTTAGGCACAATGAGGTGAAACCATTTGCCCATAGCCATCCATGTTTTTTTCACTTCTCATCAGGATTCCAGACTGGCTCTCCAAGTCTCCTTTATGTCATGCATTTGCTGAACTAGTGATATTAAAATAAAAAATCGTCTCCAATCTTCCATTTAGGAGCAGGAATATAGGCACTATGGCCAGGTAGGTACAGAATATCATAAAAGCTATTTGATGGTGTTCAACTCTCACACTCAGAGTAAAGAGACATATACCTTTGTCTTTGCAAACCATCTCCCCTCTTCATATAGTGGAGCCCAATAATTAGTACATAAGAACACAACATTTGGGTAGTTAAGTAACAGCCCTGAAAAGTGATCACAGATGAAGCTGAAAGGACTTTTTTTAAACATGCAGCCCCCGAGTCCCACCTCAAGTACTAGGTTAACAAATCCAGGCCACATTTGAGAGAATTGCTGACAGGAAATAAAAAAGCTCATCATAGTACTTTATTCAAATAAGTTTCTAAATTTAAAAGCCTATAAAAAGCAGCTCAGATCAAAAAGTGAACAAAACAGCCACTTTCTTTACAGTTATCAAAAGTACTAAATGTACTAATAACCTAGGTCCACAGGCTTGCCGGCTGTCACGGCGAATCCTATCCCAGAGCAGGGGCCACACAGCCCGCAAGCAATGCCACTGGGTGGGGACTTGCCTGGCTAGTGTTTGGGCAAGTCCTTTAGTGGGCCTCAGTATCCACATCTATGAAATGGAGATAATATACTCTTTGCAGGATTGCGAGGCTCAGATGAGCAAATCTATTAAGGATTAAGGAGCCTGGGTCCCAGCAGGGGCTCAGCATCAGTATTACCCTTCTTCTCCACAGACCCTGGTGACAACACATTCTCACTCCTATGAAGGAGGGAAGATCTGGGTAGGCGAAAAGTCTCCATGTCACTGTGTTTTTTGCCTTATTGCGTGTATTCATTTCCTGATGCTGATACACATAAAGTACTACAAACGGGCGGCTTCAAACAGTAGAAATTCATTCTCTCCCAGTTCTTGAGGCCAGAAGTATGAAATGAAGGTATTGGCAGGCCTGTGCTCCCTCTGAGACTCTAGGTAGAATCCTTCCTTGTCCCTTCCAAGCTCCTGGTGGTGGCCCGCAGTCCTTGGCTTGTGGCTGCATCTCTCCAGTCTCTGCCTCTGTTGTCCCATGGCCTTCTCTCTGTGTGTCTGTCCTCACATCATCTTCTTTCTTACAAGGACACTAATCATTTTGGATTAAGGGCCCACTCTACTCCAGTGTGACCTCATCTTAACTAATTACATCGGCAATGATCCTGTTTCCAAATAAGGTCGTATTCTGCAGTACTGGGGGTTAGGACTTCAAGACATAGTTTTGGGGGATACAATTCAAGAATGGGAGCAATCTTTTACTGAGTCCACCACTGTAAGGGTGACAAAGGAGACCGAGGGCCCACACTAGACCTTTTCTGCTCAGAGTCTCTTTGGGGAAAAAGGATGATGGCACAGAGTGACAGTGAGAGGGGTACCATATGTGGGAGGACCAGGACTTCCATGTACACCAGTGTGAGCCTTCTTTCTTCCTATGTAAAGAGAATAGTGGTAACGCCTGGCCCCCTTGATAAATACTAGCACATACACATACACAGAGCATGCATGGAGTACATTTTTTTCTCCAGTCACAGAAGCACAGAATTTTAGAGTCATTAATTCTTCATGGTGGAAAGCACCACCATCTACCCAGCTGATCAAGTGGGAGACGAGGGGTCATCCTAATTCTCTTCTGTTCCAGTCGCCATATCCAAGTATGACGTCATTCCCTCCTTCCCTTCTCTTTAACACATCTCCTCCTGGCCATTCCAGCCAGACCACACTGTGTGGCCAAGACCCTAGCATCTTTCTTGTGAACGAACAGCTGCAGAATTTCCCACCAGGCTCCACATGGCTATCAGTTCAGAGGGACCACGGGAAACACAGACCTCTACACATCACTCTTCTGTCTGAAGTGCCTCAGCTCAGCACACCCTCCCATCAGGAGAAAGTCCATACTCCACTTAAAGCCATTCTAATCAATATATCATTGGTTTAACCTGACAAAATACTGCTCATGTGTATTTAGAAGAATAAACAGACAAGAATAGCTAAGCCATTTAAAAGAAAAATAACAAGAAAGTTAACGAGTATTACATAACCACATGAATTAAAACAATGTGGCACTGGTACAGACTTTGAAAGAAAGATGTGCATGCACCAAACAATTTTGAGTACAATTCAGGAGAAAAGTAGATTGTTGGGCTAAGTTATTTGGAAGACAGTTAAATCAGATCTTCTCCTCACACCATAAATTACAAAAGAGTTAAGTAAAAAAATAAATGAAGACTTCTATATGTCATAGAAGCTTTTATACTATGGCAAGCATATGTTCCTTTTATAAAGAAGGAACAAACAATAAAGGTGGAAAAAACTGTCTATAAACTAGAAGAAAATAGAGGTAAACACTAAGCTAATTAATATCAGGTGGGACATTCTAAGCATAAACGCAATGAAAGAAAAATTATCAACTTTGATTAGCTTAAAAATTTCAAATTATATGTTAAAAAAACACAAAAATTACAAGGCAATGACAAAGTGAGGAAAACATTCATAATAAAGATAATAAAGGGTTGTCATCCTTAAGATATTAAAAAAATCTTGCTAATGGATAAGAAAAACACTAAATCTCCCAATTCCTCACCCCAAAGGCAATTCTAAATAGAACTATAGTGGTCTAATAAACGTATGGCTGATGATAATAATAAAACACACACACATATAAAGCCACAAGGCACCCTTTTTTGAATATTTGGTAACACTAAACCATTAGTTATCATTAATGGTAAAAACAAGAGAAAAATTCTGAGATGTCCTAAATTAAATTACAGCAGGCCAGAGAGTGAGAGAAAGTGATAAGAGGAATTAAGCAGCCAATGGCCACAGGACAACTAACAAAAGATGGCTCACATTCCTGGATGTCCTAGAGCAGTGGTCGGCAAACTCAGTCAACAGAGCCAAATATCAACAGTACAATGACTGAAGTTTCTTTTGAGGAAAATCCACAACTGCGGCACCCACGGAACAGCTGCGAGCCCCAGAACACCGGTCCCCAATTGGCACAAACACACGGATTCAGAGGAGCTCTACACTCCACCATGGAAAGGAGAGAGAGAACTACATAACCAGACATCCAGAGAAGAGAGACCATGGGGAGACAAAGACACAGCCCGCATATGAAAGAAAAGCAAGCATCACCAGAAAAGGAAGTAAACGAAATGGAGGCAAGCAACCTTCTAGAGAAAGAATTCAGAGAAATGGTCATAAGGTGGCTGAAAAGAATGGAAGACAAATTCGACAATATGAGTAAGAACCAAGAGGAAATGAAGAAGAACCAAGAAGAAATGAAAAATTACATCGCTGCTGTAAAGAACTCAATAGAAAGTATCAAGAGTAGACTAGAAGAAGCAAAGGACCGCATCAGTGAGCAAGAAGACAAGATGGGAAAAAATACCCAAGTAGAGCAGCTTCTAGAAAAAAAAATTAAAAAGCAGGAGGAGAGCCTAAGGGAACTTTGGGACAACACGAAACAAAACAACATCTGCATAATAGGGGTTCCAGAAGGAAAGGAAACTGAACAAGGAATTGAAATTTCTTTTGAGAGCCAAATTTTTTAAACTTAAACTTCTTCTAACGCCACTTCTTCAAAATAGACTCACCCAGGCCGTGGTATTTTGTGGAAGAGCCACACTCAAGGGGCCAAAGAGCCGCATGTGGCTCGTGAGCTGCAGTTTGCCGACCACTATCCTAGAGCTTTGAATCAACTTCTGTGGTGACCACTAGATACACCGCATCCAGCATATGCACGACCTTTAGGATTGTTACCTGCCACCAATCAAAAGTAGCACGTGTTTATCCCTTACAGACTGTGCACCTATCCTAGAACTTCTCCGCTTCGCCATTACGAATGGTGAAATATTAAAAATAAAACTCAGCAGACCCCCTTCGTCAGATGCTAGGGAACAAACTCACTATTTTGAAAATTGGTAAGTAATTGGTGGGGGGGATCCATCCTGCTGTTTTTATGTGAACACTATTACAGGGTAACTAAACAGTCTCTCCTTATAGAAGTATTCCAGCTAATAGATAAAGAATAGCAGGATTAGAATATCACCGTTTTTACAAATCCCTAATAAAATAATGGATCTGGGCAATAATCATCAATGGCTGTTAACATCACAAAAGAATTGTCCTGGTGGGAGCACACACTACCACTTACC
Source organism: Plecotus auritus (assembly GCF_963455305.1). NCBI lineage: Eukaryota > Metazoa > Chordata > Mammalia > Chiroptera > Vespertilionidae > Plecotus > Plecotus auritus. The sequence goes on from NC_137773.1 coordinate 40,912,555, forward strand.
CCCAAACCAAGCCTGAATCTTATCAAAGCCTATAGATCTACCCACCAATTTACAGGAAATACAGGGGCAGAGCAACCTCCTAAATGACACCCCAGGAATGCAAACATCACAGTCCAGACTGTGGGAAACTGCAGGAAAAATGACCAGCTTCTTCGATAAGTAAGTTCTAAGGCACAAGGAAAGAGAAGGAGGAAGAATCCACAGACGGAACAAACTTACCCGACAAATCAACCAACCACAATGGATGAACCTGATCTGGATCCTGATCCAAACTATTAAAAATTATGAAACAATGGGGAAACTTGAATACTAATGGGATATTTAATTGACATTAAGTATTTGTTATTTAAAATTTTTTTTAGGTGTAATAACTGATATTTTGGTTATGTTTTCATAAAATGTCTTTGACTTCTAAATATCTGTACTGAAATATTTACACCCCTTCCCAAATTATGATACCTGTAATTTGCTTCCAGATGGTTAACAGATGGGAGTCTAGCTACAACAAGATTGGTTATGATTTGATAACTGTTAAAGCCAGGCAATTGGTACCTGGGGTTCATACTATTCTCTCTACTTCTGTAAAATGTTCAAAATATGTTCAATTTTCCATAACAAAAGATTTAAACAACATTTAAAATGATATTTTTTTCACAACAATGGAATGCCATGGAGAAATGCTCATGATATGGCAATGATGGAAAAGCTACACAATTAATAGAGTATTATCTCAATCTAGTTAAATACACATTAAGCATTTTGAGGCAAAAAGAATAAAATTCAACGTAATGTTAATAACAACTGTTATCTCTCTATGGTGGAATAATGGGTGGGTTTTATTTCCTTCTTTATATTTTCTGTTTCTACAATTAGTAGGCCTTAGTTTATAAGTACAGAAATGTATTTCAAACAGCATTCAACTTGGAATTTGCCAGGGAAAGCCAAGTTGTTATGTTCATAGTATGTTTATTTCTGTTTTGGCCTAATCACTCCCAACAGTCTCTGGAACTGCCATCAACCCAGAGACATCCACCACGAAGAGAATCCCCAGACTTAATAAAATAAACAGCATAAGCAGACCTAATACAGAAGCACCTTTCTCAGGCCAAGAAAGCTTTAGAGAGCCCGCAGTTCTTTCCCCCAAGGGAAGAAGAACCAAGCAGAAGAAAAGGCATTTGTAAAGGTGAGCACAGCAGTGACCCTCCCAGTAGAAGAGGCTGGCCCCAGCCCAGGGCCCGTGGAGCCTCCAGCCCACAGAGAGAGCAGGGCAGGCTGTGGGCCCTTGACTGTTAGCCACCACAGGCAGGGTGTCTGAACCAACCCCACAAAACCTGTAAGGAAAGTTCTGTCAAGTGAAAAAAATTAATCCTAGCAACCAGTTAATCCCAATTAGGAAACATAATTTGAGCTATCAGAAGAGGCTCAGGGAGAGGATGACACGGTAAAGGACTTAGTTCATTGGGTGTGACCGCTCTCCTCCCGTTAAGATTCAGCTTCAAGATTCAAATAGTTGAAAAAGCCTAGCTGCCAAAATGCTTTGCCATTCAGTCTACAGGTATCTACCTGCTACCTAGCTGCCTTGTGTTTCAGTGAAAATGACACCCGTTTTCTTTCTTTTTCTTGCCTTATACCTGCTCCCACGGGGGTGGGGGTTGTGTGGGAGACGCCTTTTTTGCCCTTGACATTTTACAAAAGGTCTTACCAACTTTCCCACCTGTAGGTCATTAGGGCCTCTAGGGAAGAAAAAGTAAGTCCTAGACCTTGCTGGTATGTGGTTTTCAGTCCAATGTGGGAGAGATCTCCCCTAACCACTTTCTCCCTTTTATGATATTCAAGTTTTGGGGGCCTGTGGATGGGGTGTCTCAGTTCATACCAACATATTTTTTTTCAACTTAAGGAAACAAATAAGAGAAGAAAAATTCCCATGGGAAAGTCTGGATGTCACCCCCATTAAGAGAACCGTTGTCTCAGAGAGGCAGGTGAGCAGAAACAAGCCACTTCACGGTTTTGGCAGCAGGACCAGGTGCCTTCCGTGCGACTGTGCAGAGATAAGAGCTGGCTGCAGCCCAGGAGCTGAATTCCTGGTGCTGCCTCACCCCTTGCAAGTGGCTCGCTTCCCATGACCGTACAGCCAAAGGCACTCTCCAGAGAGCAGCAGTGCATGAGCCCAGGCTGGTTGCTGTTGAGAGCCCAGGCCTGTGGTCGGCAAACTGCGGCTCACGAGCCACATGCGGCTCTTTGGCCCCTTGAGTGTGGCTCTTCCACAAAATACCACGGTCTGGGTGAGTCTATTTTGAAGAAGTGGCATTAGAAGTTTAAGTTTAAAAAATTTGGCTCTCAAAAGAAATTTCAATCGTACTGTTGATATTTGGCTCTGTTGACTAATGAGTTTGCTGACCACTGGCTCCAGGCCATCTCCTAGCCACCTCTCCTGATTGTAATGGCTGTTTCCTCCACAAGGGGCAGCAGTGGCAAAGATGGCCCATCACCCACAGGCTGAGAAGGGCTGGGGAGAGGGGGCCAAGTGACCTGCCACTCACTCCCCTGTGCCTCCTGCTTTCCCAAACTGTGCTTGGAGCAGACCTGGGCCCGGTTAGCCACAAGGCGATCCCACCAGGGAAGGGCTCCTCAGGAGCATGGTGAACTGTTACTGCTCTCTGAAAATACACAACCGATTTTTAATAGCTTGGACAACCAATTTTTAAAAGCTTGGAATGCTTTTAGGTTTGCTAAACAATTTCTCTACTTGGGCGAGACCAGGGTAGCCAACATGCAACAGTTGATACAAAGGTGCCTCATCCAGAAGTTCCTGCAAGCTCTGCAACCTTGGGCAAGTTGCCTCACCTCTGTGGCCTCAGTTTCCTCACCTGTAACATGAGGAAGGTAACAGTACCTACCTCACAGGGAGTTTGTGAGAGGGTGACATGAGGGAATGGGCATGAAGTAGCCTTGGCAAGTGCTGTCTTCTCATAAATACTAAGGGCATTCCTTGTGCCCTCCCCCCGTCCAAAATAACGGGAGTGCACATCAGAGAACACACGCGGTGAACTCTACATCCATTGTTGTTGTACTTAAAGGAGCCGTCCCACAAGTTCCCACCCCAGCAATCGGACACCATCCGGCAAATCTGGGTCTGAATTGCTGCGTTTGCTCAGTGCTGCGTTCTTGGCACCTAGCACAGCTCCTGGCACATAGTAGGAGCTTATTCAATATTTTTGGAAGGAAGCAATTATGATAAAAGCAGCCATATATTCAACACTTGCTCTGTTTCACGCATGGTAAACATCTCCACCTAATTGCACTGTTTTATTTCACAGATGGCATTGAGACTCCAAGAGGTTAAGTCAGATTCTCCCCCTCCCCCAGCAATCAGGCCCAATCCCCAAACAACTTTGAAACAAAAGCAGCTGAGGCATTTACCCGGGTCAGTAATGAAAATTCAACATTCTTCTGTCATTGATATAACTTATAGGGAGTTTTTCATATTGATTCCTTTTATCTTTGCTATTTGGGGCTAAGATAAACCTGTAGGCATTTAACTTATTTCAGTCATTTAAAGAAATAAAGAACAAAAGAGTAGAATCTGTATTAAATCAGGCACAATAAGAGGAAACATTTTAAACGAAATATAATGTTAAGAGCCTCAGGTTACTGTAAATCACCCCCATTGAGCTCTGAAATCCTTAAATTACTATTGTTGTACTATTCAACATTCCCCATCCATAACAGCTGACGAAAACACAAAATCAGGCCAACTACAAAGCTGGAACATTTTTTAACTTAATTTCAACTCTGCATTACTAAAACAACAAAAACAAAAAGCTCAAAACCTTCCAGGATTTAACAAATTTAACTACAAATTACCAGTCATATCCTTTCAGCAATTAAATGCTGTATAAAAAGAATGGTTTTCAAATCAAATTTCCCAGATTTTTCATTAACAAATGTCCCCCTGGATCCCTCTTCAGAACTAGAGCCAAAATGGAAATAGATGTGAAAATTAGCGAACACTTACCAAGAGCAGAGACTGCAGAAAAGGAAGGAAGAAGCAGGAAGGCAGTGTTTGCTATTTATTTGGAATAATTAGTAAAGCAGAACCAGCTGGAGGCTGGCCCCACGCACCTTGCCCAAATGCTGCTGGGGGCAGGGGGGTGGAGCGGGGGCGGGGGGGCAAAATGTTCAAAGGGCCTGGAAGTGGATGGTTAGGTGCAGTTTCACGCCTCACTGCACAGCTAAATAAAGGGAAATATTCTTTTTTCAGTGTAATTGAACTTTCGCAGCCCCGATGGGCTGTTTTGCTCTGGGGAATCCAGCTATTTTGAGAGTCGCACACCTTTTCGCCAAGACAAGGGTTTTCACATCAGTCTAGGTAACACGCGAGTGAGAAGAGAGATTTCTGCCTACTGTCACTGGAGAATAAACAAAGATTCGGAATGGTAAGTGTTTGGGAACACTCTGCTTTTAATTAGATGCAAGGAGATAAGTTTATTTTCTCAGAAAAGCCCAAGATGTCCATTCTTCTTTCTTTTCCCGAGCTGAGGCTGGGAGGTGGAGTAAGAGCGTTGTGTCTGGAAAGGGGCAGTAGAAGGAAGAGGGGGCAAGGGCAGGAAAAGAGGGGGTAAGTAACACTAATAAACACGCATGAAGCCCTGGCTACTGGCAACCACTGTTCTGAATGCTTTGCAAACATTCACTTAGGTGTGGCCCTCACAGTGGGCATTGTTAGTTTCTCTGTATTACAGGCAAGGAAACTAAGGCGGGAGAAGTACACGAACAACCTGAGGCTCCGGCTAAGAGGGGGAGTGGGTGGGTACCCACAAGCAACTTGCCCAGAGATGCTTTCCAAGTGTGCAAGGCTGCCCATCTCCCCCCACCCCTCCCCGCCCAGCCCTTTCTGTCATGTAAGCACAGGGGGTCTGGATGGGAGCAGACGTTTTGTTTATAAACAAGGAAGAGCTCGAACATCTGGGCCTTGCTTTGTGGCCCAGGACACTGTGCAGGTCTGGGCCCTTTGGCCTACCCAGGCCACGTGGTGTAAATAGCAGGGGGCCTCCCTCCCCTCTGGGGGAAACCAACCTGGTAGGAGAGGTCAGGGAGAGGAGCACCTCTCATTACAGGAGAACAACTGGTGGGGCCAGGGTGCAGGCTCAGGGCAGAGATCTGACGCTCCTGGTCTGCGTGGTCCATTAGCAAATCATGTTCACATACTCCCCCGCCTTTGTATTGTGGTATCACACACATAACATAAAATGGACAGTCTTTACCACTTGCAGTGAACAGTTCTGTGGCATTAAGAACATTCACACTGTTGTGCCACCATCACCACTATCCATCTCCAGAACTTTATTTTACCCCAAACTGAATCTCTGTATCTATTAAACAATAACTCCCCATTCCCCTTCTCCTAGCCCGGGGGAACCACCGCTCTACTTTCTGTCTCTGTGACTTTGACGACTCTAAGAACCTCCTATAAGTGGGGTTATACCCATTAGTCTTTTTGTGTCTGGCTTATTTCACTCAGGATAACATCCACAAGGATCATCCGTGTTGTAGCATGTGTCAGAATTTCCTTCTTTCTAGGGCTGGATAATATTCCATGGTGTGTAAACACCACGTTTTGTTTATCCATCCATCTGTGGGTGGACACTGGGTGCTTCCACGTTCAGTTACCTGTTAGACTCAGTCAATATCTTCTCCCTGGTGTACTGCTTGTGCTTACACCATGTCGCTACTTATAAGGCACTGTCCTCCGGGGGGTACAGGTGCAGGTTGTGGCTGTCACTCAGCCCTGACTGTGGAAATGCAGGAGTGCCAGCCTGTGCTGCTAGAGCTTCTCCCTTGTTAAAGAACATGGGAAGAGGAATTTTTAAGGTACATCTCCTATGGTTTAAAATTGTTCTTTCAGATGCTTTAAAATACTATGCCAGCCAATCAAAACTGACCTGGAAGGTGGGTTTGGTCTTCCAATACCTTGTGTGCCCAAAGCCTTATAACAACTCCATGCAACAGGGTTTTTAGACAAGGAAGCATAGCTCAGAGAGGTTAAGTGAGTTGCCCAACGTCACACAGCAGTGGGTTGTACTTGAACAGAAATCTTCAATCTCCTTCCAAATGCCACTGGATGTGACAAAATGGGCCACATTCCATGCATTGTTGTTAACATGAGTGAAGAAATAACTTTGAGCCCTCAAGAGAGTTCATTCGATTTAAAAAGCACATCCAAAGCCCAGCCAGGTGGGGGTCTTAGGAAGACCTCTTGACCTCCCAGTGGCAATCTCCCCCCCAGCACTTCCACATTCACAGCCTCGCACCATGTGTACAGTGATCCCATCGGGAAACAAGGGCCAGACTTCCAATTGTTAATAAGGACCCTGTCAAATGACGAGCTTCTTAGGCCAGCTTTCGAGATCCTGTAGCCAGTTCAGGGACGTCCAAGAGTCAGGTTCTGGGAACAACAGGCTCTCATTAGCCCTGCTGGTCCAAAGGCCAGAGATTCTCGAGCTTGACCCAACTCCCTAAAAACCTACTTACTAGGCTCCTCCCACAGCAACAAAGGGTTAACCAGTGCATCTGTTTTCTCTCTCAAGAGGTCAGAACCCCAGACATGGGTTTAAAAGCATTCTTCACGGCCACAGATAACCCTCCTGACATGGCCCTCCGAGCAGGCTGGCTCTGCAGCCCTGCAGGGACAGGGCAGGGCACCCCTGGCAGGGCCCGCCTAGGGCAGGAGCAGGAGGCCTTGTCCTGCTTGGGTGTGCTTCCTGGGCCCCTCTAGCATATTCCAGTATGTTCTGGGGAACTTGGTGCTGGGGACACAGCAGTAAACAGATGGCAAAAAGCCCTGCCCTCATGGAGTCCACATTCTAGTGGGATGGGGGTGGGGAACACAACGTGATAGCGCTAAACATAGAAATAAGTAGGTTATCCACGGCCTTAAAGGCGGTGAGTACTATGAGGGATTAGGCAGCCAAAAGTAGAGAGATTTGTGATATTAAATAGATTTTTAAAACTAAAACCACTTTATCAAGATATAATTGACATATAAAAAGCTGTGACTAGTTAACATACCACTGGACTTTGGAGATGAGTATGCTTCTGGGAAACCATCGCCACAATCTATGCCACAAACATACCCATCACCCCCAAAAGTCTCCTCCGGCCTCTTTATTTATTATTATTTGTGAGAGTGATAATAATGCTTCACAAAGAACCCACCCCCTGAGTAAAGTTTTAAGTGTCTGATACAGTGTTGCTGGCTGTGCTACTGGACAGTGGCTCTCAGAACCTCTTCCTGCCAGTCACTGACCCCTGGCACCTTTGACAGCACCTCCCACCTGGTAGCCCTGGCAAGCACCATCCTGCTCTCTGCTTCTCTGAGTTTGACTATTTTAGATTCCTCATATACCTGGGATCAGGTAACACCTGTCTCTCTGTGTGATATTAAACACTAGAGGCCCGGCGCATGAAAATCGTGTGTGGGTATGGTCCCTAGGCCTGGCCTGCAATCAGGGCCATCTTCCCCGGCTGCCTGCAGCCGTCCCCCACTCCTCCCCCCCCCCCCCCCCCCGCCACCGCCACCCACCCGGGTTCCCCATTCGCCATCGGCAATAGAAGCCTGATGGCCGGGGGGGATGGGACCGAGAGGTCAGCCATTCCCACCCACTCGCTGGCCCCGCCCCTGCCACAGGTCGCCCTCTGTGTGTGGGGTGACCGGCGGGGCAGAGGCCTTGGCCTGGTGCCACCCACCCCGGTTCCACATTCGCCATTGGAGCCTGCCGGCTGGGGAAAGGGAGTGAGAGGTGGTCAGTGTGCCTCATAGTGGTCGAGCGGTCATTCTGGTCTTTCCACCACCATTAGGTCCATTTGCATATTACCCTTTTATTACATAGGATTAACCAGTGACTGACATGGGGGCCCTAGTGACCACCCAATCTGTTTCCAGTCCATCTTCCCAGTCAACTCCAGACCTTCGTGTAAATCCGCACTTGGGAAAACAAAACAGAAAACCTTTTGCGAGTCTCTTCTCTCACATGCCCAAGCCTTCTCCTGCGTCCTGGATCCCATCTCGGTGAATGCAACACTCGTCTGCCTCCCGTGCTGCGATCCTCAGAGGCATCTTAACTCTGCCCTAAAGTCAGCCACCATCCTCCTGAACGCTTCCCCACCCCCTCTCTTGCTTTGCCTCCATTTCCACATCTTTGCAATGGGAACATTAACAGGACCCACCACGGTGGTTGTGAGGACGACCTGAGCTGATATACTGAGGTGCACAGAGCAGGGTTCACAGGCCATTCATAGTAGCAGCACCAGTTCCTGCCACTGGCCTTGTCATTTAAAAGCCGTTTTATCTGTTTTCTTTCTTCTACAGCTGTCACAAAAAGAAGGGCTAATCACTCTGCGGTTCCTGAAGCTGGAGGGACCCAGAGCTTTCTAACAGCTGCAGGAAACAGGCCTGGGCGCCCGGCCCTCAGCGCTTTCCTGGGGCTGGAATACACCTGATGATGCAGCATCCTCATTCCCGCCCCAGGTGGGGTCCCCTCCATCTGGGTCTTACAAGCCCATGGGCCAAGCACGTTGCTGTTTCCTGGGTCCTTGTAGCTAGGTGTGGCGGCCTTGGCCACTCTGGAAAATGTCAGAGCCATGGTCACAGTCCACCCGGAGCTGAGTGTGTGGGATCCATAACATCACCAGCGGAGAGGGGCTGTCAGAGCAGCTCTAACCCTGTCAGGCTGGGCCAGGTGGAGGGCAGCCATGACCTCGGGGGAGCTGGTAGTGATCCGACGGGCCGAGTGGGACAGCAGAACAGGTTCAGAAATCAGGAGATGGTGTGTGTCCCTATTCTAGCTTCTCGACCATGGTACAAGCTATAGCTTCAGTTTCCCTGGCTGTAACATGGGGACAACAGTCCCTGCCTTGGGGGGTCATTTTGAAGAACAAATAAAACAATACATGTGAAGAAACATACATAGCCCACACATACACTACCATCATGAGAAGGTTACGTTGGAGAAGCTCCTAACAAGGTGAGCCAAGACACGTGGACTACGTTAATCCGATCAGGGCCTGAGCCAGGGCCCTTTGTTTTAGTTGTTACTTCACTTCGCTGCTCCTGGCTCCTTTCCTGAACCCAGGTCTTTAGAGCCACAAACTAACAGGGCCTTTGGGAGAAAGAGAGGTCTGGGAACACTGACCTCACCCTACCCAAACCCTGGAGGGAGACACTTCCACGCCCGGGGCCAGCAGCCTCTCAGTGACAAACACCCCCTGAGGTCTGCCCTGGGCTGGCTTTGAGCAGGGCCTGGGGACTGGGTGACGGGGGTGAGGGGTCGGGGGCTGGAAAGGGGTGTGAGGGGGTGTCCTCACCCTGCTCCCTGTCTCAGGAAATGGATTCTCCATACAGCCTGACACGTACTGTGAACGGGGCTGCTGTCTTGTTTGTGGGGTGGGACGTCAGAGAAAACTCCAGAGAAGAGGTGACAGTTGAGCTGGCATTGGGAGGATGTGTAGGGACCCCCAAGGGCCGTGTCCCTGAAACCTTCGACCCAGTGTTGCAAATCCACACCCGCTGCACACCCGCTTCGGGATGCCTGCCCGAGCCACATATTTCTTCTCCTATTACTGATTTAATATTTCTCTTTACATCGATTCACGTTTTTTTTCACTCAGTTATTTTAAAAGCAAATGTTATACACTACAGTAAACAGAAAACCAGTTCCACATGCCCCAAATAGAGAGAAACCCTAAAAATAAATCCCAGGAAAGGAAATTATTAAATTATAAGCAGACAGTGCAGCTTGCTGGAGTCGGGGAGTCTGAGGCCCACACTCTCCGTGTGTGAAAAGGGGGATCAGCGAGAGGTAGGGAGGCCCTGAGGGCTTACCGGCACCTAGCGAGACTCAGAAAGATCCAGAGGGGGCGCCATTCTCCAACGTGGGTTGCTAGCATTTAATATCCGCCCTCCCCACCCCACCCCCGTGTGCGCTTCCCTGAGCAGCCTCTCCTGGGGGCGCCGCCCTCACGTGGGGAGAGGGTGCAGTGGCTGGAGGAGGAGGGGGTTTATGTTTGGGGAGGAAATGTGCAGAGCTCAGAGTGGGTGGGGTAATGGGGCGGTTCTCGGTGAATGCCCGATCAACAACGACAACCGCACTCCCTTTTCCGGAGGCTTCCGGGACTCAGGCACAGCCCTCAGGCTCCACAGCATCGTTTCCCTTCATCTTTCCCGGCTTCCAGTAGGAGAGAGAGGCAGCAGGTGAATATTATTGTCCGACTGGGACAGACCTTGCAGGGCTTGGCCTCCAGCTTCAAATACTTCAAAGATCGTCTCTGCCTGGGAAATCGGTGCACGCCTCACTCCTGCATGCCTCTGAGCTGGCTCACTGCCGGTGCATGTGCACACACACGCGTGCTTGCACACACACACACACACACACACACACATATACACACTAGGGTGACCAGCAGTCCTCAGAGAGTGGGCGGGGCTGACTTTGGGGCCAGGTGTGCATCCACACTCCCTCAGATCTCAGGGCACCCCTGCTTGGGTTGTGGAGCCTATCATTCCCCTCGATGGCATGCTTGGGGACAGGACTCAATGTTTTTTTATTATTTTTTTATTATTTTTTTGTGTGTGTGTCCATCTTTTTTTATTTTATTTTATTTTTTAATTGTTTGAAGTATTACAAATAGTAGTACATATGTCTCCTCCCCCCCGCCATTGACCTCCCCCCGGCCTTCCCTACCTCCCAGTACGTGCCTTTACCTGCCCCGCCCCCCCCCCCAGTGTCTTGTATCCATTGGTTATGCTTATATGCATGCGTACAAGTCCTTCGGTTGATCTCTTACAGCCCCCCCACAACCTCCCCTGCCTTCCCGCCGTAGTTTGACAGTCTGTTCAATGCTTCTTTGCCTCTGTATCTATTTTTCCCCCCATTTCTTTCCTTTAAAAAATCTTGCCTCTGCAGACTAGAAATAAACATATAATAATAAAAAATGTTTGAGTCCCAATTTCAATGTCAAACAGTTCTGAGTCCCCATTTCAATGTCAAACAGTTCCTTATGTGTACATGTCAGCAGTGATATCTGGATGGTGGGGGACTCAATGTTTTTAAAAAAGTCCCCAACTTTTTTTAAATTTAAAAATATTTTTTTGAGATCAACCAAAGGACTTGTATGCATGCATATAAGCATAACCAATGGACACAGACACTAGGGGGGTGGGGGTAGCCCGGAGAGGCCAATTGGGGGGGGGGGAAGGAGACATATGTAATACTATATGTAATACTTTAAACAATAAAATAAAACTTAAAAAAACAAATATTTTTGTGATAAGATATGCATAACAACATTTACCGTTTTGACCATTTTTAAGTGTTAAAGTTCAGTGATATTAAGTACATTCACCTTGTACAACCATCACCATCATCCAGAATTTTTCATCTTTTTCCTCTTTCATTCTGTACCCATTAAACCATATCACCCCCTCCCTCCAGGCCCTGGCAACCTCCATTCTACTTTCTGCCTCTGAATTTGACTATACTGGGTGCCTCATATAAGTGGAATAAACAATATTTGTCCCTTTGTGACTGACTTATTTTACTGAGCATAATGTCCTTAAGGCTCATTCATGTTGTCACATGTGTCAGGATTTCCTTCCTTTTTAAAGGCTGAATATATTACATTGTGTGTATATGATACATTCGTTTATCCACTCACCTGTCGGTGGACACTTGGGTTGCCCTTGGGCTATTGTGCTGTTATGAGCTACTGCTTTCACTTCTTTCGGTATATACCCAGAAGTGGATAAATTCTCAACTTTAAACGTGATTCAGAATGACCCTCATTACCCCTGGGACTCCCCAGGAGCATGCTCCCTTGGTTCATTTCTCCTGTCCATTGCATCCCTGGTCCCAGCCTCATCTGCCAGGGCAGTATTTATATCCTTACTCTTAGGTGATGTTTTTATAAGCCCCACCACAATCTACAAATTCTATACACACATGCCAGAGAGAAAACCTACATTCTAAAGTCCCAGGAGTAGGTCTTGGGTGAAGAGCAGGAGATGGGACGATCTGCACCCAGGGTCCTGCGAGGGCCCCAGCCAGGCGCCCTTGGGTGAGCTGAGCACAATGCAGGCAGCCATGACTGGCGAGGTGTCTGTCCACATCTCTTCAGAGAGCCCCTGCCTGGTGGCAGAGCAGTCATGCCGCCCATCTCCCGGCTAAGCTGGTGGCAGCTGGTGATCAGCAGCCTCGGTCTCAGAGAAGTCCTAGAGTGGAGAGACCCTTCCAGTCCCAGGGCAGCGATGGACCACAGATGTGTCTCATTCAGCCAGCCCGCTGTGCAGGGGCCCAAACGCTAACATGGTTTTATTTAATTTTTCTTAGACATCTCCTCTCACTGGCCTTCCTTATGGTAATCATCATAAACACATTTCCCCCAATTTGTCTAACAGTGCAAGTGGTCACTCCAGGCAGCTGAATCAGCCCCTTGAAAGCTTCACCCTTCATATTCTGAGACATTCATGCCTCCATACCCAGAGACTGGAGGTTCAGCGTGCAGACATCTGCCTGACAAAAGCAGAGCAGCTGTTGGGCCAAACTCATAAATTAATGGCAAGCCCTGGTTGATTAACATCTGGCTCAGCCCTCCCTCAGGCCCCTCCCTGGGACTGTAGCTTGCTTTGAGCTGACAATCCAGGCTTTGTGTCCCCCTCCTCTGGGTCAGCTACTACTGAGCTCTTGCCCTCCCCCCCCCCCCCCCACTTTCTCTGCCCTGTGTCCTTCCTTAGCAGGAGCCAGTGTCTGCGGGCCAGGCGAGCAGGCCTGAGGTTCTGCAATTACAGACCCCTGAGACCCAGCCCACCAATTACTGTTTGATTACTGTTTCCCTCACTCTAGAGACGGCCTAGAAGAATATTCCAAAACCATAGAGCTGGGCAGTGCCCTCCCAGGCCATGAGGACCCTGGCTCCCCACCCAGACCCAGAGCTGGGCTTCAATCTGGAAGGGCAGGACAAACTCCAAAGGATGCCAGTGTGGGCAGATGAATGGGAAGGTCTAAATCTAAGCTCATCAACAGGCCAGAATGGGGGAAAGAACACACAGATGCAAAATGGGGAGGGGGACAAGGCCATGGAGGACACACTGGCTCATGAGACACAGCATCCCACTCGGCTGGAAATGACCCAGCGTTCCTATTGCCTGGAATTGTCTGGACTCCCACAGAATTCAGTGGCCTTTCCTTCAGGACACTGTTCAGTGGATCACCCCCTCGCTGGGACCCCTCTAAGCAGCGGTCCACTCCATAAGCCCCACTGGGAGAAGCCAGTCTGAGGTCTGCAGCGGACACCTGGGAAGTGTCAGGAACCTCCCCTCAGAAGTCTGTGCTTGAGCCCCGCTGGTGTGGCTCAGTGGTTGAGTGTCGAACTATGAACCAGGAGGTCGCAGTTCGATTCCTGCTCAGGGCACATGCTCAGGTTTCAGGCTCGATCCCCAGTAGGGGGTGTGCAAGAGGCAGCCGAGCAATGATGCTCTCTCATCGATGTTTCTATCTCTCTCTCTCGCCCTTCCTCTCTGAAATCAATAAAAATATATATTTGGGGCGGGGGGTGGGTGGAGGGGAGGAGTCTGTGCTTTAGTCCATCCCTGGCTGTCCTCTGTGGTGACTGTCCTTTTTCCATACTGACTTACTACGAAGATCTAACTAGACCTGAAATGGCTTTGCAAACCATCAGTTCCATGCATGCAAAAGATGGTTCTGGAAACCTGTCTACTCCAGGGACCAGCTATCTCAGGACCGCCTGGGGAATATGAAAAGCCCTGCAGCTCCCCATCAGGTCCCTGGCAGAACACAGGGAGCACTCTCCAGGGGGTGTTGGAGGAGAGTTTAATAGAGAAACTTACCAAGCTGGTGCCTAGGAATGGTGCCGTTCCCAGGCCTGTATTAATGATGGCTTTTATATTTTATGATGCTTTGACATCTTCTGATGCTTTGCTGGCCAGGGAGAGACTGCCCTTGTCAGGGTTAGCTAATTCCTAGAGACGAGCGAACTCTTTGTCTTCAGGCACACCCGTCTCACGCAAACCAACCAATCCAAAGCCCATATCTCCCCCACTTCCTTTTTTTGCTCCCACACCAACCAGGATGCCCCAGACAACTAGGGACCATCTCCATAGTCCAGAGCCTGCTGAAATCATTCAAACGATGGAGTCCTAAGCTTGCTCAGTTTGCCTCCCCTGCCTCACCCCTCCCTCCCCTCCTATGAAAACCACAGGACAGGTTCTGCCATGCCTTCCCTTGTCCCTTCTGCCTTCTGACCAAATCTGGTGCTTCCCCGAGTGGCCCTCCAAGGAGTGGGGTGTCCCCTTCTCTTGGGAACTGTGAGTAATAAACTTTTATTCTAAGTCATATGTCTCTGTGTCTGGTATTTTACCACCCCTCATTGAAATGAAAATCTCAGGTACATTTTAAGCAACCCAAAGACTAAAGGGGCGGGTAGAGGGGGCAGCCATCTGAACCTGGAGAAAGAGAAAGCCACGCGGAGAAGCTGTGTGACAGGCGCTTAAGGACCATCTCCTTGCCTGAGGGGCACAGTTGGTCCATAGTGACCTTAGGAAGGTCAACTGAGATCGCACAGGCCATACAGGTCAGCCTCCTGGGGCCCAGAGCAGGGTGGACAGAGCGTGGACAGGTCTGGAGAAGCAAATGGCAGCTGCCCGGCATACTTGAGCTCCACTCCAAAAAGTTCAATAGTTCTTGGGTGGGGCCTGGGAATTGTTCTTAAATGTTTTCCAGATATTTCTGGTACATGGCCAGATATGGGACATACGTTATGAAATGTAAGGTACTGTCAATTAATAATATTAACAATGGCAGCGGCAGCAGCGATAGCTACCATTCCCAGAGCAAGCCTGTGCCGGGTGCTTATAATGCGTAATTCCTGGTTTCCACAACAAACCTAATTGTAAGTGTTATTATTCTCATCATATATAGGTGGGAAAACTGAGGCTCAGGCTGGATAAGTAACTTGCCCACGATCACACAGCTGGTGCGTGGGAGAGCTGGGATCTTGAGTCCGACTCAAAAGTTTCTCCTGTTCCTTCTGACATTTGCCTCTGAACAGTCAAGGCCACAGGCTAATTAACAATACCCCTGCACCCCCAAAACCTCATTGACAGAGCCTCTCAGAACTCTTACATTTATCCAGCATCACTATTAGGTTTTGTTTATAGTTGCTTTTAAAAAAAAGTGCCTTAAGAGCTTTGAAAGAAAAAATGTTGAACAACCACACAAAGTTATTCATTTTGCATTCAAACACTTTCTTTTCTCAACAAGATCTAACCACTTTTATTTCACTGCAACCTAAAGAAATGGTGCTCGGCTTTGATGTACAGACACCACCCCCACCTCACCCCAGGCCACAGGAAAGTGGACTTCAGCCAGAGGACTGGGGTCAGTCCCCACCAGGATCGTGGACTTGCTTTGACAAAACCTTCAGAACAAGAGTTCCTAACCTCGGGCTTCAGCAAATCCTCAAAACTCCAAACGTACATGTGAGATTTGGCATGAATGGGCACTTTTGTCCAAGTCTTCAGCTTTCATCAGATTTTCAAAGGAGCCCCTTGAAAGTCAGAATTTTGTATCAATTTCTTTCCTAATTAACCATAAGGGTTACCCTGCCTAGTTCTTTTTTTCTTTTCTTGTTTTCAGTGAAACTATGACCTGCTCCCAAACCGAGCAGTCAGTGGAATTTAGTTCACAAATATTTTATGATAATATAGCAGTAGGCGACATAAAAAATAAATTTTAAATAGCTATATCCCTTTATCTTATTCATAACTGAATAATTATTTTTTTGGATTCCAGGTCTGGGGGTTTTATTGAAAATATTTTTGCCTAAAAATTTGCTATCTTTTCTTCCCCGGTGAGATGTAAAACAATTCATATTGAAACAGATCAGTGGGACTTATCACAATTCTTTCTTAACCTTTCGAACTGTAGAGGAATGTGACATGTAGAAGATTTATATTGTGGACACTTCTTTTTTTAACTTGATAAATGTTCATCAGTTCACTCAGCACATTTTTATTAAGTCAAAACACTGATGTAGGAATGGAGGATTCCACTGGAAACATAAGAAAATCAGGTGCTCTCAAGAACTTTCGTGCCAGTGGGGAACATAGACTACAAATCATAAACTAGCTGATAGGTAGATAGATAGGTAGAGAAAGAGAGAGGAGGTGGTGATAACACTGTATCAGTATCGCATATCTGCTGTAATACCCACATCTTGGTGGTTAAAGTAACTGAGACTTATTCTCTCACAGTTTTGGAGGTCAGAAGTTGGACATGAAGGTGTCAGCAGGGCCACGTTCTCTCTGAAGGCTCTAAAGAGGACCCTTCCCTGCCTCTCCCCTGGCTTCTCATGGTGGCCAGCAATCCTAGGTGTTCCTTGGCTTGTTGATGCATCACTTCCATCTCTGCCTCCGTCATCACATGGTGCTGCCAGGTGTGTCTACATTTCCCTCATCTCCTATGGACACCAGTCCTTAGGTTAGGCGCCCCCTAACCCTCTGTGACACCATATCAACTTGGTTACCTCTGCAAAGATCTTATTTCCAAATAAGGTTCCATTCCCATGGAGCAGCAGTTAGGACTCAACATATCTCTTGGGGGGACACAGCTTAACTCACAGTATGTACCATGATACAAATTAAGCAGCTGCATCAGAGACAGAGAGTGATGAGTGCTAGCAAGTGGAGGACGGGCTCTTGGAGGAGGAGGTGCCATTGGAGCAGAAACCCAAATAAAGTGAAATAATAAGTTACGGGAACACCTGGGTGAAGGGGTCCCGCAGAGACCTCGAGGTAGAGGCACCCAGTTAAGTTGCACCTGCATTCTTGACTTTTAGAAACCGTAGGATCATAAATGTTTATTGTTTAAGCCATTAAGTTTTGTGGTAATGTGCAGCAATAGATAACTAATAGAGTCACCTTGCAGTGGCCTTGCTGTTGTATCAGTTTTCTATTGCTGCACATTACCACACACTTGGCAGCATGAACCTTAACTCACAGTTTCTGTAGGGTGGACGTCTGCGTCCTCCGCTCAGGGTCTCACAGGTCGAAACCATCGTGCTAGTGGGACTGAGTTCCTTTTTGGAGCTCAGGAGCCTCTTTTGAACTCATATGGCTGTTGGCAGAATTCAGTTTCTTACATTGTAGGACTGAGGCCCCCACTTTCTCACTTGCTGTGGGAAGGGGTCCAATCTGAGCTCCTAGAGACCTGTCAATGGGGTCCTCTCCAAAGGCCCCTCATGCTTCAGGTCCCTCTGACTTACTCTGTCTCTGACTTCTAGACCCAGATCGAAAGGGCTTGTGTGATTAGGTCATGCCCACCCGATTATCTCCGTTTTACTGAACTCAAAGTCAACTGATTAGTGGCCTCAATCACACCTGCAAAATCCTTTTTTCTCTATAATCCATGGAATCCCATCATATTCACAGGTTCTGCCTACACACAAGGGAAGGAAATAACAGAGCTGTACCGCAGGGGGCAGGAATCTTGAGGACTATTTTAGGATTGTGCTGCCACACCCATCTCCCACTCACTTCACTGCAAGTGCTGGTGCCCTAGTCAACAATGTGGGTGGGGCTGCTTGACCACCTGGCTCTTTGCTACTGACCCAGCAAGAGTAATGGCAGAGGGGCAGGGCCCATGTGCTCCTGTAGCCACCATTCTAGGGCCTTTGTGTGTACAACTTCATCTAATCCTCCCTTCAGGGCAGGCATTACTCATTTCTCTGTTACACAGATTAGGAAACTAAGGCTCAGATGACTTAAATTACTTCTCTAAGCTCTCAAATACCAAGTGGGAAAGCCAAGATTTGAACCCAGGGTGTCAGAATGTCAGGATTCCAGTTTTAGCTTCCGTACTTTCTGCCTGTGTCACCCTACTCCTCTGAGCCTCACTTGGCCCCTCCACATAGTGGGGTTAACAGAATATCTGTCCCTCCTCCCTCTCAGGCTAGTCTGGGTTCTCTAAGCAATCATGGCTGAACTGCATCTTCTAACAGCAAAGGGCCATAAAAGGCTGAGAGATTGTGGCTGTTGATACGACTTTTAAACACTTTTATTTTCATTTACTGGAAGAACTTGTTTTCTAGGCAACCCAAGGATTGAGAAAACAACCAAAACCATTAAGTCATCTTGAGGACCACAACGCTCTGAGCGGAGGAACAGCAACTGTGTTTTGGGGGAGGCATCCATCCATGCGATGGCGGAGGCAGAGTGGTTGGGCGGGCTCAGGCCAGCAGGAGCGAGCACAGTCCGCCAGTGGTACCAGTACTCACGCAAGGCAGAGTCACCCATGTAACCCAGCAATCCAACTTGTCTACAAACAAATGGCTTGTTTAAATGAAAAGCAGACAGTGTGCACAGAACTGGCCCCAGAAGAGTATCATTCATGCCTCCTTATTAGGCACCACTGGATCTCTTAGGCAGTCTGGTCCAAAGGGAGGTGGTTAATCATTGTGTGCTGCTCAGTGGGGAAGCAAGGATCTTGAAGGACACATCTGAAGGCTCCGCTCAGAAACACAAAACAGTGAGAACCGTCTTTAAGTGAAAACATGGATGTTTACAAGTGTTGACCTATCCCCCCTTCCTTCCCTCTTTTCCTAAGAGAACATAAAAGAAGGCGAAGAAAAATGTTGGAAGTGCAGTAGCTAAGTCGTTTCTTTCACAAGGTGTGAGTGTTTGGGATGCCGATTCTAGCAGGGGAAGCTATGCTCATGGCAGTCCCATGAAGTAGGACTGGTTGTCCCCATTTCACAGAAGAGGAAACTGAGGCTCAGAGAGAACTAAACATGAGAATGCAGATGCCAGTTAGAAGAACAGTCACTCAGGCCCCTTGTTTGGGCTGGAAGGTTTCAGGGCCTAAACATCGCTGGATTTACAGTCAGGGTGGGGTGGGGAGTAGGCAGGGTCCTGTTGGACCCTGACAAGCTCCATTGCCTCCCACTGAGCACTGGAGATGAAAGCTTTCTTCCTTCCTTCCTTCCTTCCTTCCTTCCTTCCTTCCTTCCTTCCTTCCTTCCTTCCTTCCTTCCTTCCTTTTCTTTCTTTCTTTCTTTCTTTCTTTCTTTCTTTCTTTCTTTCTTTCTTTCTTTCTTTCTTTCTCTTTCTTTCCTTCTTTCTTTCTTTTTTTTGAAATATATTTCTTATTGATTTCAGAGAGGAAGAGAGAAGGAGAGAGAGAGATAGAAACATCAATGATGAGAGAGAATCATTGATCGGCTGCCTCCTGCATAGCCCCTACTGGGGATTGAGCCCACAACCCAGGCATGTGCCCTTGACCGGAATCGAACCTGGGACCCTTCAGTCTGCAGGCCGATGCTCTATCCACTGAGCCAAGCCAGCTAGGGCTGAAAGCTCTTTCTGAGCACAGTTTGGAGTTTTATGTGAGAGATGGGGAGATACCAGGGTTTGGCCAGAAGAACCAATGGGAAGCCAAGAAGCCTGGGGGAATTCAGTGAGGGTTTGGGATGCAATGGAAGCAAACCAGGCTTATCCCAGCTAACTGGAACAGTTGTCCCCCTGAGCTATTGGTCTGAGTGCTGCAGAAGGGCTCAGCCTCCAGACGCAGGACAATAGCATCCTTTTCTTATTTCACCTACATGCTAGTATTTTATCACCCAGATGCTGCGTGTCTTCTTGCTCTGGTCCCTTTTACTTGGAAGTGGCTCTTTCCTTCCAGCATCCTCTAGCATCAAGGCCCACGGCCCGGGGACATCTGGATGGACTCCCCTAAAAGGGGCCCCATCTGGGCAGCAAACCTTTCCCTTGCCAACCCCCTCCCTTCCTGTGTCCATGGAGAGAGTGTCTGGAGGAATCAAATTAATGTTTTCAATTAATATCAGGAAAAATACCTAAAGCCATTTAATTTAATTTAATTTTATTTTTGAAGCCAAATATACTCAGGTTTAAAGAGAAGTCGTGACAAAAGAAACAGATGTGGCTTCTGAAGGTGCTGGTGCCTTCTGCTTGTCCCCTTCATTCACAGAAGACATTGTCACAGGCCTCCCCCAGTGAACACGGGCACAGAGACCCCAGGGCCCTGAAATGCAAGCTGGACAGAGACTGCCAGGATTCCTGGATTTGGGCACTGTACTGGGCATCAAGACATCATTAGTGTTCTAAGAGGGATCGTGCTCCCAAATATGGGTTTCCCTGGAGCCCTGGCTTTCTCAGGCCATAGTCGGCCGAGGGAGACAGCCTAGAGCAGGAGCGCCAGTCTCAGTGACCTGCGATCTTCACCAGGATAGCGGTCATCACCTCAGTAATGCTGGTGATGGCACTGCTGATGACCACAGCCAATCTTCACTGAATACCTAACAACACTGCCAGGCCCTCTATGTGCACCACTTAATGTGGAGCTGGTAGTCTTATTATTTCCATGTTATGGATGAAGAAAGGAAGGTTCATAGCGGCAAAGTCACCTGTCCAAGGTGTCATAGAAACTGGGGACAGAATATGCACAACTGCAAGGTGCTGGCTTCCCCCTCGGCTTGCTGCAGGCATCCTCACTTATCTTCCGCTGGAGGTACCAGCTCACCCCAGGGCCTGGGTGGCAGGGGGAGGCCACCCCCCACCCTCACACCAGGTACCTTCAACTCTTTATTGCATTCCAGAAAGAATTCTGGCTCCTTCAGGCCTGAGGATGTGGGACCAGGAAGTGGTCAGAAAGTCTGGGTAATACCATGTTGAGATGACATAATTGGGGACAAGTAAAGAAATCTGAATTTGGGCTGAAAGTATAGGATGTTTGGGATTTATATTCATCTTAGGTGTGATAACAGCATTGTGGTTATGCAAGAGAGAAAAAGCCCTAAGCCTTGAGAGACGCACAATGAAATACTAGCAAGTCAAATATAAGGTTGTTTATAAAATACTCCAGGAAAAAAAAGAAAAAGATAGAGGAGATAGGTGAAACCAGATCAGCAAATAGATGATAACTTGAAGCTGGGGGACAGGTTCATGTGAGATCATACATAAGACTGTTCTCCAAACCAAACTAAACTGAACTATGCCTCTGTTGTACAGGGCAGGCTCCAGACCCAGCCTCCCCAGACTCTAGTCCTGCTGTCCTCCCAGGTCACCGCCACCCCTGAGTCCTTGCTGCTGTTTTCCCAGGAGGCGGAGGGAGCTCTCAAGCTGGACCCTGGTGCCTCCCTCCCCACCTCCACCCATCCCAAGATGCCTGCCACACCACTGCAGACCATTTAAAAGCACGGGGCCCATGAGCATTCTCCTATGTAAACATTTTTTAATGATCCCATAGTTATTTTTCAATCTCCTGCTTTGAATGGCATGCCTTTGTATTGTCTCAAATGCAATCAGCAGCAGTGTCTCAGTTATCCTCCATCCTCCAACAGTCCAAACCCCAAAGGAAACTTCTCAGTGGAAATTCCCCAGTTAAATCAGTCCAGTTTTCACAGATATCTAGTCAACAGTATATAAAGTCTGCCTTTCACAGGTTTTACTGTGAACCCATCTTTGTGTAAGATGTCAGGGATATTCACAAACATTCTTTATAGCAACAATAAATGTGACCATATACAAATATTAACTCAATATGGATCAAAGACCTAAACTTAAAAACTGAAACTATAAAATCTTAGAAAAAAACATAAGGGAAATTTTTCATGACATTGAATTTGGTAATGATTTTTTAGATGTGACACCAACAGCAAAGACAACAAAGGAAAAGATAAAAAATTAAAAACATTTGTTAGCATGAAAGGAAATTATCCATAGAGTGAAAAAGCAATCATCAGAATGGGGGAAAATATTTGGGAAGCATGTATTTGATAAATGATTAATATCCAGAAAGTATAAAGAATGCCCACAACTCAATAATAACAAACACAATTAAAATGTGCAAAGGACTCAAATCAGCATTTCTCCCAAAAAGATAGACAAATAAGCACATGAAAATATGTTCCATGTCATTAGTCATTAATGAAATGCAAATCAAAACTACTACACACCCCTTAGTGTAGCTATGATTTAAAAAGAAGAAGAAAATAACAAGTGTTAGCGAGGAAGTGGATAAATTAGAACCCTTGTGCACTGCTGGGTGGAATGTAAAATGATGCAGCCACTGTGGAAAACAGTTTGGTGGTCAAACATAGAATTATCATATGACCCAGAAATTCCACTCTGAGGTATATACCCAAAGGAACTTGAAAGCAGGGACTCAAAGCAGATACTTGTACACCAATGTTCAAAGCAGCATTATTCACAATGGACAAAAGGGTGCAAATAACCCAAAGTGTCTATCAGCAAATGAATAGATAAACATATATAATTTCAGTCCATTCTGGCTGCTATAATAAAATACCACAGGCGCGGTGGTTTATAAACAGCAGAAATATATTGCTCACAGTTCTAGGGGCTGGAGGTCCAAAAAGATTAGGGCCAGCAAGGTCAGGTCTGGTGAGGGCCCCTTTCCAGGCTGCATATGGCAGCCTTCTTGATATGTCCTCACATGGCAGGAAGGACAGAGAACACTCTCAGGCCTCTTATTCATGAAAGCTCTGCCCTCATGACCTAATCACCTCTCAAAGGCCCCTCCTCCTAATACCATCACCTTGGAGGTTAGAATTTTTAAAAAATATATTTTTATTAATTTCAGAGAGGAAAGGAGAGGGAGAGAGAGATAGAAACATCAATGATGAGATCAAATCATTGATTGGCTACCTCCTGCATGTCCCCCACTGGGGATCGAGCCTGCAACCCGGGCATGTGCCCTTGACCTGAATCGAACCCGGGACCCTTCAGTCCACAGGCTGACGCTCTATCCACTGAGCCAAACCAGCTAGGGCAGTTAGAATTTTAACATATGAATAGGGGTGGGAGGAATACAAACACTCTATCTATATTTGCACATAGAATGGAATGTTATTCAGTCATATAAAGGAATGAAGTTCTGATACATGCTACAATATGGATGACCTGGAAGATATTATGCTAATGTACTTATGAAATAAGCCAGTTATAAAAGAACAGATATTGTGTGAGTCCACTTCTGTGAAGTACCTAGAATAGTTAAATTCATAGACACAGAAATAGAATGGTGGTTGCCAGGGCCTGGAGGAGGAGAGAAAGAGGTAGTTATTGTTTAGTGGGTGAACAGTTTCAGTTGGGGGAGGTGAAGAAGTTCTAGACATGGGTAGTGGTGACAGTTGCGTCCTGTGAATGTGCTTAATGACATTGTACTGTACACTTAAACATGGTTAAAAAGGTACATTTTATGTTATGTATATTCTACCACAAGAAAAAAAATGTGAATAGAGTCATAAACTAACAGGTCACTGATCACCACTTTGGTGTAATGTTAGGGCTTGCAAATGACCAATTTTGAGCTACCCAGACACCTAAATGAGAGTTAAGCATTTGCATGTAATTTCACATAATTCTCTTTCAAATGAAGTACTGGGGAGACGATGAGGATGGACTCTATTAGATGCCACATGAAACAGGATTTAAAAGGAAAAAAATATCTCCAAAGGGTAGGCCCCTTGGCGCTGCACAGCATCCCCAGTGAGAGACTGTTGGAATTTAGCTCCAAGGAGGAGGCCTCACAGGAAACCTTCCTCAAGACACAGCCCTGTTGATTCTCTTTGCTCACACCTTCCCCCACGGATTGGAAGTGGGAAGACGCGTATGAAAAGTAAGTATGGGGTCCAGTTTTCAAAAATCGTTTAACTTTAAAAAAAAAATCATTTAACTTTTTACATGTTTAAATATTTACATGTTTTTGAAGTCAAATCTAAAAACCACAAGGCATATCCAGGAAAGTTTAGCTTCTATCCCTATGCACACCCATTCTTCCCTGGTTTGTGTTGTTTTCTTTTGATTTTGTTTTTGTCTATTTTTCCAATTTAGATGCAGTTTAATTTGTTTGTGGATTCCAATTCCAACTTGACCATCTTTATCCCACAAAGTAGTCAGAGGATTGTGCAACAGAGCTTACTCTTTAAAAAAAATATATATATATTTTTTATTGATTTCAGAGAAGAAGGGAGAAGGAGGGAGGAATAGAAACATCAATGATGAGAGAGAATCATTGATTGGCTGCCTCCTGCACGCCCCCCACCAGGGATCGAGCCCCTGCATGTGCCCTTGATTGGAATCAAACCCAGGACCCTTCAGTCTGCAGGCTGACACTCTATACACTGAGCCAAACCGGCTCGGGCAACAGAGCTTGCCTTTAAAAAGACACTTTTCTATTGTAGTCATTAACTGCACACAGGAGGAAGGAATAGAGATTTCATAAGGCCCACTTCCTTCTTTCTATTACAGAACACATTTAACTGAGCACCAACTCTGTGCTAGCCACGAGATTTTCAAAAGGGGTTGGTTTTCATTCTTTCTGTTTTGGGGGTGATTCTAATGACAAATCTATTGAAAATAAAGCAAAGCAAATTAACCAATGAAAATGAAGAGTAGTTTTTCTTTGTTGTTGTTAATTCTCACCGGAGGATATTTTTCCATTGATTTTCAGAGAGAGTGAAGGGGAGTGATAGGGGGAGAAAGAAAGTATATAGGTTACATACTAGAGTTGCATCTTATTGGCCATGTTGCATTATAAGGTTGCATCTGGTTAGTTAATTCTTGGTACCAGAAATCCTTATATATGTATAGGCATCTGATTTTTTAAAAAGTCACTTTGGAGCAAAAAGGGTAGGTAATTACTACTACTACTACTACTATTATTGTATATCAATCAAAATTAACCTATATTTTTTTGTCAGATCGGCAAAAAATAAAATATACTTTGGGTGTGCAGCAGAAATTTAGTAACTAGTTTATGTGTGCTATGAGGTGAAAAAGGTTGAAAATTGCTGGTCTAAAACCAAAGGCAGAAACAGATAATGCAGGCAGGTAACACCAGTGTTTACAGGTAACAAAGGGTGGGAGTGACTGGGGTAAAATAGGGCACCCAAGGTCCCCCCCGAAAGGCATTCTGACTAAAAAGAAACATGTTGCTTGTTCGGCCATGGAAGGGAATGAAGCACTGACCCAAGCTGCAGCGTGGGTGAACCTGAAGGTGTGCAAGGTGAACGGGCCGGTCACAGGAGGCCACCTATTGCCTGATTCCTACGTGGCCGAGGTAAGTTTGTATCCAGAACAGGCACATTCATACAGACAGAAGCAGATGGTTGCCAGGGCTGAGGGAGGGGATGGGGAGTAGCTGCTTAATGGGGACAGCGTTTCCTATGGGATGATGAAATGTTTCTGAATGAAACAGAGGTGATGTTTGCACAATCGTGTAAATGTACTTAAAGCCACTGCTGAACTGTACACTTCAAAATGGTTACAGTGGTGAAGTTTAGGTTATGTGTATTTTACCACAATATAAAAAATCATTTCGGTCCAGCCAGTGTGGCTCAGTAGTTGAGTATTGACCCATGAACCAAGAGGTCCCAGATTCAATTCCCGGTCAGGGCACATGCCTGGGTTGTGGGCAGCAAATCTATGTCTCTCTCATTGATGTTTCTATCTCTCTATTCTCTCTCCTTTTCTCTCTCTAAAAAAAAATCAATAAAAACGTATTTTAAAAAGATCATTTGTAACACGGTGCAGGCCGAGAAAGGCCACACTTGGCTGCCTATTTCCCACCTCCAGTCTCTACACACTGGCTGCCAGGCTGTCACACAAGAACTTGATCCCAGCCAGGCCAGATCAGTCCCCACTCCCAACAGGCCGGGTGCTTCAACATCTCCCCACCTCTGCACACACGTGCCCTCCACTAGATGTCTTCCTGCCCCCCCCCCACACCCCCAGGACAAGCTCCTCGCCCCAGCTCAGGTGTTCGGTCCTCTCGGAGGCCCCCACTCATCGCAGGGGCTCCTGAGAGGTGTCCAGCCTGGGGGTCAGGCTCCCTGGATGAGAAAACCAGCTCCAACATCTTCTGTCCTGTGACCTTGGTTCAGTTCCTAAACTTCTTTGTGCTTCAGTTTCCTCATCTGTAGAATGGCAATAACAGTGTTATCTACCTCACAAGGTTAGAGAACGATTAATGGCATAATTCTTGTTAACTGCTTAGAAATAGTGCCTGGCCCTTAGTAAGCCCTACACGTGTGCTATCCATTAAGTAAATCTTTTACTGCTGGTTTACGTGTAGATCTGCAGCCTTAAAATAGAAATTCCTTGAGGGATGGGACTCTATCTGATTGAGGATCTCGTTTTCAAGCATTTCACAGAGACGGCACTGAGTAAATAAAGCTCTGATCCTCACCATGAGGGAGAGTGGGTCTCCAGGGGCCCGGAGCTCAGTGTTCTCTGGGTCTTGGGGTACAAGAAATACCTCCCATGCCAGAAGCCCTCCCCTAGAAATCTATGGACGCAGCCCAAACAGCACCACCAGTGCACTGTCCTCCTGTCCACGACCCTCATACCAGCACCAAAGCGCCTCTATGAGGACAGCTCCTGGGGACCAGCTGTCAGGCCCCACTGCCCTGCTGGCCACTCCGGCAGCTCCAACACATTGAAGGTCCCAGAAAGTTAAGTGCAAGCAAAGAACTTTTCCTATTGGTCCATCTGGTCCTGGGTGGGCCAGAGGTGGCCGGCAGGTCTGACATGAGGGGCCACGGGGGCTGCAGGTGAAAGATTCCAGGTCCTTCCAAAGCCTAACCCCTCCTACTCTGGGGGCAGTCCTCACCAGATGGGGGGCTGAGCACATCGGGCCCTCAGCAAGGTCTTCTTCAGGGCGGGCTAAGGACAAAGCCTGCGATCATGCCAGGCCGTAAGTCACTGCCAATCGAAAACCTATGTCTTTCACAAATCCTAGAACAGACTTTTATTAGGTACGAGCTGCCAGTGTGAATGTACTGCCCCTACTCAAGAAAGTGCAATTTAAGCCCCTCTTTCCTGTGTGTGGGAACATCAGGGTTTGTTTTGGCAATCTGTTCTGTTTCCAATTCAGCTGCTAGAGAAACCACAGCAGGGGTGAAAGAGATAAAGGGGTGCAGATCAGGTCTGGTTCTGAGATAAAGGGGTGTGGATCAGGTCTGGTTTTGCAATACCCCAGAGGGTCTCAATTATATCAAAAGGAGGTTGTGCAGATGTTATAACATTCTTCGAATAAAATTGCTTTTGTTTGCCACATTCAGTTTCTGACTCAGTTGATATTTCAAGAGGGTGCCAGAGACATTGTACCGCCCTTCATGCAGAGGTGAGGGATAGGAGCGGGCTGGCTCTGCAACACAGGTCACAAGCCAGGAAAGTGACATGCTGGGAAGGAAGTAGGTGTATGGGCTGAATTATGTCCCCTCAGAATTCATATGTTGAAGCCCTCATCTCCCATGTGACTATATTTGGGGACAGGGCCTTTAAGGATGTAACTGAGGTTAAATGAGGTCATAAGGATGGGGCGCTGATCTGATAGAACTGGGGGTTTATAAGAAGAAGAAACTCAAAGGTTCCCTTTTTCTCTTTCTCTCTGCACAGAGGAAAGGCCATGTGAGGACACAGCAAGAAGGTGGCAGTCTGCAACCCAAGGAGGGAGTCCTCATCAGACACCAAACCTACTGACATCTTGACTTGGACTTCCAGCACCCAGAACTGTGAGAAAATAAACTGCTGTTGTGTAAGCCACCATCCTGTGGTCTTGTTATGGCAGCTCCAGCAGACTAACACAGCAGGTCACCACTCCAATGGGGCCAAGTGGGCAGACTTGGCTGGGCATATTGAGGCCACCTATGCCTCAGAGGAGTTGGCTGAGGGGCACAGGCATCGAACACCATGACA
Source organism: Plecotus auritus (assembly GCF_963455305.1). NCBI lineage: Eukaryota > Metazoa > Chordata > Mammalia > Chiroptera > Vespertilionidae > Plecotus > Plecotus auritus. Next base: position 40,940,363 of record NC_137773.1, read on the forward strand.
AACTTCTCACTGATGCTCCAAACAAGAGAGTACCTCTCCCTGGTACATTCCTAACACCTCCCAATAGTCCCCTGTTCGCCTTCTCCAATATTCGGTATCCTCTTGCTATCATCATGGACCCTACCTGAGCCAGGCTTTGTGGACTGTCACCCACCATCCAGCTGGATCATGAGGAGAAAGAATATTTTTCTGTCACTTGTATATGCACACTTGTCTCTGGGTCCCATTAAATTTGGAGCCACATGGGAGTAGCATCAGATGGCCATGGCGGTACTGAGTCTTTGACTACAATAATGGTATACCCATGGTCAGGGCTGGGTCCTTGAAAAACTGGGGTCACCAGAGACACATCTGACGCTGTCATCTCTGACCCTGCCAACTCTGACCCCAGATTCGCTCAGATTCTCCCATGTGGGAAGTGATCAGCCATTGACCTATCTGCAGGCATGAGACTTGGACCACAGGCTCCCTGGGTCCAACTGTCATCAGCAGGGCTCCCAGTGTTGTGGTACCCACTACATAACCTGAGATAGAACTGGTGAGGCCACACTGAACTGTAACTCAGAGAAGCTGGGTTTTTGGGTTAAGTGAGCTAAATATTCTGCTCATAGTGAGAGCAGCAGCCTGAATCAAGGGTGTGAAGGGTGGCCTAACATAGTCCCAGTATTGGGGGCCAATCACGAACCTCGGAGGGGTTAGAAGCCTGACACGCTCCTTGGAATGAATGAAAAAATGAGTGAGTGAATGCATGAATGAATGAAAAAAAAATTTAACTTAGCAGCCTGAATCCTCTAGAAGGATGCTAGATGCCACTCTGAGATGGGGAGGAAGGGTGAAGAGTTGACAGTAAGTTGGACGTAGAGCACCAATGCCCAGAGGAAAAGCAGGTAAGGAATTTGCAACCATCGGACTATGAGGGCGCCTGGAGCCACGAGGGTGGGTGAAGCTGGCCGGGCAGAGTGGGGAAGGAAGGGAAGGAGAGAGGGCACAGGGACCCTGAGAGCAGTGAGTTGCGATAATGAAGCAGTAGATCTGAACTAGAGATTCCCACGGGTTAAGTTCTGTACAAGATGGGGAAATGTCCCCAGAATGTGACAACTGGGAGGTTCCGATGGTCACTTCTCTGTCCACTGTAGACCCTTCAGCAATAATAACAATGGTAACACTAAATAGTAATAACAATGGCCAGCATTTATGAGTACTTTCTATACATTCTAAGCATTTTCCTATATTTAATCTTTTTGTCCTAACAACTCTGGGATGTAGATACTATTACTTTGCATATTTTGCAGATGAGGAAACTGAGGTACAGAGAAGTTGAGTAGCTTTGCTAAAGGCTACACAGTAAGTACATGGTGAGTAGTGAAAGGATATGGATAGGCAGCCCAGCGCCACAGCCCATGTTCTGAAGCACTTTGTTTAGTAGTTGGTAACTATGAGGCAATGGATGAGACACAGCAAGAGTCAGAACTCACAGAATGAGCAGTCAAGGGTACCCCAGTTCTGCCATCTATAATATGGGGATGACATACCTACCCCTTTCCACTAGCTGAACGCGTGTTAGTACATTCTGAACTCTCTGGGAAAATGTCTTAATATACCAGTAGGCAAGGTCTAGTTCTTACTCGTAAGCTGGGTGAAGCTCCAAAGCAATTCACTCTCCCACCAGTCCACCATGAAGGCAAGGGAAGTGAGCGGGAGAATCGCCATTCAGAACGGTCGGGATACATCTGCCCACAAGACAGGGGAGCAGAGGACGAAATGCCTCGCTTACTCATGCCTTAGGTATGAAGCCTCAGAACTTGTAGCCAGATCAACCTGCATACATATCTCATGTTACACCTTCCCTTTGGATACCTCAAGAACACAAGGGAAGGAAATGTAAAATGTTTATAAACTTTTACTTAATTTAGTTATTTTTAAATTGATTTTAGAGAGAGAAGAAGGGAGAGAGGGAGACAGAGACAGAAAGAAATTGATTTGTTGATTGTTGTTCCACTTATTGATGCATTCATTGGTTGATTCTTGGATGTGCCCTGACCAGGGACCAAACCTGCAACCTTGGTGTACTGGGACAACATTCTAATCAACTGAGCTACCCAGCCAGGGCTAACGTAATTTACTTATAACTTGCCTCTTTCCATAAAAGAGATACAGAGATAAATAGACTATAAATTTATTAATATATACATATAGCCCTGGCTGATTTGGCTCAGTGGTTGAAGCGTTGGCCCATGGACTGAAAAGTCAAAGGTTCAATTCCCGGTCAAGGGCACATATCTCTGTTGCAGGTTTGACCCCTGGCCCCATTCGGGGCATGTGCAAGAGGCACAGTCGATGTGTCTCTCTCACATAGGTGTCTCTTTCTCTTTCTCTCTTTCTCTATCTCTCAATCTCTCTCCCCACTCCTCCCTCCTATCTACCCCTCTGTAAGGATCAATAGAAAAAAAAAAATCCTATCTAATAAAGAGGGAATATGCTAATTAACCATCACTCCGTCAGAAAGATGGCTACACCCACAGCTGAAGCCAAGTTCCCATAAGGAGCCTTAATGAGCAATCAGCAGGGACCTGAGGCTATGCCCTCCCCCACCCAGTGGGGCTTGACGGGGGACCTCAAGGTGCATCCCCAGTGCTGGGTCGGGGGAACTCGGGCCGCGCCCCCCGCCCAGCAGGGCTTGACAGGGACCTGAGACTGCACCCCCCTGCCAGTGGGGCTTGACAGGGGACCTGAGGCTGTGCCCCCTTCCCGGTGCCAGGCAGGGGGACCTGAGGCTGCGCACCCCCGCCTGGTGGGGCTTGACAGGGGATCTCAGGCCATGTCCCACACCTGGCAGGGCTTGATGGGGGACCTCAAGGCATGCCCCCTGCCCTAGTCTGGGCTGGGGGACCTCAGGCCATGCCCCCCGTCCTGGCGCCGGGCCAGGGGACCTGAGGCTACGTCCCCTGCCCAGTGGGGCTTGACAAGGGTGGGAATGGCTGGGTCTGGATCTAGCCCAATGGCGGGGTGGGTGGCCGGGTCTGGGTCTCACGCGATTTTGAGGCGAATGTGGGTGGGCAGGGACTTGACTCTGGGTCCCATGGTGAGCCCGACTCTGACAGGAGGAAGGTTTTCATATACATTTTACTAATTTTCTTTCATCTCTGACACTTCTATTATAGAGAAAGGGCAAATAGCAATATTAAATTATTTCCTCTAATTAATCCCCTTTTAATGTGCACGAATTTCGTGCACTGGGCCACTAGTATATATATATATATATATATATATATATATATATATATATATATACACACATATACATATATATATATACTCACACACAAATGAGAAAGAGGAGGAAGCCAGTCCTAAGGACTAAAAATGCTGGTAGGAAATGACATCTGTTTTGCCCAATGCTTCCAGGCAGCTTGCGCTAGAAAGGAAGTAAGATGTGTTACAAAGCTCTTGCCATAAGGCAGAGGAAGCTGGCCAATCCCTCTGGGAAGACAAGGCTTTCCTGGCACTAAATTCAGAAAGAAATTTCTCACGTAGAATCTCATAATCTCTGAAACCTTGGAGCCTAAGACTGATTTTTCAGAGGAAAGGATCCTTGTTCTACTGAGACATATTTTCTAAGCTCTCAGGATTACATTTGGGTCCCTGGCTGAAGAGCTAAAAAAAAAAAAAAAAAAAAAAAAAAATCTCATCTCAGAACGCTGCTCCTGGCGTCAAGGATGTCAAGGTATTCTGGACAGGAAGCACTCTTTGAGCCAGTGCTGCAGTCAAAAGAGTAAATGTTTCATCAAGGAACATTTATCACCCACTAAATACAAACCAGATATGAGCTACATGCAGCCTGAGCAGTGAGGAGCCAGGAGGGGTCAAGTTGTCCCAAGGGCAAACAGCAATAGAAGCATTGCTGTCAGGACCTTGAGTCAACAGCAAAGGAAACTTTGGGCTGGAATTCCACCTTCACTGAGTCAAAATCCTCAAGGTGACGGATACGGTTCCAGAGCAGTGGCTCCCCACAGCGTCTACTGGAGAAGCAAATGCAACCTGGAGGAAATCTTCTCCACTTTCAACACAGAAGTCTCATAGATTTCCATGAAGAAAGGGGTCATATTCAAAGATTAACATGTGTGTTGCCATAAAAAAATAAAACTGCCCCCCCTAAAAAAGACTGATGTGTCAAAAGGCAAGACTCTGACTGAGACTCAGCAGAAACAGTAAACAATCTTCTCTTCCATATTGAAATTTTCAGAAATAGAGTTAAAGAAATTATGTATAAAATGTTTACAGAAAAAAAATGGTACATCACAAAGGTGAGAAAACAAAAGAGACTATGAATAATTAATTAGAAGCTGAGGGGAAAATGTAGTTTCCAAACATGAAAAATATAATGGTTGAAATAAAAACCTCAATAGGTATGTTAAAGAGCAAATTAGATAAAGCTGAAGAGGGAATTAATGAACTGGAACATATACACAAACATATCACAAGAATGCAATAGAGTAAGGCAAGGTATGAACACAAACAAGACTACACATCACCAAAGGCAAAGAGAAGACCTTAAAAGTATCCACAGAAATAAGGGCAGCTCACCTTTAAAGTAATGACTATTAAAATGACAGTAGACTTTTCAACACAAGAATCTGAAGTCAGCAAGTCGTAGAATATCTTTAAAGTGTTAAGAAAAAATAACTGATGGTCTACAGTGTGTTCAGAAAGAAAATCAAGGCAAACACGTAAGGTTTGTACATCTTACTATTTATTAAGTTTACTTGAGGAAAAGGTGAAAACAGTAGCAGAGTACTACTGTTAGAGAGGAAACAGATAAAAAAAGAAAATATAAACAACAAACTAAGATAATCAAACAAAAGGTGAGAACTAGAAAAGAAATGCCTAGAAAAAGTGAGATAATTATAAATCTTTTAAAAAGACCAAAGAAACTAGCCCAAATTTATCAGTAATTACTACATAGATAGGCAGACTAAACTCATTAGTTAAAAGAAAAAGATTGACAATTGGATGATTAAAGAATCATGCCTAAAGCATAAGACCATGGAAATATTAAAAGCAAAAAGCTGGGAAAAGATATACTTGACAAATATCAGCAAAAATAAAACAGTACAAAACAAATACAAATATTCTCAGATATAAGAAACATGTATTCACCCAACAGGGAAAAGACGCTATTTTAGTTTACTTTTTCCAAATATCTCCTGAAGGGAAAAATTGTCCCTCCGTTAAGAAACACTGATGTAAACAAATAAAAGATGCTTTTTAAATTTGGAGAATGAAAGAGAGCACTTTGTATGGAAAGGGGGGAAGAGAGTAACTTTATAGTGGAGAAGCCTAGACACATGACCTCAGCCAGGTGATCCAGATTAACACCAACAGTGAGAAGTCACCTTGAGGGCATGTACCCTTGATACCACAGGATGACAATGGTACTGCACCTCTGTGGTCTCCCTCCTAAAAAATCCCAAACCCCAGTCTAACCACAAGAAAAACATCAGATAAACCAAAATTGTGGGACATTCCACCAAACACCTGGCCAGGCCTCCTCAAACCTGTCAGAGTCATCAAACACCAGGAAAGTCTGAGGACCTGCCACCGCCAAGAGGAGCCCAAGGAGACATGGCAACCAAAGGCAATGAGGTGTCACAGATGGGATCCTGGACCAGAAAAGGGATATTAGGTAGCAACTAAGGAGAGCGGAATAAAGTATGGATTTTGATAATAATAAAGTATCAATATTGGTTCGTTAATTGTAACAAATGTAGCATGCAAATGTAAGATGCTAATTATGGGGGACACTGGGTGCAGAGTCTATGGAAGTTTTTTGTGCTATCTTCACATGTTTTATGTAAACCCAAATCTATTCTAAAATTTTAAAAAATTACTTAAAGGAGGTTTTTTGCCTTTTCCTGCAGGAGCCGTAGTATGTGCTCATCCACTGACATCAGTGTACTCTGAAAAGGGGGAGTCATCTGCAAAAATGTCACTTTGCCTGCTTTGTTCAAGGCTCCCATTTGACCAGGTATTGCAAACTTTGTTCACAGCAACGAGAAGCCCTGGGCATTATATGTAAAACATAAGACTTGTGGTGGAGAGAAAGCAGACCAGCTCGGGACCTCAGGACCCAGGATACAGTGGGGAGTCCCTGCATTTTCTTTTTGCCTCACCCACCCCAGACTCAGAGCCGAGAAGCGCCAAGGGGCACAGATCCAAATCACCCCAGCAAAAGCCTGCCCTCTCTAGCCAACGAACCAGGAAAAGGGCATCCTGGCATGACAGGATGTTTAGACAATCACCTGTCTACTCCACACAGGGAAAAGAGTGACTCTACTCTCACTGGCCCTCCAGGGCTGAGTAGGGAGCCTGGATTCCACCTCCTCAAGGCTATATACAAGGAGGCACCCCTACACCCCTGCTGGGGTGGTGGTATCAGAGCAGGCCAGTAATGAGGCGCCACTGGCTTATTGCTGGAGACCATGTTGGGTATCAGAACGCCCAACCTGCCCAGCAGTCACAGAGGGTGCCCCGTGGGTGTCAACAGAGGCAGAGTGGGGACCTGGACACCCACCTCCCCTCCCGCCTGCCAGGGTGGTGTCAGAGAAACCCAGCTAAAACAGAAAGAGTCAGGAGTCAAGACGAAAAAGACAACCGGAAAGGAAATGGGCAACATCCATGAAAAGAGGATAATAAGGGTACCTACCTCGTTAGGCTGCTTTGTGATTAAATGGTGTGTGTGCTTAGAACAGTTCCTCACACATCCCCAGTTGTAAACAAGAGGTGGTGTTACTATTGCTATTACTAACCACTTCCCAGAAAATGGCACACGCATGTCAAAGGACATGAAAAGATGCTCATCGCCATTAGTCACCTGAGGAATGCTCATTGCAACAACCAAAACGAGACAGTAACTCACACACTCTGCACTTGGTGGCCAAACGATATCAAGTCGAAGGACCTCTGACTCATTGCGAAGGGACCACACCCACTTTGAAAAAACAATTTGGAATTATCTTGAAAAGTCAAACGTTTGCATGGTTGATGAGCCAGCAGCACCACTTCTGGATAAACTCTAGAGAAACTCACACACGTGCCAACAGGCGTGCAGGGCTGTTCCTAGCAGCATTGTCCATGGCCAGAAAGGTCTGGAAAAAGCCGAGTGTCCATCCACATGCGAATGAACGGCAGCCCATGCACATACCGGACCATATGCAGCTCCAGCCCCGGGTGGACGGCAGCTCCCTGCCACAGCACGGGGGAGCGTGGATACAATGCAAGTCAGGGATACTAGTAAGCGTCTTCAGAAACAGAAGACACCACACTCAAACTCAACACAAGGAGTACTCTGCTTTTTTTTTTTTTTTTAAAGGCGGGGTAGGAAGGGAGAGGTGATTTCATGAAATGTCAATGTTGTGAAAGACAAAGGAAGTCTGTGGACATGCTCCCGGTTAAACCATGCTGAGGAGGCAGAGCTGTATCTGGTCCTAGAGGAGGGGAAGTAAAGGGCATTTTTAGGTTAATTTACTGACATTAGAAGCTTTGGTGTGGTTCTGTAAGACAATATTCCGTGGTTAGGAAACAAACACACAGTGAAGTAGGTGGGAGGCTACCTAGGTGAGCCTGGGGAACAGAGGAGGTACAGCGCTGGCTGTGGAGGCACTGGAACAAAGAGGGAAAACTCAAATGCCTGCTGGGGCCAGGCTGGGCCCCGCTGAGAGGCAAATGCATCTGTGGGGGTGAAGCACCTTGTCTACGTCACACACGTGCCCCCTGGGACATGCACTGAGCTGTCTGTGGGATCCCTGGCCAATAAAAGGGGCAACCACGACTCTGCTCCTGCCACCTGTGGCCAAGCAGGGTTGGCAGATGTTCTGACTTTTTCAAGGAAACTGGAAATCTGAGTTTTACGTGAGGTCTTTGGATTTTTAAGTGTTGGCTCAAAGCTTTTTAAAACAAGAGTCAGGCCTGACAAGTATGTGACGGTCCCCATTCGGTGTCCTGGGGCCGCTGTGAGGAAGCACACAGACCGTGGCTCACACAACAGAAATTCCTTCAGTCACAGTTCTGGGCACTGGAAGTACGAAAGCAAGGCGTCAGCAGGGTTGGTTGGCTTCTGGGGGGTTTGAAGGCACTGCGGCGTTTCTTGATGTGTAATTCTGGTCTCTGCCTTCACGTCCACACGGCGTTCTCCCTCTGTGTGTCTGTCTCTGTGCCCAGTTTCCCCTTTTTATAAAGACACAGTCATATTGGATTAGGGATCACCCTAACTGACCTCATCCTGATCATCTGTGAAGACCCTATTTCCACATAAGCTTACATTCACAGGTATTGGGGCGGGGTGGGAGGGGCGGGTAGGAGTTCAACGCCTTTTTGGGAGACACAATTCAACTCATAACACAAAGGTAACTGGCAGCCCATTAAAGCCTGGCTGAGGCCCAGGAGGAGCATGATGGAGGCCAGGCTCGGGGGCCGGACTCAGGGCCGGGGTGCCCGATCATTGGAACTGGACCATAGAAGGACCTGAATGAGGCTGAGCCTGACCACGAGGGCTCGCACACCTCCTGAGGCAGCGGCCCCACAGAGAGGACAGGAAGCCTGGCCGGCTGGGACCTTGTGCTGAGTCTCACAGCCGGAACCTCAAGTCCATAGATGCCGGGCCTTCAGACCCCCACCGAGACTTCTGGTGGGTCATGCCCGCCTAGCAGTGCACCCACAGCCTGCAAAGCACAGGTGAGGCAGGTCAGCCAGAAGATTTGAGACGCTGGATGGGAGAAATAAAGAAACAAAGGAAAACAAAAGTAGCAAAGGCCTGCTTCTTGAGCAGGACTGAATAGCCGTGCCACGCCCCAAGACTGAAGCCTGTCCTTGGCAGTGGGGCTGAGCCCGCTGGGTCCCAGTCCTGGGTGGGTGGTTCCTAGCCTGCATGGATGACTGACAGTTCTTGGAGGCCTCGGGCTTTCTGGGTGCCCCACACCACTGTGGCCTGCACACACAAGCAGCAGCTGGGGCCTGAACTCAGGGTCGTGATCAGGAAAACCCGGGGATCCAAGGCACATCCTCCAAACAGACTTTGGGGTTCCAGGAGCCATGGAAATACTCACTCCCATCCATCCAATGAATACCCACCCCATCTACTGTGGGCAAAGATGAACGCCTGGGCCAGTGGGAACGGAGGCTTGGTGGGAGGTGGAAAGGGGGGTCTGAGCCCAGGCAGGAGACCTGTATGGTTGTTCTTAGCAACATTAATGCAGTTACTTATGGAATAAAGCAAGGACTTGATGCTGCTGTTACCAATTCTCATTAACGATGACAAGATTTACTTAATTTACAAGGTTGTATGCTTGTACTGCTTCCCTTATACTGCAAACCTCGGTTTCTGAAGACACTAATGTAATTACTTATGGTTAAATATGTATATTTGTGTATATAATCATTTCAAAACAACAATTCCCCTCTTATTAGCAACCAAAAGACTACTGAATGCAGTTTAGTTTTTATTTGTGGTTGTTTTTGTCTCTGTCCCACTTGGATTACACAAATTGTTTCAAAGTCACTCAAAACAATTCTCTGTGAGGTTTTGCCATTAATTTTGTATACAGAACTGTTTGTTTCTGTTTGTTTTCAGTGTTAGGAGATGGCTTTTATTCTTTTTTGTTTAATTTGGGGTTTTAGTTATGTACAATGTTTACATGATTCCAAAGCCAACTTATGAAACAAGGTACATTGTTTGGTTTGTAAATCTGTGTTTATTCTTCTATTGTTTCTTTTTCAAGATTTAAGCAAATATGAATATGTACATCCAGCGTTCCCCCCTTTTACTTACGTAAAGGCGGCATACTGCATGCACGGGCCGTGCCTGGCCTTGTCCAGTTAGCACTACATCCTCACAGTGATGTGCAGAGACCTTCCTCAGTCCCTCTTACAGCTTCACATCACCCCCCTGTGCGACGAGCCACCGTCCCCAACCAGCCCCTTCTGGGTGGAACCTTGGAAGAGTTCCCATCATTGGCTATGTACAGAGTGCAATAAAAAAGAAAAGAAAAAAGGAAAAAAGTGTGTTGTAAATTATAGCCTTGCTCATGTAACTTTACTCTTTTGAGAAAACTCTATTTTGAATCCTCAGTCTCTCACTGTGAACCCTTTGGCCAGTCATTTAATGTTCCATCCTCAAGGTTCTCATCTGTAAAATGGGAATAATAATAGTAACAGTTCAAAAAGAATTAACTTGCTTAAAATACCCGCCACAGGGCCTGGCACAGAGTAATAGTCAATAAATGTTTGCTGGTTTCTTTCCTCCATTTTGTTTTATTTAGCCTATTACTTTAACAGTTTACTATGTGGCAGGGGAGAGAGAGAGAGAGAGAGAGGGAGAGAGATTTAGTTGCCTGATGGGGTGCGGAGCACTACTAGAAGTACTGGAGCAATTGCTGTTGGAGCACACAGTGAGTAGAGGATCTCCTGCTCAGCCTACGGATTAAAGAGGCTGTAGGTCAGGTCTACTGATTTGTCCACCCCACGGATCCCTCTCCTTATGGAAACCAGTCCCCAGTTTTCCATTCTCAAAACAGGGAGCTGCATCCCAGCCACTAGGTGAGCACATGACCCAAGCTTCGCCTCCCAGGATCTCAATGATTGGTTCTGGAATGGTCACATGACTTAGGCCTGGCCTCCCAGGGTCTCCATGATTGGCTCAGGGGTGGGCACATGACTCTCTGCAACCAATGAGAAACCGCTCTGGAGCTCATATTGGGCTATTAGAAGAGAGGCTCTCTCATTTTCCTCCAGGACACTAATCTCGTTGGATGTAAGCCTGGAGCTGCCAGGGGCCAACACATGGCAGGAGGGAACAGCGCAAAGAGATAGCCCTGCCCAGCCCAAAGAAAGACTCACAGCAGACACTCCCCAGTCCCAAACCCATCCCCCTGTGCCAGGCCCTGGACAATTCCCAACATTGTCACATTGACAGAGGATTTCAGTTAGGTGAGCTGAAAAAAAAAATCCTTTTTCTGATTAAACCCTTGAGATTTTGCTTCTGGGCATGTCCTCAAAATTGTGACTCAAATAAACTTTTCTATAGACTGGATATTCTTTTGTCAACAAATCAATTAATTCAAAATCCATCATCACACTTGGTCCCACATCCTGGGGCCACAGGTCTGGGGCTACAATGTGAATCGACCTGCGGCTGAGAGCCAGCTGCCCCCAGCAATGTACAAAGAGGATGCTGTGGGAATCCCGGGGTGCGGGGCAGCATGGAAAAATCCAGATTGGGAAGAAAAATACCCAAGTCCAGATACTGACCATATATTTCCAGCCTCAGAATACCAGTCCCCCATAGGGCACAGGTTACTATCATCCACAAATGCATAACACTGGCTGTCAATCCAAGTTATAACCCAGCATTTTCAGAGCTTGGCTTAATAATTAGGAACAATGCCAAGTAAGGGGACCAAGAACCGTTTGTGTTTTCTGTTGAAGTTTTAATTTTTAGAGCTACTTCCCCCCCGAGTCCAATAAAAATAAAATCCGTCTCTTTGAAGCAAAACATTTTCATGCAGAAGAAAGTTGCTGTCTGTTCTAATGGACACCCAAGAGCTGTGTGCTGGGCAAGCTTCTTGGAGCAGCTGAGTTGCAGATGTGGAGGAGGGCTGGGCGGGCTCAGTGCCCAGCCAGCCCTTCTGGGGATGTCTGCTTGGGGGGAGGAGGAGGGGAACATCACAATGCCCTGGGCCCCTTCTGCTCCTCTGTGTGCCCCACCCACAGCACCCCATCTCAGCCTCCCTGTCCATCAGCCTCCTCTGCAGTCTGCCCATCTTGGTGGGGATGGGTTCAGGACTAGGCAGTGCCTGCTGTGAGCCTTTCCTTGGGCTGGGCAGGGCCGGCCAAGCAGTGGCACGAGGAGTGGCACAAGTCCAGAGTGAGTGCAGAGCTATCCAGGGGCTGGGGGCCCTAGCTAGCCTGCGTAGGGAGGGGGTGGTGAGGGAAGGGCAGGTCCACAAATCTCCCACAGCCTTCGGATGCCTGGAATCCTTCCTCCTCTTGTCCATTCAGCTCCAGTCTCCTCAAACCCCTGCCAGTGTTGAGTATGCACCCCTCCTTCACTGAGGAAACAGGCCACAGGGGGGACTGTCTCAGCTTCCTAACACCCACCATCCTCCTTGGTGGACTTGGACCCCACCTCTTCCTGCTTCTTCAGGGCCCTCGACACCGAACTCACTGCACGCCTGTCTCCTGCCCTCCTGGCTGCTCTGAGCTCCTTCCCTTAGAACACCTCCCGCACCTGTGCCCCTTCCAGACGCTGGCCACTCAGCCTCATCTCTTCCCCCTCCCACACCTCCCACCATTCCTCAACCCACTCTCCCTCCAAATAACGACACCAAATGTTAACGTGACCTCTTTAATGCCGAATCCAGAGGACATGTTTTAGTGCTTGGTGCCACCTGACCCTGGTGTCACCTGACCCTGGTGACCTGCTCACCCGGGGCCTCCATCCCGACTTTCCTCTCCACGGCCTGGCCTGCTCTTCCCATGCCTTCCCCTTAAACAGGTTCTCTTCATCTTTATGGGTTCCTCATGCTGGTGCCAAGCCCTCTCCCCCGCCCCCTCTGTGGATCCCTAAGCCTCAGAACCAAATTCCCAGGATCCTGGGCACCTCCACTGTGACATTCCCCCTTGACGATCCTCTCTTCCACCAGCCTGCTCCCCTCTCCTGCTCCTCATGGCCACCCTCACCAGCAGCCGAGACCTCCCAAGCCCCCTGCCTCTGTCCCCTCTCATGGGGGATGCAGCCCCAGCACCATCAATTCTATTCCAAAACACCTGTGCAAGGATCAGCTGCCACCTCTCCTCTTGCCCCAGACCACTGAGCAGCCTCCTCACTCGCCCCCAGCCCCTGCCTGAGGTCTGGCCCCTCGAATCCATCCTCCGCCCCACTAAAAGGCCAAAGCACTCAACGCATGTCCTGCCTGAAACACCCCCCCTGGATCTTCCTGGCTTTTAGGGTACCTTCAAACCCCTTGATCATGGTGCACAGGATACATGATCTAAACGCTGTGACCCTCTTCCCAGTCTCTCTGCTGGCAAGCATCACTGCTCCGCCCCCACCCCCTCCACGTACAGACTCTGCTTTCTAAGCACATGGACTGGATGCTTATTTCCTTGAATGCTCCAGGCTCCCACTTGCCAAACACAGTTTTCTCTAGACTAGACGTTTACCGGTGCTCTCCCCAGTGTCTACTTACCCTTCTTAAGTTAGGTGTCACCTCCCTTCAGAAGCGCCCTGCCTCCTCAGGCCTGGTTTAGCTGTCCCCCCCGCACCGCCCAGTCTCCCCCAAATGCTCCATGTGGGTGGGGACTGTGCCCACCTTGCCCACCAGGTATCCTTGCACCTCACACTTGTCCCAATGCTAAATAATTAGCAGCGAAGTGAAAGAATGAGGGCTGCTGCTGTAACTGGCGAAGCGGGTCTTCCTGTACACAGAGCCGAACCATCCGCTGGCTGTGTGCGTGGAAAGTGTCCATTATTGTGGACAGATGTGTCTCTGGGCAAGGCTCTGGGGGACACACTCACCCCTTGAGCAGGCCATGATAGGATGCATCCAGGCCTGGGGCCAGCACCAGCTGGGACACAGACTCCAGTGGTGAGATCTACAGCAACACACCCACCTCCCATCTATCCATCCAGCCCCACCCCCACCCTGCCAAGAACAGCCAGAAGCGTCCAGCAAGACATGGCAAGACACACAGTCATTTATTCCTGGGTAAAGGTAAGCCCCTTAATGGCTGTCAGTCTTATTCTGCTCTCATATCTCCCATGTCTAGAATGGTGCCTGGCAAATAGGTGTGCAATAAAGATTTGTTGCAGAGATAGATGAGTGGATAAAAGCAAACCTGTACCCCTACCCGGTGAGAGGAGTAAAAAATGCCAACATCCCAGCATCGACGACAGCATCGACGACACAGGGGAAAGGGTCAGAGTGCTCCCTAAGGCCTCTCTGTGGGTACTAAGCAGTGTGCAGGAAGGATGCCAACGAATGTTTCACCCCAATTAAAAGGAGAACCTGTTAAACCTAACACCCAGCCTTTCAACAAGGCCCTGTTCCCATCCTCTCTCCGGCCAGCTCAGGCTCGCAGGGACGGCAGTCCCTTTTTTTGAGTAGCACACTGCAGCCTGCAGATCTTTTTCAGTTTTTATTATCTCCTCGCCACACCCCCCCCCCCCACCCGCCGCCCCGCCAACGCCCATTATGCAGATGAGGAAACTGAGCTCAGGGGAAGAATGTGCTGGAAAAAAGCCCAGGCAGACCGTGAGACAGCAAGTGGCTGCTGCAAACACAATCTAGTCTAATGGGGGGATGGGGGGGACGCGGGGGGTGGACACAGACTGAAAGGCCTCCTAGGACCAGGCAGGCAGCTCGGTCCAGGTATAAGACAACGGGGCGTGGCAGGGGCTGGTGAACTAGAGGCAAAGGCTCTGCACGGTGCTCACAGCTCCGGTGGGCCCTGCCATGGGGCAAGCTGGGCTCTGCACTGCCTGGTCTTCCAGTTTTACCAGGAATCAGGATTTTGGAATAAAGTTTCCTGACTTTTAATACATTCTACTGAGTAGATCCATCCCCTGTTAAAGAATGTTTATCTCATTGATCATCGATGTGGCCCATCATATATCCCAGAGCCTGTGGCAAATATTGTCTAGGTAGATGGACGGATGGATGAGTGGGTAGTTGGGTGGATGGATGCCAGATGGTCAGATGAAGGTATGGATGGCTGGGTGGATGAATGTCAGATGAATGGATGGATAGACGGTCAGAGGGAGGTAGAAATGAAAAGGGAATGAATGCATGTGTGATCAATAACTTTGCTGCCAGAGCAGAGGGCTCAGTGGAGGTACCTGGTCACTGGTTCCCCAGTTGCAGTGCAGAGAGATCTATTCGTTACTCAAAGGCCTCGTCCAAACTCCCGTAACACCTCCTAGGAGCACGTATTCATGTGACTCCTACAAATGCTCCCTCATCACTGAAGAGCTGATATGGGACACACTAAAACTAAAGGACAAAACCTGGGTCACTTTGGACCAGGGCTCAAGGCTGTGTCAACACACTTGGGAAGGAGACATCTTAAATGTGACAAAGCTGCAGGAACCACTTTGTCTCCATGATTACTGAGAGAGCGCAGAAAAGATGGGAACACGTAGATTTGGGAGCTAGGTGGACCCGGGTTCAAAGCTCGGTTCAGCCACGTTCTACTAGTAGCTATGTGACCTTAAACAAGTCCCTTATCCTCTCTGGGCCTCAGATTTTTTTGTCTGTAAGATGGGGTGATAATATTGACATCAAATCATTTTTACGAGGATTAAGTGAGATGGTACTATGTTATGTGTAAGGCCTTAGCATAGAACCTGGTTTATAGATGACAATCAATAATGGCTAGTTCTATTTCATTCTATTCAATCGTCCAAGTGGTATTATAAAAAGAAGACTTTACAGGAATAAAAATGTTACTATTAAATTTACTCCCCAAAACAGTTCAAGGTTGAAACTTAAGAATGAGGTGGCTCAAATGTCTGTCAATAGATGAATGGATATACAAAACGTAGTATATAAAAAGGAATAAAGTATTAATTCATACTCAAATGTGGATGAACCTTGGAAACATTCAGTGAAAGAAGCCAGACACAAAAGGTCACATATTATATGATTCCATTTATTTAAATATCTAGACTAGGCAAATTCATAGAGACAGAAAGTAGGTTAGAGGTTACACCAGGGGCTGAGGGTTTGGGGAAATAGGGAGCTATTGCTTAACGTTTACAAAGTTTCCATTTGGGCTGATGAAAAAGTTTGGGGTATAGACAGTGGTGATGGTTGGGCAACATTATAAATAAAATGAATGCCATTGAATTGTACACTTAAAATGATTGAAGTGGAAAATATATTTTACCACAATAAAATAATTAAAAAAAAAGAATATGAACTCTTAACAAAGTAACAATTCTCCTAGTTTGCCTAAAAAAGACGAAAGAGTTACATGACTTCATGATATATAAACCTTAAAATCTTTCAGCTTTAACTAGATAAAGTTGTCTTTTGCCCTTTGAGACCTAAAATGTGTTTTCAGTTTATGAAATGAAATTTGGAAACATGACCTGGATGTTTTGCTTTCTGTAACTTGGGAGCAAGAGAGGAAGAAAGAGGAAAACTCAGCAGGCATGTTACTGCCTTTGGAGGACAACCAGCCTTGGGATAGGATTTTTCTGCTCGCCTATTAAGATATATATATATTTGGCCACATGAATTCCAGTCGGGACATATCTTACTTAACAGGAACAAAAGTTTGGTCCCAGTCATCTACCCCAGGACTGGGAAAGGCATTGCCACCTTCCCCATGCAGCCGGGGGATCATTTGAAAGCTGCACACACCCTACCCTAGTCGTCCAGCAAGGACACTGGGGCCACTCACAGCCATCCTCAACCTCGAGTGGTGTCCACCAGTTTTTTGAGGAAGAATTGTACCCAAGGATAGGCAACAAGCTAATGTTTGAGGACACTGGGCATTGTTGGAGGGCAGAATGGGGGCTGGGCGCTGTGATCCTCAGGCAGTCTGGTGACATGGTCAACACCAGAAGTCATAGGCCAGGCAGGCACCCAGCACCCAGACAGGGGCACTGTCCAGGCTCCAGAGTCAGCGCATAGGGACTGCCGACCACTTCTGCCGAAGGGCATCCTTCCTCATGTCTTGCCGTCTCCCCCCACTGTCTGAGAATAGGAAGGTCCATCCTGAATCCTTGGACACCAAGCCTGGCTTCCACGGTATAATTGTCACAGAGATAGTGTCAGTAATGGACGGTGCACCCCCAGCCCTGTATTTTCTGTTCCTAGCATCACCTCCTATCCAGGCCCAGAGCTGAATTTATTTTTTAAATATGTTTTTATTGATTTCAGAGAGGAATGGAGAGGGTGAGAGAGATAGGAACATCAATGACGAGAATCATTGATTGGCTGCCTCCTGCACGCCCCCCACTGGGGATCAAGCCCGCAACCCAGGCATGTGCCCTTGACCAGAATCGAACCTGGGACCCTTCAGTCCGCAGGCCAATGCTCTATCCACCGAGCCAAACCGGGTAGGGCCGGAGCTGAATTTTTAAAAAACTCCATGTTGTGGACAAGCTCCTAGCAATGCATGTGGCCCGGAGTTAAAGATGGTTTTCACGGGAACTGGCCCGGAAGAGCAGCTCCAAAGCTCTGTTCCTGTTTAACCACAGACAGAAATTTTCCTCCTCTGTGTCCCTGGAAGCTCTAGGGCGGGGCCTTTTATAGCCTTTTCTTTCATTCACTGCCACGCTTTATCAGTGCATGTAATTATTTCCATGACCGAACCAACAGTGCATGTGAAACTCAAACCGACAAACACAGAGAACCCTAAGTGAGACCTGGAGTGAAGCACACGGGAAAGAAACGTTTCTCAAGGTGGGCAACACACGCCCCCGACCCCGACCTGCCTGAGACAGGGCCACACTGCGACACGCCCTGGTACCGAGGCCCGTGGGCTGTGAACACGGCGGTCACCCGCTGAATTAGCCATTTCCCGAGAACCCCTCCTGTCCGTGACAGTGTGTCTGTGTGATCTCTAACAAGGACCTTGAAGATGCAAACACCCAGGGGAGTGAGCATTGATGGTTCTGTGTCAGAGGGCCGGGATCTCTGGGGAACAACTGCTTTCACTATGGCAGTACATCAGTCAGGACTTGTATCTTCAAGTCAGAATGGGGTCAAATGAAAAAAAAAAAACACAAAGAGAATGCATTTCCTCTCTTGACTGAAAAATCCATGACGATTCAGGCTGGATCCAGGGGCTCCAATGACAACATCAAGATTCTCCCTCCCCATTTTCCAGTTCCGGTTTCTCTGTGTGTGTTGGCTTTTTTCATGGTGGGAGGGGGAAGGGCTATGCATCCTGAGGCCCCTGCAGTGCCAATTCCACTAGTTCTGCAACCCAGTGTAAAGATACCCTGGTTCCAGGAAAAGTCTAGAAACTGCGTTTTGGGGGGCTGACTGGGTTATGTGCTTATCACTAGATGGTGGAGTCAGCCCACTCCAATCCATAGCTTGGGATTAGAGAAGGAGGTTTTACCCAAGGAAAACCAGGATGTGGTCACCAAAAGGATGGGGACAGATGCAATACTGTCCAGCACAGGCAAACATCCTGGTAATGGTCGGGCCTTGACCTGACTGGTTCCTGGCCCTTCTCACCAAGTGGGGACATCGCACCACACTTGCCGATTCTTCTGCATCCCAGCTTCTAGACCAGCCTGGCCACAGGCAAGCAGGCAGGGGCTGACTCTTGCCTCCTTGACATCACAGAACAGGGGTTTATTTTTTCAGAGTTCCCTGTCCAGAGTCTTACAGACTGTGTGGCTCAACAACTGACTGATTCATTCATTCATTCACTCATTCATTCATTCATTCATTCACCTAACAGCTGAAAAAGACAATGAGTCCAAGGCTCACAGGAAAAGCCTCATCAACATGGGGAAAGACCTCCCAATAAATGTGGAGAAAAATACCCCAAGCGGGTAACAGTGGAAGACGGTGATGGCCTGCAGTAATGGACAAACACTGCACATAGGCAGGCTGACAGAGGTGGTGTCCGGGGGGTTCTGGAGAGGAAGAAAGCACAGGGTGGGGTGTGGGGGTATGGGGTGAGGCAGAGTAATCAGAGGGGACCTTCTGGAGGAGGTGAGGCTGGGAGGACCTTGAGGCAGAGGGCAGAGGGCAGATTCTGGGCTGGGGGATGAGAAGCAAAGGCATGTAGTTGGGTACTGGCATTGGAGTCCACATCTGTGGGTGAACCTTCCTAGCGTCCCTCCACGTTCTGTTACTAGCACCCCAAATTCCTCTGGAGAGCCTGCGGGGAGCCACCCTTTGCCACGCCCAGCCCATGTGGGTTTTGTGAAGTTGATCTTAATCCTCTGCCCAAGGGTGGGCATATGACCCAGGCCTGGCCAAGCAAAGCTACCGTGGCGGGTTTGGGGAACATGCAGCTATGGCCAGGCCTGTGGACGTCCTTTGTGAGATCCTTCTGGGACCGCTGTGGCTGCACAGCTGGTAGGATGGGGCCTGGAGCTGGCAGGGCTGGGCTGTCACGGTCCTCACAGGGGAAGAGCCGCCTGGGAATGAAACCAACCTGGGAGCGCAGAGCCAGGGACAGGCAAACACACCAAGATGTCAACTGCCTCTGGAACCAGAATTCCCCGGAGCCCAGTACACTTCCTTTGATGCTTAAGCCTGTTCCAGTTACATTCTCATCGCCCAGGTGCAGGCACACAGCCCCTGGGGGGCAGGGCGGGGCTGCCAGGTGAGTCTGCAATGGGGTATTTCCTTTCCTGAGCTTGGGGGACAATGACACAGAGGGGGTCAGGCTAGCCACAAAGGGCTTGAACCCCAACAGATTGCACAGTTCCCGACTGACAACCGGAATGGGGAGGGCCCCAGCCACACGCCTCTGCTGCCAGATGTCCCGGTCAATACATGGCTGTGGTGAGGGTGAGGGAACGGTTCAGCCACACTGCTCCTCGGCAAACCTGGTCGTTATACTAAACGACATGTGCCCTGCTCCTATCTTTACTCATCCTCAGCTGCTGTGTCCACAATGACAGCCTTGCTCATCGCAGTCCCCCAGGTGGGAGGGGAGAGGCTGCCCCGGCATTCAGGCCCGGCAGGGAAGGGAGGGACTGGCCTGGGAGCTCAGCCACACCCCAGAGGCACTGTGCAGGAGGTGTCCAAAGCCACTGCAAAAGGTGTGCTGGTCATTAGAGGTGACGGCCTGCGGTAATGGACAGGTGTGGGGCAAGCGGGGCCCAGGGATGGAAGCAATGAGGAGGTGGGTGCTGAGCGTGGTGGCCGCAGGGCGAAGGCCCGTGGACCTGGGGCTGCTCTAGGCGGACTCTCACTGGCCCTGGAGCTTTTCCTTCTGTGCCAGATGAAGGAGCTGGAGGAGTGTCCGGGTGGGAATGCCTGCGCCAGACAGCTCTCTAAATGTTTCACAAACACCAATCTCTCCCAGCTTCCTGACTCCAATACGAGGAGCCTTGGCCTCCTCCACTTTTCCATCTGTCGTCCTGAGATCAGCGGCCGACCCCCTCATCTCCCGCCTGGGCCCTGGGGCCCACCTCAGCCTTCCACCAGAACAGCTCTAACTCGGCTTCTATTTCCAGGAGGCGGCTGGATGACTGGTGTGTTGCAGCTTGCACAGGCACATCACTGAGTACAAACTGTCCTCGTGACTTGGTCACCAACTGGGGTGAGGTGGGGGAGGGGTGCCTGGCCTATGCAAAGACCGGTGGCCCCAGGGAGCTACAACTGCTGTACCCGCTTAGGACAGCTTTCCCCTTCTCCTCTGGGACCTGGCTACAGGCTGCTGCTCAGAGCCCCTTCTCAGCCCTCTTTCAGCAAACCTGGGATGGCTGAAGGTAGCTTGGCCCTAGCCAAACACAGCCTCTCATTCCTCAGATAACCAGTGGGACGAGACAGATTGCACAGTTCCCGACTGACAACCGGAATGGGGAGGGCCCTAGCATAAAGGCCCGGCTGCAGCCCACACACCTGAGGCATGCGCAAAAGCTGGCTTGGGTGTGTCATCTATTGATGTGGGTGGAGTTCACCTAAAAGATACCCTTTTGGGGTCCTGTCCCAGCCGAGGCCTGAAGTCACCCCTGTGCAGAATCGAGAAACTGAGGGTTCCAACTAGGGTCTTTACAGCAGGCACATTTTTGGCTGAATTTGTTTACCTAGTGGTGATGACGTCTTATCCCTTTAAAAATAATCAGGTCATTAAGAGGAATCTCTGATAACTTCATGTCTTGGGCAAGACTCCTGGGGCCAGCTCACTTTGTGGCTGCCTTAATCTAAAACACATGGGGATGGAAATGGCCTTTTAGGAGGAGTCTTGCAGATACAGAGCAGCAGGAGTGTCCTTCCACCTAATGCCACATGCATTCAGCTAAAAGGCCCCAAGATGCCCTGAGAAAAAAGCTCCAGAAACACACACAAGCTGATCCCTGACAAGTCTAAGCTCCTGAGTTGCAGCTTACAAAGGTATATGCACATGATTCTTCTTGGGTCACACAGTAACCCCATAAAAGTGGGGCAGTGGCTATTATTGTCCCCATTTTACAGATGGAGAAACTGAGTCTCAAGGCATTGAAGGTACTTGTCCAAGGTCACATGAAAGTGAATGGGTGCTATGAATTGAATGTTTATGTCCTCTAAAAATTCATATGCTGAAGCCCTAACCCCAATTTGATGTTATTTGGAAGTGGAGGCCTTTGGGAGATAATTAGGCTTAGACGAGGTCATGAGGGTGGAGCTTAATGATTTGTGTCCTTATAAGAAGAAGACTAGAACTCCTGCTCTCTCCACCATGTGAGCGCACAGAAAGGATGTGGAGAGAGCGGGAATTCTAGTCTTGTCCTCTTCTTGCCCCATTTTCAACTGTACAGTTCAGTGGCATTAAGCACATTCACAGTGTTGTGCAACCATCACCACCATCCATCTCCAGAACTTTTTCATCATCCAAATGGAAACTCTGTACCCATTAACCAATTTTCCATTCTCAACTCCCCCAGCCCCTGGCACCCACCATTGTACTTCTGTCTCTATGAATCTGTCTACTCTAAGTGGCTCATAGAGGTGGAATCCTGAGTATTTGTCCTGTTGTGCCCGTCTTATTTCACTTAGCAGAATGTCCTCAGGGTTCATCCATGTTGTACCATGTGTCAAAAAGTCCTTCCTTTTTTAGCCTAATATTCCATCATATATATATACTGCATTCCGTTTACCTGTTCACTGCATCACAACTCATCCTCATCATTAGTGCCAAGGAGCTGAACAGAAGCTCCTCCTTCCTCCTCACAGACTAGGCCCAATGGCTTGTTCACTTGTCAGAGTATGGTCTCGGTCTGCCATCTCTGCCTCCAGGAATGATTCCTGCAGGAACACATGTGGACAGGAGGTGCACAACCTAACTGTGGAGGGCAGCCAGTTGTCTTTTTACATTCTAACTTACCGTTTGTCAGGGACCAGTACTTTTGTGAAATACAATAAAATAAAGTAGAAAATGAAATTCAGAAAACCAAAAACATAAAAGCACTAGCTCATTTTTTAAAACAAAAGATTCAACAGACATAAAATTACTGGTTAAAATGCTATAACAGTTTCCAAACACTCCCAATTTCTATCCCAATCTTGTGACAGACCCATAACCAGGTCCAGCACTCATTCAAAAACCACACTTTGAGTAGCACTGCCTGGAACATTGCTTAAAAGCAAAAATAAAAACATCTAAAAGACCATCAGGAACATACTTGTTGAGTACACTTTGGTATATCCATATTATGGTTTAGCAATAAAAAATAATGAAGCATATGAGTTAGCAATTCCATGCCTGAGTACATGACCAAGAGAAATAAAAACATAACTTCTCAAAAAACAAAAAAAAACAAAACTTGTACAGGAATGTTCATAGCAGCTTTACTTATAATAGCCAAACAGTGAAAACTCAAATGTCCACTAACAGATGAATGCATAAACAAAATGTGGTATGGCCATACAATAGACTATTATTCAGGCATGAAAAAGGAATGAAATTCTAAGACAGGCCACAACATGGATGAACCTGGAGAACGGTATGCTGAGTGAAAGAAGCCAGATACAAAAGGCCACATACTCATGATTCCATTTAAATGAAATGCCCACAATAAGCAAATAGAGAGAAGCTAAAAGCAGATTAGTGGTTGCCAGGGGCTGAGAGTGTAGAGAGGTTGGGAGATGATGGGATTGACGAAATGTTCTAAAAATGGTTATGGTGAAGGTTACGTAACTCTGTGCATATACTGAAAATCATTGAATTGTATACTTTAAATAGATGAATTATATGGTATAGGAGTTTAACTTAATAAAGCTAGCATAAAAATAATGCCGATTTCTATAGTTATTAAAACAACTGAATTAATTAATTAAAACCAACAGAAAATCCTAGGTCTAGATGTTTGTATTGGTGATTTCTTCCAACTATTTAAGAAAGGAGCAACAATACACCTGACCCTAATTCTTCCAGGGAACAGAAACAGGGCAAACATTTCCCAACTCATTTTATGAGATCAGCATAATCTTGATAACCAAAACCTGACAAGAGAAGAAAGGAAAAGTACAGACCATCTTTCTATCAAGACAGATACTAGTACAATATCCCCAAACAAACTGAATCCAGCAACATATTAAAATAACGTATCCCACCCAAGTGGAGATTATCCCAGGAATGCAAGGATAGTTAACATTCTAAAATCAATCAGTGTAACAATATTTTGACAGAAAAAAAGGAAGAACTATCATATGATAACCTTATAAATGCAGAAGTATCACGTGACCAGTTTTAATACCCAACCAGAACTTTCCACACAGCCTCTGAGCAGACTAAAAGGAAAGTTTAATCTGATTGACAACTGCTAAAAACCTAAAGCAATGGGCATGCTTACTGTGTCCTCTGAGTTCAGTTCCTAAAACAGGGGGCCTTCTATAGAAATGGTAATAATTCTATCCTGCACTATTGAAGGCTTTTGCCAAAGCGATGAGTCAAGAAAAGAAATGAAAGGCATACGAATAGGAAACCAATAAAACTCTATAGACGATATGAGAGTTAACACATGAATGTGGCAAGGATGCTGGAAACAAGGGCAACATGAAAAATCATCAGCAGAAACAGAAAGCAGATTTCTAAAATGTTATTATTATTTTAAACAGCATCACAAACCAGTAAATTGGTAGGAAGGAATCTAATAAAATATTTGCAAGACCTCTGCACTTAAAAATGTAAAATGTTATGCCATGTTCATACATTGGAAGCCTCACTATTGTGAAGATGTCATTTCTCCCTAAATTAATTCTATAGTCAACAAATCTCATTTAAAGTCTCAGCAGCTTTTAAACACACACACACACACACACACACACACACACACACACACACAGAAATGGCAAACAGATTGTAAACCTTATATGGAAATGCAAAGGCCCAAGAATAACCAAGACAATCCTGAAGCACAAAAACACCGAAGCTTTGGTAACTAAAATAATGTGGTTCTGGCTCGGGGGATGGGGTGGGGGGGCGGGGGGAGAACAATGGAACAGAAAAGGCAGTCCAGACGAAGACCTGCACAGCCACCAGGATGGCTGAAATAAAATAGACAGGAAATGCCCACGGCTGGCGAGACTGTGAGCACTTGGAATGCTGGAATTCTCATCCACGCTTGGGGAGACTATCGTCTTCTTTGGAAAAGGTGTATTTACTGAAATTTAACATCTGCACACCTTATGCACAGCAATTCTGCTGTACAGTGTAAACATACAGAAATGCACACATATTTTCACAAAACACATACAAGATGGCTCATAGCAGCCCCAAACTGCTCATTATAGCCCCAAACCTGGAAATTACTCAAATGCCCAACAATAGAACGATGAGTAAAGAAATGAATGATCCAAAACTAAACATGGATACATATACTGCTCAGCTGAGGACTAAAGAATCTACACCATGTGAGTCCATCCATCTAGAGCTTAAAACAGGCTGTTCCTTGGCCTGGACACAGGTGTGTTGTGTCTGGCAATTCATCACACAGCATTTAGGAAATGTGCTCTTGCCTGTATTAAGTTTTATTTTGACACACAGTGAAAACAAATAATGAGGCAGACATCAGAGGTATGAATATGTTGATATCAGAATGACAAAAGCTATTTGTGGTTGCAGACACAGTATTAAGTGTGTGTGTATTCACTGCCTTTCCACTGCCTCCTATGGAAGTGCCTTAGCTTGCCACCGTCCCCCCCCCACCACACACACACACTCTACCCCATCACTGTGGCTTCAGAGAGGCTGATGGGAGAAAGGTCAGGAAGGCCAGAATCAAAAGGAGCTGGAAACAAAGCGGGAGACTTTTACATTGCAGAGTGAACATGATTGGGAAAGTGAAAATGACTGATGTGGAGACAAACTGGAAAAGGTCCAGGAAGGCAGAGGAGGAAGAAGGACCAGCGCTCCTGGAGGAAAAGGCTGTGTGTGTGTGTGTGGGGGGGGGGGGGGGGGAAGGCAGGCCAGAAAGATGCAGGGACCCCCCAGCTGACTGCCTGGAGTCAGGGTTTGGTGGTGATTTGAGCATGGCCATGGGCACCTGGAGCCTATTTAGGTTGACTGACAAAGAACAGTACTTTTAAGTTGTGAAGACAAAAAACATCGTTTTATTTCTAAAGAATTTAAAAGTGGGTATTTGGTTGCCCTGGCCGGTGTGGCTTGGTTGGTTGGCGTGTCATCCCCTACACCAGAAGGTGGCGGGTTGGATTCTCAATCAGGGCACATATCCAAGTTGAGGGTTCAATCCCTGATTGGGGCGTGTAGGGGAGGCAACTGATCCATGTTTCTCTTTCACACCAATGTTTCTTTCTCCCTCTTTCTAAAATAATAAATAAATACATAAATAAATAAATGTGGGTATTTGTTTAAGTACAGGAAAAAATCTGGCAGAATGTGCACTAAAGTGATTAAAGATTTACATCTAGTTCATGGGATTGCAGAGGTTGGGGAGGTGGAGGTACAAAGCAGACTTTTTTTTTTTTTTAACTTTAGAGCTATGGGTTTTTCTGTTTTTTGTTTTGTTTTTGAGTAGAGACAGTGGGTTAATTGTAAGCACAGTTTACTTTTACAATAATAAGTTTGTAAAGACTGGAAAGGGGTCCCTGGAAAGAGTGAAAATTGATGAAAGAAATACCAATAACAAGATATGCAGATGACTGGTGTGGAGGAAAACTAGAAAAGGTCCCAACAGAAAGTAGCAAAGAAGTCCATTAGAAATGACTGCTGATGAAAGTGAAAGAAGAAAGTGCCAAAGCAGGACTGCATCTGAACATCGAAAAACAACAATCATGACCACAGAAGAAACACACAACTTTAGCACAGGCCATGAAGATGCTGAAATGGGTAAAGATTTTGTTCATTTTGGCTTTAGTCATCAATTCCAATGGAAACTAAAGCCAAGAATTCAAGGGAAGAGAGAGACTCAGCAGGGCAGCAACGAGAGTGTTAGAAAAGATCACTAGGGGCCGAAACCGGTTTGGCTCAGTGGATAGAGCGTCAGCCTGCAGACTGAGGGGTCCCAGGTTCGATTCCGGTCAAGGGCATGTACCTTGGTTGCGGGCACGTCCCCAGTAGGGGGTGTGCAGGAGGCAGCTGATTGATGTTTCTCTCTCATCGATGTTTCTAACTCTCTATCCCTTTCCCTTCATCTCTGTAACAAATCAATAAAATATATTTAAAAAAAAAAAAAAAGAAAAGAAAAGATCACTACGAGCAAAGATGTGTCGTTAGAGACCCAGGCAGAGATCATCCACACCCTCGTATAGTCAGTTACCATGTGTGGATGTGAAAGTTGGACAGTGAAGAAGGCTGATAGGAAAAATAAGTGGATTCACTGGAAACATGGTGTTGGAGGAAAGCTCTATAGATATCGAACTTCCCAAAAGACAACCAAGTGGGTCCTAGAGCAAATTAAGCCTGAAGCAAAAATGGCTGGAAGCAAAAATGAAAAAATTGAAGCTGTCCTGCTCCAGGTGCACCATGAGCAGACAGGGTTCTCTGGAGAAGACAATGATGCTGGGAAAAATAGAAGGCAGCAGGAAAAGAGGAAGACCAAATATGAGAGGGATGGCCTCCATAAAAGAAGCCATTGGCATGCATCTACAGGAGCTGAGCAGGGCTGTTGGACAAGGGCATTGTGGACATTTGTAGGGTCACTGGGAGCACGAAACACAGTGAGGTAGCAAATGAGAAGCTCACTTCCTAAGTGAAGCCTTGGAGACCAACTCAGTCGGCCTTCGGAGATTCTGGCCAGAGGGTTTGAAATCATCCCACAGCCATTTCTGAGAGGCTCACAGTCCCTGCCCCCAGTGAGGATGGGGCAGATCTGGATTCATGCATCACTTCTCCATCCCCTCTCACCTCCACCTTCTTCCACAAAGACAATCTCCTTACATCCTGAGGCACACTCTCCCTCCTGCAAGCAATCTCTCCTGAGCATCTTCCCCCTCCACACATACAACGTCCCCTTCTTTACTACCTCCATGGTGAAGGGGCCAGTGCCCCAGTGCAGAACTTGACCCACAGCCCCCTCTATTCCTAGTCCCTGATGGAGCTCCTGGATCCCTAGTGGGGAAAGAAAGAGTTCAGAATGTACACTTTAGGGCACAAACAGGATCAGAGAGGCACTACTTTGCCCTCCTGGAAATTAAGCCCAAATCATGCCTCAGGGGTGACGGGGGAGGAAGAGGACAGTCACTCCCGGGCAGCTGCTCCTGGCCTTCCTCAGGAGACAACCCCTGTCCTCTCAGAGCACCCCATCCACAGCATACAGAGAAAATGCACTACCCCCCGCCCTGAAGGTCACTGCAAGGCCCTCAGTCACACATCATAAAGATGCTGTCCTGTGCACCACTGAGCTGTCAGGAAGCACTTGGGCCCACAGGATCTGTCTTTTATTTATTTATTTATTTATTTATTTATTTATTTATTATTTATTTTTACAGGATCTGTCTTTTATTTATTTATTTATTTTTTACAGGATCTGTCTTTATCCTCAGCTGTGTGACAGCCAATTCCACCAACGGGAGGTAATGCTCAGGGGTAGAGTCACTGTGCAGTCCTCCTATGGTGGCACAGCTCAGGTGCATTCTCTGAGCTGTGCTTCCACTTCACCTGCTGCCCAACCACTCAGGGGCTCAGGTGGCCTTGTCTATACATTTTTAAAAATACATTTTTATTTATTTCAGAGAGGAAGGGACGGAGAGAGAGAGAGAGAGAGAGAGAGAGAGAGAGAGAGAGAGATCAATGATGAGAGAGAATCATTGATCAGCTGCCTCCTGTACACTCCCTATTGGGGATCGAGTCTGCAACCTGGGCATATACCCTGACTGGGACATGAACCGTGACCTCCTGGTTCATAGGTCAACACTTAACTACTGAGAAACACTGGCCAGGATCTATACATTTTTTAAGACACATCTTCCAAAAAGCACTGCAAGGGAAGATGGATGTGTGAGCTTCTAATGGGGGAAGCGGTCCAGGCCCTCCTTGATTTGGTCATGCAGTTGTCCTTTGTCTGATGGAAGTTCTTTCCTAGTGAGCTCTATTCCCCTCGGAGCCTCAGCCTCCAAGCGTTGAACTTCTTTCTGTGCAGGCCTGTGAGCGAGTGGGCCACAAGGGCCAATTCTGAAGAAATGACCAGACAACAGGCCACTTCAAACCCATTAGGGTAATGAAAATCATGACCTGGTGGGGAAGGCAGCTCAGCCGCATTCAGGCATTCGGTCCTATTTCTAAAGATGGGGCTGACGAATAAACAAGAATAGTGGGGCAGGGAAGAAGAGCCTTGGATCCTGAGGGAAACCCCAAGACCACCCAAAAGAAAGGACTTTAAAATGCTGACTGTGGATCTTCTATGAGGAAGCAGTTGCTCTCCTGCCATCTGTGAGCAGGAGGTTCACACAGGGATTCTGGCATCAAAGGAACTAAGAGTCTAAGCAGAAATGACCTTCTTTTCCGTGGAGGAGGCAACAAAAGAAAAGTGCCCCACCCTATGCTGTCCTTGCTCCCTTAATGCCCACGAAATGATCTGTGTCTGGCTCTCCCACCTCCTAGGGGCCTACGGGTAAATAAACAGACTTTATTAGATGCCTACTGTATGCCAAAAATGTTCTGAGGCTACACTGAGATCGATGTTCCCCATACATTGATCTGAGTGTATCCTGAAAACAAAGCCATCAGGTACATAATGCTATTCCATTTTACAAATGAGGAGTCAGATAAGGTGTCTGAGGTCACATAACCGATAGGTGGCACAACTGGCCTTCACAGGCAGGCTCACCTGCATCCAAACCCAGACTGTGAGCCCCCCATTGCATCCTGGCACTCAGGTGGGGGGTGCTCTCTGGGCCTCTCAGCCCTGCAGTGGAAGCCCCTGGGGCAGAGGGGTGGACACGGGGTCCAGGCCCACCCAGGACTCTCTCTCCTGAGACCCTGAATCTTGGGCAAGAGGCACACATGAAAGAGTCGGTGCAGATGCTCGGCTGAGGCTTCTACTTGGGGGCTGCCCACCCTTTCCTGCAGCCTGGACCTGGGAGCTGCCCTGCATGCTCCCTTCCCACGCCTCTTCCTCAGCAGGCACTCCGCCTCTGTGAGCCCCTGCGTTCCTTCCACTATTTCCCCTTTCCGTCTCAATCTGCCTGAGTGACTTTCTGCTGCTAGTGACCAAGGAACGCTCATTTGTTCGCCATCCATAGGGTCTCCCTCCCTCGCCTCTGCTCCCAGAACAGTGCAGACCCACAAGGCCAGCCCTCATAGCCGTCTCCCTCCTCCTGCACCAGCTGGGCCGTCCCAGGCTATAAACACTTAGGAAGAATGAAATGAGAACACCACGTGCCGGAGTGGCCTTGAGCAATCTAGATTAAGAGATAAAGGAAAAGTGGGGATATTTCCATGTGTTTTGGTCATAACCAATCCTATCTACAATTTAGCAAGGGCAGCTCTCTCTGTCTATGCCACCAGCCCAACGAGGGTGGAAGGCACACATGAGGATGGGACGGCAGGTTCATGGCAGGGCATGCCTGTGCCACCTCTCACAGCTGGGGACAGCCCAGCTTTGGGGTAGCACACGGAACCTCTGTGAGACCTCAGGAGGAAACACCGAGAGGCTCGGTGGTCAAAGGAGAGAGAAGACATGCAGAGAGACACGTGTGTGGAGGCGAGACTCCCAGACCAGGGAGCCGTAGGGGAGTGCCCAGGTCTACATAGCTCCCAAACCCTCCTCAATGTAGGCAATTTAGGTATTGGAACAAATCAACAAACGACAAGTGCTGGAGAGGATGCGGAGAAAAAGGAGCCCCGTGCACTGCTGGTGGGAATGCAGACTGGTGCAGCCACTGTGGAGAACAGTATGGAGTTTCCTCAAAAAACTAAAAATGGAACTCCCATTTGGCCCAGTGATCCCACTTCTAGGAATATATCCCAAGAAACTAGAAACACCAATCAGAAAAGATATATGCACCCCTATGTTCATAGCAGCACAATTCACCATAGCTAAGATTTGGAAAGAGCCTAAATGCCCATCAGCAGATGAGTGGATTAGAAAACTATGGTACATCTACACAATGGAATACTACGCTGCTATAAAAAGAAGGAATTCTTACCATTTGCAGCAGCATGGATGGACCTGGAGAGCATTATGTTAAGTGAAATAAGTCAGGCAATGAAAGAAAAATACCACATGATCTCACTCATTTATGGGAAATAAAGAACATTATAACCTGATGAACAAAAAGATAGATACAGAGGCAGTAGAGCACCGAACAGACTGTCAAATTACAGCAGGAAGGCTGGGGAGTGTTGGGGAGGGGGGAAAGAGATCAACCGAAAGACTTGTATGCATGCATATAAGCACAACCCATGGACACAAGACACTGCGGGGGGGGGGGCGGTGGGATGAGGGCATGCGACAGGGTGTAGGGGAGGCTGGGGGAAGGTCAATGGGGAAAAAAAGGAGATATATGTACTACTATATGTAATACTTTAAACAATAATATATATATATAATTTAGGGATTGCAACAGAATGCACAGGAAGTGTACAGAGGGTTGAGGAGGCTTTTCAGGAAGAATATTTATGCACCATTTCCCTGTAGGAAAACATTTCTGACTGAGTGGCAAGTACCCCAAGGCATCAGGCAGGACCGGATCTGATTCATGGGAAAGGGACCTTGGCCAGGTCCAAACCAAATGCTAATGACTTCCAATCATTGGCCTTGGAGCCAACTCAGAACTCAGCAGAGCCAAGCCCTGGCCAGAGTTAAGCCTAAGATGATCAAGGAGAAAAAGCCAAGAGGTAAAAACATGGGGAAAACAGAAAGGAAGTAAGGATAAAGTCTAACTGCAAGAAGGGGCCAACACCTGAGTCAAGAAGCTGCCCCGTGCCGGCTGGCGGGCTCCTGGACAGTGGAATTCAGGAAGCACAATGTCACGGTGGCAGCTTTTTTTACAGCTTTTACTACCCCTTCTCTGTAACAGTCCTCTAACAGACTTGTGACTCTGACTCTACAACTCACCCAAACATATTTATAAAATGAGCTGAATTCCACGTGCTCCTTTAGTAAGGGCTTCGTTTGTCCTTTCTTCCCTCACCCCCATCTAACACTCACTGGAGGATCTGGTATGGGCTGAACCCCATGCAGGCATGGGGGAAATTTCAGGGTTTCACAGGCGGGGGTGGAGGGGGAGTGACAGGCAAGTGAAGCAACCTCAGTTGCATTATGGACTGTTTTGAGGGATACCCAAAGTGTGGTAGGATCAGAGTGGAGGGGGCCATACATTGTGCCTAGAAAATGGAGAAAGTTCCCAGAAGAGGTGAGATTAAAGCTGGACTGTGAAGAATGAATATAGATTCTTCAAGTAAAAAGCCAGGAGGGGAGACTATTGAGGGGAGCTCAGCAGTGAGATCCATCTGGGCTTGTGTCCCTACAGTCAGATGCTGTGGCAAACTCAATGCCCCGGAGAATGGTTACATGAAGTGCTCCAGCGACGGGGGTAATTACAGAGCCACCTCTGAGTTCTGCACTGCTGGCTATGAGCTACAGGGGAGCCCTGTCCAAGTATGTCCATCCAACCTGGCTTGGTCTGGCAGGGAGCCCACCTCTGCAGCCATGAATGTCAACGTGGGCATCAGAGCAGCAGCTGCACTTCTGGATCAGCTCTATGAGAAAAGGAGACTCATCACTGTGACTACACTCACAGCCCGAAACCTCCTCTAGAGGCTGCAGCTGGGAATGCTATAGCAAGCACCGGGCAGCCTGGATCTCCGACGTATCACCGTGGTAGATCTGGTGGGCGTGTGCCCGACCCTCGACCCTCATCATCAGGATAGGAGCGGAGATTATGCCTCTGGCCCTCGCTCTGCAGCTCAGGTTGTCGCTGAGAATCCCTCCCTGTTTCTTCAGCATGGTGTTTGTAGATAAGCACGGCACGGACAGGACCGCTATGTCTCCCTGGTGACACCTGTGGGACACGTTCAACCTGACAGACACGTTCCCCTTGAGAAAGTAGGAGATGGTCCTGTAAGCTGAAATGGGCCAGACCTGTAACTCCTGATGTGATGGGTCCCCTCTTCTCTTTCTGCAGAGTGCTAGGCACACGAAAGGCCTAAAAAATATCCTTGATGTACAGATTTTTATTTGGAATTTTTAACGTCAATTTTATGATGACCTTTCTTTGCACTTAAAAACTAGCACAATGTTTTTTGTACTTTGAAGTGTTCCAAAAACTGATATGACTATATTTACTATTTCTGACTCTCTTTACTCCAGATGGCTGGTTAATTTTGTAGAGAAATTAGAAACCACAATCATACACATGCTTTCAATATGTTATTCAGTGTGACAGGTAACTTTTCTTCAATCTTTTTTTCATAAAACTTTTACTAATAAAATATTTTGGAGCAAAAAGAAAGACAGGAGGGGAGAGACATTTCAAGCAAAGGAATGACACATGGGTGCTGATTGAGAAACAGTCACCCTATAGGGCGTAGGAGAAATGGGTCAAGAGAGGAAAGCAGGAATTAAATTGACGCATGCCAACACAGACTGCACATTTGATCCTGAAGACCATGGAGAAGGCTTTTAGATCACTCATCGCTTTGCTCCAATCCTGAGAAGGCATGGAAAGGATGAAGGGTGATGAGGGTCTGAAGAAGGCAGTGGTGGTGGTAGAGGGAGGGCTCAGTCAGCACATGAAAGACAGGATAAGAGAACTAATGGACTGGAGAGAGAGAGACGAGGGAGGAGGAGAACCCTGAGAGAAGTAACAGAGAAGGTAAATGTGACAAGTAGTTCCATTTATCATCTGAGCCATGGTGCCCTGATATGTGGTCAAACATTAATCTGGATGTGTATGTGAGGATTTCTGAAATGATATTAACATTCAAACAGGTGGATTTAGAGTACAGCAGACTGTCCTCCATAATCAGTTGAAGGCCTGAATAGAACAAAGAGAATTTCCCAAACAAGGGAGGATTCTCCAGCAGACTGCCCTTGGACTTGATCTGCAACATCAGCCCTTCCTGGTTCTACAGCACCCGGCCTTTGGACTCAAACTAGAACATTGGCTGTCCTAGGTCTCCAGCTTGCTGAATCACCCTGAAGATTTTGTACTTGCCAGCCTCCATAATCATATGAACCAACTGCTTAAAATAAATCACTTTAAAAAAAATATCTTTTTTATTGATTTCAGAGAGGAAGGGAGAGGGGGAGAAAGATACAAACATCAATATTGAGAGAGAATCATTGATTGGCTGCCTGCATACCCTCTACTGGGGATCGAATCTGCAACCCAGGCATATGCCCTGACCGGATATCGAACCGTGACCTCATTTACCCTAGTATAAGTCGATGCTCAACCACTGAGCCATGCCGGCCGGGCATAAATCACTTTTTATATACATACTAGAGGCCCGGTGCATGAAATTCGTGCATGAGGAGGGTGTGTCCCTCAGCCCAGCCTGCACCCTCTCCAATCTGGGACCCCCTCAAGGGATGTCCAACTGCCCATTTAGGCCCGATCCAGTCGGACATCCCTCTCACAATCCAGGACTGCTGGCTCCCAACTGCTCACCTGCCTGCCTTCCTGATTGCCCCTAACCACTTCTGCCTGCCAGCCTGATCACCCCCTAATCACTCCCCTGCCAGCCTGATTGATGCCTAACTGCTCCCCTGTCAGCCTGTTTGCCCCTAACTGCCCTCCCCTGCAGGCCTGGTCACCCCTAACTGCCCTCCCCTGCAGGCCTAGTCCCCCCCAACTGCTCTCCCCTTCAGGCCTGGGTCCCCCGCAACTGCCCTTCCCTGCAGGCCAGGTCGCCCCCAACTTCCCTCCTCTGCTGGCCTGGTCACCCCTAACTGCCCTCCCTTGTAGGCCTGGTCCCTCCCAACTACCCTCCCCTGCTGGCCTGATCACCCACAACTGCCCTCCCTTGCAGACCTGGTCCCTCCCAACTGCCCTCCCCTGCTGGCCATCTTGTGGTAGCCATCTTGTGTCCACATGGGGGCAGCCATCTTGTGTGCTGGAGTGATGGTCAATTTGCATATTATTCTTTTATTAGATAGGATAGAGGCCTGGTGCATGGGTGGGGGCCAGCTGGTTTGCCCTGTCCCGGATCAGGGTGAGGGTTCCCTTGGGGCGTGGGGCCGCCTGGGTGAGGGGCCTGTGGTGGTTTGCTGGCTGGCCACGCCCCCTGGTGACCCAAGTGGAGGCCCTGGTATCTGGGATTTATTTATCTTCTATAATTGAAACTTTGTAGCCTTGAGCAGAGCCAAGCCTTCTGCTTGCTCCGCGGCTGCAGCCATTTTTGTTGGGATTTATTTATCTTCTATAATTGAAACTTTGTAGCCTTGAGTGGAGGCCTGGGCCTGGCAGTGTGTGTGGAAAGCTTGGCTTCCTCCATTGCCAGGGAAACGCAAGCCTCCTGCTCACTCCATGGCTGCAGCCATCTTGGTTGGGTTAATATGCATACTCACTCCTGATTGGCTGGTGGGCATGGCTTGTGGGTGTAGCAGAGTGACGGTTAATTTGCATATTACTCTTTTATTAGATAGGATAATTGAAACTTTGTAGCCTTAAGCAGAGGCCAAGGCAGGCCAGGGCTGTGGAAACTTGGCTTCCTCCATCACCGGGGGCAACTCAAGCCTCCTGCTCTCTCTGTGGCTGCAGCCATCTTGGCTGGGTTAATTTGCATACTCGCTCCTGATTGGCTGGTGGGCATGGCTTGTGGGTGTAGCAGAGGTATGGTCAATTTGCTTATTACTCTTTTATTAGATAGGATATCTTTATAAAGATACATGTCTATAAATATATATATCTTTTTAAAAAATTGTTGACACTATTACAGATGTCCCCCATTTCCCCTCCTTTGCCCACCTCTACCCAGCCCCCAATGCCCCCTCCCAAGATATGTATAATAATAAAAGGGTAATATGCTAATTAGACCGGATGTCTTCTGGACATCATTCTGGATGTCCTTCATGACAAAGCTGGGGCCCAAGGGAAGCCGGCCCGGGTCCCGGGTGCTAGAGGGAAGCCGGTGCTGGCAGCTGGGGGAAGGAAGGCCTACTCCTGCATGTATTTTCATGCATCAGGCCTCTAGCATCTTTATAAAGATACATATAATCTCTTTATGTAAGATATATTTATTGGTTCTGTTTCTCTGGAGAACCCTGACAGTGAGGAACAGGTCTGCCAGCCTCCAGAGTAAGCAAGGAGGCAAACACCACAGCCCACTGCTGTCTTCATGACCACCCCCAACATACGTGTGCTCAGAGTCAACACACACAGACAACAGCCCACTCTGGCCAGGTCCTGTGCCACTGTCTCCACCTTACTGTGCCATTTCATCCAGGAGCTGCCTGGGTACCTCCTCTCAGATGTCCCATAGTCATGTCACAGTGAATAGGTCATAATAAACCTCTTCTCCCCCATTATAGCAAATAGCACCACTGAACTGTCCAAGTCAAAAATCTGGGTGTCATCCAGAACTGGAGAGTCATCTTCTCTCTCCCTCATTCCCCACTACTCAGTCGTCCTCTGAGTCCTGCCAATGTAACCTCTAAAGTACACATCTACTTCATCAAGTCTTTCCACTGCCTCCACCACCATGCCCTTAGCCCAAGCACTGGTGACACCTGGCCTAGACCATTGCAATAACCTCCTAACTGGCTTCCTCACTTCCTCGACCCCCACTTTCCTTTCAGGCACTTCTCCAAGTCCACTCTCCATATGCATTAGCCAGAGCTTTGAAAACATAAATTAGACAATGTTACTTCTTTATTTTCAACCCAGCAACAATTTCCCACTGCTTTTTGGATGAAATACACACTCCAAGAGGGCCGGGCCACATGGACCTGAGCCACTTCTCCCACATTATCTCATCATGCCCTCACCTGCTTGCTTCAGACACTGACCCTTCCCAGCTCCTAGATGACACCCCAACCTCTTGACTGCCTAAGAATCAACTTGCTATTCTGAGGGACACTGGAGCATCTTGGGATGCCTGGCTTCTCATCACACAAATCTTGTCAGTGTCCTCTTCCCAAAGAAGCTTCCCCTGGTCTCCCTTTCTAAAGAATATCTTAACAGCCCTAACCGGTTTGGCTCAGTGGATAGAGCATCGGCCTGGGGACTGAAGGGTCCCAGGTTCGATTCCGGTCAAGGGCATGTACCTTGGTTGTGGGCACATCCCAGTGAGGGGTTTGTAGGAGGTGGCTGATAGATGTTTCTCTCTCATTGATGTTTCTGACTCTCTATCCCTCACCCTTCCTCTCTGTAAAAAATCAATAAAATATATATTTTTAAAAAAGAATATCTTAATATCAGCACCCCTTTAGCCCTCTACCAAAGGACCCTGTTCACGCCGCCATAGCTCTTATCATAATTTACAGTTATCATTTATTTATTGGTTTACCTGTTTTAGTTCATTTGTCTTCTCTACCCTAACCTGGGCACCTGGAATGGAAATTCCATCAGAGCACAGATTTTGTTTTGTTCACCTCTGTGCCCCCCAAATATAACAGTAAATATTTTTGAATGAAGAATAAAACCTACACTTGGAATTACTGTGCCATTATTAAAGAGTAGCTCAGCCCTGGCCAGTGTACTCAGTTGGTTGAACGTCATCTTGTGCACTGAAAGATCACCGGTTCGATTCCCGGTCAGGGCACATACCCAGGTTTCGGGTTTGATCCTGGTCAGGGTGCATGCTAGAGGCAACTGATCGATTTTTCTCTCAACATTGATGTTTCTCTCTCTCAAAAAAAAAAAAAAAATCAATAAAAACATATTCTTTAAAAAAAAAAAGAATAATTCATTGAAGCCCAGAAAAGTTCAATAACTCACACAGTTCTAATTGGCAGATCCAGGACTCAAGTCCAGGCCTGTCTTATTCCAGAAGACCTGCTTCTATTACTCTCCATGGGTTTCTATGTGAAACAATCTCTACGGTGCCCCTCTCAGCTTTAAAAGATCCTCTAGAAATACAGTGTTTACTAAACACAAACATTTTCGGAATACCGGTGAGGGTCAGGTATCCTGCTGAGTGGACAGTAGACATTAAGTCAGATGGAGCTATTTCCCAGGAGGTGGGCAGTATAGGTGTGTGATCCAGGAAGACATGTGGACAGGGCTGTGTCCAGCTCAGGGCCAGAAACAGAAACTGTCTATTTTTCAGGTAAATACCTTTTAGCTGTTTTACTTGTTGTTCTGGACTATTCAGAAAATGTGCCTGGCCGGTGTGGCTCGGTGGTTGAGTGTTGACCCATGAAAAAGGAGGTCATGGTTCTAATCCAGTCCAGGGCATACGCTAGGGTTTCAGGCTTGATCCCCAGTGGAAGGCGTGCAGGAAGCAGCCAGTCAATGATTCTCTCTCATCATTGATGTTTCTCTCTTTCCCTCTCCCTTCCTGTCTGAAATCAATAAAAATATATTTTTTAAAAAAGAGAGAAAATGCAAATAAGAAAAAAAAATGAAGGGCACTTATAATGCAATCACCCACTGTTCACATTGTGATGTTATTTTGCTTTAAAATCAGTTTTCTCCCTATTGAAAAGCTGTGGCTGTATTTCCTCTATAAAGGTCTCCCTGTGTTATTTTCAATGTTTTTGCTACTACAGGTGATGCTCTGATAAACATCAACGTACAAGCACCTTTACACAGCTGTCAGAATATATAAAGAGCCTAGGAGTGAAAGTGCTGGCAGAAAGTTTGTACTTTTCAAATTTTTGTTTATAAGCCAAACTTCCCTCCAGAAAGATGGAAACAATTTAAACTTTATCAATCTGATTGCTGAAAACTGATCTTACTAGGTATTTCCACAATTATTCATGACATGGACCATCTTCTAAAGTGCCCAGAGCAGTGCCTGGAGCAGAACAGGTGCTCTGTAAGTATTCACTGAAGGGAAGTGTCACCATTTGTATTTTTCTACTGGGGACTCCATATATTCACATCCTTCGCCTATTCTTCCACAAAAGTATTTGGCTTTCCTTATTCTTTTGCGAAAACACTTTTTATCTCATGACTATGAACCATGTGTTTGTTATTTATGTTGAACTTTGTGTTTTACTGCCCTTGATTTGAACTTCTGTGTGCTTTCCAGTAAATTTTTAAAATATTAATTATCCTCTTCAATTCCTGCTAGAATTCTATAGAATTTAATGAATATAGTGGGCTCCCTCTGGTGGTCACAAGAAAATCCCTGGATCCCAGTGGTTAGTACATAGTTAAACCTTGAGACTTCTATTTACAGGACACGGTACATTTTTATAATTAATAGATTCCGAGTGGCTAGACGAAGCCTTAAGAGAAGACTTCTAATTATTTTCTTCCATTCATCAGTGGGTCTACAAAGTGGTTCGAAAGGCCACTGTCCAAAATCATGCTTATATGTCTTGCCTGCCAAATCCCTCTTGGGGATTTCCTGTGTCTACTGGGGCATCGACCTTCCCCCAGGCTTGTAGCCTTGGGCACTTCTGTCCACTCCCAAGCCCATCCATCCTGTTTGTGAGTTCTGCCCACCACATGGTCCAGGGACTGTGACAGCTGCTCCCTGCCATCAATTCTCATGGCCCTCATTCAAGTTCTCGTGACCTCTCCTCCAATGAAGTCATTAGCAGACAATAACCATCTCTCCTTCACATGCCCAACACCATTCTAGGGTCAGGGGACATGATAGGGAACAAGATAAGGTCCCCACCCTCAGCACCCTCTCAGTGAGTTTCTCTGCTGGAACCAAATCTGCAATCCTGATCTGAGGTGATCTCTCCCTCCCTTTAGTCTCTGTAGGACTTTCCTCTTCATACTCTTTCTGTTCTCAACATATTGTAGTTCTTCTGTGCTGTTGTCCTCCAACGGCCAAGATCTGCAATCCCTCTAACAACCTTTGTCAAGAGAGCCCCCAGGACAATTACAGAATAGGGAACAGAGAGATGAGTGAATGAATAAATGAATGAATGAATGAATGGACGAACAAATATCTATGCATGGTAGAGAGGAAACTGAGACCATTCTCTAGAGAATTCTAGCCCTCCCCCCAAAAATCAGACACACAAACTATTTCCTTCCTTTTTGCACAGCCTGACATGTATAACTGAACTATCATTACGCTACTTAAATTTACCATAAACTCAAGTCAACTAGGATTCAATACATAAAAAAGTATCATTTTAAAAATTCTACAAATAAGAAATAATTGGAAGGGGGATAACAATTTCCAGCATCAAAGTACTAGGAAAATATACTCCCTTCGCTAAGCTCTTTCCCAAGCCAATGGCTTGAACAAATAGGCTGAATGCAAGCAGTTTCTACCAAGTCTGTTCTGTTCTGTAACATTCCCACAAGCTGTCGATGGATGTATCAGGGTCTGTGTCATTTCCACGTTGTGCTTTGTGCTCTCCTAGGTAGATTTTCACTCCTCAGCTCAAACTCCCAAACACTTTGCAGAGCAGTGAAACTCTAACTCTGATTAATCTGTCTCTTAATTTCTGGAAGGTCACCCTGCACTGCAAGCACAGTGAACTTCATGTGGAAACCACACGCAATGTCGCTGGTCTATTATATAAGGATACAAAAAAGGCACAACACGGAAATGGAGGGTATCACCACAGTGACGAAAAGTTCTGAACATTTCCAAGGCAGGTCGAGCCTGGTTAGAAACAGTGAGTTGTGTGAAGGGGCTTTGCATGTGGCCTCTGGAGGCCATGAGTGCCCGACAGGAGTCCCCAGGCTACACAGTCTCTTTTCTTTCTGGTTCTCTCACTCCAGTGCTCTGTCACCAGCCTTTTCTCACCCACATCCCAGAAGGACATTCCAATAAAGCCTGCCAAGCCTTTGTTCTTTCCCCCCAGAATAGTCCCAGCCAAACACCAACTCTGAATTTCCTCTCCCTACCTCTCTGACAGTCCCGACTGACGTCAACGAAAATGAAGAAGGTAACGGGCCGCACATGGTGGATCTGCACTGGCCTGGGGGCAATGGATCTGGCTTAAGAGTGACCACAACTGACTCTCAAGAAGCAGTGCCAGGCCCTGTTCTGAACCCTCTATATGTATTTACTCATTCAATCCTTGCAACGATCCTTTAAGATAGATGCTATCAGAAACCCCATTTCACAGATGAAACACTGAGGCATACAGGGGATAAATGACTCATCCGAGGTCATGGAGGTAGTGACAGAGAATTTGAACCAGGCAGTCTGGGTTGAGAGTCCAAGTGCTTTCCCACGGGGCCATGCTGCCTGTTGGACAAGTTCAACAGCAGGAGAAGACTGTGTGCTTCAGTGGCTAGCCAACTGTCCCTGAAGCAGGACTGACATGGTCACCTCCCATCTGTGTCTACGCAGCTGTATCATTTTCTCTTCTGGGAAGAGCACCCTAAAATTCTTAGGGCAACCCCCTCCCCCATTCTCAGTCCACATTCTGGCAGCATCAACACCAACCCCCATCCAAGAAAGGTCACATGACCTAGACCTAGCTGATCAGTGCATCCATGCTCCAGGCACAGTAATTAGTTCAGAGATAGGCACCTGCCCCAAACCAAGACATTCCGGGTCAATTCTGGGATGTTTTATTTAATTGTGGTAAAATACATACAAAACTATGTATTTTTACCATTTGAACTTTTGAAAAGTGCACAATTCCATGGCGTTTGCTACATTCTTAATGTGTACAACCATTACCACTACTGAACATCTCCAGCACTTTCCCATCTTTCCAAACAGGCACTCTGTACCCGTTCAACAATAGCCCCCTGAGTTACTTTGCTAGGGCTGCCATAACAAAGTACCATAGTCTGGGTGGCTTCAATAAGAGAAATGTATTTTTTCATAGTTCTGGAGACTGGAAGTCCAAGATCAAGGTGTTGGCAGGGTGGGTTCCTTCTGAGGCCTCTCCCCTGGGCTGGTCTTCGTCTGTGCATATATGTGTCCTAATCTCCCCTTCTTATAAGGACACCAGTCATATTGGATTGGGGTCCACTTTAATGACCTCATTCTAACTCAATTACCTCTTTAAAGACTATATTTCCAAATACAGCTACTTTCTGAGGTACTGGGGGTTAGGAATTCAACACGTGAATTTTGAGGACACAATTCAGCCCAGAACACTTCTCCATTCCCTGCTGCTGGGACTTTTGAGAAGCAGAGCGCTCTGTTGGGGTTGCTGAGAAGGAGTGACCTACCTGTGGAGCTGTTTGGGGCCACCTTCAGGCCCCGAGGAGAGACTGTCTGAAAATGACAGAGAAGAGCTTAGAGAGGGAGGGAGAGGCCCTGAGCCTGACACACCTGATTCTGGCTCTGCCTCTGACCTTTTCATTTCCAGTTACATGAGTTAATAATTTCCCTTTTTTTGATTTATTAATGTAGCATGATCAGAACATTAATTAGTGTTCCGAGGTTTCTGATAAAAGAGTTAGTTAATGCAACCACCTTTTACACCAGAGTGGCCCACATCTCCAGGACGTGCAGGATGGGACACAAGGCAGCTGTTCACGTGGATTCAGGCTCCAAAGTGCCAGCTCGGAGCCATCCTTTGGAACTTCAGAGCCCAGTGAGGCGGGGTGTTGCCGGAGTCTCCCACAGATCAGGCTCCAGGGCCACCCCCACTCCCAGCCCCTCCTGCAAGGTTTCAGGATTATTGCTCTGAGGGCCACCTTCCCCAACATGCTATGGGCTCCTGTCCTCCAGCCCAATGTCGCCCAGCCCTGCAGCATGCCTGGCTTGTGATGGGCTTCAGGACAAAGCACGGGGAAGCAGATGACAGGGCGAGCAGCAGCCCTCCTTCCCTCCACAAGTTCCCTGGAGGACAGTCTTTAAGAACATAGGACAAGAAACAAACCAGTGTCCCTGCGGGGTCTGGTCACATTCCTCAGAGGACAGCCCGAGAACTAGACAGGATTCCATCATTCAACCCCAACAAGGCAGCACCTGCTCTCCGGTATGGGACGGAGTCAGACCATCTCAAATGGAAATTGCAAACTGAAAAAAGCAACACAGGGACAGCAACCTATGAGAGCATTTGTTTAAAAACAGGAAGGAAGCTACTGGCTGAAATGTCCATAAACTCTCAAAAATCAGGCTGTCTTACCATAGCCACTAGCCACACATGGCGATTTAAACTAAAATTAATTAAAATTAAATAAAAATTCAGTTTGTCAGTTTCAAGGGCTTGATAACCATGAGCAGCTAGTGGGGCCACCAACTGGACAACTGGACGATGTGCATTTCTATCATCTCACAAAGTCCTGTCAGCCAGTGCTGCTCTGGAAGACTCTGCCACCTGGTAACAGCTCCTGGGCAGGGGGCAGGAGAATGGTGGTGGTGGGGGGGGTGGGGGGGGTATTTTTCACATGTAATCTTTGGTAGGCCTTGAATTTTTTTTAACACATTGTATATTATTTCCTACTGAAAGTTAAACATTTTAAAACTTCAAACATTTTAAAGCATTTATTTATTTATTTTAAAATATATTTTATTGATTTTTTTACAGAGAGGAAGGGAGAAGGATAGAGAGTTAGAAACATTGATGAGAGAGAAACATCAATCAGCTGCCTCCTGCACACCTCCTACTGGGGATGTGCCCGCAACCAAGGTACATGCCCTTGATCGGAATCGAACCTGGGACCCTTGAGTCTGCAGACCAACGCTCTGTCCACTGAGCCAAACCGGTTAGGGCCATTTTTAAGCATTTAAATACGCATAAGAAGGTGTTGGAATACGGAAGGGACATGGCTCAGTTGCAGGGTCTAAAGCCTGGGAGTGTCTGTGGAAGGCAGAGAAGAGTTTAGGGGCAGCTGTGAGAACAAGCAGCCTCAGGCGCCTCCCAGGGTGCAGCCGCACACCTGATCCACACTCGCACCTCATTCATGCTCACACTCGGGTGCGGGAAGCTCCTCTGTCCCCCCCATTTCAATCCTCTCAGAAACCTTGTAAGGTCCTCAGGACAATTATTATTCCCATTTGTTTTCATTTCCTAAGGCTGCTGCAACAAATTAGCACAAACTGGGTGGTTTAAGATGATGGAAATTTCTCATCTCCAGTTCTGAAGGCCAGAAACCCAAAGTCAATGCATTGGCAGGATGGGTTCCTTCTGGAGGCTCTGAGGGAGACTCCCTCCCATGCCCCTCCAGCTTCTATTAGCTGCTGTCACCTTCCACGGTCCTGGCTTTGTCTGATCTTGCCTCCACCCTCCCAGGGCCTTCCCCTCTGTGTCTCTGTGTCCCAAATCTCTCCCTCCTGTATCTTACAAGGACAATCGTCATTGGGTTTAAGGCCCACCCTAAATCCTGGATGATCTCATTTTGATATCCTTGACTTAATTATATCTGCAAAGACCCTATTTCCAAATAAGGCGGAGATGGGGAGTGTCTGGCCCTCGAAGGTCCTCGAAATCATTTGGTCTGGCCCTGCCAAGGCTTTAGGGGTGAGTTAATTAAATGTTCGACCAAATATAGCAGAGCTAATTTTTTATCTTGATAATTTCGTATGGCCTGCAAATGAGGTTATAAATATCTAAGTGGCCCTTGGCAGAAAAAAGATTCCCACCCCTGAAATAATTACGGGGGTTAGGACTGGGACATATCTTTTAGGGGAACACAATTCAACCCACTAGACCATTTTATAGATGAGGGGTGCAAGGCTTGAGGGCCTCTCACGTGTCCAAGATCACAGGACTACTTCAGGGCCCAGCCCTGCCAGTCCCCCTCCACTGACTCAGGCAGGAGCAACAGCCTGCCCCTCCTCTCAGCCTCATGGCTCCCCCAGAGTGTCGCTTCACAATGGGCAGCACACACAGAAGAGGCGCCCCCCTTCTCTGGCCTCGATTATCAGTCTGCTGCATCCTAGGATCTGACAAAAGATTACACTGTCCTCCAGGCGTGGGAAGGAG
Organism: Plecotus auritus; assembly: GCF_963455305.1. Classification (NCBI taxonomy): domain Eukaryota; kingdom Metazoa; phylum Chordata; class Mammalia; order Chiroptera; family Vespertilionidae; genus Plecotus; species Plecotus auritus. The sequence continues at coordinate 40,984,425 of NC_137773.1, forward strand.
CCAGGCCAGGGGGATCTGCGGGTATCTAAGATCAGATGGGACCCAAGCTATGCAAGGGTGGTCTGTGTGTCTGGACTCCCAAAGTCTGCAGGGCAGATCAGAGCCAGAGAGAAAGGGAATGAGTTAAGGCTTCTGGTGTTGGAGAAAAGGCCTCTGTTGGAGAATGTGCCAGCCTCCGGGATTTTGCATCAATGTAGGGCTCTGGTCCAAAAGGCTCAAGTGAGTCTTCCAGCTCAAAGTGACAGGAGAGAAAGTGTAGCAGGCATGGGCATGAGTGTGCATCGGGGCCTGGCCACACTGACCACAGCTGCCAGGATGGCTTGATGGCAGCCACGAGCCCTGGACAACAGCAGCACAGTGCTGACTGCCAGCAGGGCCCCTCCCAGAGAGCAGGGAAGGCCACTGTCCTCTTGTCAGTGGGAACTGGAGGCTTTGACCAGCCTTTCAGCCTCCATAGTTTTCCCTGAGACCCTCTTGGGTCCCCCAAGGAAAAGACAGGACACAAGATTGCCTCTGGGTCATGGGCTTTGACCTATATTTTCTCTATGACCTCAAAAAGCCTATAGAGTTCACTCCAATATTGTCATCATTTTTTGGTGAAGACCCTTATAGTTAATAAGTGGAAGAACAAGGGTTGGACCTGCCTTGGATTTATTCGGGAGCTCGGTGCCCCATCCCTGCCTCCTCCTCCCAGTTCATCTGTCATATGTATTTGGGACTTTCAAGCTTCCTGTCAGCAGCCCACAGCATGAAACCCAGTTCACTTCACCATCCAGGTCATGCCTACAAATAGAAATAGCTGAAACAAAAACTTCACTCCAATAGTTTTATTCAAGTCTATGCTAGTTCAACATTTCAAAACACTGCTGTAACCCACGGAACTGATTTCATATCTTATGAATGCATTGTGCCTCCCAGTTTAAAAACATCCTCAACACTCAGAAAAAGTGTGTGTGGGGGGGATCATTCCTATTTTATACATTTTGCAGATCATCCAAATATTATTTATGAGTCTGGATTTTTTTACCCCATTGAAACACAACTTCTGACTTACTGAACAAATAGTGATGTCATTACTTGTCATATCCTTTTCCTCCTATCAAATCTTGGGGAGGTCCTACTACTAAAAGCTAGCTCAAGCTGGACCATCAGGTCCTCTCCTGCTGGGCCCCCAAAGACTGAGTTTTCACACCAGGAGGTCCACCCTTGCAGACATCCTGGGCATCTCCCAACCTTGAGATGTTGATTATCAGTATGCTTCATTTCTGGACCAGTGAAGGAGGTTGGGAAATGCCATGCAACTTGGCTGATGGAAGGTGTGACAATAAGGTTAAGGGCCACTGGCTCAGCTGCTATGATCTATGTTCTGTCACCTTATCCAACATGGAAAGAAGCCTGGGAAGTATTATGACTTTCCACTCATTCACTGCTTTACACACCATCCTGCGAGAGGTTAATGCTAACACTAAAAATGCCAGGGCTGCAACTACACACCTAAATTCTCAGTCATCGTCTGTGCAAAGCTCCCATGAGAACAACCAGGAAGACCTGATATGAATCAGGATTCGAGCCACATGAGTTAGGAATCAACAAATCCCAGTTCTATTCACAGCCATACTGGTCTACACCACCAAAACCCAAGAGAGAGATGATTATTTGAATAATTCAGACCATGTTTCCTGCTCCCTTCATCTATCTCCACCAAAAGAAATGAAAACAAACAAACAAAAAAAAACCCACACAAAATATTTGGACAGATTATTTATCACGACCTGTCCCCCCCCTCCCACTCCCCCGTAGACCCCCCAAGGTTTGAAATAGAGATAAGGTCACAATGATAATACCCTGTGGCTGGTTCGTGCCTGTTTTTCTATCTTCAGAATGGAATGGCTGGTACTGTCCCAGCATCTATGCCTTTATTATAAGTCATCTCTAATTGTTCTCAGCTCCCCCGCCAATGCCACCATTCCCATCAAACCGAAACAGTTAATCATGCTGTGCTCTTTGACTAATGACATGCCTGCTAGGGAAGAGGTAGGAAGAAAGGCCCCATGATGGGCAACAAGGTACAACATACAGCCCGAGACCCAAGGCAGTCATCTTGACCATGTCCTCGGCAGTTTTGAGCAGACAGAGAGAGAAGCCAGGCCTACAGAAGTCAGGAGCCAGCAAGGATCAAATGTCCACTTACCCGGAGGGCAGACGCATTCCGATGGCGCTTCCCGAACAGTCCGGAGCTTGACTAGTCCCTCCAACTTCTGAAACAAGAAGAAAATGGAGGAGAATGAGGATGAGCTTGAGAAGAGAGAGCGGCAAAATAGAAAAATCAGCAAAAACCAATGTATCAAAAAAAAAAACAAACACAAAAAACTAGATCGACAGTGATGGGGGGTATTTTTGAGAACATTTTTAATAGGTCATTAAGTTCTACAGACAGTTTTGGAATGAGAGAAAAAACAAAAATAAACATGGAGCAATTACTCGGGAGTCCCTGAAAAGAAGGCGGCACATTTCTGCTTTGTTATAACATTTTCAAACACAAATCAAGGAAAGCCAAAATGACCGTGCGGTCCGAGTGAAAGTGGGAGGCTGGGCAGAGCCCTGGTGGCAGCTTTCAGTACTCGGATCACACTGTCCGCCCTGGAAGCCCCCCGGCCCCCCCAGCCCACCGAGCTCAGCCCCAATTCACCAGGCCCAGGCTCACTCCACCAGGATGGCATTTTTCCTTTCTTCTTACCTGTGGGGATGTTTGCCCTAGAAAATTTGGTTCTGTACAATTCAACAAAGATCTCTGCGGATGCCCAGCCTTATGCTCGATTTAGGTGAAGGGAAAAGAATTACCACAGAAATCAAATCAGAAGTCACAGCTCTACTATTATGAGAGCTCACAGTACAGCTTGGCACCATCCTGCCTGATTTGACCCTAGGAGTAACCTCTGTGGCCCGAATTATTGTTCCTGCCTCACTGAGGGAACACAAGGCGAAAAAAAAAAAAAAGGACAAATTAGTCGCAAATCCCAATCTAGATTTAGGAAAGTGAAGCAATTGGTCCATAACCCCCAAACTAGCCTAGGCTTGAGTCCTGACAAGAATATGCAAAGTATTAACTTTTCTCTAGGAAAAACAAAACTAAACAAAAACCCATAAAAGCCTCTCTAAAAGCAAAACAAAGCAAATCCCTAATGTGTTAACCTTAGTGAAAAAATGCACTGTGACGGGCAGAAGGAGTATTTGAGTTTCAAACATGAAAATGTAATTTTTAAAGCACTGCTTTGTCGGATGTGAAAAGGGCACCCTGGTCTTGAGCCCTTGAGGCCAAACCTGAAATTTTCACAGAAGACGGGACTCCAGCCAAGTCCTGTATTGTCTCTGGCTGGAGCAGCCCAGCACCAGGACCCGGAGCCAAACACACACACCATAACCAGGTTAGCTCCAGCTGCCTGCAAAGCCTCCATCCCTGTCTCCAGTCACCCTCATTTTCCAGATGGGCAACAGACAACAGATAGAATTAAGGCCAAGTTTTGGGGGAGCATGCGGATGTGTGGTCATGACACCTTGGTGGAGGGGTGTGAAAGCAGTGCTGCAGCAGGCAGAGGGAATAGGGTGCTGCCTTTAAATGCATCCAACCTCTCCATCCTCATGGCACCTCTGGTCCAGAAGGCCTCCAAAATCTTAACATGGTCAGGTCTCAGCCCCAATTCGGTTCCCCACCTGCCATGCACTCCTGCTCTATGCTGGAGCGACCTGCGAGCAGCCCCCCATCCCCCAGAATGCCTCCCACTCCAACCCCCAAAGCTTCTCCAGGGCTCCCATGGGGCAGAGTGGAGGGGGGAATGAGCTCCCCACCTGGCAGCAGCAAACACCACCCCAGCCCTAGCCTGGTGCACTGGTCCCTGGAGCACCACAGCCACGTGGGTCCTCACTGAGCCCAAGGCTGCAGAAGCTGCCTGGGCATGTGGACAAGGGTGGCACCTCAGAACTCACCTTTTCCCCATTGTATCCGCAGATGCTATTATTGAAAGGTATCGATTTCAAAATTTACCTGGAAAAAGAATCCAGCCTTCTAGTTTAGGCCAATTTGTTAGTGGAGCTCTCATCTGTTTTATCGTTTAATCCCCTCCCCCGTTTCTTAAATAAAAGCATTTAATACTGGAAAATAAAACAAAACATGTAGCTTTTAAGGACTGCTGTCTCATCTGGGCCTCTGCCCTAAAGGGGAGGGGGGCTCTATCAAATACTGATAGGAAACACAATTACTTTTAAGCTACTCTGATGTTAAAATAAAAAGCTAACCAGGAAACTATTGATGAAAGGGTAAAAGACACACCTTACTGTTAATGCTACTAGAGGGATCATACCTTACTGGGATTGAATTTTTGTTCTGTCATTTATTCTAACTCCTTTTATGCATTCATCTTTCTGGATCAGATGGTGAATCTGCAAAGTTTTCTCTCCTAATCCTCTACCCTCCCCTGTTTCCAGGCCCCTAACTTTCTGTGTATTTGTAACTGTCCCTACTAAGAACACAGAGGGAAATGTTTGAATTAGAAACCTAATCCCACAATCTTTATTTCCATGTGCTTTTTTTTTTTAATTTTAAGAAAATATTCTTTTGTGTCCAGGTTTGTAAGAAATGACTTAAAAGCTTCGCCTTTTTATATTCGATTATCTGGTAGTACCCCTTGCATCTGCAAACAATATGGTCCTGGTTTTACATATGCAAACAAGTCCTGACTCCAAAAGTAAACAAAGGATGAGTTTCTGAGAAAAGACGAAGACTTGGGGAGCATTCCCTCCTGAAGTGTGGAGGAGGAAGAAGAGGAGGGGGACTTGAAGTTTTGAGGGAAGAATGGCAAGAACAGAGGGAAAATTAATCAGGGAAAGTCATGATTTTTAAAATAGCATTACATGGTCAGATGATAAATTTATTAACGAGCTGTTGGAGCGCTAGTCTGGAACATTTCACCAGATTTTCTATCACATCGTCAAATGGCTACATTTTGATGAAATATGAATTAACATACAAAAAAAGATGTAATGATTAATATCTGTAAAATGCTCCAAATAAAGCCACAAAGACATTCTGATCCTTTGACAAAAATTACTACTTTAGGGAATATACCCTTAAGGAAATAAATCAACAGAAGCAAAAAAAAAAAAAAAAAAAGATATTCATGAGGAAGTTGTGCCTCCTCAAAACAGTGGGAGGGACTGTGAGTCCCTTGAAACTGTCATATCTTCATGAAATAGTGTTATGAAGACCATATAGCAACAAGGAACAATATTTATGGTACAATAAATAAAATGTCTACATCAGTGTAAAAATTCAGGCTTGGGGTGGCAGCAACTAGCAAATACCACTCGCTTTGGTATTGGAATTATGGTAATTTACTTCTTTAGAAGTTCTTTCTGTAGTTGTAATACCATCTTCTCAGTGAAAATAATAAAATAAAATAAAATAAATAAAATCTTGGAAGTAGAAGAAGAGCCTAAATGAAGCCCTGAAATCTCCCTGTTGAGGACAATTTTTGAATGATGGACAGATGACTCTGATTCCTCAGGAAGATCCAATTCCAGTATCAACTCTGCTAATGTGCAACACAGACCTTAACTGCACTGCATATGTTCAGAAAGTTAAGTAGAGGCATCAAAAATATTAAATGGCCTAAACTGAAATTCTAGAGATGAAAACTATTATGGCTAAGATGCAAACAACAGCAACAAGGTGTAAGGGATTAATGGCAGATTAGACATTGCAGAAGAAAAGATTAATGAACTGGAAGTTAGCAATAGAAACTATCCAAAATGAACACACAGGGAAATAATTTAAAAGAAAGAATAAGCCCTAGCTTGGCTCAGTGATTACAGTGTCAGCCTATGGACTGAAAGGTGCTGGGTTCGATTCTGGTCAAGGACACATGCCAGGGTTGTGGGCTCAATCCCCAGTGTGGGGCATCCAGGAGGCAGCCAATCAATGATTCTCTCTCATCATTGGCGTTTCTATCTCTCTTTCCCTCTTCCTTCCTCTCTGAAATCAATTTAAAAAAAAATTTTTTTTTTAAAGAAAGAATAACATCAGTAAACTTGGGATTTCAAGTGTCCTAATTGTATACAGGTGATTACAGTCCTCAAAGAACAGAAAAATAATATTTAAAGTAGTAATGGCCAAAATAACTTTCAAAACTTGAAAAATATAAACCCACAGATCCAAGAATCTCAATGAAACTCAAGCACAAAAACATGAAGAAAACTACCTCAAGGCATATCATGAATTAAACTGCCTAAAACCAGTGATAAAAGCAGGCAGAGAAAAAAGACATATGGACAATTGAACTCTATACATTGCTGGTGGGGATGTAAAATGATACAATGGCTTTGAACAACAGTTTTGAAGTTTCTTATAAAGTTAGTCATATACCTATCAGATGATCAGTCATTCCATGCCAAGGTATTTATACCCAAGATAAATTAAAGCATATTCCATATGAAGACTTGTACATGAATGTTCATAGCAGCTTTGTTTGTAACAGCCAAAAAGTGGAAACAATTCAAATACCCATTAACAGGTGAATGGAAAAACAAATTGTGGGATATCTTCATAATAATACTTGATAATAAAAAGAATGAACTACTGATATATGCAAAATTATCAAACAAAATGTCAATAATTATATTAAGTGAAGGAAATCAGACCTCTCTCCCCCCCAAAAAAGAATGCATGATTCCATTTATATAAAAATTCTACAAAAATGGAAACTAAGCAATTGTGACAGAAATCAGTAACATCTGGTGGCAGGTGGGGAAGGATGGAAGAGAGAGAATTCAAGGAGGCAGAAGAAACTTTTAAGGGCGATGAAAGTGTTCACTACCCTGATTGTGGAGATGGTCTCACAGGTCAAGACATATCTAATTGTACATTTAAAATATGTCAATTAATTGTATGCCAAATATACTTAAGAAAGCCAAATAACAAAAACCCCAGTCACGGCTCCCACAGGCTTGGCCGGGGTTGTGGAGCTGGTATCCTGGGCTCACCACACTAAGCTTCAGGTTCTGCCTCAGTGCCAGGTAAACCTTGCTACAGTCAGGTGGGTGAGAGCATCCAGCCCTGCCCAAGCATTTGGCAGGAGCTCAGACACTTTTCTCTAAGGAATGTGGGCTTAATCAGGGACTCCCATTGGCACACGGAGTCACTCTGTTCCAAACCACATTGGCAAACATTTCCTTAATGGTCCCGCTCAGTCCCTCAGTATCTTTGTGTGTTTTGAAAGGGTTGGTCTGCAAACAAAATGCAATTCTTCAGAAATCCTTAATTTGTGTTCCCACTCATTATTTTTCAAATACACTTCACTTCCCATCCAACCTGCCTTCTGAGATTTTCCACCCTGGTCTGACAAGGAAATCCCACCATAGAAATAGATGGTTTCCATCATGGCTTTTGACCCATTGAGGAGAGGCCTCAGGCTGCTCCAGTATATGGCTTCCAAGCCTTCTCCACACCATGGCCAGTCTTCTCCAGAGGCCCAGCCACCATGTCTGGCCTGTTTAAATCCCAACACTGAGCCTGGCTGACATGGCTCAGTGGTTGAGCATCAACCTATGAACCAGGAGGTCATAGTTCAATTCCAGGTCAGGGCATATGCCCAGGTTATGGGCTTGATCCCCAGTGGAGGGCGTGCAAGAGGCAGCCGATCAATGATTCTCTTTCATCATTGATGTTTCACTCTCTCTCCCTTCCTCTCTGAAATCAATATATTTTTTAAAAATAATAAATCCCAACACTGAGTTCCACCTGCTTCCCACTGTCACTGCTCTCTTGGTCCTGGCCACAGTGTCTGGGGTTTCCCCTCATGTGTCAAGTCTAATTAGATGGTGTTAGGGGCTGAATCATGTCCCCCCTTAATTCACATGTTAGAGTCCTAACCCCCATCCTTAAGAATGTGACTGTATTTGAAGATTGGGTCTTTAAAGTGGCAATTAAATAAAATGAGGTAATTATTGATATCTAATGTGACTGGTATTCTTATAGGAAGAGGACATTAGGAGTCTGACATGCACAGAGGAAAGGCAATGAGTAGACACAGGGAGAAGACAGCCATCTGCCAGCCAAAAAGAGAGGCCTCAGGAAAAACTAACTCTGCTGACACCTTGATCTTGGCCTTTTAGCCTCCAGAACTGTGAGGAAAGAAATTTGTGTTGTTTAAGCCATTCAGACTATGGTACTTTGTTAAGGCAGCCGTAGCAAACTGATTGAGATGGAGTCTCCCAGACACCCTACCCCACCTTCACTTACCTACTTCAGATTTCCCACCTGCCCAAGGGGAATAAAGTGAGAGGAGGTGGAAAGTACCCGGAGGACTGGGATGCTGGGCTGAGTGAGGAGATTTCACCTTATTGGCCTGGGAGGCATTGAGGGTTGATGAGCAAGGGGAGGGAGACCAACTTGAGAATATGAACTCCCTGGGACATGGAGTGGCAGGACTCAGACAGTCAAACAAGTAACTATTTCAAGAAGGGCCCCACCAATGGGACTGAAATAAAGGGGCTAAAAGAAAGCCCATCAGCAGGTCCCGCAGACTGAGTAGTGAGGCATCTCTTTCCCGCTCAGCTCATAAGGCCAAGTCTACAAGGTGGGATCCTCCTTACAGGAGTGGGAAGGAGGAGGAGGAGGAATTGTGCCTGGGGAAGACCCCTAGCACTGAAGGCTAATAGTCCTGGCAGCCATCTGATTGTTAGGATTAGCAAAGTACAGGGCAGGCAAGAAGGGAACTGGCAGCTTCTCCCGGGAAGAGTGCATCACTTAATTCTCAGAGAAATGAAGTGAAGCACCCTTTTTGCAGACGAGGAAGTGGAGGCTTGGAAAAGCCAATTCATTGGAGGCAGGTCCAGACTCAAACCCAATCTTCTAACTCCAGAGCCCACAGTTGGAGAGGCTTTTAGGAGGACTTGGCAGGGACAACTTCTGTGGTTAGGCGATGAGGTCAGGTCTCACCCTTCCCGCTTCCCTCAATGGTTCCTACACAAGCACACACGTACATGCCCCATAACTCCCCCCCACACACACTCATATTCACAAACACACTCATGCACATATGTGCATACGTGTGCACTCACACATATGCACTCACATGTGTGGACACACAATGTACTCACTTGGGTGTGTGCACATGCATGCTGACATGTATGCATAATTGATCTCACACGTATACACTCTAATACACACACTCTAATCCCATTGCCATGTGACCTTGTCCTTCATTTGCACCACCACCTGGGTCTGGAAACAAGATGCTGTAGATGCTAACAGCCCATACATCACACAAAAAGGCGTAGTTAAATAAATGGACAGACTTTGCTTTTTTTATGTGATGATCCTCCTCGGAGGCCCAAAGTTGAGTATATTTTATGTAAACTGTCTTCTAAAACACAAGAACACATTCTAATTGCTTTATGATTTGTTTCACAATTCAAAGTTGGAAGCGAATTCAGTTTTAGAAGTTGACATTACCCATTTGAAAGCACTCCTCCCTACCCCCCCAAATTTTGTGGCTACATCAGAAATTAAAATTTTCTCATTTACCAGTGTGAACTGAAACAGATGTGTGTGAGGCCTCTGGTTCACCAGGTTACTCACAAGCATTTGAGGAAGTTTGTACTACATTGAGTAATCACAAAAATGTACAAACCTATTAATCAAAGCGAATTTACTAGGTGTTTGAAGCTCTTTCGCAATGAAAAAGCCATATACTAATTTTCAAGAATAATTACATTTTTAGCTTGGTTGTAAATGTGAAATTTTGCTCAAATGAAAGTAAGAAAAAATGGGGTTATGAAGCTGATTTGATCTTTGCTTTTTTTCAACAAGACACATTTCCCCATCATTGACTCGGAAACAGGACACATGTTCACACCTTTTCTACTTCTGCATGGCCTTAATAGGCTGGCAGAATCCCAGTGCTAAAAGGATCTTAAGGTCAGCCATGTAACCACGGGGCTTCCTCCCCAATTAGACACAGACATTCCTTCTGGGCTTAGACAAAGAAAGCATTCTAATAAGAACAGCCATTTTCAGGACTTGTATGATGCGCTGAAGCACTTCGGGCATATCAACGGGGTTAATCCCCACAGAAACCTAAGGGCAAGGATGATAATCCCCATTTAACAGATGGGCAAACTGAAGTTTGGAAAACCAGCCATTTACCGAAAGTCACACAGCTGGGAAATGGTAGGGATGAGAGGTGAACCCAGGTCTGCTTAAAGCTAGTCTTGCCCTCCACCCTACGGGTCTGCCACCTACGGAGGATGTCCACAGACAGAAAGAAGCTGCTGCTACTGCTTCCCTTTTTGGGGGTTGGAGGGGTGGGGTGGCATCTGGCAGGGCGACTGTAGAAAGGGAGGGGGACTAGGAGTCAGGTTACCCAGATTCAGGCATATGCTGCCACCTGAGGCCAGTCATTGTCCCACTCTGGGAAGGGAAGGCCACCTCACGGGGGTGGGGGGCTGGGCTGGGGCTGTTATGTAACAGGGAAATGTATGTGAACCCTTTTGCCCAGGGCAGGCACAAGGGAGGGACCTCATCGTTCCCCCTAATCCTCTAGGAGTGCACTGCCGTGCCTTTCTTTAAAACGACATCTGCAAACTTATTTTTTCTTCCAATCGTTCGTGCTTACTCCTAAAATATGTTTCCGGATATGATGAAGGGATGTCTTCTGAGTGCCTTTGTCAACAATTAAAGATTAATCCCTATCCTACACATGGAGAAAATCGAACCGAGAGAGCTGGAGGGTGTGTGTGGCCTCCGGAGAACGTCCCCTAACTGAGTTACATTTGTTCACAGAATTGGATGTCACAGCGGGGACCCAGCGCAGTGCTCAGCACTGCCAAATGCTGCTCAGAAAAGGGTTCTGCACCACACCAGCAAAGGAGACTAATTCTGAGACATCTTCAGAGTTTCCCCAAATCTTATTTTAAGGCTTTTTTGGTTATCAAACACTTTCTGCTTTAACAACAACAAATCCACCTGAAACAAAATTTCAACCAAAAGATGGATTGAATCTACTTTGCTCAGCATAGAGCTTGAAGCATAACTTCACAATGGCGTGACAGTTTCAGACTATGCCAGGAAGATAAACATGTATGTCACAGACAAGCTTAGATGTTCCAAAATCGAAACAAAAACCTGGCCCTAACCGGTATGGCTCAGTGGATAGAGTGTCAGCCTGGGGACTGAAGGGTCCCAGGTTCGATTCCAGTCAAGGGCATGTACCTTGGTTGCGGGCACATCCCCAATAGGGGATGTGTAGGAGGCAGCTGATTGATGTTTCTCTCTCATCGATTTTTCTAACTCTCTATTCCTCTCCCTTCCTCTCTGTAAAAACATCAATAAAATATATTTAAAAAAAAACAAACCTGAAGATATTCCTCTATGGGCAGTTACTCTTTGTCCTAAAGAATAACAGAAGAGACTTTGCCCACAAAACCATTGGCTGTCCCGTTATCTATGCCCACAGAAATGTGGAGGGAGCCTAGATGCTGTGTTGATAGAGGATGCAGATCCCATGGATGGGATCCTCTACAGTCATGAAACATGACCATAAAGATTGTGCAGCATCTGCAACAATGTTTTGTTTTGTTTATTGATTCCAGAGAAAGAAAAGGAGAAGGAAAGAGACAGAGAACTATCCATTGGCTGCCTGCGGCACACCCCGACCCAGGCATGTGCCTGCTGCATGCCCCGACCCAGGCATGTGTCCTACCTGGAACTGAACAGCAACCTCCTGGTGCATGGGGATGACGCTCAACCAACTGAGTCGAGTCACATTGTCTGGGCCTGCAACAACGTTTTTGTTTGGTTTTGGTTTTGGTTTGTTAATCCTCATGAAGGATATTTTTTTCCCATTGCTTTTCAGAGAGAGTGAAAGTGAGGGTGGGAGAAGAGAGAGAGAGAGAGAGAGAGAGAGAGAGAGACATTGATGTGAGATTGCACATTAATTGGTTGCCTCCTGCACGCTCTCTGACCGGGGGTGGGGAGCAAAATTGCAACCCAGGTACATGCCCTTGACCGGGAATCGAACCCTTTGGTGCACTGGCTGGTGCTACCACTGTTCAGGGCTGCAGCAATTTTGTTGTTGTTAGCTTGAAATATATACAAGCAAGGGATAAATGGTGTATGCTCTGCGATAATAATTAGTTAAGTGTAAATCTGTCTTTGGATAAGAATTGAAATGGATGCTGCCAAAAGTTAAATAGTCCTTGTTTTAGAGTGGTGTGATTATCAATAACCTAATTGTGTTAAATCAATATTACAGCTTGGTTCTTTTTTTTTTTTTTTTTTTTTTTTTAAAGGAGGATGGGGAAGGGTTGCTGAGTTGGTGTGCTGTTCCCAACACTGGAATTAACATCCTCAGTAAAGGAGGTGGTCACATCTCAGGAGAAGCAGCGCTGGAGAGCTGATGAGCGTGTCCAGGGGCAAAGAGAAAAGAGTCTACACCTGCCCTGCAAAGAGCAGGTTTGAAAGAACTCTCCATCGCCGGCACTGAGCAGTGCCTCCTGGTGGGGTTAGAACTAGAGAAAGGAGAGAAACCTGTAGAAATGTGGTGAGGGGGAGGGCTTCTCTGAAAGTGGAGGATTATATCATCACCAGGGTCCCTGGAAGGAAAAGACAGTGGGTCCCAGTGCTCAGAGCTCACCACCCTCTGCTGCCCAAGAGATACCACCTGGCCTCCCTGCTCTACTCTGAACCACGACTCCTCCGGACAGCCTGAGTCGTGTTCTCACCTCACGTGGAGAGAACCGAGGCTCTGAGGGGCCCACGACCAGCCTGGGCCACACAGCAAGCAGGCAGCCAGTGGCTGCCGAAGACTGAATGCTTGTGTCCCCACACATTCCTATACTGAAACCTAATCCCCAAGGTGATGGTGTGAGGAGGTGGGGATTAGTGCCCTTATTAAAGGGACCTCCTTCTGCCATGTGGGGACACGGTGAGAAGACAGCCCTCTATGAACCAGGAAGTAGGCTCTCACTATAGCATCTGTCTCCAGAATGTGAGAAATAAATGTTTGCTTTTTAACAAACAACTCTGAGAAATAAGTGTTTTGTTGTTTTCTTGCCACCCAGTTATAGCAGCCTGAATGGACTAAGACAGTGGCCTCTGACTCCTTGTCCAAAATGTTTTCTCTTCCAAATTCAGGCCTCCCAAAGCCACCATGACACACAGCTTCAGGCAAGGCTGTGGCAACGCCCAAGCACTCGCATCTCTCTATTCAAGTCACCGGGACTCAGAGTGCCCCAAAGAGTCCTCGACCAGGCCAGAGGAGTGGGGCCTCCTTCCTCATGAGAACACTTCCTGAGAAGCCGATGAAAGTAGGCAGAGGAAGGTGGGCCTTGGACCAGGTGGCCCTGACATGTGACACGTCCACATTGCTGTAGGCTGGACACTGAACTCAAACACAGGGTGCCTGCCCATCCTTCCGTTTCCTCCGTTCTATGGCATCCTGTAAACCCGAGGGAGCCCAGGCCTGGCTCTGTGCGCCCCAGCCATGTCACTGCCTCCATCTCAGACACATTTCTCCCTCTGGACAATAACCTCTGTCTTCCACATTTCATGAGGCTGTCATGGGGAAGTTTCAAAATTTTTAAGTTATTCTGTAACTTATTAAGTTCACATTTTTTAATGTATTATACTCAGAGAGAAATACAGATTTCAATACTGCCTCAGATAAACCCAAATTTATCAATCCTATATAATAAAAGCCTAATATGCAAATTGTCCCCTCAGGTGGTCGTTCAACCAGGAGTTCAGCTGCTCGCTATGACGTGCGCTGACCACCAGGGGGCGGCGCGGAACATGGCGGGCTTCGCCAATGCGGCGCTGGCAGTGGGCATCACTGAAGGCGCTGCCGGCTCCCATGGGCCTGACGACAGCGGGACTCGTGGTGGGATGGTGGAGCAGGTGAGCAGGCGGCACCAGGCCAAGGCAGATGCAAGTGGGGGCCCGATCGCCCCGCAGAGCGCGACCAGCGGCAGCGGTCCCACCCCACCCCCGCTGTAATTATTTTTCTTTCAATGTGCACGAATCCATGCACCAGGCCACTAGTACATATATATGCCGACAGAACAAAAACCGACAACTTACTGCCTGTCTCATTAGATCAAAAATCCTTTACCTGGATTTCAAGACATCAGGTAGGAATTTCTCCAGAATGTGGCTCCAGCTTCTTGCCCAAGCCCCTCTCTCACTATTCCTTGGATGGTCATCTACCAGCCCCGTGTCCTCTCCTCCTTCTAATAACAGCACTCCAAGCTGTCCTCTAGGACCATCCTCCACTCCCAGTCCTTTCAGCACCAGTGAGGTTCATACATGTGACACAGGAACCCCGCCCGCAAGCCTGGCAGATCAGAGGCTGCCCCACTGTCCTCAGTGGCCATATTGACCCTCAGAGTGAACCAGGGGGCTTCTGCCAGGGCTGCTGGGAAAGAGAAACTCTAGCTGCTGGCAGCTGCCCTGCCACTTCCTGGGAGAGTAAGGGCATCTTGAGAAATATGGAGCCAATACAGAGAAACACAAAATCAAGGTGCCTCTAGCGGTGCCCGAGCAGCATTTCCCTGGACTTCTCAGTTACGCAAGCTAATAAATTCCCTTTTTAATTTAAGCCAGTCTGAGCTAGGGATCTGTCACATTGCTATTTGAAGGAACAAGGACCCAAAGGCATCTGGAAAGGCTGACTCTCATGAGATGATATCAGTGAGGGTAAAAGGGACATTCTGCTCTGGGGACCATGACCCTAACTGTACATGCACTGGCAGGGGACTTGGAGGCCATGGTGAGATATGGCCACTGAGAAAGCCAAGGGGCCTATGGATGAGGGGGGTGCAGAGAGGAGCAGGAGCAGAGCTGCCTGCGCACACCTCATGGGTACAGGGCCCCATACATGGTTTCAGGTGCACTGATCTCCTTGTTCCTCAGAGTGACTGGGCCAGTTGCCTCCAGCCCAAGCAGTCTCTTCCACTTGCTGCAGCCTGATGAATAAGTATTATCGTCCCCCTGTCTGACGTGGGGAAAGTTGGAAAGCCGGGCTTTAGAGTGCCATTCCCAGCGTGGAGGCCACTCCAGCTAGTCACTATGGGATCAGAACAGCATCTGCTTAAGGGTTAAAGACCATAAACTGCAACGCATGAGATTGGACCAGAGAGAATCCCAAGCACAGCAACCTTGCCTTTGACTATGGCCAGAGGCAGAGTTGGAGAGTGGACCCTGAGGGGAACAGAAATTGTTTGGCTGAAGAGTGTTCCCAGAGCATGGAGCTTGGGAAACACTGCAGTGGAAGGGGGTTTGGTTATGAAAATTGTGGCAGGTCAATGGATACTGCTCCGTCCTCCTCTGGGGTAACAACACTTACTGGCATTCACCGGACCCCTAGCCATTCTCAGTCTTCTTTTCTCAAAAAGCCACAACATGCCCAGCCTCAGGGGATGAATCAAGATTGGCCAGCTCCATCACCCTTGCCAGTGACAGGATAATGGTGATCATGGGCCCTGGCTCTGGTTATAAGGGAAGTCTGCTGGCTATGAGGGAAGTCTGCCAAGAGGTGCTGGGAATCTCCCCTCTGACTCAAATAATAGAGAAAGCCAATCAAGAAGATGACTCTTTTTCCTGCCTCCTTCCCTTCTACCTTGGCTACTCTTGTGTGAAGACTCATGCTTAGAATTGCAGCACCCATCGTGGTCAGGTCACTAAACTAACCCACAACCTTCTGAATGACTTCCAGGCTTCTCTGGTTCTGCAAGCTAATTCAATGATTGTATTGCTTAAGGGACCACACTCAGGTATTGTTACTCATCATCAAAAGCACACTTACTGACCAACACTTTCTTCCATGTTATCTTCTTTGCTTGTCACTACCCAGACAGTTGTGACCAGCATATTGGGAAGAGGAAGTTGAGACTTAGAAAGTTGAAGACGTTAGATGACAGAGTGAGTGATATGATGGGACTGAAACCCTTCTCTGCCTGCCGGTATACATTCATTCAGTTCAGGTTCCCCAGGTTCAGGAGCAATGCCGCCAATACGTAGGATTTGAAGATGGTGGCCTGGTAAACGCCTGTACTTGCCGCCTCCCACAACCACATCAAAATTACAAGTAAAATACAGAACAACCATCATCCAGAACAGCTGGAAAGCTGGCTGAATGGAAGTCCTACAACTAGACAAGTAAAGAAGAAAGCACACTGAGACTGGTAGGATGTGTGGAGGTGCGAAACGGGCTGGTCTGGCACCTACGTGTGCTGCCTTTTTAATCGGGAAGGAGACTGTCTCTGCAGAGGCCTCCTGGAGTAGCAAGGTGTCCCAACCCCACACCAGACCCCCAGCCCAGGGTCCCAGAGCTGGGAAAAGAAGTCCCTATGGGAAGTAAGAACTACGGGCTGTAAAAACCACTGCGGATCGGGGCTCAGGGACACAGAGGCTGCTGGAGACCCAGCTGTTCCTCTTAAAGGCCAGCATCATGAACTGAACTTACAAGGTCCTACTTCCTCTGAGCCCCAGCACCAGGGCGAGGCTCTGGGGAACACACACACATACGAGGAGGAACTGGATTATCAGGCATCGGGGCAGGAACTCAGGAGCGACTTTCTCCCAGGCGGAAGTGCTCTCAGGGATCATTGTTCCTGTGCTAGGACCTCCCCAGTGGCAGGACTGACTGGCAGCCATTTCTGTTTGCTCTGCCCTAGTGATTCCCGAAGAGCCACCTCATCTAATTTACAAACCCACCCAAGCTGTGTGCAGCAGCTTTCGCATATGAATGGCCTGTCCTTGTTCAGGCTAATATCTCTCAAACAAGCTGCAGCTGGGTCAGGGAGCCCCAAACCTATCAATAAAAGGCCCAAGACCCTGCACCAGCACCAGCCTGCCTTGCTTCATAGCTGGACCTCACCTGGGCACTTCCAAACCCGATGAAGAGGAAGAATCTGCAGATCTCTCTGTAGCTCCTGCTGGGTGGCCCCAGGCACAGGCTGACTTTGCAGCTTCCTGGAGACCCAAGAGCCAGTGTACCCAGTGGTCAGTATCAGACCATACCAGATTACAACTCTTCACATCCGTAAGTGACACACTCAAGGGGCAGACTCAGTGAGCACTAAAGCCCCACTGAAGCAAGTCCTGCTCCATAGGGGTGTCTTCTGCATAGAAGCTCTCTCACTGTAGTCCAGCTGGTCCTCACAGTCAATTGGCCTGGAGGTCAATTCCTCCCAGTGACACCAACAGCAATCAAGGCTCAACTACAAGACTGTGCACACAGCCCACAAAGGGGTGCACCTAGAGTGTCCACCTCAGGTGATTGGGGAGACTGAGCCACTGGGCCCTATAGGACACCTACTACACAAGGCCACTCTACCAACTCAAGGAGACACAGTAGCTCTACCTAATACATAGAAACAAACACAGGGAAGCAGCCAAAATGCAGAGACAAATAAACATGTCACAAATGAAAGAAATGGAAGAAAGCAAACTACTGGATATAGAGTTCAAAACCACAGTTATAAGTTTACTCAAGAATCTTCTAGAAACCTCCAAAAAAATGGAAAAGGACCAGTCAGAAATTAAGCATACACTGACTAAAATAAAGAATAATATACAGGGATTCAACAGTAGAGTAGAGGATTCTGAGAATCAAATCAACGATTTGAAATATCAAGAAGCAAAACACATCCAACCAGAAGAGCAAAATGAAAAAAAGAACCCAAAAATATGAAGATAGTGTAAGGAGCCTCTGGGACAACTTCAAGTGTACCAACATCTGAATTATGGGGGTGCCAGAAGAAGAGAGAGAGCAAGATACCGAAAACCTATTTCAAGAAATAATGACAGAAAACTTCCCCTACCTGATGAAAGAAATAGACTTACAAATCCAGGAAGCACAGAGAGTCCCAAACAAGAAGAACCCAAGAGAACCATACCAAGACACATCATAATTAAAATGCCATGGGCTAAAGACAAAGAGAGAATCTTAAAAGCAACAAGAGAAAAGAAGTTAGTTACCTACAAGGGAGCACCCATACAATTGTCAGCTGATTTCTCAATAGGAATTATGCAGGCCAGAAGGGAGTGGCAAGAAATATTCAAAGTGAGGAATAGCAAGGACCTACAACCAAGATTACTCTACTCAGCAAAGCTATTATTTAGAATTGAAGGTCAGATAAAGAGCTTCACAGACAAGAAAAAGCTAAAGGAGTTCATCACCACCAAACCAGTATTATATGAAATGTTGAAGGGTATTCTTTAAGAAGAGGAAGAAAAAATAAAAAATACGAACAACAAAATGGCAACAAATACATACCTATCAACAATTGAATCTAAAAATCAAAATAAACAAGAAATCTAATGAACAGAATAAACTGATGAATAAAATAGAATCAGAGGCATGGAGATAGAGCAAACTGACGATTCTCAGAGGGAAGTGGAGTAGGGGACGCGGTAAGAGATTAAACAAAGATCTTATATGCATATATGCATTACCTATGGACACCGACAGTAGGATGGCCAAGGCCTGGGGCAGGGCTGGGAACTGGGTGGAGGGGGGGAGGAGGGGATAAAAGAGGGACATCTGTAATACTCTTAACAATAAAGATTTTTTAAAAAGCCAATATGTAAAAGTCCAATTTAACAATTAAAAAATGTTTGTGAAAGGAATACCCTGACAGTTGGCTCAATCTAATCATGCTGCTATTATTATGAAGCTCTTCCAAACTGCCCCACACCCCCCCCCCCCAAAAAAAAAAAAAGAGCAGAGAAAGTGAGTGTGCCAGGAAGTATTGGACAGAAACTTTTTTGGTTTGGGAGCCAGGAAATGTCAAGGGGACAAATGTAGTTACCCATCTCTAGCCACGGGACTGAAAACTGAGCCTCTTTATTAAAATGTACACCACAGAGCGGTCCTGACACGTGACAGACTGCCAAGTGACTGACAGAGACTGAAAAAGCCGCAGTTGATTCTGGGTTTTATGGTAACAACTAATATATCTAGTTGATGGTAGGGAAGGAAAGTGCTTGAATTTTACCCTTGGTCTCTGGGTTTTTCTTGTTTTCTGAACTGACTGGTCTGGACAATGGAAGACCAAGAGCCAACAATAAGTCCACTGTAAGCTGGAAATGACTTCTGAATACAACTTAATGTTTCTTTCATTCTTGAATTAAACTTTTTACGGTAGTAAAATTCAAGCTTTTGTAATATTGTAACTATAGGTGTAACTATTGGGGGTTGGTTACTTAGGCAGCCTATTTAAAACACCTTAAAAACATATATCAGATGCTTATTTTGCATTTATATTTTTGGATCATACTAAAGATACTATTGTTAATGATTCTCGCTCAAAAATCCTGTTTTTATGTACTGAAAACCATTTCTCTTATTTTGTAGCATGGAAGGATAATCACCAGTTAACATGAATATTCCCTTATTGTAGCTTCTGGATCTACATTGTCAGGCACGTCAGCCAGTCCCAAATAAGTTATTTCATAGTTCTGTTCCCAAGGGAACAAACACAGTGGGCCCCATATTAACAGTGGCTTTTGTTGGTTTATTTAAAATAAACTTTTTCTGACTTTAAAGTGGCGTGTGGTTGGTAAGGATTTCTCTTCTTTAATTTGGATGTGGTTTCTGCCTCCAAAACTCTGAAAACAAACTTGTTGGTAAAAGGACAACCTGCAGGCACTCTCACATACACAACTACTTCAGCTCCAGCTTAAAAGAGGCTTTACTGAAAACAAACTAGAACTGAAAAACATGTTCAAGTACAAATGTTCTTTCCTGAAGCTATTTTCAGTTCATTTGTCTTTTACATCTAATAGTTCAAAAAACATCTTCCCATCTATTTAAAGCCAATTACCAGCTCACCATTATGTGCCTCCCACAGCCCCTTCATCTCTGCTAGGGACTCTCAGGGTTACCAGCCAGGGTGTGCACATTCTCCAGACAGTGACATCTGGGAGAAGAATGGGTAGAAGCAGAAACAGCTTGGCCCTGGGAGACAGATACCTTTCACAGGGGCCACTCAAACAGCCAGAAGCTCAACCCCCAGTGCATTCACACCATGGCATCTCTGATGCTCCACTGGGATGGAAAAACTGGCCAGTTAGTACTCTGAGCACATGCCCCTCAGATACCAAGTTTAGTTAGTTAGTTGTAGGATGTGCTGAGATGTGTACATGCTAATGTCAGAATGCTGAACTGTGCAGCAAATCTGAAGTGGAAATGCCAGGATTCCAAAATATTCCCTTTGCCTTTCTAGGAGAGAGAGAGAGAGAGAGAGAGAGAGAGAGAGAGAGAGAGAGAGAGAGAGAAAGAGAGAGAGAGAGAGAGAGAGAGAGAGAGAGAGAGAGAAAGAGAGAGAGAGAGAGAGAGAGAGAGAGAGAGAGAGAGAGGGAGGGAGGGAGGGAGAGAAAGAGAGAGAGAGAGAGAGAGAGAGAGAGAGAGAGAGAGAGAGAGAGAGAACTTTGGTTTGCTCCGCGCCTCAGGAAGCCACTGCTTTCCCTGCTGACCCTCCAAATTCAGGACTCGAGGATCCATCCACACTCCTCAGAAGTGGCTGCTTTCCCAGACCCCGCCCCCCCCCCCATTAGAATAAACACAATTTGCAAGTTCTTTGCAAAAGGTTCTCCTGGGATTTCTGATTTACTCCATCCGGGCTTGCGGTTTATTTTTATACTCAGAGGGGTCTCCTATCCAAAAGAATAGCCACAGTTCTAGCACTAACAGGTAGAAACTTTACTGACCTTTCATAAATCAGTTCAACACTCTGGTCTCTAGGGATTTGCCAAAAGATAATGGGCTGCAATTATGAAACCATCACCAGGAGTTGCCAAGCAGGACCCTGGAGAGATTTCTCAAGTCTGCAGACACTTTCCAGGAAAAAAGAGAAAATCATTTCATGAAGCAGCAATTTTGCCTAAATCCAAGCAAGAGGAGATGTAATGCTGGCTTAAATTAAAGTGCTAAGAAATAGGTATGGTGAACTAGAAGGTGTGGTGCTGTCTTCTCCCATTCTCCCCAAGGATTCCAAATTCACTCAATGATGGATAGACCGCTGGATACCTTACTTAAAGATCACAGCTCTGTACAGTTCCGGGGGTTGGTAGTAACAGACCTGTCCTTCCTCTCCTCTACCCTGAAACATGTGTTTTTCATGCTACAATTGAAGATACCCCTTTGGGCAGGGCCCTTGGGATCCACCTTTCCCGGAAGGAAGAGGATGGCTCAAACAGGGAGGCAAGCTGGGCTCAGCCAGGGAAGCTCTAGTCAGTCTAGCCTCCCTGGTTCTATGGGGAGAGGCACTGCTGCACAAAAGCTGGGGGAGGGCTTTGAGAACCCAAATGCAGCAACTGTAATAAAAGTGTCAGAGTCTTATATGCTTTCAAGAAAACTCAGATGTATTTGCATCGCCCAGGTGGCAGCCTGAAATTGGCACCCAGTTTTCTGGCCCAGAATGTTTTTCTTCCCCTCACTCTACCGGTCTCATGTGGGCATCCCTTCAGATCTCGGTGGCACGGAGTGCACAATCAGCTGCAGCAGCTCCAGAGCACAGCATCTCCAGGATGGAGCTGCCTCGAAACAAATTTTTCTGGGGGGTGCAGGGTGCGCAGGCCGGGCTGACCAGATCCCTTTCAAGGTCCCAGCCCTAGGGTCTGTCTGGGGCTTTCCTCCACCGTGGCCGCCTGCCTGCTGGGGTCCCACGCCCCTCCAGGTACACCAGCGTTGGGAAGAGCAGCTGCTAGGAACAGCAGCTGCTGCCAATGATGAGAGTCACCCTCCAGACACTTCCCCTTGAGCCTCTTCATTATGCCGGCACAGATGAGGAGCCCTGCGTCCACTTCAGGCGGGAAGCAACCGGTCAGAGCGCACACACCCGTGGATCCTCTCTCTCCCTCTAACTCGTCCCCAAACGGCCCTTCTAACTCACTTTTCCCAAGGCCGCTAGCACTGGAACGAGACCTTTAGGCTGGAGTAGGGGCAGCAGGACCCCTTCGGGGCCGGCACTTTGCTTTGCCAACCTCAGCTCCTCGCGCAGGCCACCAGGGTGGACTCGCGTGCACAGAACTAGCAGGCAAACCCTCCTCGGGGAGACTGCCACACTGCCCGGGGCTCCCAGGGCACGGACACTCCCCCCAGTCCCATGCACACCCTTCCTGGGATCGCCCCCAATGCTCCTCACCTCGTGCAGCAGGCGCTCCAGGTGCGGCTCCGCCCAGGTAGACAGGGCGCCCGGGACACCCGTGCGCCGCAGCAGCTCCCGCTCCTCCTCGAGCGCTGCCACCCGGCCCTGCAGCGCCGACGCCTGGGCGCCCAGCAGCAGACAGGCGGCCGCTGAGCCCACGGAGAGCAGCAGGCACAGCGCGCTCACAGCCCAGGCTCCCACCGCCATCGCCGGGCGACCCCCGCCGCCGCCAGCCGGACCGCCCTTCCGCGTGTTGCCGCCTTCGCGCTCGCCCGGGCTCATGGCGCGATCTTTGCGTGTGCTGTCCGAGGGGGCGGTGCAGAGTTGGGGTTGAAGACTGAGCGCGCCGGGAGCAGGCAGAGAACCCGAGGCACGAGGTCGGCCCGGCGCAGGGGTTGGGCTCCAGGCAGCAGCGGATCGCGGCGCACGCCCCCTTACCCTCCTCCAGCAACTCCACAACAGCCACTTTGGGCAGTTTCCTCTATGCAGATAGACTCTGCCAGAAAAGGAGCCGGGACCCACCCAGGGGAGGAGCGGCCCGGTCAGCCCTGCGCGCCAAGGGGGCGGGAGCGGGAAGGGAGCTGGCTCCTCCGAGCCTCCAGCGCGTGCCTGGCGGACCCTGCGTGCAGCACGCACCTCCGCCCTCAGCTGTCTCGGGCGCCAGGCTGCACCCACTTCCGCGCGGGGACCTCTTCGACCCCCCAGTATGAGTTCCCACTGCGATCCCAAGATGTCTGAGATGCGCCCAGAGACTCAGAGCGCCTTCTGCAGCCCACCCCTGGCTGGAGCATTATTCATGCCTGGCGAAAATTCCTCTAAACTTGTGAATTAACCATGCTGACAATTTTTTAAAAACTCAAAACTTCAAACCCTGTGGAAAACGTAGTGAGTTCGTCCTAGATGGCGCCTTAGCGCCGCTTGGTGGCCGAAAGTGATCGCAGCGCGCTCACAGAGACAGGGTCGAGATTGCACCAAGCAGAATCTTAATCTTAGAATCTTAATTTCTCTATATTTATTATGTGCCACGCATGTGGTGCTGGAAACAAACATTGTAAGACCTTGTCCCTGACAAGGCCTTTTAAAAGACTTGTAAGCCCTCCTAGAGAGGGCTTCCATTTGAGAAAAATGGGACTAAAAATGGAAAACATGGAGAAAAAGAACTCCCAACTTTTATTGAGCTGATGGTTTATCTGTAGTAGAAACACAACTTGGCCAAAGCAACAATCAGTATGGACATTTAATCTATACTGTGATTTTGCTGCAAATTTACACCACAAGTTAAATTAGGAAAGCCTGAATGATAAGTGGCCCTAACAGTGTTTTCAAGAAAGAGACGAAAAGCTGGAAGTCAGGTGGGATTCTCTGCTCCCTCAGATTCCTACCAGCCATACTTATATCCTAAAATGGGTCTCAAGTAACTCTTCCATGAACTCCTCTAATACTCAAATAAAAATAATAAACTGCTAGCTTAGATCTTTGTGATTTGGGTAACTCCACAACTGATTTTGAGAAAAAGACTGGTTATATCTGTCTTCCCTCTCACTCTGGGTATTTTAGATTATTTATGTGGATTACTTATCTTTTAAAACTTAGGTAAATTGGGGTTATGTTTAGGTGGTTACAGATAGGTTTTGGAGCCATGCTATAATCTAGTGTATACCCAATAAAGCGTCTAAAACATACTTGCTAAGCAAACTAGATTGTCTACTCTGAAGAGGCCAACACTATATTACGTTAGCACTTTATTCTTACTTCGAAACGCAGTTAAGTTACCCATTACTACTTAATGTTACTGCACTATGTTCACTACATTCCAGAAGCTTCTGCATATCAAGTCAAGCTCATTATCTGGAATACCCTGCTCTCAGATATTTGAGCTCCTCCTTATCCTTAGTTCTAAGTCCTCAGGTCTTCAAATCTCACTGCCTCCAAAAGACCATCCTGGACTGCCCAATCTAATGTGGCTACACCTGATTCAGGATTATTCAGTGGCTCAGGGCATTTATCACTATTTGAAGTTACCTTTTTATTAACTGTATCCCCTTTGTCTTGTTGATCATTGTTTTCTCAAAGAACAGAACAGGATCTGGCACACTGTTGGTGCTCAATAAATATTTATCAAGTGAATTAAGAAAAGGTGAAAATGTTTACAAGTCATTTTAAAAGGCAAGGAAGAAAAACCTGCCTTATGTCTGCTAGAGTCCTGGAAAGAACAGATGGCTGAAGACAGTCTAAACACAGAGACTCTTTACAAAGTGGGGCAGACTAAGGGAAGCCAACAGAGGATGCTGATGAAGCACCCTGAGGTATCCACAGTGGGAGGCCATTACCACCCCTAGCTGAAGGGCTGAGGGGGAGTGAAGTGTTGTGTGAACTTTGTGATCTACTAAACAGGAGCTGTGGCCTTTGGTCAAGGGATATGATTTCTTCAAAACCATAGTTCGGGAAGTTGAGAGCTGGGATATAAATACTTCTTTCCTGCTTTCTGATCTGTGGGGCCTCGCACTGACCAAACCCACAGGAGAAGAAAGCCCAGATTATGCAGTGCAGAGGTCAGCCCCCAAATGGCAGAGAGAAGAGCCTTGGGGATGAAGAACAGATCTGGAGAGGGGGGAAGAAACTCCACATTACCTAATGTGTATGTAGCACCTGCCAAGGTCAATCTAGCTACTGCTGTCTCTGAATGGCTAACAACCTGTCAGCAAGAGGCACTAATCTTCAGGGTGACCAGCAAACCACTTGGTGGGAAATTAACCACTCTGGACTTTCTTCATCCAGGGAAGTCCAGCCGTTTGCCAAGCTATTTCAGGTGTGGGCTTGTCTTTCCTGTCTGCAGAGTTTCAGCTGGCACCACTATCCTTAGACGGCCTGATTCACAGGTATGGAGTCCCATACAATAGCACTCGACTAGGAACTCAATATACAGCAAAGGAGCTGTGGGAGTGAGTCCATGACCAAGAGATTCACTGGTTGTATTACATCCTGCAGCAGCCAGTCTCAGAATACTGGACTGTCTTTTGAAAGCACAGGTGAAGTGCCAACTCAGGGCATTAAGAGGCAAGATTCTAAAAATGCCATCTTTGCCTGGCCAGCAAGGCTCAGCGGTTGAGCATCGACCTATCAACCAGGAGGTTACAGTTCCCAGACAGGGCACATGCCCAGGATTCAGGCTCGATCCCACTGGGCAGTGTGCAGCAGGCAGCCGATCAATGATTCTCTCACCATTGATGTTTCTCTCTCCCTTCTTCTCTGAAATCAATAAAAATATAACACATATATATACTAGTAGCCCTGCACACGAATCCGTGCAACAGGTCGCCGCCGCCCTCCTGTAGCTCCCCCCCTTATAGCTTGCTGCCCTGCCTCCTCCTGTAGTCTCCCTGCCTCCTCCTGTAGTCTGCCCTGCCCGCTTGTAGTTTGCTGCCCCACCCTCCTGCAGATCTGTGATCTGGTCATTACAGTCGGTTGTTACACCTCATGGCATATTGGATAATTAGCATATTTCTCATATATATATATATATATATATATATAGAGAGAGAGAGAGAGAGAGAGAGAGAGAGAGAGAGAGAGAGAGACCAAAAAAAAAAAAAAGAATGGAAAAAGATGTACTATGCTAATATTAAGATAAGACAATATCTATTTGTGCTCATTTCACATGGTTCCTATTGGACTAAAACCCAAAGTATAGAAATTTGCAGACTGTAGAATTTTGTATAAATCAATATAGGAAATAAACTGTGAAAACAATTAATAGCTACTATATACCAGCACTTTATGTACATTATTTCATTTAATCCTCACCACCACCCTTGGGAAGTTAGATATTAGTATTCCAACTCATAGATGAGACTAGAGAATATGTATCTTGTCTACCTATACACTTGTATAGGTAGTATCAAGGTCTGATTCCAATCTCTATAGGCAAGCATCTTCACACCAACATTACTCTTGTACAATTATGAGGACACACAAAATAATTTAAATGTTTGTAAAGTAATTTGAAAAATATAAAGTAAAAAGGAATGTTATTTAATATTAAACTCTATCAATGACTTTAAATATTTAGGCCTGTTTTTGTCATTCATTCTCAAAACTGTACTTGCCATGTGCCACCAGCTTTTAAAGTTAAAAAACTGAACTTGCATTTTTTACTTATAATAGAAAACATTTTAAGTCACTGGGAATTTCTGCATATCTACAGTTAATCTTTAATTCATCTCGTTGCATGCAACTGCTGGTGACAGTAGCTGAAAGAACTAGGCTTATGAGATGCCTTCCTCAAAGGATATTTAGGGTGATTTCAAGTCTTCATAATTATCTCTGTTAATTATGTAGATTTTGCCCCAGAATTGTAACATTTAAAACCAAACTAAAACCAGGAAAGGAGTGCATATAAGAAAATGTTATCTGAATAGCAGATATCCTTGATTGGTAAAAAACCAAATTTCTTTTAAAATTCTATCCCTCACTTCCAATTTCAGTAAAATGTCACAAAAACTACAATGACAGGGGTCAAAAATATAATTGATAGTTTAGTAATTCCATGTGCCACAAAGAACAATTAACATCTGAGTTAAAGCATTTATATAAAACAAAATACCTATTTTTTTTATGGGGGGGCATGTGGCACTGTTCTCCAAAGGCACTGCACTACCAGGTCAACACACGGTCTCCCTGCTCTAAAAATCCACTTATGTTATCCTTGGATAGAGGATGTATGTTAAACTGACAAGAACAGATACATACACTTGATCTTAGTCAAAAGGCCAAGAAGCAATGTACCTTTTATTAGTGGGACTACTGAACACCAGGTAATCTGCTTGACCTTTTTAATCACCCTGTAACACAGATATTACTCCTAAGTAATTCCAAGTAAGGAAGTAAAGTAACATGCTCTTACCTAAACATAGAGAACTGGGATAAAGTTGGAACCATGCCAGTAAGCCTGAGTTCTAAACTCACTGAATTGATACATCAAGGATTAGTGATAGAGACATAAAACACAAAAATGGCTGGATGCTTCTTTATTTCAACTAGAGGCTTTTAAAAATCCATGTTTTCTTTCTTTTTTTAAAGACAGTATCTCACAGCTATGTATAACCTCAGCCACACAGCAGCAGGCTGTCAATCTGAGGTTCAGACTGAATACTGTGATTAGATGTTATCAGCCTCTATGATAAAGTTCTCCATGAATTTTTCACCCAAGGCTCTTCCATTCATTGACTGTTATCTGGATCCATTTTTGAATTGCAACATAGTGTATTTCTAACATCCCTTTTTTATTAGAAGAAACTCTGTAGAAAACTTCCTCTCTTTTCCTATCAGTTCACAGAATGGGGACAGAGGAATGGATACCATTCTGATGAAATATTGAATATGGGAAATTCTCTAAAGATAAATGACCCACCCGGCTGGCATGGCTCAGTGGTTGAGTGTTGACCTATGTACCAGGAGGTCACAGTTTGATTCCTGATCAGGGTACATGCCCAGGCTGTGGGCTCCATCCTCAGTAGGGTATGTGCAGGAGACAGAAGATATCAATAATCCTCATCACTGATGTTTCTCTCTCTGAAATCAATTTTATATACATATATACACACACACACAATTTATATATATGTGTGTGTGTGTGTGTGTGTGTGTATATATATATATCTTAAAAAAAAATAAGAGTAGGGACCTGAGCTCAAAGAAGATGGGGAGGAGAGCTGGCAGCAGACACTCAGATAATGATCCCAGGGGTGTACCACAATAATCACTAACCATTTCTTCCATCCTATCTAATTTATTGGTATTTCATTTTAATTCCTAAAATCCCAGGAATTAGGCATAAGAACTAGCAAATCCCATTTGTGAAGGATGTAAGTACTTTTCAGAAGGGAAAAGGGGTTAGTAGTGATTAACTTAGTAATAAATAATCTGGAGGCCTGGCCGGGTGCGTCAGTTGGTTGAAGCGTCATTCCATATACCAAAAAGGTCATAGAGTTCACTTCCCGGTCAGGGCACACACCTAAGTTGCAGGTTCAATCCCAGGTTGGGGTGTGTACAAGGAGGCAAGTGATTGATGTTTCACTCTCTTCTCTCAAACCAATAGACAGATCCTTGGGTGAGTAATAAAAAAGAAAGAAAAAAAAAGGATGATTTTCTTTATTCCTATATGCCAAGATCAGCTACGCTGAGAAAATGAGTTTCTGATGGAGAGTGTGAACATTAATTTTGGAACTTGAAGCACTTGCTGGGAAAGGACAGCAAGCTTAGATAGTACAAGAAGCTTAGATAGTACAGGGACACTGGTAGAATGACAATGAAGGGGAAAACAAAGGATGGCAGGCATCTATTAATCCCTGTTATCAACACTGCTACATTCAGGAAAAATCTTTTCTTTACATCTAATGTTCCTTTAAAAAATCTTATCACATATAATACAGTGCAACTATTCAGTGCATCTACATTCATTATATGTAGATGGCATCAGAGGCCTAAACATAATTTATGCAGTGATTTTGTAGTAAAATTTATTTTAGCTTTCTTAAATTCCTAGTCAATTTTAAGAACACAGCCTTACTATACTGGCAAATGCCCCCTGTGAATAATGTAGGGAACCAAGCCCGGTTTTAATATTTGTCATACAAGAAAATTCCATGCATTTTGTTTAAAATATACAAACAGGTGAAACTCAAATCTCTGTGTAACACTTACAAAATGGGGATACTTTTAACAAAAAACAACCTGCATCTCAACAATCAATTATAAATTCTACAACAAAAAAAATATTTCTATCTGGCAGATTGAACAGAATAGTTTTTGTTTTACTAAATTAAGTAACGTTTACCATGTAATTTTAATGTGAAAATGGGTAACAGTAAGAAAAAATACCTATAGTCAAATAAAAAGTTCACCATGTTAAACAACCAATCAGGATCTAGAAATTTCTGCTATTCTTCTCCAAATGTTTTCCAATCAAATCATTCCCTTTCTCAACACAAATATAAATTGCTTAATAATAACCTTAATTCTCATAGGCTGAGGTTTAAATATTTACCTCATTTGATAAGGAAACAGATGTGAGACATTTTCAAGACGCTTCAAGATCTGGCATTAAAAACTAGTGCCTCAATTATTAGAATTCCGGTTTCTATGTTTGTGACTCACTAAATAGCTACTGGAAAATAGGACTTTTCAAGCTGACTTTCTAGTTAAGACTTTTATATCTTAAAGGAAGTGTGTATGTGGTTTTTTAAAAACCTGTCATGACAGACAAACTGGATGGTTTAGTACTACTAACATCTCCCACGGAGACAAAACACAGTACTTAAAATAAAATGCCAAGAATAAACGTTTCCTATGGGTTCTGATTTCCAATACCTGGCTACATAGAGTAATTAATACTTATTACTTGTTGAACAATACAGGAAAAACTTTTAAATATAAGAAAAGTTCCGAATTTGAGGTAAAGAATATTCATTCATTAAGAATAAAGTAGTCAACATTTCCTTTTACTCAAAAACAAAAAAAACAAAACTTTAAAAGTCTGCCTCCAAGTATAAAAGGTAAGATCAATCACATTTATCACTGGACACAAAAGATAGTCAAAGGTCTTTAAAAATGTTAATCTCAAAAAGGAAAATTAACTTTTATATTTCATTCACTATCAAGACCATACTTGCTTAACAAGATAATTATGCTACTGATACAAAACATAGTGTATTTACACTTAACTGTACAAAATAATTTAATGCTTACAAAAATATTAGAATGTTTAGAGTTGATAGACACAGTCTTAAGTAATCTCTTCTAGAGAAGTATACAGTAAGACCACTGATTTCCATTTCACTTGTTTTTTAATAAGTCAAAAAAGGGATGCTGCAATGCTTCATCTAAGGTAATTCTTTTCACTGGATCATATTCTAACATTCTTCGAACCAGGTCAAACAGTTTCTCGTGTTCTTCATCATGACAAAGCATAAATTCCTGGGGGAAAAATGTTTTTATTTTAGAAAGATATTTATAAATAGCTGAAACATTTTTTAAACTTTTAAATCATTTTTTCTTTTACCTTTAATGGTTTGCAGCGTCTCCTAACGTATCTACCAGCAGAACTATGTTCATCCCAATCTAGCTGGTTATGGTGAAAATACTTGCGTTTTCTATAGAAAGAAATCTGGATTAGTAAAAATAACAAAAGATCCACGTTTACCCTGCCTACACCAGGACAGATGAAAGTATAAGCATCTCTATGTATACGTTTCTTAAAATCTTAGCAATAATTATGTATAAGACAGCTTATAGAATACTTCCATAATCTTGTACACATATAAAAATGCTAGCTTTAAAAACAGAAGCCTCTGGATCCATTCTTATAAATTCTGATTTCCGTAGATCTGAAGTGGGGCTGGAAATCTTTAAAGAACTCCATGGATGACTTCTGAGGTGCAGCTGAGTTTGAAAACCACTACAGTGTCTTGTGTAAGGACATATAGCTGACTTAGCACCAGTATAGAATTCTAACAGATTGCTATGACTCCAAATCAGGCTCCCTTTACTACTATATTTATTATTTGTATATAAACTTAGGAAAACAATTATGCAGAGGAAATCTTCAGTGTCAAAACCACCACTTTGTTTACTAGATCACAGGTAAATACTGTCATTACTTTTTAAAAACTATGAAAAATTCAAAATATGCAATCCTTGGAAAAAGCAGTAACCACCAAGTTGAGTTTTTCTGCAGTTGGAATATAGGCTATTGCCATGTACTCAACAAAGGTCTTTAATCTTAAAGCATACCTTGTTTTCTGAATCATGTGTGTTGGTATAGGTCCTAATATTCTTTCCATCATTGCCAAGTGCTCTTTACTGTCATGAGTCTGAAAAATGTAGGGAAAAAAATTTAGCATTTTTCATTTCCTTGTATACACAAGAAAGAAAACCATAAGAAAATAGTACTGACATAAAAGGACTAAATTAGAGTTTACACAATTTACATTACACTCTCCTTCAAATAGGGAACAAATACCAAATGAGTTGTATTATCTGGTGCAAATCCAACAAAACAGTCTTTCTGAAATGTATTGCAGAGAGGCATAATTTGTTTAAAGTAAAATTGATCGGTTTTCTTATTTACTTGTAAATCTTGCAGTTTTTAACTGAGGAATGACTGGGGAAGATTATAAAAAATACTGTGTCCTCATTTAAGCAGTCGCTTAACCAAGATTAACCTCCATTACCCAACGAATAGCAACATATTAACACTTACTAATACTAGGCAATAAAAAAATAATTCTCACAACAATCCTGAGCTAGATATGTGGGAATATGAATTTCAAAGAGGTAAAGATACTAGCTCAAAGTCATAGAGCTCAGAAATGAGGGAAGTTTAGCTATGAACCAAGTCAAAACTCATTCTTAAAACTATACATTAACTGAGCTCTTACTGAAGTAGAACAGAGAAAAATGTCACACAGCTAATACGGAATGTTTCAAGAGCAGAAATTGGCAAACTTTTCCTGTAATAGGCCCCATAGTAAATATTTTAGGTGTGGATGGTCACAACTGCTCTCTGTGGCATATTCTTTTTCGTGTTTTAAAGAAGGCATCAGGCAGGATATAGTGTGCCAACCCTTGTTCTGAAAGCAGAGGATGTGTGTAATGCTTTTTAAAAATCTATCAACTGTTGTGCCTGGCACATTGCTTTCAAAACATTAAGTACTTAATTTAAGACAGAAATAAACATAATAGCTCAACATTTTAATGAAATCCCTTAGTTGAAGAGTATGTTGTAGGGTGAAATCCAAATATAAACCTTATCTCAAACCAATGTTAATAATCTGCACTTCACTTAAGACCTCCGTAATTTAAATTACAAACTCATTACAAAGACAGCATGTATTCTGCTTAACTTTTTCTTGACCCTATCATTTATTACCATGAAACCAGACACTACCTCCTTGAATTAACCAATAACCATGATTCTAGATATCAAACTTGTCTATAAACTCAAGAGTAATTTTAACAGGATCTCTATGGATTAAACAGAAACAGTGAGAACATACACCCTGAATAGCTACCCAAGTCTAAACTCATAGCTTCTCCTCATGCTATTTGATGTAACTTCAACCTTATTCTGAGCCAGAACTTCCTGAACTCCCTTCCCCTCCCCACAACCACAAAACAGAACGCCACAACACTCTGACCACATCACAACTAAAACAAGTACAGTTTTCATAAAAAGGATATATTATTCCTCCTGGGCTTTTTTGGTAGTAATCTCCAAATAAAGGCCAAATGGCAACCCCACAAAATCATTTTCATTTTGGACCAGTCTACATTTGAAAACCACTAACTTTTAAGATAAAACAAATATCTTTTTATGGAGAACAAATCCATTATGAATCCATCAGTCCTTGCCTACTGTCACCATTTTCCTATTTATGCAAGACAGATGCACCATTTATTCTTCCCTGACAAGAATATGTTCCTTTAAACCAGTACCCATTTAAGATACTATTTCTTGCCTGGCTGGTGTGCCTCAGTGGTTGAGTGTCGACCCATGAACCAGGAGGTCATGGTTTGATTCCCGATCAGGCCACTTGCCTGAGTTGTGGGCCCAATCCTCAGTAGGGGTGTGCAGGAGGCAATGGATCAATGATTCTATCTCATCACTGATGTTTCTCTCTCCCTCCCTCCCTCCGTTTAAAAACATTTTTAAAAATAATAAAAAAAGATACTATTTCTTCTCCTGATATGACCCTCACACTCTAGTTTCCTGACTAATTCCTACTCTTCCTCTAACAATGGCTTAAACTACCTACTGCTTTAGTGATGCCTTCTCTAAGAAAATTTAACTGTTTCCTTTTCCTGGGTCCAACTATACTTTCTACATTGATTCATTACAGCAAATACAACATTATACTGTAAGTTTCCTCATGTCTCTCTTTTGTATGATTTCCTTGAATAGATATTATCTTTTATCTTTATAAAGCCTAGAGTGTAACAGATGCTTAATAAAATATACAACTTACTGTTCCTGAATTCTTTTATATAAAAAAGTGCCTTGTTGCCTGGAATGGCTCAGTGATTGAGCGCCGACCTATGAACCAGGAGGTCATAGTTTGATTCCCAATCAGGGCACATGCCCAAGTTTTGAGCTTGATCCCCAGTGTGGGGTGTGCAGGAGGCAGCTGATCAATGAGTCTCTCTCATCATTGATGTTTCTCTCTCTCTCCCTTCCTGTCTGAAATAAGTTTTTTATATATATATATATATATATATATATATATATATATATATATATATATATATATAAATATATAAATATATAAATATATAGAAAAAATTTTAAAAAGCCATAGGATAGTCAATACAACCAGAACTGAATTAAAACTGGCTACAGTAGCACTAATATAAATTTATGAAGATGATCTGTACAAAAAATGGAAACATAAGATAGTATGAACATGTGTTAAAAATTCCAATAATATATAAAATGAACCAACCATTCACTAAGAGTAGTTTTTCATTCAACTATGATTTTAGAGAAGGATAACCATTTTGTATATGTAAGTTTTAATCATAAGAATGGCACTATGGCAACTTTTCACATGGAAGCCAAATTTTACACGCCTTTAAAACTTAACAATATTCATTAAATACATACCTGAAAGACCGTGAAACCAAGGTAATATTCAATAAGAATGCAACCTATGCTCCAAACATCACAAGGTTGAGACCAACCTAAAGCTAATTAAAAACAAAAACAAAAATTTTATTATGTAATTATTTTTAATTGCCAATTTACTAGATCCTTCTGTAGATGAGTACTCTCTTTAAATAACTCCTTGGGAGAATATGACAGTAAATTCAGGGTTTATATTTTGAGTTTTATTTTTTAATCCTCACCCGAAGATATGTTTTTATTGATTTTAGAGAGATGGAAGGAGGGGGGGGGGGAGGGGAGAGAGAGAGAGAGAGAGAGAGAGAGAGAAAGAAAGAGAGAGAGAGAGAGAGAGAAACATCGATGTGAGAGATATCAATCAGTTGCCTCCCATATGCCACCCGACCAGGCTCGAACCCGCAACCTGGGTATGTGCCCTTGCCAGAAATTGAACCCATGATCCTTCAGTGCACGTAACAACATTTCAACCAACTAAGCCACAATGGCCAAGGCTAATTTTTAATTTTATATAAAATATTCTGTATGTTCTCATAGTCCTCCATATCCTGATATCAAATTATAGCATTTAACCTGGAGGAAGGGCATTTAATATGAGGGACTAGAAAATACTTCCCAAGTATAACTACCAATTTGTGGAAATATTCCATAATCTCTGAATTGCTTGTGCAATGGGAGTACTATTATACCAATTCATGGTTGTTCTAGGAAATTTTACATTTTATTAGTGCAAATATAATTCGATATTTATCCTCAGAATATAATTAAGCCCTTATCAATTATCATAAGCTTGATGCCTGAGTTTACTTCTTCCATTAAAAGAATATAGTTTGACATAAATTATATACAAATATAATGAATATTATATGCAGTTTCATCAATAATCAGAATTATAGAGTCATTTAAAGTTCAAACAGAGAGAGATCTATATATGTACTTTCAAGCTGTCTATACATGATCACATATACTTTCTCCTTCAGGATTCTCAATGGCAGTACTATTTTGGAAAGAATAAAATACCCAAACTTCTTGTCTATATTTAGCAGATGAAAAGAATAAGCCATACAGATATTTTAATCCTTTAAAGATCAAATAATCAGTAAACAATAATATATAAATAAAACCTACCTTAAAAGACATTTCAAGTACTTGTAGTAATACCATCACTGAATTTAAAGGTAAAGGAAGAAATAATACACTCAAGGGCCTTGACTATGATTTAGTCATTTTTGTTAAACCTGACAATGCTTATCCCTTGAACAAATGGATAATGGAACAGGATTTCTACTTATATGCCCATACAATATCTGCAAATAACAGAGGTTGGACTTAAGATGAAAGTTTTTTTCTCCAGTCACTCCTACCTCTCAGTCTAGCTTTACCCCAGGTAACTGTAACTGTAGCACACTGCTCTAAATCATCCCATTCTGATGAGTCAGTTCTCATACTCTTTGGAATTCCACAACATTCTCTTTTACCAATCTCTCTCAACTTTATTACCAAACACCCCAAACCTGAGATCAACTGACCTCAACTGTGGCACCAGAATACATCTTCCTCTCCTACCTAATTCTGCCTTAATCCTCACGATAAACACTCCACAAACACACAGAGGACCCTTCTAATCTCCCAATGTGATCTCTTTTGTCAAGGTCAATAATACAATTTCTAATTTATATCAACTATCCCTAGCCTGGCCACTCCTGGAACATTATTAATGAAAACTACTATATTTTATCCAAGCTAGGAGGCCGTTAAGTGTAAGACACACCACTGTTGTACCTACCAATAACAAAGAACTGTCAATTGTTTTGCGTTGAAAATTCTGAATTTAAGTTGATAAAATCCAGGAAGTTACCTCCTTCTGAGCTCTAAAAAATATTTTACTATCTGACCTCTCAGTTGGACCTTACTTATGGCCAAGTAATAAACTTATCCCATTTAAATACCTCCCCACAGCACCTGATCTGAACTTTCCCCACTATCTCCAAGCCCCCAAACACATCCCTGACTTCCCAGCTCTATTAACATAACTTGGTCTCTAACTTTTACATTTTGATGCATGCTCCCTTACTGAATTCCGTTATTTTAAAACGGCACCTTAACTCATTTTATTTTCCAGCCTTTATCATGTGAAGGGCTTTCAAAGCTCTCCTTTAGACGAGCTCTTTCTTTTCCTCTTGACTTTCCTTCACCCTACATTTAAATGTCTGCTAACCAAATCATTAGCATTTTTACCACTACCATGCTTTGATGACACAAAAATAGATACATCACTTCAAAATCACATTGCTGTGATGTACTTAGCCAATACAGCCTGTTCTTATAATCTCAGAGGATTAACTTGCTCAAAAATAATTACCACCTGAAGTGTCTTCACACATGGTATCATATTTTTCCCAATCAGGAAAAATGTTTACAGTAATTTTGATTCTTTTTGTGAAAATAGCAAAGCATTTTCTGTATACTGCATCACCCCACCCCCTGGCAAAGCTTGAAAAACAAAACCCTCTTCTTCAATTACAATATCAGGAAGTCTGGTGTCTACTGACCCAAAATGACCTCTGGAGCTCTGTAATGCCGTGTAGATACCAAAGTACTATGATGTTCATCATCGTATGTTGCACTTCCAAAGTCAACAACTTTGATATCTGTGTTTTTCAGTGTGCGTTCATCACGTTTCTAGAGAGAGACAGTTGAGTACACATGAAGATCAATAAAGATATGAAATCTTTTATAGCACTATACAAAAGGCTTGCATTATCTTTTTGGATTTCCAACATAGCCCGGTGAGAAAGGCAAAGAAAGACATCGTTTTTGGGTTTAATATAAGGATAAGAATAAGCATCAGAAGTGAAATTCCTCATACAATAATCAACAAGCTAAATTAATTTTAAAGTACCACCAAAATTAAAACAAGTTTTAACTTACCATTTTAGAATTATATTTGACTACATAGTCAGACTTCACAAATAAAATATTTTCAGGCTTCAGATCTGTATGAGTTAACTTATTATGATGCAAAACTGTAAGAGAATAAAAATACATTATTAAGTTTCACTTACAAATTTAATCTGTATAGGGGAGAAGGAAGAATTAGTAGTGCGTACAGGGTCAAGAAGGGTTTTATTTTAACAATACGCAGTTTTAGTGAACACGTTTTAATACACTGCTTGTGTAACAAAAACTTTAAAATTCTGATGTTTAGCCCTAGCCGGTTTGACTCAGTAGATAGAGCGTCAGCCTGCGGACTGAAGGGTCCCCCCAGTTCGATTCCATTCAAGGGCACATGCCCCGGTTGCAGGCTTGATCTCCCCAGTAGGGGGTATGCAGGAGGCAGCCGATCAATGATTCTCATCATTGATGTTTCTATATCTTTCTTTCCCTCTCACTTCCTCTCTAAAATCAATAAAAATATTGAAAAATATATTCTGATGTTTAAGGATTTATCAAGTATACTTACAATTTATTGACTGGCAGATTTGATAAGCCATCTGCCTGATGTGGTCAATTTGAAATGGTAGAAAGCTATTTTCTTTAATGAAATCATAGGTACTAAGTCCCAGCAATTCAAATACAATACAAACATGACCATGGTGATCAAACCATTCTAGCATCTGGACACATCGGCTAAAATAGATAAAAATAAAAATAATTCAGTTCACAGAATTCTGATTATTTTATATAACATGATGGATCATACTTCAAGTTTATACTTACAAAACACTGTTGGGGTCAGTAGTATTTAAATGCTCCAATACTTGGATTTCTGAACGAGCTGCTTCACGGTATCGACCTACATTTTTTACGATTTTCACTGCTACATGTATGCCATTCCTTAAAAAAAAAAAAAAAAAAATGAAAATGGTAATGTAGAGAAGCAGGATGAAAACATGCAGCCTCTAAAGCATAATCTTATTAAGTATCACTCTAATACTATTTTTCTAAAATACGATACCAGATTCCATAAAACATCTTTTTAAAACATTTTGACAAAATACCCTTTATTGGAGTAATGCTTCCCTTAATACTTATGAATTTTAATGTTTCCAGAATTTTAAATTTACCTAGATTTTATACAGAAACAATAAACCTCAAATAGAATATGCTACTGCTCAAAGCATTTGCTCATTACTAGGCTAGACTCACTCTGTACCAGATAATGTACAGATAGGTGTTAATGATGAAAAAGGCAGGACTTGTCCATGTGTACCTAACAGCCCAAAGGAAAAGAGATATGACCAACTTATCCTAAGGTTAGAAGTGCCTGCCTGGCATGAGGTACAATGGAGTAGAGGAGGGAGAGCCAAACCACTGGGGGCTAAGAGAGCTCAGACTTCTTCAGAGAACAGGTGATATATACCTGAGCCTATGTGTCAGAATTAGTAGGGAAAGGGAACATTTGGCCAAACAGACACCATCAATAAATCATGAAGTCAAGAATATGTTTAGCACATTCACTAGTGCAAACAGGCTGAATTAGCTATAGTACAGAGCAGTGAGATTCAAATTGGGGCACCTGTAACTTAAGTATAGAGTCAGGAGTGATGTGAAGAAATGGATTTCCAAATCTTCAACTTTCTTTTGTTCTCTTTTCTAAATCTGATCATCCAGATGATGAGCCAGAACTCAAGCTCTACTAATTTATAAGAGAAAGGAAAACCCCATGTGCCTCTAATTAGATCAAGATACGTGCCTTAGACTATAAAAAACCTTTGAGGCAAACATTTCTAGTAGCTAGCCACAAACCTTTTCCCAAGTCTGATGGTTTCCAATTCACTGCTTTCCACAAAGTCCCAATGACATTGTGGGATGATAAATCAATAAAACTTATTATTATTATCTAATAAAGAGGGAATATGCTAATTGACCCTCATGCCATTGCAAAGATGGCAGCACCCACAGCCAATAAGGAGGGAATATGCTGACTGCCCCACCCTCATGGATGGCAGCATCCACAGCCACAAGATGGTGGTGCCCGGCAAGGCCGAGCCCGCCCTCTTTGCGCGGCTGCCTGCGGAGTCCCCCAGTCCTCTCAGCCCCCCAGCTGCCCAGAACTGGCCTGAGGTGCAAGCGAGCCTCCGATGGTGGCTGCCCAGATGACGCCCGAGGTGAAAGCAAGCCTCAGATGTCGGCTGCCCAAGGCCAGCCGAGGCTTGTGCTGCCGGCAGTGGCAGCAGCAGAAGTGTGATGGGGTGTCGCCTCCTGCCCAAGGGCTCCCAGACGGTGAGAAGGGGCAGGTTGGGCTGAGGGACGCCCCCCTCCAGTGCATCAATTTTCATGCTAGTTTTAAATATATTTTTTATTTATTTCAGAGAGGGAGAGGGAAAAAGAGATAGAAACATCAATGATGAGAATCATTGATCAGCTGCCTGCTGCACGCCCCTATTGGGGATCGAGCCTGCAACCCGGGCATGACCCCTTGACTGGAACTGAACCTGGGACCCTTCAGTTCGCAGGCCGACACTCTATCCACTGAGCCAAACTGGCTAAGGGCTAATAAATCATTAAACATTATTTTGATAATATCCCTGTTTGGCATATATCTCAATTTTAAATACTATTGATTGGATTACATTGGTTAGATACTTAAGAGTATTGGAGTCTCAAAAAATTTTTAAAAGACATTAATAGGACAATTGATAACATCTGAATGAAGTCTGTAGATCAGCTGGCAAAATTTGAAAAAAAATATATATATATATAAAATAGGGTAATATGCAAATTGGTCAGGACGCTGTCACGTAATGACCGATTAGCAGGTTGTGTGTGCAGCAGGTGTGGGTGGGTGGGGACTTGCAGCGTTGGGGACAGGGGCAGGGCCATGGCGTAGGGTCTCCATGCATGCGTGGGCCGGGGGTCCTGAGGCACGCGGAGGTCCACAGGCCTCTGTCGCAGCCTGGCCCGGGGGTCCGCAGGCCTCCCCCGGCTCCGGCCTACCTCTTTGGGGCAATCCATCGAGGAGCCCTGGATGGGTGGGCAGGGCCTACCTCATTGGGGTGATGGATCGAGGGGCTCCCACACTGTGACAGGGCTCAGGCCAGGCTGAGGGACCCCTGACCCCGCCAGGGCAGTTGGGGGTGATTCAGCCAAGCAGGGGAGGGCAGTTGGGGGCGATCAGGCCGGCAGGGGAGCAGTTAGGGGGCAATCAGGCTGGCAGGCAGAAGCGGTTAGGGGCAATCAGGTAGGCAGGCAGGCGAACTGTTAGGAGCAATTAGTCCTGGATTTTGAGAGGGATGTCCAACTGCTGGTTTAGGCCTGATCCAGCAGTCGGACATCCCCCGAGAGGTCTCAGATTGGAGTGTGCAGGCCGGGCTGAGGGACAACCCACCTCCATGCACGAATTTCATGCACCGAGCCTCTAGTGTAATATATAAAGGAAATACTGTAAAATGGTAACATTTGGGGATTGTGGGTGAAGCATATAGTCTGAAGGTATTTTAAAATATTTAAACATTTCAATTTGTGTTCAGATTTTTGTTGCAAAGAAGATAGGGTGATAATAAAAAATATTTAGAATAATGTTCTGTGTGTAAAGTGGATAGAAAATAAGTTCAAGGATAAAACATTTCCAGGGGCTAAAGAAGGGTCTGTTCATGGATGGTGGTAGGTATTAAGCTGTTATAGCATCTAGATTCCCTCAAAGTCATTTAAAGAGATATAGGAGATAAGTGTTTTGTTTTTTTAAAAACATCAATACTTACAGTAAGCTGCAAGTTACAACATCCCCAACTATTTTATGATAAAAAAATTTTAGGTGTCAATTTAGAAACATGCAGTTCCACTAAATTATCTTAAAAAGTTCATTTACAAGAAAGTTTGCAAATCACAGAAAGGAGGTCCCTGGAGGAAAATGTTAAAATGGGGCAGAGGGGCAAATCACATTCCGTAGGCTTTAATATAATCTATCCTATCCTATATAATAAAGAGGCAATATGCAAATTGACTGTCATGCCCTCACAAGATGGCTGCCTACAACCAGGCGGGGGGGGGGGAGGGTTAGTGAGGGATGACCAAACAACTGAACAAGCAGGCTGTACAGGCGACCAGGCCAGCAGGGGGGACAGCTGGGGGCGACCAGGCCGGCAGGGGTGGGGCAGTAAGAGGTGACCAGACTGGCGGCGGCGGGGGGGGGAGAATGGACACAGTTAGGAGCGACCAGGCTGGTGGCGAGGGGAGGGGGGGGGGCAGTGAGGGATGACTAGGCCGGCGGGGAGTGGGGGGACAGTTGGGGGCGACCAGGCTGGCAGGGGCGGGCAGTTGGGGGTGACCAGGCAGGCAGGGCAGGTGAGCAATTAGGAGGATGTCCGACTGCCAGTTCAGGCCTGATCCCCGGGATCAGGCTTAAACCAGCAGTCAGACATCCCCCAAGGGGTCTCGGATTGGAGAGGGTGCAGGCTGGGCTGAGGAGATTCTGCCCTGTGCACAAATTTTGTGCACCGGGCCTCTAGTATATACATATAAAACCCTAATATGCAAATAGACCAAATGACGGAACAACCGGTCGCTATGACGTGCACTGAGCACCAGGGGACGCACACAGAACATGGTGGGTGTCAGCCACAGCAGGGTGGAGGAGCAGGTGAGCAGGGGCACCAGATCAAGGCAGGACGGCTGGTCGCTGTCATCGGGGCGAGCCTCTGGTGGTTACTGAAAATTGTTTGCTCCCGTGCACTGCGGTCCCGCTTGGTGCTCACACATATTGCCAGTGCTGGTCCAGCTCCCACGGGGCCATCAGCGGGTGCAAGCGGTGGCTGCAGGCCCCAATCGCCCCTCAGGGCTTCTCTACCTCCTCCTGCTCCTGAGGGGCGATCGGGGCTGGCAGCCGCCTTGTACCCGCTGCCAGCGACGGCCCCACTCACACCCACTGCTGGTCCCACTTGCACCCGCTGCTGGCGCTGGCCCCAATTGCTCTGTGCTGTCAACTGGTGCGAACGGGGCCAGTGCCGTCAGCGCGTGAGAGTGGCGGCAGTGGTAGTGGGGCTGCTGGCAGACAGGGGACTGGGGCCACGGCGGGAGGGGCCAGGTGAGGGTGCGGAGGATGGGCCAAGACCCGCCCCTGTGCCCACTGCAGCCTTGTGGCCCACAATTCAAGGTGCACGAATTCATGCACTGGGCCCCTTTGTCTTTATAGTTTAAGAAGTTAACTCTAACATGAAAACTTTGGGAATAAGGTTTTTGAACAAAGATTAGATATGCTTTATTATCTTTGCAATTCAAAAGTAAAGCAACGCATTCTGATTTTCTTACACAGCA
The DNA here is from genome assembly GCF_963455305.1 of Plecotus auritus. Taxonomy (NCBI): domain Eukaryota; kingdom Metazoa; phylum Chordata; class Mammalia; order Chiroptera; family Vespertilionidae; genus Plecotus; species Plecotus auritus. Next base: position 41,026,561 of record NC_137773.1, read on the forward strand.
CTAAGGGCCTAAGTTCTGGGAAACACTCTTCACCTGAACATGCACTTTAATATCAATAAATTCCATCTCATAGAATTTGTAAGCATTCTTGATCAAAATTCACACTCACAGTAAGCAAATCATGCACATAGTTCAAGAAATTTTGAATATTTATACATAAAGAAAACACCTATCACTTAAAACATCACTTCATCATGATGGATCCTTCCTCACCAAAAGTATCAGAATTACAAGAAAGAAAAAAACCACTTACATGCCATGATCAATGCATTCTACAACTTTGCCAAAGGCCCCTTCACCCAAAGTGTCCACGATTTCATCTAAAGTGAGGGGGAAGAAACAGTTAGTATAAGTACCTGAGTACTAATCATCTAGTTATTTAAACAATGAATGCTTAAGTGTGGAATATTTTCAAATGATTCTCTATCAAAGCATAACTAAGGTTTCAGCACTCAAATTATTTTATTTTCAGCTGCTACAAAGACAATTAAATAGAGCTATCTTTCTTGATCTAATCTCAAATTTCACTGATTATTTTGGAGCTTTAGAGTAGAAATATTTAAATACTACAGAAAAGAAATACAAAATAACAAACCCACCAAAAAAAAAAAAAACACACCAAAAAACAAAGAAGCAATGAAGAATTCTTTAGCCCCCCGCTGACAATCTATTCTTAAAAAGATTATTCTGTCTGCAAAGTTTAAAAAGTGTTGAAAAATATTCTATACATCTTGCTCTTAGAACGTCTCCACTTTGACAGATCAGGTGACCCTCCTCATCATCCTCTATACTCCTGGATCTTTTCCTTCGGTGGCTCTTCTGGAACGGCAAGTGGGCAGCACCAAGATCGTCCAGCCAATCAATATATCAGAGTGAATTCAGGGCAGAATACGCAATTCATTCAGCGGGGAGATATTCAGGCATTCAGATAAGCACCAGGCCACGAACAGTTGGCAGGAGCAATTTCAAATTCAGTCCCCAGAAATTCACAGGGCACAGTTTATGTTACAGAAGAAAAACATGGCAAGGAACAGATTTTCAGATAAGATACTTAAAGTGGCAATAGAAAAAAACAACACAATTGTCTCTTTAAAATACTGATTTAATTGAAGTCTGAAATTAAAGAATGCAATGTCATGTTCTATTAATCTCTTGCTATAAAATAGCATATGCTTCAAGTTGAAATGTCTAGTTTATCAGAAAAATGTTTTAAAATGTCAAAGATTAGTTGAAATTATTTAGCAATATATTCAAATATACATAATTAAAATAAAAGGGAAAAATAATGGCTGGTTAATTTAAAAGTTCAATCTAATCAAAGCTAGTTTTACTGAAGAAAAGTTGGAGAGGAAAACAGTATTTCAAAGATTACTGATCAAACAGCTCGGAGTGTTTATAAAAAAAAAGGGCATGTTTTTTAAAATACATTTCCCATTCAGCACCCATTTTCAGAACTTCAATGGAACTAGTTGCAGACAATAATGCAATGTGCTATGGGACTATAATATACAGGGCATTTAGATATTGGTATTCACCTGTGCAACTTTCTATATTTGCTTCTAAGTATCAGAAAAGGGGTTTCTTTTAAAATAAAATTAAAAAAAATTCAAAATGAAAGATGGGGTTCATTATTTCATAAAATTTTATTATAAAACATAAAAAAATATTTTTAGTATTAAAATCAAGAAACGTGATGTAGTCTATAGGAAATGAAATGATTAATATGGGCAAATGAAGACTAAGTAATAAATACAGATTAGTTATGAGCATTTGGAAGTTTCCTTTAAGGATTCAAGTAATATAAACACAATATGCAATATAATTCAAGTATTATATACATTTTCCGAACTTATTGGCTCATTAAGAGCTTTATACACAAATAAATATCCACCCCAAATAAAGATAAAATCACTCATACCGAATGTGACTGATGACTTGAACAGTGTCTATTATGCTTCCTTTTAGGACTGCTTCTCCTGCTCCGGACTGAAGATTTACTGCAGTGGATTCGGTAACTGCTTTCAACATCTCTGTGATAATGCCTAGGAACGTATCTTTCGCAGTACTCATTTCTGTATTCATCAATGTATCTCCTGTCCCGATAATCTCTCTCATTCAAGGATCTTGCTTCTAAATAATGACTGCAAACACATTAGAAGATTTCAAATTATTCTCTTCATTCTAGAGTAATGTGGTTCAAACAAAACATTTTCTCAAGAATTCCTGGTTTAAACAGCTAACTCAATAAAAGAAAAAAAATTCAAATTGATGAATTAGAATTTATACTTATAAAACTTAAGAAACAATTTTACTTTAACCAATAAGCAAATGGGTTCCTATTTCTCTATTATATAGACTGCTGTTAAAACACCTCATATCAAGGAACAAAGCTTGAGCCAAATCATTCCATTATGTTCAGTGTTTACTTGGTAAGTGTCCCTTTGCCTTCTGGAGAAAGTTAAAACCAAAAATTTACAAAACTGCATCAGATTTATGACATATGCATCTGCAACTAAGCTTTCTTTCCTCACATAGCCACACACCATTAGAGGCAGGCAATCCAAGATTCCTTTCTCTTTTAATGTGATTTTTAAGTATCTCTGGCACACAGAGAATTCTTTCATAAAAGGTGGTATATTAAATGTACTGCAGCCCTTTCATTTTACAAATGATAAGATCCCTAGAAGAAAATGATTTGCAAGGATTGTAGAACACATTCTTGATTAAATGCACGAATTTTATCACACACATCACCTATCCTACGTCCTTTCCTTTTTGTATTTCTAGCTTCCTGTCATTCCTTTGAGAAATAGACAAAAGTAGCTTTTGAAGATTGCTTCATGTGCCAAAGACATCTAGAGTATATCCCCTTCAAATGAGAAAGGGATCTTGTAATTGCTTGCCTAGTTACAAGAGACCCACCACCCTACTCTCTTTGCATTTCTAATATCCTATTATGTCTGCTTGTAGTAAAATACACAAGAATTCTATATAGAAAACAGCTTCATTTAGTGCCACAGTGGTTAACTTCTGAATCTACAGATACCTTTGAAAATCTGATGAAAGATCTGGACCCTATTTCACCAAGAAATGCACCAATGAATAAACAAAACTTGGTAAGGAATTTCAGAGATCATAGACCTCAGCAAGTCAATGTATCCCAGTTAAGTAGCCTTGATAAGATGGAAAGAAAAGGACATAGATTCAATTGGCCCAGTTTCCCGCCCCCCTCTCTACCTGGGTTGAGTGTCCTCTTCAACAGAGTGCGAAGCTTCAAGAGGATGCACATGGAGCACTGAGGGAGAGAGGGGACACCTGCCCAGTCAGACAAATCAGCTAAAATAATCCTGACAAGCAACGGAGTGACAGATGTTGACTAGATTGCCCTCACCAACCCCTCTGCTTTCCCCAGAATATGCTGTTATTCTTTTCTCAGGGGGCTGGTTTAGGCAGAAATAAAGAGAGGCATCTCTAAAATTGCTACATAATAGAACTGGCATCACATACAGGCTGTGGAGATGCAGAAATCCCCTTTTCCCTTGCCCCAATGTCTTAAGTTTTCCCCACTGGAAAAACAACTCAGGATATTAAGGTAAGGCTGTGGGTCTAGGTCAGGGGTCTAATCAGTTGGCTTGGACCTATCAGAGAGAGAGATCAAACTAGAATTATACTCTTCAAGGCAACCTTCCCATAAAAGTCCAAAATCTTCCTATCAGAAAAAAACACAAATAATCTTTAACTGGAATAATGCATGAAATTAGACCTGCTCATAATCCATGAACAATCTATAGAATAACAAACATGAGGTGAAGTAATACCATGAGGATAAACTAAAAAGATGAGGACCTCTTTAATCTGTAACAACCAAGGCTTAGAGAGTATATACACGAAGTGTATAGAATTATAGAGGCTCTGCACAGAGTGAACAGGATGAAAAGATTTAATTTCTAAAAATGTTCACTAAATGTCCACTGTAGTCCTTCAAAATAGCCAAGACTAATGAGGCTATTGACATTTGTTTGTATTTGCACACAGGTCCTATAGAAGATAATATATACATGTATGGCAAAAGCCCTGCCAACAAATGGACTGTTTGAGATTACTCACATAAAAATAAAGCACAACAATGCAGGAAATGCTGAAAGGTTGCATGTGAGTGCTGAGGGTCAGAGAAGGGAAAGCACTCAAGCTTCTGAAAATGTCAGGGAAGACTTCATGATAAAGGAAGAGCTACATCTTAAAGGGAAGTCAGGGTCTCGACAAAGTGGAAAGTAGAAGTGACAGGGGAAAGAATGGCATCTTACCATTTTATATATTCATAGAGCACTTCTAGCCACAATGGCTTAGAGAGGTGGGTTTGTCTATGCATTACTCAGGAAAATTAGACAATTCAAGCAAGAGCAATTTTCACACAGGGAAACATAGGCAAATAATTAAACTGGGAAGAGACCATCCAACATCTTGCATGCCAGGCTAAGGACTTTAAAAATTTAGGGTTTCTTAAAGGGTGGTTGGGTTATCAGCAATATAAAAAAATGGAGTTATTAAAAATGAAGATCACTGGGCCCCAGGTCAGACTCGATCTAAATCTTGTAATACTCATTTTAAACATAACTCCAAGATGATTTTATTCACACTAAAGTTTGAGAATCATTGATACAGTGTTAGAAAGACATTTAAAAATTTTTACCACAATAATAAAGGTGGTGTTTACAACACCCACTTCACTCTTCCTAATACACTGTGTATAATTGATTGATTTAAATTTGTAGAAAGGGATACCAATTGACAGGCTACTGCCAAAAGACAAATCAGAAAGAAAAGCCACTTTGCAATACATAAAAAAGGTAAAATAATTGATATACAATAAGTTTTCATAAATCATTAAGAAAAATACATTTTAGTAGAAAAATATGCTAAGAATACAAAAAATAATGTTCAAGTAGTCAATAAATATGACTGGACAAATTCACCAGAAATTAACAAAAATCACACAGAACTCCATTTTTGGCATTTCAAAATAGCCAAAAGTGGTGAGGGAAAGCAATATAAGTTGGTATAAAATTTCTAGAAAAAGACATTAATATGCAGCAAGAGTTTATACCCTTTAACTTGAAAATGTCCCTTAGAATCTACTTTCAGAAAATAATCAGAGGCATGATTTGTATATATTATTTTAAGAACAAGTAATTAGAAATAATTTATATCCAAACAATGGCAAGTTACCTTCTTTATACTTTTCTGCATTTTTAAAAGATTTTATAAAACACACTCTTTTATAGATTTTAAACTTCAAAAAGACTATTAGAATATTCTAGATTATGGAGAGCAATCACCACCAGACCTCTCCAGTGCCAAAGTCGAAGAAGCTATTGACCTGGTGGTAAATTGGATTTAGCATCATGTTTAAGTAATTATGAACATGAATGAAGTTTATCACTGAAATCACGATGTAAACAATGTATAGTAAACCTGAGTGATTATTATTATGATGATGTTAAGCCTTACAGAGTATTTTGTATTTTATTAATAATAGGGTACAGTTACTTTTCTATTGTACATTAATTAGCTCAGGTCATTGAAATCCTGTCATAAGCCACCCCCTTCCTCCCAAATAACAGTGTAACAGTGTGATGAAGAATGATCAACCTGCACTACCATCAAGCTCGCTGTTCTACAGAACAAGTCTGTTTTAGGACGGAGAAGGAAAAAAATTACATACTGTTTTTTAAAGTAACCCCAGCTGGCTAATTTAGAAAGCAATCTGGTAAACAGTCCCAATGGAACATCTGCACAAAACATGGAGAAAACATAGGACCAACAAAACAAATGAGAAAAGAAAATTAATGGAAGACAGGATGATAGAAACTCTACTCACCTAGCCTTTTTTAAACATCTAAGAACTTTAAAATTCCTTAAATTCTCTATTACCTCCAAATTTTACACCAGTAAAAATACACTAAAACAAAACACGTTATTAGAAATTTTTGAGACCCTTTACTAAATTACTGGCTGCTACCTGTACAAAGGAATGGTTTTTATAATAACCACACTTCTAAAAACCCCAAATATATCCACTGCTGGCCTTATCTACAAAAACAATCTGTTAAACATAGTCTAAGAGACAAATCCCTAATGTACTTGAACATACCCAAATAGTATATGCTGTTTTTTAATCTGGAGTTATAGTCTCCCTGTCCCTCATTCATTGAACATTAAAGGAGCACTCTAACATACATATCTCCCTCATATATGCAAGTTTAAGGCACTGAGTGTCCTATTATCAGTATCAACTTTTTGTGTCGTATCCCCCTACATTACTGGCAGCCTGAACTGAACTGTTCCCACCATTCCCAGAGAGACATACACAGATATAAGGGTAGGAAAACTGTTTTATTCACAGCTTTAGCCTCAGCACATATAGTGTCTAGCATATAATATGCATTCAATAATTTGTGAATATTTGATTGAATTATAAAATAATTGACAGATGGAAATTACAATAATAAATCACTAAAACTATTAATGTTAAAATGCTCCTAGTTCAATTTACCAATCAGATTCTTTAAACTGGTGATGTGGTTCACAATGTCTGTTCTCTTGTGTACTACTGTGGGATCTCCTCTTCCGTTTGTGGCTTCCACTGTAGCTTTCATGGCTCCAGCGCTCTCTACCATCCCAATGAGGGCAGTGAGTTCTTTTGGAATGCCGCATCTGTTAATGGAAACAAAAAGTGAGTTGTGGAAGTTATATATGATTATGTTTAGCAAATAAAATAACATACATTAATATTATTTAAATATAAATACCCAGAACATGGGGTCATACAGATACTAAAATCTTTTGTAGGCAGTTTCCCAAGGCATGGGGTACTATTCCATTGGTATGTCAGATGATTTTAAGTGGCATGCATACAGATCTAGGATTAAATAATGAATTACACTGTGAGACCTTAATGTATTTTCTTTCAATTCTTCTGGATAAAAATTCTCAACTTGGTGCTTGTTGTCTTCAACTAACACTTCCTAATAATATTTAAAAAATATAAAAAGAACCAAGGTTCAGTCTTAGAGCCTTCAACAGTATCTAGCCAGAAATTAATAACTGTTTTTGGTTTTAATTTATTTGTACCATTACATTACAGTAAATCAGTACCAATCTGCTAATTAAGTTATTGCTATGATTCCTTTTAAATATGAAATAAAAAGGGAAATACTATTACAAGTGTCATGCAGCTCTGGCAAAATTCTGCAATACAAACAGCTTCAGTCAGAGAAACACTTAGGTTACTAAATAAAGATGACTCTGTTAAAAAGTACAGAGCTATAGCCCTAGCCGGATTGGCTCAGTGCTTTAGAGTCAGCCTGCGGACTGAAGGGTGGCGGGATTCAATCAAGGGCACATGTACCTCTGTTGCAGGCTCACTCTTTGTCTCTCCCCTCTTCCTTCCACTCTTTCTAATCCTCAGTTGAGGATTAACGAGAGGAAAAAATTTTTTGAGCCATCAATGAAGCTTCTTTTTCTCAAACATGCGAGAGTTCCGCTCTCTAAATCTTTTGACCCTTCAATTAACAAAATTATATTTTAACCACATTAGAAACTCTTTAAAACAGAGGTGGTTAAGCGCTCTTAAATAACATCAAGCAAAATTACAACACATGATTGACAGTCATTATTATGCAGTGGTTGCAAAACTTATCTGCTTTAATTTTTTCCCCATCCACCAGCTCACCTCTAACAAGGCAGACTTCTCAAATAACCAGTTACCAATATGCAAATATTAAAATTCAAATAAGCATCTCAGGAAAACCAAGTATTTTTATTTCTCTAAACAAGTTCACTACTTTAAATTTAATTCTCCTGTTAGAAAGTGTCCCTCTCTCCCCACCTCCATTAACGTTCAGAAATATTTTCTCAGGTTAAGAGAAGAATCCTGGACTCACATTCCATGGATAAGGCTCCTTCCTGAGTACACAAAAAAGAAGGATTACCTAGAATTATTGAACTACCTCTAATTAATAAAGAATCCCAAGTGCTAGAATCCCAAGATATTGTTCAAGTAAAATGCAAAGTGTCAGAAATGCAGATCTGCTGCAACAATGGTATGCTCCATCGAAAAACAGTGCCGCACGAAGGACAAACCTCTCCACATTTCTACCCCTCACAGCTAAATAAATACCAGGACGTGGACTCGCAGTTCCTCGGTCGCCTGGTCCCCACTCCGGCGCACCTGGCGAGCCTTTGGCACCCTAACAGACAGGAACAAATGTTTCATCCTGGAAAACCCGGGTCCCGAAGAGCTTGAGTTCCGACAACACAAACCCGAAAGGCGGCTTCCCAAGGGTCTCCCGACCTGTCTTCCGCCTCCTCGGCGGAGCCTGAGCCTCCGGAGCCGCGAGGCGAGCAGCCAGGCCCTCCGAGAAGAGTCAGTGGCAGAACCTCGTTTTTTCCGCCCAGGACATTAAATCTACTATAACACCTGCGCACCCTTCGATTTTAAAGCCAACCAGCAGAGTTGTGTCGGGAAGGAACCCGTCGCCGAGGCCCCAACCCGGTCGTTTCTCCGACACCTGACTTCGACACCTAAAAAGAATGGGCTGCCGCTCAGCCCAGTACACCCCACCCGAAACTTTACCTCTGCTAAAGCAAAAGGCCCTTTGCCGAGCAATGAAGCCAATCCACCGTCTTCTCTCTCAGCCGCTGCGACAAAAAGCTTGCAAAATGGCGGCAGCGCCGTCTTCCTAAAATCCCCAGGCGGCTTCCAGCTCCACCTCCGCCACGCAAACGCGCCTGCGTGACAAAGCCTCGCGCGCTCTCCGCCCCGCCCCGAATATGACGTCATGGGCGGGCCGGGCCCTTCACACTGCGGCTGCGCGGCCCAGGTCCTTCCAGCCCCGAGCCCAGGTGAGACCCTGGCGACGCCTCAGTATGTTTTTGTTTTGGGAGATCCCGGGTAACTTGAGAAGAAAAGTCTGTTCCCTGCCCTAAGCCTGTGGCTTGTGTTTGCTCCTTTTGGGGGGAGTGCGGCACCTCTGGGCTGAGCCAGCCATGGCCCCGTTTTCTGCTCTCCCTCTCAAGTGGACCAGCACCAGCGCACTTTGGCCGCTGGCCTTCAGCCTACCCCAGGACATCAACACCGGATGGAGTCCACAAACCTGCCCTGTGGGGCCAGTTCAGTGAACGTGATACTTGTCCAGCCCTTTTGGAGCTTCCAGTCTAAAAATGCATTGGAGTAAATAAAGAGGATGTCTCAGAAAACAAGCTCAGGGGTGCTCATCTTTTTTAAGGCTTGCGTTCTTTATCAGAATAACAACAAAAAAGGACGTTTCTGGACAGATATGGAAGCTGGATGTTTGCCTAACAAAGTTCTTCCGATTGTCCCTGTGGGTTGATTTTATTTAACCAAGGCAGAGTAATGTCAGAGAGCTAGTGAGCATCCATTAAGGGATTTACCTGGAATGTATTTTGCAGTTTTAAGAATTCACAGACAGTTACTGTTGTGAGTGTATAATGTCAAATGTAAGAAACATACAAACCTGTAGAGAATTTTTGTGAGTTTATTTGAGCCAAACTGACCAAAATTGTCAGGAAGCAAAATCTCAACAGATTGAGAAAGTGCTCTGAGAAATGGCAGTTTTGCACCTTATTTTATGCATTATAATAAAAAGAGAAGGTGTAAGCGGGTTACCTGAAATCCATTGGTGGTAGATTAGGGAGGGAGGGGTGGGCTGTGTGTGGGGGGATGGGGAGAGCAGGTGAGAGGAGTGGAAGATTACTGGGATTGCATAAAAAGTAAAATGATGGACGCATACTTATTTTATACAGGTGGGTACTAGATAGTTAACAGTCAACAATTAACTCAATTAACAATGAAGGGATTTGTGGTCTCCTCCCTGGTCTGAGAGTTGTGCCCAAAGTGGCCCGAAAAAAGGGATGTTACTTTGACATTTCAAAGATATGTTATAAAAAAACAAACAAACTAGAATTCAATTGAACTTTTACTTTATAGAAAATAAAAGCCAGAAGAACAAGTTCATTGACTATACAATTGTAATGAAATATTCCAGAATGTTGAAAATGATTTAGGAAAATAAGCATTTTATCAACAAATAAAAGACAAAAATAAAACACGAAGGGAAAACTGTTGATGATTTAATGAAACCTAAAGACATCCTATCTAATAAAAGAATAATATACAAATTGACCCTACCTCTGCTACATAAGCTATGCCTGCTAGCCAATCAGGAGCGAGTATGTAAATTAACCCAACCAAGATGGCTGTGGCCACTGAGCCAGCAGGAGGCTTGGGTTTCCCCAGCGAGGCGATGGAGGAAGCCAAGCTTCCTGCACACCCTGGCCGGCCCAGGCCTCTGCTCATAGCTACAAAGTTTTAATTATAGAAGATAAATAAATCCCAGATACCAGGGCCTCCGCTTGGGTTGCCGGGGGTGGGGGGGGGTGGGGGGGGGAGCGTGGCCGGCCTGCAAACCACCACAGGCCCCTCACCCAGGCCATCCCACACCACAAGGGAACCCCCACCCTGATCCAGGACACCCTTCAGGGCAAACCAGCCGGCCCCCACCCATGCATCAGGCCTCTATCCTATCTAATAAAAGAGTAATATGCAAATTGACCATCACTCCAACACACAAGATGGCTGCCCCATGTGGTCAAAGATGACTGCCCCCATGTGGACACAAGATGGCCACTACAAGATGGCCAGCAGGGGAGGGCAGTTGGGAGGGACTAGGCCTGCAAGGGAGGGCAGTTGGGGGTGATCAAGCCTGCAGGGGAGGGCAGTTAGGGGTGACCAGGCCTGCAGGGGAGGGCAGTTAGGGGCAATCAGGCTGGCAGGGGAGCAGTTAGGCATCAATCAGGCTGTCAGGAGAGTGGTTAGGGGCAATCAGGAAGGCAGGCAGGCGAGCAGTTGGGAGCCAGCAGTCCTGGATTGTGAGAGGGATGTCTGACTGCCAGTTTAGGCCCCATCCAGATTGGAGAGGGTGCAGGCTGGGCTGAGGGACACACACCCCCGTGCATGAATTTCGTGCACTGGGCCTCTAGTATTAAATAAAGAGTTCTAGTTTTATCGAGACATGCTAAAATGATTATTCATTTGGGGTCTGGGAAGTGAGTGCTTTGAATAAGTCAAATGGGGTATATATTGCTAATTGATGAGGTTAGGTAAGAGATACATGAGGGATCATTACTCTCTCTTTTCCTTTGTATATATTTGGAAATTTCCATGGTTAAAAATAACCGTGGAAACCAACAAAACTATGATTGTGGGCTCTGAAGTCTCTTCTTATCAAATAACTTCTCTTCTTTTTAGAGGTAATGATCTTGAGCAAATTACCTGGACACTCTTTGTCATAGTTTGGTTCACCTTTGAGAGGAATATTGTATTAATTCCTGCCTCTGGTGTTGTTGTCTGAAAGAAATGTACTATGCAAATAAAACTTAATATTATTGAGCACTTGGTAAGTCTCAGAATTTATAACTAATCACTATGCTATTAAATAATTTATTTCACCAGGCTAAATTATAAATTGAAATTGATACTTTGGTTATATCTAATTATTTGACCTCACATCTGGCTTTTGACTTTTTTCCTGAAATGAGAGTTCAAGCTCTAACAACTTTCTGAATAGCAGAATGGACGGTAAATTTTCTGAAAATTTTTACTCTAGAGAGTAGATTTTGGAAGTTCTCACTGAACACACAAGAAATTGCAACTATGTGAGGTGATGGATATGTAACCCTCGCTATACCTGTGTTTTTCATTTGTGAAGTGTAAATAAATGGGGATAACGGTTTTGAGAAGATTAAGTGCTTAGAACAGCTCCTGGCCCATTCTTAACACTGTGTAATTGCATGTCTACTTGTCTTTTTAAAAAATATACATTTTATTGATTTCAGAGAGGAAGGGAGAGGTAGAGAGATAGAAACATCAATGATGAGAGACAATCATTGACCAACTGCATCCTGAGCGTCCCCCACTGGGGATCAAGCCTGCAACCCGGGCATGTGCCTTGACCACGGAATCGAATCGTGGCTTCCGGAGCCACAGCGGCTGGGCTGTCTACTTGTCTTACGTGCATATTTCATATCTGCTCCAGGCAACCAGGAAGCTTCTGCAGAGTTAAGACTGTTCCCCACTTTGCCCATTACAATTTGTGCCTCACGGTCCAGGCTCCGCCTCCAGCCCGGTGGGGCGGGGCGAGGTGCTGCCGATTCCTGGGCGGGGCTCGGCTGGCGTGCCTCCAGGCGCCGGCGCCGTGAGGTAGGACGTTACCCGTTGACGCAGCCGCAGTGCCGCCGGGCCTCAGCTCTGACCCCCGCCCCATCCTCCGCCTCCCTCTGTGGTCTGGGCCCGGCTGGATCTTGGGTGGCGGGCTGGACCTGCGGCGGCGGCCCGGCTGGCAGGGCTAGAGGGTGTGCGCGTGGGCCGAGCTCGGCAGGCCGCGGAGGCTCGGGCGCTGCTCCGCTGCCGAAGGCCCTTGGCGTCCTCCGATGAGAGGCCGGACGGTTCCGGGCTGCCCCGGTCGCTCGCCCAGGTGAGGGGACGGGACCGGTTCGGTTGGTCAGCACTTTGTCCAGTGTCTCGGGACCTCAGCCGGGTCGGAGTTGGGGAGGTTTGCCTTCATCTCAACTGCCTGCTGTGGTGTCGACACATTCGCAGTCTTTTGCTCTCCCTATCTGAAGCACTAGGACCTGAGACCGATGTCGTAGGTCAATGGGAAGGCCTGGAAGGGCCATGACAGTCGGCTGGTGGGGTTTGGGATACCCGAGTGGCCTCAGCGGATGGTGAGGAGGCAGGTGGGCGGCGCCCGCCTGCGGGTGTGGTCTCAGCGGGAAGGACCGCGCACCTGCAGGCTGCGGCGTCAGCCCTGCTAGCACCTGGCTGCGGGAGATTGCAGACTGCTTAGCAAGGGCGGTGGAGCTTTAGAACCCCCCTTTACACCCCAGGCGTGGTGTGTTTTGTATTCTGAATTGGTGCTTGCTGAGTCTGCACCATGGGAGAGAACACATTTCAGCGGAAACGTTATCCTGGTCAAAGGGAGGTGAAAGGAAGTTGATTTTCCTCTTAAGAGTATTAGCTGTCTCCTACCCCCCCACCCACCCACTGCGTTGGCCTTAGTTTTTGCCTGTAGATAATTAGGGACGCTGGTTAAAGGGAAAGAGTTCTTGTAAATTTCCTCTGTAAAGAAACCATGGTATTGGAAGTGTTCAAGTGTGTAAGTTTCAACTGGTTTCATGTTCCTGCTTTCACTTCATTCACTGCAATGAAGCTGATTTATTCTAAGTTAACGAGACACATGATGTATAAAAACAGATGAATATACCAGAATATTTTCTTTAAAAATATATTTTTATTGATTTCAGAGAGGAAGGGAAGGGTGGGGGAGAGAGAGAGAGAGAGAAACATCAATGATGAAATAGAATCATTGATCGGCTGCCTCCTGCATGCCTCCCACTGGGGATGGAGCCCACAACCCGGGCATGTGCCCTGACTGGAATCGAACTGTGACCTGCTGGTTCATAGGTCAACAACCACTGAGCCACGCCCTGCCGGGCCAAAATATTTGTCTTATAAAACTATTGAGTGGTACATGATGTGCATATGTTACCTCATGTAATCATCATAACAATCCTATCATGTAAGGCCTTTTATTCTCATTTACTAAAGCCCATAGCCTAAGAAACAACTCCTCCAGGTGCTCTCCCTCCTGGGAGCATGCCTATGCCTTTCCCTTTCCCCTCCTCCCTTCCCACCCCCACTTCTTCCCCTCAGGCACGTTAGCATTAGCTTTCTCATTCCCCAAACTCCAAGGGCCCTTCTTTTAAGTCTATAATATGCTTCCTAAGCCCATTTCTTCTAGGAATTACATTTTCTACTTCTGTAATTTACCCAATAAATATTATCTTAAAGTTAAAAAAAAAAAAAGAAGAAATAATTCGTCAGAAGTCAGAATTGTGATTTAAACCAGGTGATCTGGCTCCTGGTTACAGCCCCTTAATCAGTTATTTGCAGGTTGATTTTCATTTGTTAAGAAATGTGCTACGTGCTGGAAATAGGAAAAAAACTGAGGAGCTGTTCTTGCCAGCAGAGACCAGGAATTTGAGAGAACTTTTTCAAAGCCACACTTAGAGAATGTTTTAAAGGTGGGATTTGACCTCTAGAACCCTCAACGACCAAAATCATGCTCTTTTCATAAGTACAATAAGGAGTTTTCAAATGTTTGGTAGGCCATAGTTTGGAAATTGTGGTATTATTCTAGATTTTCTAGAGTATTCTAGGAGTATTTTTTATTTGGAAACTTTAAAGAATGAAATGTAGTATTGAACTAACATTAAAGACTTTTATGCAGGTGTAATCAAATTATTTAATCTGAAATGGTAAAATTGCTCGTAAAGCCAGAATATCTTGTATAATTTGTTGAAATGTTTTTTGTTCTTTTTTAGGTTTGTTAAGATGAAACACTGCAGATGGGCCTTCTGAAGATAAGGAGAAGGAAAAACAACATTGAAGATTCTGGGAATAAAAACAGGTAAATATTTCGGCTAAGTTAGAAAACGATATAATTTCCAATTAAAGTTCAGGGAGAGGAAATCTTCTGACTTTCTGTTTCAGTTGTGTTTTGATCTGCTTAAATGGTCAAGGAATGAGGGTTGGGTGGTGGGGTGTATAACTTGACCTGCCAATCATTTTACTTGACTTTGGAACTACCAATACCTGACAGTTGAGTCATGTGCTGAGCTTGTGTATTGGAAGAATAAGGCCACAGAAAGTTTTGGCTTGATTTTCTATCAAGTGTCACTGTTCTTTTCTTTCTTTTGCAAGTACATTAATCTGCCCATGTTATAAAGGGATTAAAAAAGAAATGAAGAAAATTGATTGACTTTTTGTTTGTTCTTCATAGAATAGTATGTGTAGTTAAAACTCAAGTATATTTTTTTACTATGAGTCTATGGAGAATAGTAGGAAGCATGGTTAAACATGATTAAGGAACATTTAATTCATTGATAAATATTGAACAAGTACCATATGTCAGGCATTATTTCAGGCTTCTAGTAATAGAGTGGTCTAAATGGCCCTGAAAAGTACAAGAGCAGTGAGTTTTTTTTCTAGAAGGTAATATTTTTGTGACCCATACATTTCCTTGATTTTATATGCAAGGATCATTTTGATTTATGTAAAAGACTGGGCAAGCACCATTATGCAACCCTATGGTAGATGTTTGTATTTATAATTAAGCTTTCATATTATTGTAAATAATAAAAGAAGGTATTCTATTAGTACTACTTTAAGGTACAGTGGGAAACTAGGATTCCTTTTTTTTTTTTTTTTTTTTAAATATGGAACACTTCACAAATTTGCGTGTCATCCTTGCGCAGGGGCCATGCTAATCTTCTCTGTATCGTTCCAATTTTAGTATATGTGCTGCCGAGCGGAAAACTAGGATTCTTACAGACTTCATTTTAGCATACTGTTTTTCATGTTAAAGATAGTGATAGAATTTCAAAATTTCATCGGAGGTTAACAAATTAACTCTTCAATTTGAGAAAATTTGGGGGAATTTACATGTGACAAATAGAAGTGCCATGGTCAAATAGGCATTCTGGATGATGAATTGGGGAGAGATGAGCTTGGAACCATGGTGATCAAGTAGAGGCTATTGTAATAAGACCAGATGGCAAAGGAGAGTCAGAAGTAAAACAGTGCAAATGGGAATTAAAGGATGGAGATGATTATACAGATGCAAAAGATCTAGAATGGGTAAGAATTACTGGGTTGAAGGAAAGTGGAGTCAGGGCACTTCCTGGTCACTGTCATGTTCAAGCTCATAATATTTAATAAATACTTGCAGGGTAAATGAAATGGATTACTTGATATCTCGGGTTGGGAAACAGTGGATTCTGGGGCTATTTCTGAGGGAGAACAGGAAGAGCAATAAATTGGGAACATGGTTGGAGGAGCTAAGTTTAGTTGGGAGCTATTGTATTTGAGGCCTCTGTGATTTCCACCAAGAAATGTCATTAGGTAGCCCTAGCCAGTTTGGCTCAGTGGATAGAGCATCGGCCTGTGGACCAAAGGGCCCCGGGCACGATTCCCTTCAGGGACACATACCTTGGTTGCAGGCTCCTTCCTGGCCCGGGCCCTGGTTGGGGCTTGTGCAGGAGGCAACCAACCAGTGTGTTTCTCTCATATCAATGTTTCTCTCTGTCTTTCCCTCTCTTCCACACTCCCTAAAAATCAATGGAAAAATATCCTTGGGTGAGGATTAACAAAAGAAATGTCATTTATGTAGTTGTGTATATGGATCTGAGTTAGGAAGACCCATTTGAGGTATAAATTGTGGAGTCTACATTTATAGGTGATAGTTAAAAGCAGTGTGAATGGATGAGATCACTCAGGGAGAACATGTGAAGTGATAGAAGAGAAGCAAGGATTCTTAAGGTTAAGGTAGAAGAAAAACACACCTCAAAGGAGATGGGATGGGCAGGGAAGTAGGAGAAAATCAGGAGAGTCACAGAAGTCAGTGAAAGAACTGAGTTTGGAGAAAAGGACTGAATATTAGACATCTTTGAGACATCAAATAAACTGAGGACAATAGAAGTATCCATTGGACATATCAGTTAAGAAGTTGTTGACTTGAGCAAGAGCAACTTTATAGGTGGAGCCAGTTTACACTGGGTAAATGATGAGGAAATTCAAATACCTAATGTCATTTAATCTTTCAGAAACTTTGGTTTTAAGTAGAATAGAGAGATGGTAGCTAAAGAGATGTATTTGAGAGAGGGCTTTTGTTTTTTAAAGGTATGAGTGATATGAGTACATTTATAGTACACTCTTTATTTGATGGGATAAAAAGGCATCAGAAAGAATATATGAAGATAACAGAATGAGGAAGAATAATTGATATAGCTGATCATGGACTAAGCTGGAAGGGATGCAGGTCAAAGGTACTTTAGATAGACTTCTACTAAGACAGGAGGTAGGGAGGTATGATGATTATGGATACAGATAAATTGGTAGGAGGCAGAGTGGAGGTTGCTTCACAAAGTCCATGCAGGAGACACCCACTTATGGTAGGAAGCGGAAATTGTTCACTCATGGGATTGGTAGCCTTTTTGATGTGGGCTTGCTGACTTCTGATCTCTTGGTAAGAAGGAGGAGAGAAGAAGAGTGGGGGTAGTTTAGCTTAAGATGACAAGTATGAACCATATGAGTAGAACTACTTTGCTTATCTTCCTTTTACTTTATATTAGTTATCTATTGCTGAGTAACAAAGTATCCCAAAACTCAGTGGCTTAAAACATTTATTATCTCAGAATTTCTATGGACTCAGAACTTGGGAGTTACTAAGCTGATTACTTCTGACTTAGGGTCTCAAGAGGTTATAGCCAAGATCTTGGCTGGGACTTAGTCATAGAGGGACTCAATTGGGGCTGGAGGAATTGCCTCTATGATGGTTCATTCACATGGCTGTTGGCTGGAGGCTTCAAATCCTCACCACATGGACCTCTCTAGGGCTTCTTATATGTCCTAGCAAGGCAGCTGGTTCCCCCAGAACAGATGATCCAAGACAGAGAGCAAGGAGGAGGCCATGATGCCATCTGTGATCTAGTTATACATCATTGCTTCTGCTATATTCTTTTAGAATTGTATCATTCAGTCCAGACCACATTTGGGAGAGAAATTAATTAAGCTCCATCTCTTGAAGGGAGGAAGATCAAATAATTTTTGGACATATTTTAAGACTACCACATACCTTCTATCAGCTGTCAATTTCTTTAGGGGACAAAGCTCTTTAAAACTATGTAGATACAGCCTTTTTTGACTGGGTGAGAGAGAGGTGGAGAAAAGTGGGGAGTGGTTCAGTTGGATTTGGCTTACTTCACAATGTGGCTTTCTTTGCTGTTAATCAGTCTCTGTAACACATCAGTCTTGATGTGTTATTGCTTGTGGTTATTTAAACTCAAAAAACTGCTGATCTTTGATTTAATGGACCATCCTTTTAGGAGAAAAAATGTCATAGTGGGCAAAATATGAATTTATTATACCAAAATATGAATTTTGTTAACATTTATATTAGCTCCTAAACTAGAATCTAGAGTTGGGAGGAGGGAACTAATTTTTCATAGAAAAGAAATGGAAAACCAAGAGATTGTTACTGATTTCAGTGAACGTAAGTGATGAGAGGCAATATAACAAGATTCTAAAGCCATGGACCCTTACCTGTGTTTGTGCTTAGCTTCTGCCACAGTTTTCTCATCTGTAAAAGGGGAAAATTGTAAATGGGTAGTTATTTGTGGTGGTTAGATGAGTAAACACATGTAAAGTGTTTGGAACAGTGCCTGGCACAT
Source organism: Plecotus auritus (assembly GCF_963455305.1). Taxonomy (NCBI): domain Eukaryota; kingdom Metazoa; phylum Chordata; class Mammalia; order Chiroptera; family Vespertilionidae; genus Plecotus; species Plecotus auritus. The sequence continues at coordinate 41,044,930 of NC_137773.1, forward strand.
AGCAAGCAGTCAATAAATGTTAGCTATTGCCATGGGAGTTCTAGTTTCATGGTGAGCTAATTCCATGGAATTAACATTTCAAAGAGTAAGATAATATCCACCTAAATCTTTAGAGTCTAGACTTTAAACTACTGACCTTATTGTACTTTGTAAAGTATGTTTCTATCTAGCTCGATATCCATTTAGAGTACTGTATCAGATGTCACCAGTAGTATTGTGTAAGTCATATTCCCATAAAACTTCCTAAAGCAGTCTTTAAAAAATTTTTTTCCATAAAAGTTCAGTTTCAATTGGAGCAATATTCTCAGCTCATAGGAATTGGTTATTAAATGAATCTGTTGGACTCTTTGCATAACAACATGCTAATAAAAAAGACTTTCTTTAAATTTGATATCATGAGAGTGTTGGTGAACACATGTGACCAGTTTCCTCCTCCCTCTCTCCCCACATCCAAAGACCCTATTGTTGGGTGGATAGTTTGAAGATGTATTAGGTAAGGTTTCTGACTGAACGGACTTAAGGTAGAAGATAAGAGAGGAGCTTAAGGGCCAGATACAAAAATGAAAATAGTTTTATTACAAGAAACCTTCTTTAGAATTTTACTTTGCTAATGCTTCCTACATTTATATTTATTTGAGAGAGAGAAACATCTATTTGTTTTCCACTTATTGATACATTCATTGATTGATTCTTTTTTTCCAGTCCATCTTTTAATTTTTTTGAAAAATTCCTGACATTACAGAACTATACTGAAATGTATTAATATTCCACTCTTACATTTCCATGACAAACAAACAAAAAAATTCATGAGCCAAAAACAAAAACAGGGAGAAGCTTATAAAACTAAATATGGATCTCAGCATTAACAGCTGAACAGAGAAAGGAATTAAAATGCTTTAATTAAAAAATCATGAGTGGCCCTAACCAGTTTGGCTCAGTGGATAGAGCATCGGCCTTCGGACTGAAAGGTCCCAGGTTTGATTCTGGTCAAGGGCATGTACCTTGGTTGCGGGCACATCCCCAGTAGGAGGTGGCCATGAGGCAGCTGATCGATGTTTCTCTCTCATCGATGTTTCTACCTCTCTATCCCTCTCCCTTCCTCTCTGTAAAAAAAAATCAATAAAATATATTTTAAAAAATCATGAATGGATGATAAAGTGTGTAGAAACTGAAAATTTACGAACTATTTAAAACCTGGAATCACTGACTGTTCAGAAACTACACAGATGGATCATGGGTGGTGGTGAACAGCGGAAAGGGATTATGAATGAATCTGCATTGTTCTAGCTGCTCCCCATGCTACCTGTCTCCGAATAAAGCCTGACATTGATTAGATATTGAGTCAGGCTGATACTGGCAGCTGATCCAATTATGGTAACATGCCTATCAGTAGATCCTTCCACTGGGTTCACAATTTTGATCTGTGCCCCAGACATTTGACGGATCTCATTGATTTTGGCGCCTTGACACCTGATTATGCAGCCAATCAAATCATTTGGAATGGTGAGTTCATGAGAAGTATTCTGAGCAGATGCATCCAACCTGCCCAAATAGCCTTTCACCTCTGGAGAGCTGGATTCAGTGCCACTGAATCCGGTGTTGCCATGTGTCATGGGAAAATGAGACTGTTGCATTGCCAACTGGTGCAGCTTGGTCAAATCTGGCTGTGGAATGGTATACTGTCCTTGAATGGTATAGGCCTGATCACCTGCAAAGATGACTGGAGAAATGGACGGCTTGGGCCGCTATGGGATGGTCACGCCCTTCAGGGGGGACTCCAACATGACCACGCAGATTTGTTTCACACACTCAGTGATGGATTTCGGAATGCCAGCAATAGTGATGGCCCACTCAGTTGAGTTGGGGAGCATATCCCCTGCCACCTGGACCTGAGCCCTTGTATTCTCCCTTATTTCCTTGAACTTAGAACCACCTTTCCCAATGAGAAAGCCACATTGACTAGCAGGGACCACCAGCCACAGGGTGACTGGGGGTCTACTGGCAGCTGTGCTATTGGTTATAGAGCTGCTGATGTCCTCTTCCAGTTTGTCAATGATCATAGCAAAGGCTTTGAAGATGCCATTAGTGAGTCCAGTCAAAGTGATAATTCTCTCAGGACAATTCCCTTCTGAGATGTTGATAGGTGCACCACCACTCTCCTCATGCATCTTCTTAACTGATTCTCCTTTCTTTCCAATGATACTGCCAACTTCCTTTCCATGCATAAGTAGGTGGATGTTGAGAGTGACATTTAATCCACCTTCAATCACACTGGTGTCCATGTCGAGCAGTATTCTGGGGAGCTGGACTTTGAGTGGTCAAGTCTTTGGTCACTGGTGGGAGGCAAGCGTCCCCCCCCCGCCGCCTTTGGCTGCTCCGTGCTCGCTGCCCAGAGGCCCTCCGCAGCTGGGGTGGAACGCTTGCCTCGTCGCTGCGGTGATGAAGCAAGCATTCCGCCAGGCTGCTCACACTGCCCACTCTCAGCAGCCCTGCCCCCCTCCCCCCCCCCCCCCCCCCCCCCCGGACGGGGGACTCCAGCGGGGCTGAGAGGACTGGGTGCTGCCATCTTGTGGCTATGGGCACTGCCATATTTGTGACGGAGTGATGGTTGGTTTGCATATTACCCTTTTATTAGATAGGATAATGCATTTATTTCATTCAGGTATTATCTCCCTTCCTCCTACTGAAGTAGTAAAATAGTTTGACTTGCAAGGTGCATCTCTTCCTGTTGGAGCCTGTTGTAAATGATGGTTTTTTGTTGGGGTATGTAATTCATGTTGAGTGGTAGTGTGTGAGGGTTTCCCCTTTTGGCCTATCCATTCCATTTTAATTTTCACCCTACTTACTAATACTCTCTCCTTATTGTTGATTAATATTTCAGAATATGTTTGATTATATTTCAGAATAATGATGTCCCTCTTATCTGGATCCAGAGTACACTAACTGAACCTGAGTCTCTACTCATACTTAGTATGGTGAAATCAGGACATTAGAAACATGATGTGTTGTCTTATATAGAAATAGAAATGTGGCCATGTTTTGTTGTTTATTGCAGTGGTCAGCAAACTCATTAGTCAACAGAGCCAAATATCAACAGTACAACGATTGAAATTTCTTTTAAGAGCCAAATTTTTTAAACTTAAATTTCTTCTAACGCCACTTCTTCAAAATAGACTCGCCCAGGCCGTGGTATTTTGTGGAAGAGCCACACTCCAGGGCCAAAGAGCCGCTTGTGGCTCGTGAGCCGCAGTTTGCCGACCATGGGTTTATTGTATTTTTGCATTCTTATCATTGAAGGAACAGAATGTGATTTAATAAACTTTAATATTTACTAAATTCACCTTTTCTCCCCCTTACATGATTTTCCTTGCAGATTAATAAATCTCTGATTCTAAATTTAACCTTTGAACTCTTAGACCTTTAGATGCTGCTCTGGAAAAACTTCAATAATGGATCAAAGGAAAAATGAGAGTATTGTTCCTAGTATCACCCAGTTGGAAGATTTTCTTACAGAACACAATTCTAATGTTGTGTGGCTCCTCGTTGGTAAGTAGAATGTATTTTTTTGTACATTACTTTTTTTTTTTTAATATATTTTATTGATATTTTACAGAGAGGAAGGGAGAGGGATAGAGAGCTAGAAACATCGATGAGAGAGAAACATCAATCAGCTGCCTCCTGCACACCTCCCACTGGGGATGTGCCCGCAACCAAGGTACGTGCCTTTGACCGGAATCGAACCCGGGACCCTTCAGTCCACAGGCCGACGCTCTATCCACTGAGCCAAACCGGTTTCGGCTGTACATTACTTTTTAAAAAATATATTTTTATTGATTTCAGAGAGGAAGGGAGAGGGAGAGAGAGATAGAAACACCAATGATGAGAGAGAATCATTGATTAGCTGTCTCCTGCATGCCCCACACTGGGGATTGAGCCCGCAATCCTGGCATGTGCCCTGACCAGGAATCGAACCCGGGACTCTTCAGTCTGCAATCTGACACTCTATCTACTGGGCCAAACTGGCTAGGGTTACATTACTGTTTTTTTTTTTTTTTTTTTTTTTATGGTTGGAGTAGAAATTGCCAAATTTTAAGCAGTGGCTGGCCTTATGATATTGAAGGGGGTGGGGACATGTCATAATGAAAAGGCCATAGTTCCTAGGTTCTTTAACACTAGATCAGCCATGGGCAAACTACGGCCCGCGGGCCGGATCCGGCCCGTTCGGCTGTTCTATCCGGCCCACGGAGCCGAAAGAGCGGAGGGTTCTCTTGCTCTCCCCTCCGCTCCTTTACTTTGAATTTATATTAGTTCACATAAACACTCCATCAATGCTTTTGTTCCGGCCCTCCGGTCCAGTTTAAGAACCCATTGTGGCCCTCGAGTCAAAAAGTTTGCCCAGCCCTGACTGGTTTGGCTCAGTGGATAGGGCATCGGCCTGCAGACGGAAGGGTCCCAGGTTCGATTCTGGTCAAGGGCATGTACCTTGGTTGCGGGCACATCCCCAGTGGGGGGTGTGCAGGAGGCAGCTGATCGATGTTTCTCTTTCATCGATGTTTCTAACTCTCTATCCCTCTCCCTTCCTCTCTGTAAAAAAATCAATAAAATATTGAGAAAAAAAAAAAAAAAGTTTGCCCACCCCTGCACTAGAAGCATACTTTCTCTTCAAATACCTCTTACCTTTCTGAATGGCCCACAACAACCTGACACAGTGATTTACAGTAAAAATTACTACAAAATGACTTTAAACTTAAAACATAATGAAATGTCATCAAAATCATTTTTTGAAATAATTGTTCTAGGAATAATTTTTATGGACACATCATAGCACTTGCTACATCAAAGCTATTACCATTAATCTAAGCTACCCTGTGAAATGTTGTATCAGTGACTGCCTTGTTTTATCATATTAAATAATTTTTTTAAGTTAAGAACTTAATTTGATGTTGCTAATAGGTTACACATGTTAAATTGTTTTACATTACTTTGTCCTAATTTAGAAAACAGTTATACTTTAAAAATAGATAAGTAAAAAATATTATTATCAGAAAATGCTTTCTTGTGTTTTACCTTTTGTATATTTATGATCTGGTTTTTTTGGGAATATTGTAAATTTTGTAAGTGATTATAAACTTTATGATAGATTGACAAATGGTCAAACTTGGAATATCATTTATTGTAGTTTATTCAATAAAAGTAGACATTCTTAAATGGTTATTGTCTTATCAATTATAGTAAAATAGTATAAGATTTCCTGTTTAATATAGATATGCCTTTAAGTGGGCTAAATTCCTACTTATTTCCATTATTTATTTTAATGTTTTTATTGATTTTTAGAGAGAGAGGAAGGAAGAGGGATAGAGAGATAGAAACACCAATGAGAAAGAAACATTGACTGGCTACCTCCTGCATGCCCCTACTGGGGATTGAGCAAACAACCCAGGAATCAAACCAGTGATCACACTGGCCAGGCTCCATTACTTTTTTTTTTTTTTTTTTTTAATAATTCTTTATTGTTGAAAGTATTACATATGTCCCCCTTTCCCCCTATTGATCCCCTCCAGTCGCCGCCCCCTGACTCCATTACTTTTTAAAAGCAGAATTTATTGATTTAAAAAAATCAATGACTTTTCTCTGATTTAAAAAATCATTAATTTTCTTTCTTTTTAAGTGACTTTAGCCTTCATTGAATAGCTTGGGAATGAGCTTTTAGCCTGATAAAGGTGAATGTTTTTCATAATGTTCAGAATTACGGGCTTTCTTGTCCCAGAACATCTTTACATATCCTAATATATAAAAATCCAGGGGCCGTCACGACCGAAACAACTGGACAGACGACTGAACACAGGCTGTGTGGGGCGACAAGGCTGGCAGGGGGGTTAGTGAGGGATGACCAAACGACTGAACAGCAGGCTGCGTGGGGCGACCAGGCCATCAGGGAGGTTAGTGCAGGATGACCAAATGACTGAACAGCAGGCTGTGTGGGGCAACCAGGCTGGCAGGGGAGGCAGTTGGGGGCGACCAGGCCGGCAAGGGGGGGCAGTTAGGGGCAATCAGGCTGGCGGGGGGCAGTTAGAGGCATTCAGGCAGGCAGGCAGGTGAGCAGTTAGGAGCCAGCGGTCCCAGATTGTGAGAGGGATGGCTGACTGCTGGTTTAGGCCTGATCCCCTGAGGGGTCCCGTATTGGAGACGGGTGCAGAGGCTGGGCTGAGGTGACCCCCCCCCCCCCGTGCACAAATTTCATGCACTGGGCCTCTAGTATTAAATAAAGAAAACGGTACAAAGCAGTGAAAAAGGAAATAAGAAAAGAAAAACAAAAGGCTCTAATGGATCTGATTGGAATCTGTGTATTTCTGGCTAATGACTAAAAGAGAGTGAGGAAAGGTGGATAAAGTAGCTCCAACCTCTGATTTTAAAACCCAAGGTGTTAAATTTTAAGAGGACTTACTACCGTATTATCATTTCTGAGTGTGGTAAATGATCTTTTACTAACAAAGTTTACTAAGATACTAAGGTGATTGAAAGTGACATCCTTTTGTACTTTTTTCTCCCAACAGCTACCATTTTGTCCTGTGGATGGATTATTTATCTCACATATTATAATTCTCGGAATGTTGGTCTTATTTTAACCTTGGTTGTCAACAGATTATACAAACATGGCTATATCCATATTGGTGAGTTGAAGTAAACCTGCATTATTTTCTTCTGTGTAATCTTGGGGTATATATTATACATTTATATTTTATAAACAGGTAGTTTTAGAAATTTATCATTGTTTCATAAAGGATAAACTAACCTACTTTGAATTTCTCTCTTCAGCACTCTGTAACAGGTTATGCCCTTTACCTCATTCTTATTTGTTAAAGTGTTTCCATAGTTACTCTTTGACCTTGTTTATAAAAGATGCTCATGAAAATAATTTGAAAAAATACAGACAAATATAAAATATGGAAACAGAAATTTCTCACAATTCCATCTAGAGAAAGTTTCTAACGCTCAATGAATTATTTGCTCTTTTTTTTCTTTAAGTAACCTGTACTTTAAAAACCTGTAAGTTGGAGTCATCTTGTGTATTTCATTTTGTGCCTGCTTTATTAGTTTAGTTTCTAACTACTTATAAGTGGGAGGTTTGTAGATAGATGGGAGGGTGTACTAGGAAGCTGTATACTCTGGAAAGTCCCAAACCCGTGAGAAAGGAGGAGGGGGCACTGAATAGAATCATTCTAACCTTCCCTGGAGTTGAGTACATCTTAGTGGACATGAACTTCTCTCAAATATAAATAGTCTTCCATTAATTTGAGGCAGTGACTGGTTCCTGGAGTAATGGAGAAAATTGGTGAATTACTCACTGCTGTGGGTTTATTTAATGGCTGTGCATAATTAGTTGTATGAAGCAGCTATTAAAACTAATGTTCTTATATGGTTATTTAGTAACTCAGTTCATAGTGATGACACATGTGGCACTTTTTCAGGAAAAATGATAGAAATTAGTAAGGCTGTAAGAATATCTGGAAGGGAGCCAGGAGAGAACATTTAATTACTGAATGAATTGGTTGCTAAGGTTGTTTTAAGTTTTAAGAGCTCTACTGTCTATCAAAACAATTAAATTAATTGCTGTTGTGTTTTTTTTTCCTATAACAGGCTCCTTCTCTTTCTCTGTTCTTTCTGGAAAAATCATGGTTCGTGAAATCTATTACATTACAGAAGACATGTCTATTAGGTAAAAAGCAAAAACAAAACCTAAAACAAAAGAACCTACCTTAAACTTGAAATATTGAAAAAATTTTCTAATTATGATACTTGTTTTAATATTACTCGGTTCTTCAAATAAAACCATAAATCAGCCTTGGCCAGTTTGGCTCAGGGCTAGTGCATCAGCCTGTGGACTGAAGGGTCACGGGTTCGATTCCAGTCAATGGCACATGCCTGGGTTTCAGCTCGATCCCCAGTGGGGGATGTGCAGGAGGCAGCCGGTCCGTGGTTCTCTCTCATCATTGATGTTTCTGTCTCTCTCTCTCCCTCTCCCTTCCTCTCTGAGATCAATAAAAATATATATAAACAACAACAACAAAAAACCCAAACCATAAATCAGAAATAATTTTTTTAGTAAATTAGACTTAATGAATTAATGTTTTAAAATGTTTCTAACAATGGATTAATTTAGCTAAAGTTTAGACCAGCCGTGGGCAAACTACAGCCCGCGGGCCGGATCCAGCCCGTTCGGCTGTTCTATCCGGCCCGCGGAGCCGAAAGAGCGGAGGGTTCTCTTGCTCTCCCCTCCGCTCCTTTACTTTGAATTTATATTAGTTCACACAAACACTCCATCCATGCTTTTGTTCCGGCCCTCCGGTCCAGTTTAAGAACCCATTGTGGCCCTCGAGTCAAAAAGTTTGCCCACCCCTGGTTTAGACTGACAAAAAGTTTACCTAATAGCAGCATATAGAAATCAATAATCTCATTTCATTGCAGGATGAAAAATTGAGGCATTAAATTGCCTGATCATTTCTGTTGTAGAATTCATGGTGGTCATTTGTTATATAAAATAAGGATCAGATATGTTGATAATGCTCACCCATTAGGTTCTTATTAGGCAATAAGTGTTTAGAATTGTTTAGCATCTGTTAACAACTCTAATTTTACTTTAAGAAGGAAACACAAATCTTAATATATTAAGAATAATATGTTTGATATGTTCTCTCTTCTGTAAGCCTTGTAAGCAAAACTTACTCTGTTATTATTATTATTTAAAAATATATTTTTATTGATTTCAGAGAAGAAGGGAGAGGGAGTGAGAGATACAAACACCAATGATAAGAGAGAATCATTGATTGGCTGATTGTTGCATGCCCCCCACTGGGGATCAAGATTGCAGCCCGGCATGTGCCCTGACTCGGAATTGAGCTGCGACCTCCTGGTTCGTAGGTTGATGCTCAATCACTGAGCCACACCGGCTGGGCAGCTTACTCTTATTTTTGTGATCTTCTTAAAATTTGTTAATTAGAACTTGGAAAATTTTGAATTATTTGAGAGATGCCAGGGTTTGGTACCACTTATACTTCTCTTGAAACAGTAGAAGCATCTTCTTTTTGAGTCTAAAATTATTCCAAATTAAAAGTAAAAAGTAAAAGTTAAAAATGGGAGCATGAAGTGATATATCATTACAGAAATGAATGATTATCTTTAAAAGTTTTCTCTAGTGTGCTAATGTCCCCCTTTCAAGAGTTGGCCTTTTGTTTATGTAGTTTTTACAACATTAAAAATATTTATAAAAGAAAAAGGTTTTCTGTTAGTACTTCATTTTCCTGTTGAATGTAATCCAGTATTACATTTTACCTGAGTAGAAGAAGCTAATTTAAACCTGTGCATATCCTCTTTTACTTTCTTAACTGAAAGAGTATGAAACATTTAAGTATGCCAGTATTCTGTTAAGAATTTTTGTTTCCTTATTCATTATCAATTGCCTGCCTTTTATAATAATTAACTAAGAATCAAGTTAAGTAAATTCTTACTTGTTTTCATTTTTGTAATTTATCTTGCTTAGAATTCAAGATGGATTTATAATTTTTCGGTGGTGGAAAATATATAACCCAAAACAGAAGCAGCATGGTGAGTTTTCATTTTATTTGTTTGAAATTGTCGATGATATAATCATTTTTCATTTGTGGTTTTTATAATAGATAAAAATATTTTTAAAAGCTTTGGACTTGACAAAACTCTGATTTTATCACCAGTTTACTGAAAATCCTTTTAAAAGTCTTCCTCTTGCCTGGTTAAATTGGTTCATTTTAGCTGATTATTTATTCAGAGTCATCCTTAATAGGACTCTTACCCACAATTCTAGCCTTACTGCATGTTACAAATGTGGGCCTGACCCATACTAGTGATAAATGGTCTTCTCAACACCCTTTAATCAGTCTACCAAGACACTTTTCTACATTTCAACTTCGGTGTCTTTATTCATACTTCTCTCTGATATTTCTACTAATTACAATTTATCTGGTATGAAAACGATGAACAGAAAATGATAAACACAGAATCTAGAATTTCTTCTGGTTCTGCTTTTATCATCAGGAAGGTGTGTCCCTCAGCCCAGCCTGTACCCTCTCCAATCTGGGACATCCCTCTCACAATCTAGGACTGTTAGCTCCCAACTGTTTGCCTGCCTGCCTGCCTGCTTGCCCCTAACCTCTTCTGCCTGCCAGCCTGATCGACGCCTAACTGCTCCCCTGCCAGCCCGATTGCCCCTAACTGCCCTCCCCTGCTGGCCTGGTCACCCCTAACTGCCCTACTCTGCTAGCCTGGTCGCCCCTAATTGCCCTCCCCTGCTGGCCTGGTCCCCTCGCAACTGCCCTTTCCTGCAGGCCTGGTCCCCCCCAACTGCCCTCCCCTGCAGGCCTGGTCCCCCCCAACTGCCCTCCCCTGCAGGCCTGGTCCCCCCCAACTGCCCTCCCCTGCAGGCCTGATCGCCCCCAACTGCCCTCCCTTGTAGGTCTGGTCCCTCTCAACTTCCCTCCCCTGCCGGCCATCTTGTGGCGGCCATCTTGTGTCCACATGGGGCAGCCATTTTGTGTGTTGGAGTGATGGTCAATTTGCATATTACTCTTTTATTAGACAGGATTTTACCATCTCAGAATTTTCTCCCCAGTTATTTCATGGCTCTGTTAGTGCTCTGTTATGTGGCCCTAACACTAACCAGACCAGGGGCCTCATGGAGGGTAGACCTTGTCTTTATTCTCTCGAATAGCTAGGCTTTGGAAAGTCTGGCCAATGTGTAAAGCACAGGCATAGTAAGAGAAGTAAGGGCAGAACAGGGAGACTTGATGGGAGCCACTGTGCTGTGTTCCATAAAGACATTCAAGTTGATGGTGACTTGGGCCAGAGCCATGACGGTGGTTGCAGATCTATGTTAAAATAAAAGCTGATAATATCTGTGGCATGAAAGAAAGAGAACAATTGTAAGGATTGACTTACTGTTGATAGGATGGGGGATATTGTGGAATAGCTTTGGGGGGAAATCAGGTATTTGGTTGATGTGTCAAGTGTGAGATGTCTGTTAGATACCACATTGGAGATGTATTTTTTTTTTCTTCTCTTTCTGTTCCTGATTCTCTTTATTTTTATAATTTTATTTTATTGTTTAAAGTATTACATATAGTAGTACATATATCTCCTTTTTTTTCCCCATTGACCTGCCCCCAGCCTCCCCTACCCCCAGTCTCATGCCCTCATCCCACCCCCGCAGTGTCTTGTGTCCATTGGTTGTGCTTATATGCATGCATACAAGTCCTTCGGTTGATCTCTTTCCCCCCTCCCCAACACTCCCCAGCATTTCCGAGGTAACTTGACAGTCTGTTCGATGCTTTACTACCTCTGTATCTATCTTTCTGTTCATCAGGTTATAACGTTCTTTATTTTCCATAAATGACTGAGATCATATGGTATGGAGATGTCTTGAGTAGGCTGCTGGACATTTGACCCTGGCATTTTGGAAATACACACACACACACACACACACACACACACACACACACACACACACTAGAGGCCTGATGCACGAAATTTGTGCATGGGGGGGGTGGTGTGTCCCTCAGCCCAGCCTGCACTCTCTCCAATCTGGGACCCCTTGAGGGATGTCCGACTGCCCATTTAGGCCTGATCCCAGTAGGATCAGGCCTAAATGGGCAGTCGGACATCCCTTTCACAATCCAGGACTGCTGGCTCCGAACTGCTCGCCTGCCTGCCTTCCTGATTGCCCCTAACCGCTTCTGCCTGCCAGCCTGATCACCCCCTAACCACTCCCCTGCCAGCCTGATTGCCCCTAACTGCCCTCCCCTGCAGGCCTGGTCACCCCTAACTGCCCTCCCCTGCAGGCCTGGTCACCCCTAACTGCCCTCCCCTGCAGGCCTGGTCACCCCTAACTGCCCTCCCCTGCAGGCCTGGTCACCCCTAACTGCCCTCCCCTGCAGGCCTGGTTCCCCCCAACTGCTCTCCCCTGCAGGCCTGGGTCCCCCCCAACTGCCCTTCCCTGCAGGCCCGGTAGCCCCCAACTTCCCTCCTGTGCCGGCCTGGTCACCCCTGACTGCCCTCCCCTGCAGGCTTGATTGCCCCCAACTGCCCTCCCTTGCAGGCCTAGTCCCTCCCAACTGCCCTCCCCTGCTGGCCTGATCGCCCACAACTGCCCTCCCTTGCAGACCTGGTCCCTCCCCTGCTGGCTATCTTGTGGCGGCCATCTTGTGTGTTGGAGTGATGGTCAATTTGTATATTACTCTTTTATTAGATAGGATAGAGGCCTGGTGCATGGGTGGGGGCCGACTAGTTTGCCCTGAAGGGTGTCCCAGATCAGGGTGGGGGTTCCCTTGGGGCGTGGGGTGGCTTGGGTGAGGAGCCTGTGGTGGTTTGCAGGCTGGCCATGCCCTGCTGCGACCCAAGCGGAGGCCCTTATTTATCTTCTATAATTGAAACTTTGTAGCCTTGAACGGAGGCTAGGGCAGGCCAGGGTATCGGAAAGCTTGGTTTCCTCCATCGCTGGGGAAACCCAAGCCTCCTGCTCGCTCAGGGGCTGCGGCCATTTTTGTTGGGATTTATTTATTTTCTATAATTGAAACTTTGTAGCCTTGAGTGGAGGCCTGGGCTGGCCAGGAAGTTTGGCTTCCCCCATCACCGGGGAAACCCAAGCCTCCTGCTCTCTCGAGCTCCATGGCTGCCGCCATTTTTGTTGGGATTTATTTATCTTCTATAATTGAAACTTTGTAGCCTTGAGTGGAGTCCACGGCCAGCCAGGTTGTGTGGAAAGCTTGGCTTCCTCCATTGCCAGGGAAACCCAAGCATCCTGCTCGCTCCGTGGCCGCAGCCTTCTTGGTTGGGTTAATTTGCATACTCGCTCCTGATTGGGTGGTGGGCATGACTTATGGGTGTAGCGGAGGTATGTATCCTATCTAATAAAAGAGTAATATGCTAATTGACCATACCTCTGCTACATATCCTATCTAATAAAAGAGTAATATGCTAATTGACCACACTGTTGCAAAGATAGCGACACCCACAGCCAATAAGGAGGGAATATGCTAATTGACTGCCCCCCCCTCAATGATGGCGGTGCCCATAGCTACAAGATGGCGGTGCCCAGTCCCCTCAGCCCTCCTGGGGCTGCAGATGCGCGGCAAGGCCGGGTGGGCCTGGCCACTCCGCACGCCTGTCTCTGGAGTCCCCCAGTCTCCTGAGGCGCAGGCAAGCCTCGGATGGCAGCTGCCCAGCCGCCCAGGGCTGCCCAAGGCTCAGGTAACCAGGGCTGGCCGAGGCTTGTGCTGCCAGCAGTGGCAGCAGCAGAGGTGCGATGGGGCATTGCCTTCCCCTGATCGCTGGGTCGCCTCCCGCCCCTGAGGGCTCCCAGACTGGGAGAGGGGGCAGGCCAGGCTGAGGGACCCCCCATCCAGTGCATGAATTTTCATGCACCAGGCCTCTAGTATCCTATCTAATAAAAGAGTAATATGCAAATTGACCATCACTCCAACACACAAGATGGCTGCCCCTATGTGGTCAAAGATGGCTGCCCCCATGTGGACACAAGATGGCCACTACAAGATGGCCAGCAGGGGAGGGCAATTGGGAGGGACCAGGCCTGCAGAGGAGGGAAGTTGGGGCGACCGGGCCTGCAGGGAAGGGCAGTTGCAGGGGACCCAGGCCTGCATGGGAGAGCAGTTGGGGGGGAGACCAGGCCTGCAGGGGAGGGCAGTTCGGGGGGACCAGGCCTGCAGGGGAGGGCAGTTAGGGGCAATCAGGCTGGCAGGGGAGCAGTTAGGCATCAATCAGGCTGTCAGGGGAGTGGTTAGGGGGTGATCAGGCTGGCAGGCAGTAGTGGTTAGGGGCAATCAGGAAGGCAGGCAGGCAAGCAGTTGGGAGCCAGCAGTCCTGGATTGTGAGAGGGCAGTCAGACATCCCTCGAGGGGTCCCATATTGGAGAGGGTGCAGGCTGGGCTGAGGGACACCCCACCCCGTGAATTTCATGCACCGGGCCTCTAGTATATATATAATATTTAAACTACAGCTTAAGCTACTAAAATGAAAGTTAATAATTCTCTTTACCCGTAAAAAAATTAAACTCTTCTAACTGGTTATATCTAATTTTAATTACCTTCAATTGAATTTGTTCTGTAGGGTTAAAAATAAACAAACATTTAAAAAGTCTCAAAAAACACCTGTATGATTCATAACAAAAGAAGGCACTGACTGTGGTACCTTTCTGTTGAGCCTCTTGGTTAACATGTGATGCTCTGTCTTGGATTATTTCCTCAACAGAAACAAGTGCCCATCTATCACTTTACAGATGGATTTGTAAATTTCTGTTGTTACTTATATTTAATGTAATTATGTCTTTTATTTGAAATTGTTTGAAGTGTACAGTTCATAAAATCTTTATTTTAGTGTTAAGCAGTTTTTTAAAACAAACTAGTATTTTATGAAAAATCCTACTTTCCGTGAAGCACAAGTTTAAATACTGATGTGATGTTTAAGTACATTATACTTTGAACATTTTGCTACTTATATTTTAGTATAAATTTATGGCTATATTAGGGTTAAGTTTTAACTTTTATTCTGTAAATGACACTTTTCTATTCTTAGTGTAAAATCTTTAAATTCTGGCATTAGACAACCAAAATCTAGAAATTCAGGTTGTTTTTCGAATGTTAAATTAAAATGCTCTAGTAACATTAGCCTTTTTCTTTCTTTTGCCAGTGTTTTATATGTATTTTAAATATGATCCTCTTTATCATAGAATTCTGTTTTAAAGTAAATCATTTAAGTTACTTTAAGTGTGGAAAATGATTTGACAAAAACTTTGACTAAAGTTTTTAAAAAGTTGACTAAAAACTTTTGTGTGTATGTGTGTGTAATTGATGTCTTCATTTTATTTTATTTTATTTTTTGTAATTGATGTCTTTAGATCCAAAGGCAGAAACCAGATTATACATCACAGTTAATGACTTTGAATTTCATGTCTATAATCGTTCGGATCTTTATGGACGTCTTCAAGAATTATTTGGTTTGGAGCCAACAATAATCCCCCCCAAGAAAGAGGATGATAAAACACAGGAAAATGGAAGAACAAGAACCCAGTCCAAAATAGAAAGGTTCATTGTCACACTTGAATTTTATTAATCTGCAACATGTAAACATTCACTTTTTCATTTCTGGTATATAGGAAAGTGATTGACTTTTGTAAGTTATTAACCTTGTATCCTGCAAACTTGCTGTAATCACTTACCAGTTCGAATAGGTTTTTTTGATCAGTTCTTCCAAACTTTCTACATAGATAGTTGTGTCATCTGCAAACAAAGAAAGTCTTATTTTCCCCTTCCCAATCTGCATACTTTTTATTTCTTGTTTTACTGCAATAGCCAGAATTTCTAAACTTGAAAAGGAATGGTGAAATAAGACATCCTTGCTTTGTCCTTAGTCTTAATGGGAGAGCTTCTAGATTCTTACCTTTAAGTATGATGTTAATTAGGTCTTTTGTAGATACTCTGTATAAAGATGAGGAAGTTTCCCTCTATTCCTAGTTTACTGAGAGATTTTAATCGTATTGGGTGTTGTGTTTTGTCAAATACTTTTTCTGCATCTGGTGATACTATCATTTGATTTTTTTGTTTTAACCTGTTAATGTTAATTGATTTTTGAATGTAGAACAGCCTTGCATACCTAATAGGTTGTGTGTGTGTTTTTTTAAGTAGATGATGAGGACATTTATTCTCAATTAAATATTTGGACATAACATCCATTAAATACTTAATTGAGAATTTTATTCTCAATTAAGTATTTAATGGATGTTATGTCCCAGGCACAGAGCTGAGGTACTGGGAACAGCCGTGGGCAAACTACGGCCCGCGGGCCGGATCCGGCTGTTCTATCTGGTTCTCTTGGTCTCCCCTCCGCTCCTTTACTTTGAATTTATATTAATTCACACAAACACTCCATCCATGCTGTTGTTCCGCCCTCCGGTCCAGTTTAAGAACCCATTGTGGCCCTCGAGTCAAAAAGTTTGCCCACCCCTGTTAACTGGGAATATGACAAGTCTTCTGTCTTGGAATTTATAGCCAAGTATGGGAGTTAGAACCGTTAATAGGCAATTTTAGTGCAAGAAGTATTACCTCAGGGACAAAAGTAGATTTCACATAGAAGGATCAGGAGGGCTGGGACCTGAAGAGTGAATCAGTTAGGGCAGTGGTTCTCAACCTTTCTAATGCCGCGATCCTTTAATACAGTTCCTCATGTTGTGGTGACCCCCAACCATAAAATTATTTTCGTTGCTACTTCATAACTGTAATTTTGCTACTGTTAATGAATCATAATGTAAATATCTGTGTTTTCCGATGGTCTTAGGGGCTAGTGGTGAGGTCTGTTTTGAATTTACTTTTAAGCACTGAGGGTCACCTTCGTGGAGCTGGCCTCAGAAGTGCCATTTAGGAGATATTGGGTTATTAAAGAGATATGCCTCAAGTTTTCATCCAAAATCTTTAGTGAATTGCTATGAACTTTTCATTCTTTAAATTTTGTGTACTTTGTGTGTGGCCAATATTTTTCTCATTCTTTGCCTGTCATTTCACAAAGTGGTGGGAATAGGCAAGGAAAAGGATCAGTTCAGTTGTCAGAAATGCTCAAAACAGTAGAAAACATCAAAGTGACTTGTGTCATGTCATTTTTTTCTCTCTAAAAATATATTTTATTGATTTTAGAGAGAGGAAGGGAGAGGGACAGAGATATAGAAACATTGATGAGAGAGAAACATCGATCAGCTGCCTCCTGCATGGCCCCCACTGGAGATTGAGCCCACAATCCAGGCATGTGCCACGACCAGGAACCGAACCATGAGCTCCTGGTTCATGGGTCAGCACTCGACCACTGGCTGAGCATTGAAATTATGATCCATTTGTTTTAATAATAGTTTGGCTGTCTTCTAAAACGTCACATTGTAGTGTGGTGGGCATGATGGTAGATGTAATGACAGCATCTCATAATTGACACTTTTGACATTAAAGCTTGTCATTCTAAGAACATAGTTTTGCTATTACAGCTTCATCTAAAAGCTGACACATGACAGAGTGCATTCAATGAGACATTTTAGGGCTATTAGTCTTCTGTTAGATGGTCTCTGTTTCATTTACTGGAGCCATCATTAGATGTATCTGGAAAGGTACAGCTGGTATTAATAATGTATATTTTGAGTAAGTCAACTGTATCCTCAGGTAGTTAAGTCTTATATACTTCAGTTTTTATTTTTTCTTCTTAGAGTTAAAGTAAAAACAGAATCTCAGGACCCCACATCTTCATGGAGATCACTTATTCCAGTTATAAAGGTCAACGTGAGCACAGTAAGTAAGTCTACTACAGTTAATGTTTGGTGGGTTAATAACAGAACCTTTTATATTTTTGCAAACATTATTTTTACTTAAGAAAAGAAAATAATTTTGTAGTTTTTTGGGTTCCAATTTTCATAAAGTGTGAAAGAATTCTTTTAACACCAATATCATTTTAGCATAAATTTGTTAGACCTGACAGGCTATTTATTCACAAGTGCTTAAATCTTTTTAAACACAGGTCTAAATTGATCAATAGAGTGATTTAAATATAGATGGTGCTAAAGTGGAATCATTTAGTTGTTGCTTGAAAATGTTTGTTATTAGGTCAGTTAAGAAAAAAAGTATAGCCTTTATTGTATGGCATACTATCTCTTACCTTTTTGTAGGGTCGCCTGGCCTTTGGAAATCATTACCAACCTCAAACTCTGTGTATCAACTTTGATGATGCTTTCTTAACTTATACTACAAAACCACCTTCTAGTCACCTTGACCAATTCATGCATATTGTGAAAGGAAAGCTTGAAAATGTTCGAGTCATGCTTGTTCCTAGTCCAAGATATGTTGGTCTTCAAAATGATGAGTAAGAACATCTTACATATGTCTAATATAGATATCAATTAGATCTTTAGCATCCTTTTAATTTCTGTTACAAGCTGGGCATTAATTAGGTATATTTTTCTAATAAATTAACAGTGTAGTCCTATTTTATAAGGTAGGTGGATATACTATCCATTGGTAAGCTCTAATTTAAAATATTCTTCTGTACGATTATGACTATAATTTTTTTACCCTTTTCTTCCTCTTAACTGTATTTGAAAAACTCATTTTGGGAAATTAAGCCCTGGTATTTAATGTTTACACATTACAGGTAGGAATGGATAAATAGTAAATTCAACAAATTCATTATAGTGGAGTACCATTCTGAGTTAATGAAAAAAGTTGAAAATGGAATCAAAATTACCTTTGGACAGCTGTTGAAGTTAGGATGCTACAGTTAGGATGGAACTTGCTTGGCATTCAAGTCCTGGGCAGTTTTCCACCTAGCTTTCCAGATTTGTCTTCCATCTGTGAAGTAGCTGCTTGCGTTCAGGAGACAGGGAGCATTAGTGACACACTGTGGACTCGCCCTCGTGGTGGCAGGATGCTTCACTACGAGGACTGGGACCTGAAGGAACTCCAGGGCATACGTTCATGGTAGGATGAGGGCTCAGGATGTCTGTTCTTTTTGTGAGGCGACTTTCTGGTTGAATTTGTGTAATTTAGTATTCATAGGATGGGATTCCACTATGTCCCAGCGTGTATCTTTGTAGGCAACATAAAGTCTATGAGGTCATGAGAAGCATGATTATTCCTTTTTAGTTCCAACTTATTGCTGTTCAATTTTCCGGGGACTGGCTGGAGTGGTGGAGAGGTTTCCCTTAGGAGACTGGCGAGGCTGTGGGTCTGCCTGGGCCCACTCTTCAGGATCAGGGGCTTTGCTCAGCACATAATGCTGCACTTACAGCTAAAAGTTTAATACTGCATGAATAAATAAATCTGGATTTTGTGAAAATTACTAGAGAGTAAGATGAAAAAGTATTCTGCTATTAATTTGTATAAAAAGATTTAAAATTGTGTTTTTTACTCTTCAAAAGTGTGAAGGTTAAATGATGAAATTAAACATTAGCCTGGCAGGTACTGGTCATTGATTGAGCATTGACCTATGAACCAGGAGGTCATGGTTTGATTCCCTGTTATGGCACATGCCTGGGTTTTGGGCTCCATCCCCAGTAGCGGGGTGTGCAGGAGGAAGCCGATCAACGATTCTCTCTCATCATTGATGTTTCTCTCTCTCCCTCTCCTTTCATTCTGAAATCAATAAAAATATATTAAAAAAATAAACATTGACCTTAAGATTTAATACATTTTAAGAAGAATATTGCTGAATTTGTATTATTATTTAATGACTGCGAAGTTAATTTTGATGTGGAAGGAAGATACTGTGGTGTATGACAAAGTAAAAAGTTGTTAAAGCAATGAAAGATAAACAGTTTATGGGAAAGTGATTGTAGAGAAACAGTCAATCCAGAATTTGAGTTCAAGATGTTTGCTTTAAATTTGATTCAAGTTGATCAAGTAAATATTCTTGGATATAGGTAATGTAAACTTGTTAAAAATAAAAATGACAATATTTTTTCTTATGTAATATTTTGGAAAGCTTATTTTATTTTACAGATATATAAAGTGATATTTATTTTTCAGTTTTGTAGTGTTTTTAATAGAAAATGATTGAATTTAAAGTTTAATTTATTGTTGTAAATACAGAATATAATTATTTTATTCTGATGAACATTGTTTTTCCATTGTGTTCAGTTAACTTTGTCTTAAATTGATTTCTGTTATTCATAACTTAAAATGAAAATGTGAAACAAATTTTTTCTTTTTTCCTTATGGAACCAATCTACTGATTAAAAATATTTTAGTGTCATTTTATTAGTTAGTCTAATATAGAATACAACTATGGAACAATTTATTGTCTGTGAAAGATGGCTTACCTTTTCAGGATGCTCCACTTGATGCGTTTGTTTTTTTGTTTGTTTTCACCTGTCACCACCATTAATTAGAACACTGAACATTTTGTATTCTGGAGATGTACTTAGTTTGCCTTGCCCCTCCTCATAGGCCACCGAGATTAATGGGAGAAGGCTTTGTGGTGATGCAGTCAAATGATGTTGACATCTACTACTACATGGATGAGCCAGGTAGGACTTTTTGAAAGTATAGTTCATAGCTGCAATTCTGTTTCTTCTATGAAATGGGATATTAATAATATTTTAAGTCTCTTTACTTAGGATATAAATAAGCATCAATAAATGGTAAGAGTGCCTACCTAAAAAATACCTGTGTCATTGTTAAAAGTTGAATATGACTTTAGTATTTCAGACCAAAATGATATTGTAATCTTTCCTTCAAATTCCATGTTATCAAATATACCTCAAAAATTGCGAATGCAAATTACCATGAGTGAAAACCTTTGAGAATATGGTGATGGTTAAGGTAATTCATGTTAGTTAGGAAAACAACTCATAGTATGTTAGACTTGAGGCTAACAGTTTCAGGATTAATCCAGCTACCATGCTTCATGGATGGTTTCCATTTTATAAAAGTTGCTGAACATTGGATTTTAGCCCCCTTTTCCTCCTGATCTTTTTATTTCAGGGGTTTTATAAGGTCAAAATATTTTAAAAGTAAAAGTAGGATGCTATTTGCCTTTTTCACCATGTTGATATTTTCAGTGATAATTTACTTGAAAGAATATCTAGGGATAAACTGGTTTTTCAAAATTAGGATTTTGAAAAAATTTGAGTCTGCAACTATGAGTTTGGTAATTTTTCTCATAAGGCCACCAGTGATGTTAACAAATGTGATTTTAAAAATGTTTAATAATGAAATTTATTAATATTTGAAAAAGTATGTATGTCATAGAGAACCCATATTTTCCAAATGATCAATGCATGCTGTTGCAAAGTCAGGCCATGGATAAAAGATTTATTCAAAGTGCAAGAGAGAAGTACATTTTAATGAAAGAAGTTCAGTGATATGGTTTCAGATTCCACATTGTAACCTTTAAGAAACTACTACTTGTTGAATTTTGGTGTAGTGTCAAAGAAGAATAACCAGAACTATCAGAGAAAGCTATTAAAATACTCCTACCTTTTCTATCCACCTATTTGTATGAGGCTAGGTTTTCTTCAAATCCTTGAACAACAGACTTAATATAGAAGCAGCTGTGAGAATTCACATTTTCTATTAAGCTGGACATTAGAGAGATTTGCCAAAATAAAAACAATACCAACATTTCTCAAGAAATTAATTTTTTTAGAAAATATGGTTATTTTTATTAAAATATTTTTATTAAAAATGAAATTAAAATTTTATCTTTCATTAAAATATAGTTATTTTTCATATTATTTTCATTAAATTTTATTAATGTCAACATATAATGTGCTTATTTAATGAAATAAAAATTTTAAAAATTGCTCAATTTAAATTTTTAATACAGTAAGTATTGATAGAGATAATACAAAAATACCCATCTTAGGGTCCTCAATCCAAAAAAATTTATTGATTTCAGAGAAGAAGGAGAGGGAGAAAGAGAAACATCAATGATGAGAGAGAATCATTGATCAGCTGCTTCCTGTGCATATCCCCGACTGGGAATTGAGCCCGAAACCCGGGCATGTGCCCTGACCAGGAATCGAACCGTGACCTCCTGGTTCATAGGTGGACGCTCAACCACTGAGCCACACCAGCCGGGCGGGTTCTCAATAATTTTTAAGAGTGTGAAGTGTTCCTAAAATAAAAAAAAATGTTTTAGAACTGCTGATCTACAGGAACATTTTAAATAACTGCCTTTATGTTGTATATTCTGTAATACAGGACTTGTTCCAGAAGAAACAGAGGAAAACATTGAAGAAGAAATGAGTAGTGAGGATTGCAAATTACAAGATTTGCCTCCGTGTTGGGGACTTGATATAGTTTGTGGTAAAGGAACAGATTTCAACTATGGGCCGTGGGCCGATAGACAGAGGTACTTGAATAAATTATATTTCTAATAAGTCCTTCAAATGTATTGAGCTAATACTATATTTTTATTAAAACTAACTTTATAGTTTTCTAAGCTATTTTATTATGGCAGAATAAGATATTCCTAGACATTTTAATCCAAATAATACTTGTGTGTAGAGAAATTGATTTAAGCAAGTTCACTGCAAAAGAGGAATTAACTCTTTAGTAAAATGATGAATGAGCAGCACACTTATTGGTTCCTTTGTTTTTTCTTAAGTATTTAATAGTAATTAAATATGCCAGTGATTGTTGGGGTGATGCAGATTGGAGCTAAATACATAGATAGTTTAGTTTTAGTGGATGAAAAAAGAGACAAAAGAGGTTTATTACATGCTATAATAGAGGTGAGTAAACACTCTTGAAAAACTTAGAAAGCTCTGACTTGGTTTGCCAAGGTTCCCATAACAGAAAACCACGGACTATGTGGTTTAAACAACAAATTTCTCACAGTTCTGGAAGTTAGAATTCTGAGATTAAGGTGTTGGGCTAGTTCTTTATGAGGGCGGTGAGGGAAGGATGTGTTTGAGGCCTCACTGCTTGGCTTGTGATAGCTGTCTTCTCCCTGCATCTTCACGTGGTCTTCCCTTTTGTGTGTCTTGTAAGCTCTCTGTGTCCAGATTTCCTCTTCTTAGAAGAATATCGGTCATGTTAGATTAAGGTCCACCAAAAACATCTCATTTTAACTTAATTACCTTTGTAAAGACCCTGTCTCCAAATACAGTCAAATTCTGAGGTTAGGACTTCCACATAAGAATGTTTAGGGGTATGCAATTCAGCCTATAAAAGGTACATAAATCATTTTAAAGATTAAAGAAGAAAAGAATTGGGGGAGGCTTTTTGGTAGAGGGAACATGTGAGTTGAGTTTTGAAACATAAGTGTTAGCCAGGGGAGGAAGAATTTTAAACAAAGGAGAGGACATTTACCAGTAGTGATGAGATCACATCCAAATTTTTATGTAAATAGACGTTGCTTAAAGTTAGTTCAGCAACTTTGCCATCTAGACAATTGATATACTTGTATAAAGTCTTTCATTTCTCACAGTAGAAAACATTCCTTTGTTTATTGAGAAGAAATTATAGTAGGTGTTTATGACTTAATTTTTTGTATTTTGTCTGTTTTTAAATAAGAGAGTAGTGATAATACATATCAAGTTCAAATATTGATTTTGGTACCTTATTAGAAATCATTTTGTTGGAGTAAAATGTCATTATTCTTTCTACCTACTTATATAGAGATTGTTTATGGAAGTTTTTCTTCCCACCTGATTATCAAGTTCTGAAAGTTTCTGAAATTGCACAGCCAGGGAGACCAAGACAGATCCTTGCCTTTGAACTGCGAATGAATATTATTGCAGATGCTACAATCGACTTGCTGTTTACCAAAAATAGGGTAATTATTGAAATAATATAGAGAAAATAGTGTTTAAAATTTGAATATTATTTTCCAGAGCAATTTTTGGTGACCAGTCTTATACTGAGATTCATTTCTATGAGCTTATTGCCACTGTGCCCCCAATAATTGTATATATGCTACTTTCATTAAGTGCCAAATAGTAGACAGAAGTTAATCAACAAACCTTTATGCTATAGTCTGGTTCATTTTCTCCTTTATATCAGCCCAAATTGTTTTAGTGTATTTTTTTGTTAATCCACACCTGAGGATATTTTTCCCATTGATTTTTAGAGAGAGTGATTTTTAGAGAGTGGAAGGGAAGGAGAGAGAAAGAGAGACAGAGACAGAGAGAGACAGAGAGAGAGAGAGAGAGAGAGAGAGAGAGATGCGAGAGATACATCAATTGGTTATCCAACCTGCAACCTAGGTACATGCCCTTGACTAGAATCGAACCTGGGACCCTGTGGTACATGGGCCAACACTCTAACCACAGACCCACACTGTGCAGGGTGTGTTCTCAGGCATTTTGAATACCTATTTAATATCATTGCTGATTATATTTTTGTCTCTGATAATAACTAAAAGGTAAAGATGGGAATGTAATTATAAAGAATACTAGAGGCCCGGTGCACGAATTCTGTGCACAGGTGGGGTTTGGCTGGCCTGCCCTGATGGGGGCCTATCGGGCTGGGCTGGCAGGGGGGAGGGGCCGCAGGTGGTTTGCTGGCCGGCCTCACCCCTGATCAGGGTGTTGGGGGCCGATTGGGGCCTGGCCAACCGGGGTGGGAGTTGGGGAGTGATCAGGGCCCGGATCAGGCTCATTGGCTGCCAGTGTGTACATCATAGCCACTGGTCTTTCTAGTTGTTCTGCCATTCCGGTTGCTGGGCTTTTATATATATGGATTTTATGTGACTTACTTTTTTTTGTTTTGTTAGGAAACAAATGCTGTGCATGTCAATGTTGGTGCTGGCTCCTATTTGGAGATCAATATTCCCATGACAGTTGAGGAAAATGGTAAGCTGCCGCAAGTGCTTCTCTGTTCCAAATGATTAGTAGGAAAATAATATGTAAACAATAGTTTGTTAATCCACTTAAATTAACATTAATTAATGGGGTTTTATTTTTCAGCTTTTTATTATATTTTGATGTACCTGTAGCTATCAACAATAGATAGTACATAATTAAATCATTTGTGCAGCTAGAGAAAGAGAAAAAATTCTTTAAATCAAGTTAAGTCTTATAATTTCATGCTTTCATTATCTATACATATGTAAAAGGCTAAGTGACCAACCGTCCATCCGACCGACCGGCCGGCCGGTACATATGACGTGCACTGGTAATCCTATATAATAAAAGCCTAATATGCTAAGTGTCCAGTTGTCCAGTCAGCCATTCAACCAATCAAAGTGTAATATGCTAATGATATGCTAAGGCTGCTCAACCACTTGCTATAATGGCACTGACCACCAGGGGGCAGATGCTCCAACTGGTAGGTTAGCTTGCTGCTGTGGCCCGGCCATTGGGACTGAGTGAGACGGGCCGGACACGCCCTGGAGCCCTCCTGCAGTCCCTCCCTGGCTGGCCAACCTCCTGTGTCCCTCCCTGGCCCTGATTGTGCACCAGTGGGGTCCCTCAGCCTGGCCTGTGCCCTCTCACAATCTAGGATCCCTCGAGGGATGTCAGAGAGCTGGTTTTGGCCTAATCTTGCAGGCCAGGCCGAGGGACCCCACTAGTTTAAAAATAAACACTGACTCACGCATGCATGATACATATGAAGCTCGATATATCATTGTTGATGGTGAATTTGGTTGTTTTTGTTGTTTTTATATCATGTCTTTGTTGTTGTTATATCATGTTGTTATTGTTTATTAATCAACTTACATATTATTTTCATATACATTTTACTAATTTCTTTCATCTCTGACACTTCTATTATAGAGAAAGGGCAAATAGCAATATTAAAATATTTCTTCTAATTAATTTCCTTTTAATGTGCACGAGTCTGTGCACTGGGCCACTAGTACTCTATATATCTCTTTTGTAAGTGAGCATACTTTGTTTAGCAAAATTTTCCTGTTTCTTCATGAGATCAGGTGCTGTGTCTTTGTTTTCACTGTGTAAACCTGATGCCAAATCCAGTACCTGGTTTGTTGGTTCATGGCCAGTAATTGACTGAATGGCTAATAGCTTTTGTTTTAGGTAATAATGGTAGATTTTTGTCAGGGAGTAAACTGGGTACTTTGAACAGCAAAACTTTAAGAAAGGAGAACGTTTCATACTTCAAATATTAAATAAGGCCCTGATAGCTATTGTTTCATCTGATCTGAAATAATCTAATTCATTATGCATTTAAAATTTGGCTCTGATACAAGTTAATCAACAACATGACTACTTTGTGTTAAATTGACCAAAATATTGTATAGCTGTCTTCATTTTTTCTGCCTCTCATCCGTTTACTACATTTGTAGTTGAGAGTAATTAAAATTAAATTCTGCTCTATTCACTTTCTTGAGCATGCAGAGAATAGCAACTTACCCATATTTTTAAATTACTAACCAGCAATATTATGATTGCTAAGTAGAGAGTAATTTTTATACCATTCTTGACTCTCTGTGCTTGTTCCTGCCACTTACTGGATTAATTGGGTCCATAAAGTGGGAGGAGTTGGGGCTGCCTGCTGAGATAATTAACTGAAAAAGTGACTGAGACCGCAGAGTATGTCTTTTCCCTGTAACATCTATGCTGTTTTAGTGAAGAACAAAACCTTATTTTAGTTAGTTCTAAAAGAATAATCCTACGGTGTCTTGAAGCAAGTCTCTAGGACAGGTAGATTCAGTGTAGTCAATTGGAAAGAAGCATCTCTTAGGACAGCCTTAATTATTGATCTGTACCAGGGAAAAGGCAGTTGGGGGTTGCACAAAATTGAGAAGGGTTCATTTGAGGGAGTGCTGCTACCATTTTAAACTGATGATGCACATAGGAAGCAGGATTTATACAAACAATTTGTACACAATTATTGGTGCACTAGGTGAGGGGCCGCCTAAGGGCTGTGGGGTCTGGAGCACACCTATTAGGAATTCATGGGAAGTGCACCAGCACACAGCTGTGGAACTCAGAGTAAGGGAAGGTTCTAAGGAAAGGCTGGTCGGGGTCCTTGGTGACTGTCTGAGGGGAAAATAGGCTTAGGTCTGAGACAAGAACAAAATAGAACTCAAATACATGTTTAACTTTTTTCAGAGATTCAGGTGTTTGGAAAAAAAACAAAAAGCTCAGAGCAGGATGCATGTTAGAGTAGCCATATAATAATGATCACAGAGTTCATGCTTCTGGAAGGGCAGCCCATCCAGAAAAGAAGTGAAATACTCTGAGCTGCTGCTTTTGTTCAGAATAGGCTGCATGGTTTGGTGTAACTGTCACTGTATAAGGAGAGCTGTTGTACAGAAACAGTCATTGCATAAGGAGTGGCTGAAAAAGATGAAAACAGGTATGCTGGAGTTAGTGAAGGAAGAGAGGACATGGGAGCCATCTTAAATTGTTCAAAACTGTCATTTAGAGAACAGACTTGTAGTTTTGCACTGGAAAGCAAAGTCATGATAGACATTATATGAAGATGGAACTTTCTTCCCACAGAGGTGGTCATTTGAGAAAGGTCAACTATTTGGTTACAAGCTCCCTCCCCGTCATTGGGGTATATTTAAATAGCCACTGATCACCACTTTTCAGGGATTTCTTCTTTGGGTTGTGGTGGGATTTATTTTCAGTAGATTCTTAATTTTTATGTTTTCACTTATTAGGTTATACTCCTGCAATTAAAGGACAACTGTTACATGTTGATGCCACTACCAGCATGCAGTACCGGACCCTGTTAGAAGCAGAAATGTTAGCAGTAAGTATGGGGTATATGAAGATGTATATAGGTGCATAAAATATAAATTTGGTTTTAACTTTTTAATATAAAATTTTAATGACCAAGAAGTCATCAAATGGTCCATCTTCTTGTTCAAGAACCACCAGGTGCTCTTTGGCCCTAATTTGGAAAGAGGAGTAGATTCCCAGTGACGTAGACTTCCTCACACACTCTGTTGATCTGCTCCTAGAATGGGGAATGTGAACATAAGGCAATTAAATGTGGGGTTTTGGCCTTTAAAAATATGAGTAGTTGTTAGGATATTGTTTTTAAACTTCACTGTATGGCTAGACTAATTCTCTCTAATGTTGTAAATAAGATTGTGGTGTTTTTTGTTTTTTTTTTTTTAAAGGAATTACTTTAAAAATATTTTTATTGATTTTAGAGAGGAAGGGGGAGGGAGAGTTAGAAACATCAATAATGAGAGAGAATCATTGATCAGCTGCCTCCTCCACGCCTCCTACTGGGGATCGAGCCTGCAACCCGGGCATGTGCCCTGACCGGAATTGAACCTGGGACCCTTTGGTCCACAGGCTAATGCTCTATCCACTGAGCCAAATCAGCTAGGGCTATTTCTTCTTTTTTTTTTTTCTATATATTTTCTGGCCCCATTGGATTCTTTCTCAGGGTTTAATAATTCATTCTGCTTTTTACTTGATGAAGAAGGTGAAAGGAAGAAAATCTTAATACCCTGGATTGCTGCATAGTACAAAGAGAAAAAATATGGAAGTACTTATGACCAGAATTTCAGACTGGGGGACTCAGTAATCAGGCAGATAATTATTTTTTGTTAGGGTCAACAACAATAACAACAATAATAGAAACCATGTTGTAGAATGGCTGATATTCAGAGAGGATTCTTTTATACAGTATTATATCAGTAGTTCCTTAATTGTTTGCCTAAACAAGCTATTTACACATGATATATATGTAAGTTAAGAGGAAATGTTTGCAATTAACCAAGAATATATTGAGTACCATAAATGTATATTCAACTGGCATATTCAGCATTTTAATGTTTGCTGAGCTATAACTGATAAGTACTGCTGTGCAAAATTGCTGGTTCTGGCCAAGCAGCTCTTGCCTTTGCAGAATTGTCCAGCTTTGGCAGGTGGAATACAGACCTGTAACCACCACGCTGTCAAATGGGAACCCAGGAAGGCCCTGGGGCCAGACTTGTGTGTGACAGTATTCGTTGCATGCACTCTCTGCGCCTGAACCTCTCACTGACCAGGTTGGGCATGCAGAAGAGTTAAGGGCGTTGCTGTTATTCTGAGTTAAGCTCAGGTACAGTGTTGAAACTGTAACCTGATTGTTGTTCCTCAATTTTTTTTTATTTTATTTTTTTTACCACCTCATGGCTTAGTATTTCAAGGAACTGGATGTAACCGTGGCCACAGCAATATTAAAATCTCAAAGGTACCTTCCATTCTGCTCAGTAGGAAAATAAGTGTTCATTACTCACCAGTGTGTGTGTTTATTTCTGATGCTCTTCACATAGGGTCACATTTTAAACTCTAACATTTTGACTTGACATTGGTTTTCAGTTCCACATCATTGCCAGCTACCCCCGAGTATGGAATATGCCCCAGACGTGGCAGTGTGAATTAGAAGTGTATAAAGCCACCTACCATTTCATCTTTGCACAGAAGAACTTCTTCACAGGTAATTTTCTAATGAAAAAAAAAAATGCAGTGAGATTCATTACAGGGAACTGTTTTCTATTCATGTGAGTTTTGCTTTTAGATTCAGCCTGGGGATTTGATGACACAATTCAAACTTTTTTACTTTCACACTTTTTGGGCCAAGAAGATCAAAGGAAAAATTTAAATATAGATATGTTGTGCTCTCTTCCTACACAAAAAAGGAAAATATGAACCCAAAATTGAGCTGAAAGGAAATAAAAGAACCTATCTTAGGCTGGGCTGGTACTTTGATTCAGTCTAGTGGGGAGTATGATGGGGAAGGTGAACCAATTTCTCTTCCTGAATTAGGCATCAGCATGGCTTCATGATTTTGTTTTGATTATTGTAATATACAAACAGTATATTCAAGTAGTCAAATATGCTATGTTTGTATTGGGAGCCCCTACTTTCTTCTTGGCATGGACAATTTAGTTGGTGTTATCGTTCGTCAGAAAATTCCTTCATTTTTTGCAGCATATTAGGATAGCTACTCATATTTCATAAGTATGCAAACATGTAGTCTTGGTCTCTGAGTAACATAAATATTTCTATACTAGTGACACGGTGCACGAAATTCATGCACATTAAAAGGGGATTAATTAGAGGAAATAATTTAATATTGCTATTTGCCCTTTCTCTATAATAGAAGTGTCAGAGATTAAAGAAAATTAGTAAAATGTATATGAAAACCTTTCTCCTGTCAGAGTCTGGGGCTCACCACGGGACCCAGAGTCAAGTCCCCACCACCCACATGCACCTCAAAATCGCGTGAGACCCAGACCCGGCCAGCTCCCCCCCCAGCCCCCTGCATTGGGCTAGATCCAGACCAGGCCAGTCCCACTCTTGTCAAGCCCTGCTGGGCAGGGGGCATAGCCTCAGGTCCCCTTGCCCGGTGCCAGGACGGGGGGGCATGGCCTGAGGTCCCCAGCCCAGACCGGGGTGGGGGGTGTGCCTTGAGGTCCTCCGTCAAGCCCTGCCAGGTTGGGGACGCGGCGTGAGATCCCATGTCAAGCCCCACTGGGTGGGGGGCATGGCCTGAGGTTCCCCGTCAAGCCCCACTAGGCGGGAGGGCGCAGCCTCAGGTCCCCCGGCCCAGCACCGGGAGTGGGGTGCAGCCTCAGGTCCCCCGTCAAAACTTGCTGGGCGGGGGCACAGCCTGAGTTCCCCCGACCCAGCACTGGGGGTGCACCTTGAGGACCCCCTTAAAGCCCCGCTGGGTGGGGGGCACTTCCTGAGATCCCCTGTCAAGCCCCACCTGGTGGGGGGGCACCGCCTGAGGTCCCCAGCCTGGCCCTGGGGCGGGGGGAGCAGCCTGAGGTCCCCAGCCTGGCCCTGGGGCGGGGGGAGCAGCCTGAGGTCCCCTAGCCCAGCACCAGGATGGGAAGTGCACCTTGAGGTCCCCCATCAAGCCCTGCTGGGTCGGGGTGCGGCCTGAGGTCTCCTGTCATGCCCTGCTGAGTGGGGGATGCGGCCTGAGGTCCTCTGTCAAGCCCCACCTGGTGGGGGGCACTGCCTGAGGTCCCCCGGCCTGGCACTGGGTCGGGGGTAGCAGCCTGAGGTCCCCTATCCCAGCACCAGGACTGGAAGCACACCTTGAGGTCCCCGTCAAGCCCCACTGGGTGGGGGGTGCGGCCTGAAGTCCCCTGTCAAGCCCTGCTGGGTGGGGGACGTAGCCTGAGGTCCCCTGTCAAGCCCCACAGGGGCGGGGGAGGGCATAGCCTCAGGTCCCTGCTGATCACTCCTTAAGGCTCCTGATGGGAACTTGGCCTCAGCTGTGAGTGCAGCCATCTTTGTGATGGAGTGATGGTCAATTAGCATATTCCCTCTTTATTAGATAGGATAAAAACAAGTTACGTTTATTGAGACTTCGGTGACAAGTTTAGCTAAACAGAGTTGGTCTGATTTGCCAGGCTCAGTGGCTATCCCAGAGCACCTAATATTTGCTTGATTGATTGCTACCATCGTCCTCCCTCCCCCCCCTCCCTCCCTCCCTCTCTCTCTCCCTCCCTTCCTTGTATTCCTCTATCACTAGTTAGTGGAAGAGACATTTAAGAATAATTATTCACCTGTACACCCTGTGCTCTCTCTATAGTATGATGCTGTTATTAAAGATGGTTAGAGTTTTCCTTCAGAAGAGAGGGTAACAAAGAGTGTATTTATTTTAGATAGGACGAATAGTTTGAGTAAAAGTGCCGAATCAAAAATGTTTCTGAGAGAGAAAAGTGATAAAATCAGCTTGATGAATGATGGATTTGTATTGTGGAGTTGGTTAGTTCCAGAGATGGCTTTTGGTCATCTCCCAGCTGCTAGACATTGTGCTACAGAATAGTTGGAAGGCAGGGATGAGTCCCATTAGTTAGGTAAGGTGGCATGTAGAAGTAAGATAATATAAGGTATGGTGAACCACTGTGTTTGCTTGTTAAATAAAAATATATTTAAGGTAAAATTAATAAATGGAATTTTCTTTTCTCTATTCATAGACCAGGTTAATAGCCATATGCCTTTTGTTGTTGACAGAGTAAAACTCTACATTTTACTAATATTAATTTAAATTATTATAACTTTCGATATTAAATGTATTATTTTATTAAGAGGAATTTCTAATATCTTGCACAAACATATGTACATTCAATTTTAAATGAGTTCCTATGATATTATATAAGACTAGAGGCCCGGTGCACAAAATTCATGCAGGGGGGAGTGGTTCCCTCAGCGCAGCCTGCACCCTCTCCAATCCGGGACCCCTCGGGGGATATCCAACTGCCGGTTTAGGCTCAATCCTGGGGATCAGGCCTAAACCAGCAGTTGGATATTCCTCTCACAACCCGGGACTGTAGTGTACCCCCCCACATCCCGCGTTATTCAGGGTTCAGGTTCAGGGTTCGGGTACTGGAGGAGGCTGCACGCAAATGAAAGAGACTAGAAAATATTAATTTGGAAATATTGGGGGCTAGGCGGGAGCCCAGCTCAAGAGGAAGGACTCTGCTTTGCTCTGGCCTTGCAATCCCTTTTATTCAGGTTTGGGATCCACCCATAGCTCTTAGGCAGGCAATTCCAGTAATAGCTCCATGATAGCCCATCATCAAAGATTTACATACGACTAAAAGGTGGCAGTTGCTTCAGCTCCCTTTGTCTCAATTAGACAGTGGGTGCTTGGCTCTGACCCTTGCCAGAGCCTTCAAGGTTAACCAGCCTTCCGGACTCCTTGTCCACCTCTTTCTGCTAGTGAAGGCAATGGGCAGCTTCCAACATGGGACCACTGGCTCCTAACTGCTCACTTGCCTGCCTGCCTGATTGCCCCTAACTGCACCCCCTGCTGGCCTGGTCACCCCCAACTGCCCCCCTGCCAGCCTAGTTGCCCCCAGCTGCCCCCCCCTCGCTGGCCTGGTTGCCTCTAAATGCCCCCCCTGCCAGCCTGGTTGTCCCTTACTGCCCCCTCCCTGCTGGCCTGGTCACCCCCAACTGCCCCCCCCCCCACCGGCCTGGTCACCCCTAACTGCCCCCCACCGGCCTGGTCACCCCTTACTGCCCCCCTGCCAGCCTGGTTGTCCCCAACTGCCCCACCCTGCCGGCCTGGTTGCCCCTAACTGCCCCCCCCCCCCCGCGCTCGCCTGGTCGCCCCTTACTGCCCCCCATGCCAGCCTGGTCTCCCCCAACTACCCCCCCCCCCCCGCTGGCCTGGTCACCCCTCACTTTCCCCCTCTGCTGGCCTGGTCACCCCCAACTGCCCCCCCTGCGGGCCTGGTCGCCCCACGCAGCCTGCTGCTCAGTTGTTTGCTTGCCCCTCACTAACCCCCCTGCTGGCCTGGTCACCCCACGCAGCCCACTGTTTGGTCATTTGGTTGCCCCTCACTAACTTCTCTGCCAGCCTAGTCGCCCCACGCAGGTCGCTTAGGCTTTTATATATATAGATAAATTTGACATCTGATATTATTAAGTCTAATATTTTTTAGTATAAATTTCCATTAAAATTTAAAGAAGACTACTTTAAATATTTAATTAATTTTACCTATTATTATTATTATGTATTTTTTAATCCTCACCCAAGGGTATTTTTTCCATTGATTTTTAGAGAGAGTGGAAGGGAGAGGGAGAAACAGAAACACCGATGTGAGAGAGACACATCGATTGGTTGCCTCCCACATGCCCCCTGACCAGGTCTGGGAGCATGTAGCTGAGGTACATGCCCTTGACTGGAATCGAACCTGGCACTTTTCAGTCCACAGGCCAATGCTCTATCCATTGAGCCAAACTGGCTAGAGCTACCTATTATTATTATTATTATTATTATTATTATTATTATTATTTTTTAATTCTCACCCAAGGAGTGAGGATATTTTTTCTATTGGATTTTAGAGAGAGTGAAAGGAGGAGTGGGGAGAGAGAGACACACACACACAGAGAAACATCGACGTAAGGAGCTTTTACCTATTGAGATTAAAATAAAATACAGATACCAAAGGATAGGTACACTAATTATAGGAACACAGTTTTGAAATCAACAACCAGACAATACAAATTAGCAGTACAACAAATAAACAATCAACAAAAATAACTGACTGTAAATTCTTAGAAGGCCAAGTCTGTATTTTGTTCACCAGAGTCTAGAACAGAGTCTGACACACCGTAGACACTGGGTATTTGTTTAATGAATAAAACAACAGGAAAAATGGTCAACCCTATTACACTTAAGAAATTCAATTAAATGAGATGGCATCTTCCAGTTACCAATTATCAAGCTATCCTTCCAATCTCCCCCCAAAAAAGATAGAAACAGGGAGGGAGAGAAAGAGATAAAAAGAAATACACAGCCCAGCTGGTGTGGTTCAGTGGTTGAGGGTCAACCTATGAACCAGGAGGTCACAGGTTCAATTCCCAGTCAGGGTACATGCCCAGGTTGCAGGCTCAATTCCAGTAGGGGGCGTGCAGGAGGCAGCCAATCAATGATTCTCTCTCATCATTGGTGTTTCTCTCTCTCTCCCTCTCCTTTCCTCCCTGAAATCAATAAAAATATATTAAAAAAAATATACAGGATAGGGTACAATTAAATAGTCAAGCACACATTTCTCCTAGGAGTATATAAGATAGTGTAAATTCTACATAGAAAAAAATCTAGAAGGAAATGTATCCTCAGTGTTGGATGTGTGGGTAGTGGAATAACAGGTGATGTTTTTCTCTTTAATCTTCTACAATTTCTTTAATCACCTTTTAATATTTCAGTATAAGAGTTGTTTTTAGTTATAAATGAAAAATTCGTTTTTGACTGGTGTTAGAATTTTTACAATTTGTTTTCTGAATTTCACTTAATTTTAATGTCTGTCTCCCATCCTGATAACTTTAGATTTAATTCAAGATTGGTCTAGTGATAATGCTCCAGACATTTTTTCATTTGTTCCGTATACATGGAATTTTAAAATAATGTTTCATCAATTTGAAATGATTTGGGCTGCTAATCAACACAACTGGATTGACTGTTCCACTAAACAACAGGAAAATGGTAAGAACTTTTAAAAAATTAGGTTGAGTATTTTGTTCATCAAGACAAATACCAACAAATTGATATTGATTATATAGTTGTGATAGATACTGGAATTTTTCCCATTATTTTGTGAGACTCTCAGAGAAATATTTCAGAGTTTGTATTGGACTAAACATATAGTCTTAAACTTCATTTTGTTTAGGTATATATTTAAGGCAATTTTTATTTAAAAATTTATTGAAGTTAAAAGTAAATATTTTTTCTTTTTTTATAGTATATCTGGCAGCCTGTGGAGAAACACTAAATATTGATTTCTCCTTGCCGTTTACGGACTTTGTTCCAGTTACGTGTAATACCAAGTTCTCTCTAAGAGTACGTATAGTTGGATGCATTGTTTATCCCACAAGGTTTGTTAGTAAGTTGGATTTCCCAAAGCTTATCTTTATTTCTACCCCACCCCTTCTCAGCCCCCCACCTCCAACCTCATCCCTCTACCTCTGTCCCCTGGCCACCCGGAAGTAGTTTAGCTTTCCTCCATTGCTCGCTAACGTTTGTGGCACAGAATGGCCCTTGTCTCTTTTTTGTAGTTGACTATAGTGTTCTGCCATTCTCCTGAGTTTTTCAGCTTTCCCAAAGAAGTGGGGCAATAAGGAAACAATTCTGAGTTGATTATTTCTTAACCTTTGAGGCTGATCTATGTTCTTTTAAGCACCCATTCTAGCTATAATGTTTACTATGTTTATGCACTAGATTTTATACTTCCCTATATGTCATTCCTCATTGTAACCACAAACTCAAGCAATAGCCACAAATAACTTTCTGCTTTTTATCTAAAAGCCAGCTCGTATGCAGTCAGAATTTTGTGAAATGCCTAATTTTAGGGCACAAGCAGTCAGTAGTAGTTGTAGTATTATTGGAGGTTATGTGATAAAAAATAACAACAACAATAATAAAAGCAGCTAATACCTGTTAATCATTTTGTATGTGCCAGACACTATTTCCAGTGCTCATCTGTAGTCACTCATTTTATTCTGAGAACAACCCTCTTGAGGCAGGTGTTATTATTATCTGCATTTATGGACTAGGAGACTGAGGAGCCGAGTTTAGTAACTAGTCATGTAGCTAGTGAGTGGCCGAGGTGGAATTTGAACCCAGGCAATAGAGCTTAGGGTTCTACTTTACTGTGCTGCTTATTAAGAAACCAGGCATCAGGATGAAAAAAGATTAGGGAGCCTACTAATAAAAGGACAGAAGTGAAGCTGAATGAAGATCCTTTGATACAGCAATTCAGAATTCCTAAAAGCCAGTTGAAGAATCAAGAGTTATTAGAATCAAAAGAGACAGTCATGTTTTTTAAAAATATGTATATTTTATTGATTTTTTACAGAGAGGAAGGGAGAGGGATAGAGAGTTAGAAACATAGATGAGAGAGAATCATTGATCAGCTGCCTCCTGCACACCTCCCACTGGGGATGTGCCCACAACCCAGGTACATGCCCTTGACCAGAATCGAACCTGGGACCTTTCAGTTCACAGGCCGATGCTCTATCCACTGAGCCAGACCAGTTAGGGTGAGACAATCATGTTTTAAAAATTAGTAAAAATACAGAACATATTCCACCTGAGCCTATATTGGTGAGACAATTTTTTATATTTTACTGAATTACATGGGAAATATTCATGTATACCCATTGAAGATATCTTTTGTTTTTGTTTTTCGTTAATCCTTACCTGAGGATATTTTTTCCCATAGATTTTTAGACAGAGTGGAAGGGAGGGGGAGAAACAGAGGGAGAGAAACATCGATGTGAAAGACATATAGATTGGTTGCCTCCTGCATAGGATTGAGCCTGCAACTGAGGTACATGCCCTTGATCAGAATCAAACCTGGGATCCTTCAGTCTGTGGGCCAACACTCGATCCACTGAGCCAAACCAGCTAGGGCTGAAGATAATCTTTTTACTGTTTTCTGGAAACTATGCTGTTTATTATCCTTTTTTCTTAACATTGTAATCAGAATGTAGTTTTACTCTGTAAAATCTTACTCCAGTTATTTATCTGACTGTTCAATGTTAAATCAGCCATTTGGAATTTATGGTTTCTTTTAAAAAAAAAATCATTCTCAAGATTATTATGGAGAGGTTTGGCTGTAAATAGTAACTTAACATGTTTATGTACCTATTTTATTACTGTGGGTTATTATAAATTATTTTTTAGGGAGAAGATGTTGATCTTCATCTATTTCTACCAGATTGTCACCCTAGTAAATATTCATTATTTATGCTGGTAAAGAATTGCCACCCAAATAAAATGACTCATGACACTAGTCTTCCTGCTGAGTGTCAGAGCAGCCAGAAAACAGTTAAACCCAAATGGCGGAACCTTACACAAGAAAAGTGAGTACCTAACAGGAGGGACTTAAGTATCTTGTGTTTTTATGTGGAAAAACTATTCTTCAGAGTCTTTCCAAGAATAATAATAACTTTGATTATCTGTACCTGTTGTGTGTATATAGTGAAAGGAATAAGT
Source organism: Plecotus auritus (assembly GCF_963455305.1). Classification (NCBI taxonomy): domain Eukaryota; kingdom Metazoa; phylum Chordata; class Mammalia; order Chiroptera; family Vespertilionidae; genus Plecotus; species Plecotus auritus. Next base: position 41,081,883 of record NC_137773.1, read on the forward strand.
ACCTGACTAGAAACTTTATTCTTTACTTGTAAAGGGCTGGTTGGGTTGAATGTTGGACTGTCCCAAGTGTCATGCTTACAATCGATTATACATGGCATCCAGTTTACCCACAGAAAGCAGATGAGCAGCTAAAACAATCATGTAAGTGTTTTTTATATAATTTGTACTTTGAAACATCTGGTGTTATTAAAGACACAAAAAATGCATCTGTTCTTTTGACATAATTGTATACATTAAAATATTTTAAGGATTTTGGTATAATTATAGCTAACTTTCATTGAGCATTTACTATGTATAAACTAGTAGGCCAAGCTGTTTCCTGGCTTGCATTATCTCATTTGATCCTTACAACAACTATGAGCTAGTCAGGGGTCCTCAAACTTTTTAAACAGGGGGCCAGTTCACTGTCCCTCAGACCGTTGGAGGGCCGGACTATAGTTTAAAAAAAAAACTATGAACAAATTCCTATGCGCACTGCGGGCCTGGGACGAGTCAGTTGCGAAGCAGGACAGGCAGCGGCACCTGGCGGGCCAGATAAATGTCCTCGGCAGGCCGCATGTGGCCCGCGGGCCGTAGTTTGAGGACGCCTGAATTGACATTATAATTGTAGAGTTAAGGAAATATGCTCAGAAAAAGCAATTACCTAATTTTCTCAGGTCTGTCCCGCTAGAAGCAGCAGAGCTGAAATAACAATGTGTATGTCAAACTATATATTTAAAGTACTTGATTTTGGAAGTGTTAGTTTCTTTAATGCATTTGATAACTACCATAGTTATCCTGAAGCTTATGCACCTTATAATTGGGGTCCAAAATGGAATTAGAGTCAAATGATTACTCCTTTGTATTATTCCAGTGAGTTATGTCTTAAAGAATAGTTTTCAAAATTGTTCTTATGTATGGAGCTTGGTAGCATCGCACTGTATTTGAATAGCTGTTTAAAAGAAAACAACTGTACTTTAATGCCCAAGTATAGTTAAAGCCTAATCATGACCCAAATTTATGTTGCAGGGACTTGACGTTAACAGGAATTTTTCATTGATTCTGTGCAGTCTGATTCATGCATTTCTGCACATATTTCAATGAAGTCTATTTTGCATTAATTATTAGTTTTTCAGGTTTGTTTTCATTATATGCTATATGTATTATATCAGAGTTAATTGCTTTCATATTTGCCTTGAAGAACTTCTGAGAGGCTCTTTCCTCCCTTCACCAAACTTTTTGTTTCTGAACTTATCCCAGTGTCAGAAATGGAAGAAACAATGCTGTCTGTATTGAGGCCATCGCAGAAGACGTCAGACCGAGTTGTTTCTTCTCCCTCTACTTCTTCCCGCCCACCTGTTGACCCCTCTGAGCTGCCACCTGATAAACTGCATGTGGAGATGGAACTTTCTCCAGACTCTCAGATAACTCTCTATGGACCACTATTAAATGCGTTTTTTTGTATAAAGGTATGATTTTTTTAAAAGAACTTGTATATTTTTAAACTAGAGGCCCAATGCACGAAGATTCATGCAAGAATGGGCCTTCCTTCCCCTGGCTGCCGGCACTGCCTTCACTCCAGCCAGAGCGCCTCTTCGCTCTGGCCCGGAGCCGCCTTTCCACCTTCTCCTGCTGCCCAGAAGCCTGGAGTGGCTGGGGCAATGCGGGACGCCTGCGTCGTCACCATGGTGATGACACAAGTGTCCCACCCTGCCCCCAGCCGCTTGGTGCCTGAGTATGCAAATTAGCCCACCACCTTTGTTGGGTTAATTTGCATACTCCTGATTGGCTGGTGGGTGTCGCGAAGGTATGGTCAATTTGCATCTTACTCTTTTATTAGTGTAGATGTATGCAAAGCAGTTAATATCTAATTGGAATTTAGACCATTTGCAATAGCCAATTGGATGATTTAAAGTGTTGAGAATATATATGTTGAGAATAGATTATATAATATATATATATATATACATATATATACACACATATATATAGATATATATGTATCCTATATAATAAAAGCCTAATATGCTAAGTGTCTGGTTGTCTGTTCAACCAATCAAAGCGTAATATGCTCATGATATGCTAAGGCCACTCAAGTATTCGCTATGATGTGCACTGACCACCAGGGGGCAGACGACAGGTTGACCAGTCACTATGACATGCACTGACCACCAGGGGGCAGATGCTTTGACCGGTAGGTTAGTTTGCTGCTGTGGTTCGGCCGATCAGGACTGAGACAGGCTGGACATGCCCTGGAGCCCTCTCTTGGCCCCTCTCCCCAGCCAGTCCCACCCCCGATTGGCCCCCAACACCCTGATTGGGGATGGGGCCGGCCGGCCAACTGCCTGTGGCCCCTTCCTCCAGCTGGCCCCACCCCCGATGGATCCCTATCGGGGCGGGCCAGCCGGACCCCACCCGTGCACGAATTCATGCACTGGGCCTCGTGTGTGTGTGTGTGTGTGTGTGTGTGTGTGTGTGTGTGTACACACTAGAGGCCGGGTACATGCCATTCATGCACTGCGGGGGGGTCCTCTCAGCCTGGCCTGCACCTGGGTAGTGGGCCTAAGCCGGCAGTCGGACATCCCCCGAGGGGTCCTTGGCGCTGCCACTGCTGCATTCACCAGCCATGAGCCCGGCTTCTGGCTGAGCGGCGCACCCCCGCACCCCCCTGCCATGGGAGTGCACTGACCACGAGGGGGCAGCCTCTGCATTGAGCATCTGCCCCCTGGTGATCAGTGTGTGTCATAGCAACTGGTCATTCTACCGTTTGGTCGATTTGCATATTAGCCTGTTATTATATAGAATAGTATAGATAGTACTAGGTTCAATTATAAAATTATTTATTAAAGTCGTGTACTCCTCAGTTTATTATTGTTTTGAACATTTACCATGTTCTAGGAGTTGTGCTAGCTGCTAGAGATAGAAATGATATTGCATCTGCTCTCAAGGAGAAAAGTTAGGAGGGATAAAGCAGGATAGACATGGGTGGACAAACTTTCATTACATTGTACTTAATGCAGTAATATAAGTACAAGTTAATCTTTTATCTGAGGGTAATTGGTATACCAGGAAGAGTCTACCTCAAGTGAAACCATTAAAAACGGACTTTATTTCATGGTAATTAATCAAAGGTTTGTTTGGTGCTCCATCTTAACAATTGAAGCAAATATATGTAAATAAGTTTATTTCAGAATATCACAAATTTAGGTTCTGAAGAAATATGCACTATTTTTTGAATAAGGACTAAATCAAGTGTTGATTAATTTTGGTATAATTCTTTCACTGAAATTGAATGACTACAGTATGAGAGCACTTAGAGGTTGGTGTCTTTAACATGATTATGAAGAGAGGCTTCTTTAAGAACAATGGGTGAAGACTTCATCAGTTTTCTTATTCTTTTGATATTCAGCTCATACTTTTAAAAAGTCACCAATAATTTTTACTGATTTACTCTTCTTCATAGGTAACTAAGCCTTCCAGATCCTTACTTATCACTGAGAGGTTTACCGGAGACTTGAGCAGTTATCCAATGAAACTGACATTATTATCATGAAATTTTGCATTTTCCCAAGATTTTTCAAATTCACTTTCATTGTTTACTGCATCTGACAACCAAAGAGAGACTAATTATCCAAACCCTAACAGTCATGAGCAGTGGTGTTCCATGTGTGAGTCTAGTTTCATCAGTGCTTCCTTACACACTTCCTTTTGTGATCTCATTGCTGCAGAGGCTGGGATAGCGAATGCTTAGCTAGCAGAACCCATAACACACAAGGTTCTAGGAAGGTCTGCAATGATCAGGGCTTGGCAGGGAAAGACAGTCAAGGTTTGCTAGCCAAGACTGGGAGGAGAAGTGCTAGTTGAATGTTTTAGAAGGTACCTAAAATCTCATGTCAAGCAGATTTCTAAGTAGGACCTGTATTATTTAGAGGCAGGAAACAGAAGAAAAAGTGCTGGTGTTGTGAGTCAGTAGTTTGGGATTTTTATAGTCCAGGCACTATATGAAAAGATAGTAATTGACCTCATGTCTGGAATCCTAGCCAGAAAACAAATGTCAATAACTAGAATGCAGAATTTACCAAACATTGACTTGTTTCTAATATTGAAAAGATATAGTTAACAGTGTTAACAGGAATATTTTAACAACTTTTGATTAATACTGATAGATCAAATAGACAAAATACAAAATAATGGGAAGAAAAAAATTTTAATTAAAAATAAAATCTGATGCAAAGAAACAGAATATTATTAGTAGTGGGAACACTAATCATCATAATAAAAGGCTAATATGCAAATGGTCATCACACTGTCACACCGTCACAGCAGGGACCTGAGGCTGCATGGCGCCGGGCTGGGGCAGGGTACCTGAGGCTGTGCCCCCCGAGGCCATGCCCCCTGCTCCGGCACCAGGCTGGGGGACCTGAGGCCGTGCCCCGTGCCCCCCGCCCTGGCGCCAGGATGTGAGGCTGCATCCTCCACCCGGTGGGGCTTGACAGGGTTGGGGCCGGCCAAGTCTTGGTGTTGCCCAATGGGGGTGGGGCCGGCCAGACACTTCTATTATAGAGAAAGAGCAAATAGCAATATTAAAGTATTTCCTCTAATTAATTCCTTTTTAATGAGCATGAATTTCATGCACCAGGCCACTAGTTAATGCATAAGAAACCAGGATGAACTATGTGAAAGGAAGTTTTGGTAATTGTTTTATAACACATGTTTTTGTTAGCAATAACCAAAATTGGACATTCTTATTAAACTGTTAAAACATTCCTGATAAATATTCCAACTGGAATATATGAATTGTAGTACTTAGCTAGTTGGATTTAGCCAAATTGATTTTCAGCAAAGTGATCTGCTTCCCCCAAATGATGTCTCTGAGTATTATTTCCTCTACACTCTGAGAAGTACAATTGACAACTGTTGAACCTTATAAATCTTCAAAGAGTTCTTCTAGGATGTAGGTTGCAAGTTTTTGCTATAATTGGAGGTGGTATTATCATGAAGCTTTACTGCATAAACTTCTGTAACTTTGGGTCGGTTTTTTTTTGCTATAGAATATTTACTTGATAAGCAGCCAAGTAAGCATATGTCTTAAATATGTGTATCCTTTTTTTTATTTTAAGGAAACAGACCAGATGCTTTTAATGAAAGAAAATAGGTTAGGGAAATGCTTAGTTTATAAACTTTAGGCTGTAAGGTGAGAAGTTATTGTTACATATCTCTTTTGATAGCCATTTGTTCTTAATATTTATAGGAAAACTACTTTGGGGAAGATGACATGTATATGGATTTTGAAGAGGTTATTTCAAGTCCGGTTCTGTCCCTGTCAACGTCATCCAGCTCTGGATGGACTGCAGTCGGAATGGAAGGTGATAGAAAGGAAAACGAAAGTTCAGCCAAGTCAATTCATCCGCTGTCCTTGCGTCCATGGGATATTACCGTGCTTGTGAATTTGTACAAAGTTCATGGGCGTCTGCCTGTTGTAAGTGTTTACTTATCAAAATAGTCTGGAATATCATGTGAAATTCACCCAGCATAGGAAACTGTATGTATGTGGGCACACACATGTAATTATAGAAAAATTCAGATTAAAAACTTCTAAATTTATCCTTTTATCTCTATAAAGCTAGCTTATTTTCTTCAGAATGTGATTACTTGATCATTTATAATTTTACTCTTTCTCCTTTCACTTGCGTTTCTTCTTTGTTTTTCTGTGTAACCGGAACATTTTGACATGTTTATAGTTAGCTTGAAGGATATTCTAGGATTTTACATTTTGTTAGTCGTCATCTCCAACTCCAGACCAGTTTGGGGCCTCATGGTAGACCTATTACAAAACCAAGATTCAGGCTTGACCCTGGAGGTGGAATTGTGCCCCTGCAGTTTTGGATCCAGCATTGAATCCTGGTTCACTCTTTAAGGATGACTGTGGGCCTGTTGGGGCTGACTAGGAACAGGATTATATTCCCCAAAGAACCCATGGCCATTGGAGCCAGGCCAGATGTGGTGGGGTGGCCCTGAACTTTAGGCTGCCTACGGCTCCATGTTGTGTACCTAGGGCTGCACAGCAGAGAGGCCACCTCTGTGCCTAGTGGACCTAATGTCCTTACTGGGGTACCAGTGACTTGTATTTGTCAGTAAAGCCTGTTTCTCTTTTTAAAATTCAAAATCTCTTAATCATATAAATACAGTTTTTATTTTCTTGTACTTCCCTGGTCTTCGCCTTTTTCTATATTTTGATTATGGGGTTTTGTTTGACTTTAGCATGGAACTGCTGATGGTCCTGAGTGTCCCACAGCTTTCTTGGAAAGACTGTGTTTTGAAATGAAAAAAGGATTTAGAGAGACCATGCTGCAGCTTGTGCTGTCACCCCTGAGTGTGTTCGTCAGTGACAACTATCAGGTAACGTGAAAGTGAGTCGTGGTAGAGACTTAGAAATTTCTTGTTACTGTTTATAGGGTGAAAACATGTTAGCTTCAAGCACATGGAGTCTACAGCTCTATAAACTAGAGACGTTTCATTTAACCATAGTAAGAAGTTTTGTATGTGTGTATGGATATATGAGAATTTTTCAAGAACCTGTTTCATTTTCTTTCTGCTTTCCCTGTTTATGTGGTCCCAGACAATTATATATTATATCCATTGTTTTTAGAAATGGAAATAAATACTTTATAACTTTCTCATTTATTTATGGAAGGGAAAAATGTAGAAAATATTGGTGGATTCTGCTGACAATCACAACCTAAGTATTACTATTAACCAGTACCATAAATCTTCAAAACATGCATATCTGCATGGCCAATGATTTATTCTTTTCATCAGACATACCTACAAGATACTTCGTTAAAGCTTTCACTGTATCCCTGGGGCTCTTTTGGAAGAGAGCCAATGATGTTCATCACATGGGAATAATTTGTATTCCTGGGTAGATTATCACTTCATAATTATTACTTTTTAATGCCAGATGGCTTCTCTTTCTACCATTACTTTAGGGCTTTTCCCTACTTTTAGAAATATAAATGGATTAATACAAGGCAGGTAAATATGTAAGTGGGAAGGTGAATCTGGTACCTCAGATTATCAATGGATGGTGGAGTCTGTGTAGTAATTGTCTTGTTTCTAATAGCATACCTCCTTTTCACTGTTTTGCCATAAATGATTATATTTTCCTACATAGAATTTTAATTTATATTTTCATATATACATAGTAGCTGAAACTAACACTACATTCTTCTTTTGCCTCAAAATGTGCTTCCTTTTTAAAACTTTTATTTCAAAATAATAATAGATTCACAGGAAGTTGCAAAGTTAGTACAGTGAGTTCCTGAATCCCCTTCCTCCAGTTTCCCCATGTTGACCTTGTACATAATTATAGTGCAATATCAAACCAGGAAGTTGACATTGGTGCAATGGGTGTGCATATTGTGTGTCTACTCACCCCATATAGATTGTCACTGAAGTCATGATGCAACACTGTGCTATTATCAGGAAGATCTCACTTGCACAACACTTTTGTTTTAGCTTGCTGCAGGAACCTTAAAAACAACTCTTGTTCTCTAATTAGTGGATCATTAGAATTGGTTGATGTGTTTTTTTAAATTCTGGGAGGTGAGTGTGTGGAGAGGAAGCCCATCTCCTTGTTTTCAGTCTATTGAGGAAATTAATAAGGGTGAAGGGAAGTATCTCCTGAGGGCTGAGTTCTGAGAATCTTGTTTGAATATCTGGTTTCTTTTCTTTTTTTTTTTTTTTAATATATTTTATTGATTTTTTACAGAGAGGGAGGGAGGGATAGAGAGTTAGAAACATCAATGAGAGAGAAATATCGATCAGCTGCCTCCTGCATACGCCCTGCTGGGAATGTGCCCACAACCAAGGTACATGCCCTTGACTGGAATCGAACCTGAGACCTTCAGTCCACAGGCCGACGCTCTGTCCACTGAGCCAAACCGGTTAGGGCTGAATATCTGGTTTCTTATACCTGGTGACACTTGAAGTTTTATTTCCATCACTACATTCTCAAAAGACTGGACCAGATATAAAAAACATTTTATTGAGCTCATTATGAGAGGTCAAGTCCCACAGACTGGACTTTCCCCACCCCTCATCTAAAGCGATGGATGGATTATTGTGTCAGACTTAGGAAACTACACATTCTACTTCATGGTCACCTTTTGACGCATATTGGTTTCCTAGGGCTCCTGTAGCAAAGTATCCCACTTTGGGTGGCTTGAAACAGCAGAAATTTATTCTCTCACAGTTCTGAAGCCTAGAGGTCTGAAACTAGGTGTTGGTGGGCCTTGCTCTCTCTCTCTGAAAGCTGCAGGTAAGGATATGCTTTGCCTCTTCCAGCTTTTGCTGGTTGCTAGCAGTCCTTGGCATTACTTGTCTTGTAGACACTTCACTCAAGTTCTGCTTCCATATTCATATGGCATTCATGTGCCTATGTGTCCCCATTTTTCTCTTACTAAGACATGTCTAAGAAGGAATCCCTAATCCAATGAAATCTCATTTTGACTTGGTTGCATCTGCCAAGACCCTATCCTGTGTCCAAATAAAGTCACATTCACAGGTACGTGGGCTTGGGACTTGAACATACCTTTTGGGGGGATACCATTCACCCCATAACATGATGCAAGCCGTAATACAAATTTAGAATATAATCTTTATTAGTGTACTAGGTAGGCTACACCTTTAGGACAGGCCAATTTCCACATGTATTTTTAAGCTTAAAAAAAAACTGAAAAATTTTATACTGAGAATTATGGAATCTCTGTGCCAGAAGAGATCTTTACTGACCATCCTCCCCAACTCCCTCAGATAAAGCAAGGAAACTGAGGCCTGGAGAAGTTAGGCAATTTTATATATGGTTACACAACTTAGATGAAAATAAAATAAAACATTGATTAGAAGTTCTAGAGGTGTATTATAGTCATAATTTGAAACTTCCTTCTAAGAAGTCATTATGAATTAGATTTTTTAGCCCTTTTCCTTAAAACAATTTTTTAAGAACACATTTCCACAAATGTGTTGAAACAAGGAACACTAACTTTAAGTTGGCCTGCACACACACACTGAGAAGGCTGCCATAGTAAAACTCACTTGGGAAATACCTGTGAACTGTCTCAGTGTATAGTCGTGTGTTGGTGTCTCTAAGACCTGCTGTGAGGTCATCTGTGCAGGTACTTGGTCAGTAGTATCTGCTTTTGTGGTCACCCAGTTAGGTGCAGTGGGATACTTGATGACCAAGGCAGAAATGGTCTTTACCCTAGTCAGCTGGTGGATAGATAAATATGGAGGAAATTACCATTAAGATAAATACTTTCAAGTGTAAAAAGTGTTGCAAGGAGAAGTGTGAGGTGCTTGGTAGCATATCATGGTCTTGAGACAAGAACATGATAAAATATGCCTTTACTAACAAAATCTGTATGGAAGACGGCTTCCTGACCTAGTTCTTCATTTTATGGTCTTAATGATCTTTATTGTTCCCTGTTATTTTCTTCTTTTTAATATTTTAATCTCATGATTCCTGCCTTCCCGCAAGACATTGGCCTGTTATATTTCCTGCCAGTTAGAGTCTGGGTTTCTTTTTCTTCCTTAAGGCAGGGACCACTCTGAGAGCGACGTTTTTTGTAGGAGTTTGCTGTATTGCTTTGTAGCTGGGCTCTCATGGGTACTGTCACTGCAGAAGCTTTACTTAGACTTTCATGGGTAAAAGGCGTGTCAGGAGCTTGTGAATCCTGAAGCCTTATTTTCCAGATATCATGTTTTTTACTGTTTGTCTCTGGGGAAAAACAACTAGAAATCATAATGTAATTTTCTTGTATGTATTTCTTACTATCTTGTTCTTGTTTTCAGCAGCGACCCCCTGTAGATGACGCACTCAAGGAAGGTCATATCAATTTGTCAGGTCTCCAGCTGAGAGCACATGCCATGTTCTCAGCAGAAGGTCTTCCTTTGGGAAGTGATTCCCTAGAATACGCATGGCTAATTGACGTGCAGGCTGGAAGCCTCACAGCTAAGGTCACGGCACCACAGGTACGAGTGTCAGAGTACCATCTGCTACATTCTTTTCCTTTTCCTCCACTCACCCACTGCCCCAAGAGCAAGTTGTTTGAATGTCCGTTGCATTTCCACTAATGACATTCTGATTCCTGACAGTCACAATTTTTCTTAGCAATAGATGAATAACAGACAAGTTTCATTTTTCTGAGCCACATGAAACTGGTGAGTGTAATGTTGTATAGTTCTACATAGTACCTTAAAGAATTTGAAACTTTCTTTGGGAAAAACTTAGGCTGAGATATATATTGCACATATATGTATCATTAAGCTTATATTATTTGATTCTCCACTGTTGGAATAATCTTCTTTTGCCAGTATATAGAATAATTTTCTAAAAACTTTGCTTTTTTGTGTATTTCTTAACATTTATGATATTAAGGGTTAGGTAGCACGGTTCTTTACTTGTCATGTCTCAAAGCAAGATACCATCATTTGTACCTGCTATTAGTGATGTAGGGTGCTGGTTTAAAAAAATAGATACGAATTTACTGGTGTGTAAGCCTGGTTTAGAGGGCTAGTTGAGATCCTTTGGATAATTTCTCCCTCCTTTCACCATCTTTCCCACCGTGTATTTAGAAGAATCAGAGGCCTTAAAGATTATTTACTTCTAGAAATGGACCCTGAAATTTAGTAGAATAGTCATTTTACTGTAACATTTCACCTGTTGAGCCATATCTTTACGATAATATGCATGCTTAGCTGGCATTTCAAAAGACTGAAATGTGGCAGAAATGTACATACTCAATTTTAATAAAAAGTTACAGAGTAGGTATGAAACATATAATTGAGAGTTTGGTAGTAGCAACAAGATGAATAATGAATCGAAGTATCTTCTATATCTGAAAGAAATTGTTGGGAGACAGCAAAAATTAAGATTCTAAAAATAGGAGAATGAATGAATTGCAAAGGGATTAGAAATGGATACAAATAAATATAATGGAATGTATAAAAATGGACAAAAAATATTCAGTGCTCTCTGGCCTCATAACTAGCCTGTCCTAATTATCCACCATTTCCTTTCTCTCCATTTACAAGTAAAAACTGAAGCATATAACAAAAGCTTGTTTTCTAATGAGCTATGCCAACGCTGCAAGATTGGACACGATTCCTTTAACCTAAGGATTGCTAGACTCTCACATGTTTATAAATTGCATTTCTTAGAAAATGAAATACTTTCTTCTGCACTCGAGTCTTGGCATCACTGTTTTCTCTGAGATTCTTGATTCCTTAGGTGCTTTTAATGTTTATGCCATTCTTTGTATGTTTTAAAAGTGAAATTCATGTTTTCCAGTAGTTTAAATTATGTACTTTTTAGGTGGTATAATATGTATACCCATGTCTCAGTGTGTTTACTAACTCTAATCAATTACAGAATTTAGGGTTTTTGAAAATCTGAAGAGTTGATATATGGTTACTTAAGCTTTTATTTACTTAAACAAACAGAATCTTCAAAGTACCTGATTTCCCCAAATCGTAGTTCAATATGATAATTAAATACTCAAATTTCACACCAAAGCTTGGTTGATTATTAGGTAGAGAATTCTAGGTGTGAGGATTCCGGTTAGTCATATAAGAAGGAAGATATAACCTTGAAGAAAAGTACTTTAGAAGTTGAATTTTTCAGTTGAAATTAATTCATTATGGCAATGTATTTTGTCATTCATGAATGTAAAGTAACACAAGTTTATAACTGATGTCAAGGTAGAAAAATCATGATGTTGACTAACAAGTGGATTATGTAGCAGCATGTGTAAGATGGCGTTTGGGATCTTTCAAGCTATGTTAATATTCTTAATTAGCTTTTGAGCTCCGAGTGCTTGTTTAGTGTGCTAACATGTTGTCAACCTGTACTGCTTATTTTGCAGCTGGCTAGTCTCTTGGAGTGGGGGCAGACATTTGTTTTTCACGTGGTGTGTCGGGAGTATGAACTGGAAAGACCCAAGTCAGTAATGACATGTCAACATGGACTTGATCGTCGGTTCTGCGAATCCAAGGTATGTTGACAAATAAGATAGCAGCATTATAAACATTTAGGGACTTTTTAAAATGACCGATTGGGATACCAGCTTTAAAGCAAATGCACATAGGCACTAAGTAAACACTATAGTTCAATTTTTTAAATTAATAAAATTACTTTTGCAAATCGTAGCCAGTTGTTATTTAGTTGTAAGTATCGAAAATATGAGATAATTGCCTGACTGGTGTGGTCAGTGGTTGAGTGTTGACCTCTGAACCAGAATGTCATGGTTTGATTCCCAGTCAGGGCACATGCTCAGGTTGTGAGCTCAATCTCCCGTAGCGGGTGTGCAGGAGGCAGCCGGTCAATGATTCTCTCTCATCATTGATATTTCTTTTTCTCTCTCCCTCTCTCTTACTCTCTGAAATCAATTAAAAAATAAAAATAAAATATGAGGTAATTATTAAAACATGCATTCACAAATAAATGGAGATATGAAAATTATAACTTTTTAAAAAATATATTTCTTTATTGATTTCAGAGAGGAAGGGAGAAGGAGAGAGAGATAGAAACATCAATGATGAGAGAGAATCATTGATCGGCCGCCTCCTGCACACCCCCTACCGGGTATCAGGCCCACAACCCAGGCATGTGCCCTTGGCCGGAATCGAACCTGGCACCCTTCAGTCCGCAGGCTGACGCTCTATCCACTGAGCCAAGCCGGCCAGGGCTGAAAATTATATCTTATCTCTTACATGTTTGATGTCAATACTCAGATATTATTGCACTGAGTCTTTGGGATTGGCTCTATATTTGTGTAGAGAATTAGAAATTGAAGCCAGGGGAAGTTCAGATTCCTTGTGTGACACTGTTTGCAGACTCCTCTCTTCTGCAGTGTGATTAGCAGTGTGGAGCATTTGCCAGTTTTCTTGACTTAATTTATGCTCTTTCCACAACATTGCATGACCTTGACTCGGTCATTACAGCACCTTTAAGACCATGTACTGTGACAATGACAGGCAGACTGTTACTTTGAAGTAAATACTGTTCCTTATGAATTTGGGGGTGGGGAGCATTTGGAGGGGGCAGGGAGAAGTGTGCCCATTTCAGAAAACCCAGAAAACTCTGAAGTTTCAAAAGAGAAAAATAACTTACCCTATTCTATAATACAGAGATAACTATTGTTTAGTTTTTGTATTTTCTTTCCTGTGTCTTTATTCTTTTGCTATACGAAGTATATTTGTTTGCTAATATATTACTATAATTGAATGTGATTCATCCTGCTTTTAATTTTATGTCCAAAAAAATCTGTAACCCATGCTTATTTACCAATAATAATGGAAATAGCTACAATTTGTGATAAAAATTAGTTTTTCCTGCCTAGCCAGTGTGGCTCAGTGGTTGAGTGTTGACCTATGAACCAAAGAGGTTCAATTCCCAGTCAGGGCACATGCCCAGGTTGTGGGATTGATCCCCAGTAGGGGGCGTGCAGGAGGCAACCAATCTGTGATTCTCATAATTGATGTTTCTGTCTTTCTCTCCCTCTTCTTTCCTCTCTGAAATAAATAAAAACATTAAAAAAATTAGTTTTTCTGTTCTATACACATTGCCAGGCCCCAAGAAATTAATTCCTTAGTCATTTGTCAGCCAGTTAGTTTCTTATGGATAATTCACACATACTTACAGGCGTCTCCTCCCTTTTTTCTTTATTTTTCTTATTTTTTTTGTTAATCCTCACCCGAGAGTATTTTTTCCATTTATTTTTAGAGAGACACACAGAGAGAAACATCGATGTGAGAAAGACACATTGATTGGTTGCCTCCTGCATGCAGCCCCATCTGGCACCAGGGATTGAGCTTGCAACTGAGGTACATGCCTTTGACCAGAATCGACCCTGTGACCCTTCAATCTGAGGACCAATGCTCTAAGTACTGAGCCAAACTGGCTAGGGCCCTTTTTTTCTTTTTTAGACTCAAAGCTTTTATGTCACATTCAGTTTTATTGAGGCATAATTTACACGTAATAAATTCACCTTTTTTTAATACCACGTGTAAACAACCCCTCCCCCCATGGACTGTATATTTCTACAAGTGTGTGTATGTATTCAATATATAGGCATGCACATAGGCTCACACATAAATATGTGTATACATTTTTTTTTAATAATTCTTAATTGTTGAAAGTATTACATATGTCCCCTTTTTTCCCCCCATTGACCCTCTCCTGTCCATCCTTGGCCCCTTGCCCCAGTCCTTAAGCACCCTATTGTCTGTGTCCAATTATTCTTTTAAAGTTATACATTTCACATTTTGATGAGTGTGATATATACTGGTGTAACCACTAGAACCAATGAAGACCTCGAACATTTCTATCACCTTCAGTTCCTTCATGTCCCTTTGTAGTCAGCTGCTCTGCCATGCAACTGATATGCTTTCTGTCATTTTACTTTATTACTAGGGGCCTGGTGCACAGATTCGTGCACATTTAAAGGATATTAATTAGAATGTGGCTGGTGGGGTGTGACTAAGCAAGATGGGCTGGACATGCCCTGGAGCCAACCTTCCGCACTCTCTCCCCAGCCAGCCACACCTGGGGCGGCGCCAGGGCTCAAAGGGCGTCTGTGGAGTGAGCGAGGTCCTTCTGGCAGATGGGGTCCCTCAGCCTGGCCTGCGGGGATGGGCCCAAACCGGCAGTCTGACATCCTCTGAGGGGTCCTGGAGTGTGAGAGGGCACTCTGCAAAGTTGCTGTTGCTCGGCAGCTCCTGCATTGAACATCTGCCCCCTGGTGGTCATTGTGCATCATAGCTACCTGTTGGACAGTCGAACGGTTGGACGGTCGCTTAGGCTTTTATATATGTAGATTATTTTTGTTGTTGTTAATCCTCACCTGAGAATAGTTTTCCATTGATTTTTAGGGAGAGTAGAAGAGAGAAAGTAAGACAGAGAGAAACATCGATGTCTGAGAAACACATCAATTGGTTGCCTCCTGCATGAGCCCTGGTTCTGGGCCGGGAAGGAGCCTGCAACCAAGATATATGTCCTTGACTGGAATTGAAACTGGGATCCTTTGGTCCACAAGCTGACGCTCTGTCCACTGATCCAAACTGGCTAGGGCATGCTTCCTGTTATTTTAGATTTATTTGTTTTAGGTCTATTTTGTGTGGAGGAAATGTATTCTTTTTTTTTTTTATCAGTTTTTTTTTTTATTGTTAAAGTATTACATATAGTAGTACATATATCTCCTTTTTTTTCCCCCCATTGATCTTCCCCCCAGCCTCCACTACCCCCTGTCGCATGCCCTCATCCCACCCCCCACAGTGTCTTGTGTCCATGGGTTGTGCTTATATGCATGCATACAAGTCCTTTGGTTGATCTCTTTCCACCTCTCCCCAACCCTCCCCAGCCTTCCTGCTGTAATTTGACAGTCTGTTCGGTGCTTTACTGCCTCTGTATCTAACTTTTTGTTCATCAGATTATAATGTTCTTTATTTTCCATAAATGAGTGAGGTCATGTGGTATTTTTCTTTCATTCCTGGCTTATTTCACTTAACATAATGCTCTCCAGGTCCAACCATGCTGCTGCAAATGGTAAGAATTCCTTCTTTTTTATAGCAGCGTAGTATTCCATTGTGTAGATGTACCATAGTTTTCTAATCCACTCATCTGCTGATGGGCATTTAGGCTGTATCCATATCTTAGCTATGGTGAATTGTGCTGCTATGAACATAGGGGTGCATAAATCCTTTCTGATTGGTGTTTCTAGTTTCTTGGGATATATTCCTAGAAGTGGGATTACTGGGTCAAATGGGAGTTCCATTTTTAGTTTTTTGAGGAAACTCGATACTGTTCTCCACAGTGGCTGCACCAGTCTGCATTCCCACCAGCAGTGCACGAGGGTTCCTTTTTCTCCGCATCCTCGCCAGCACTTGTGGTTTGTTGATTTGTTGATGATTGCCATTCTGACAGGTGTGAAATGGTACCACATTGTCGTTTTGATTTGCATCTCTTGGATAATTAGTGACTTTGAGCATGTTTTCATATGTCTCTTGGCCTTCCTTCTGCCTTCTTTCAAAAAGATTCTATTTAGGTCCATTGCCCATTTTTTTATTGGATCATTTATCTTCCTTTTATTAAGTTGTATAAGTTCCCTGTAGATGTCGGAGATTAAACCTTTATCAGTGATAACATTTGCAAATATGTTCTCCCATACAGTGGGCTTTCTTATTGTTTTGTTGATGGTTTCTTTTCCTGTACAAAAGCTTTTTATTTTGATGTAGTCCCATTTGTTTATTTTCCCTTTAGTTTCCATTGCGGTATTGGTGAAGAAATTGCTTTGGCATATGTGGATTCCTCTAGTATTTTTATGGTTTCCCGTCTTATGTTTAAGTTCTTTATCCATTTTGAGTTTATTTTTGTGTATGGTGTAAGTTGGTGGTCTAGCTTCATTTTTTTGCATGTATCTGTCCAATTTTCCCAACACCATTTATTGAAGAGACTGTCTTGACTCCATTGTATGTTCATGCCTCCTTTGTCAAATATTAATTGAGCATAGTGGTTTGGGTCGATATCTGGGTTCTCTATTCTATTCCATTGGTCTATATGTCTGTTCTTATGCCAGTACCAGGCTGTTTTGATAACAGTGGCTTTGTAATACAGCTTGAAATCCGGTATTGAGATCCCAACTACTTTGTTCTTCTTTCTCAGGATTGCTGTGGCTATTCGGGGTCTTTTTTTATTCCAGATGAATATTTGGAGAGTTCTTTCTAGGTCTGTGAAATATGTCGTTGGTATTTTAATGGGGAGTGCATTGAATGTATAGATTGCTTTGGGTAGTATGGACATTTTAATGATGTTGATTCTACCAATCCATGAACATGGCATGTTCTTCCATCTGTTTACGTCTTCCTCTATCTCTTTATTCAGTGTCCTATAGTTTTCCACGTATAGGTCTTTTACCTCCCTAGTTAAGTTTATTTCTAGGTATCTTAATTTTTTTGGTGCGATGGTAAATGGGATTGCTTTTTTAGTCTCTCTTTCTGTAAGTTCACTATTGGTGTATAGAAATGCCATAGATTTCTTGGCGTTAATTTTGTATCCTGCTACATTGCCGAATTCATTTATTAAGTCTAATAGTTTTTTGATGGAGTCTTTCGGGGTTTTTATGTACAACATCATGTCATCTGGGAATAGGACAGTTTTACTTCTTCTTTTCCAATTTGGATGCCTTTTATTTCTTCTTCTTGTCTAATTGCAGTGGCTAATACTTCCAGTACTATGCCGAACAGGAGTGGTGAGAGTGGGCATCCCTGTCTTGTTCCTGTTCTTAGGGGAAATGGTTTTAGTTTTTGCCCATTGAGTATGATGTTGGCTGTGGGCTTATCATATATGGATTTTATTATGTTGAGGTATGATCCTTCTATTCCCACCTTGCTGAGAGTTTTTAATCAAGAAAGGGTGTTGATTTTGTCAAATGCTTTTTCTGCATCAATTCATATGACTATGTGATTTTTATCTCTCAATTTGTTTATGTGATGTATCACATTTATTGATTTGCGGATATTGTACCATCCTTGCATCTCTGGGATAAATCCTACTTGGTCATGGTGTATGATCTTTCTGATGTACTACTGGATCCTATTTGCTAGAATTTTGTTGAGGATTTTTGGCATCTACGTTCATGAGGGATATTGGCCTGTAATTCTCTTTCATTGTGTTGTCTTTATCTGGTTTTGGTATTAGGGTGATGCTGGCTTCATAGAATGAGCTTGGAAGTGTTCCTTCCTCTTGAATTCTTTGGAATAGTCTTAGGAAGATAGGTTTTAGTTCTTCCTTGAATGTTTGGTAAAAACTCCCCTGTGAAGCCATCTGGCCCCAGGCTTTTGTTTTCTGGAAGCTTTTTGATGACTGCTTCAATTTCTTCCATAGTTATCGGCCTATTGAGATGTTTAGATTCTTCCTGATTGAGTTTTGGAAGGTTGTATTTTTCTAGGAATATGTCCATTTCCTCCAGGTTGTCCAGTTTGTTGGAATAGAGTTGTTCATAGTATTTTTTAACAATCCTTTGTATTTCGGTGGGGTCTGTTGTTATTTCTCCTCTTTCATTTCTGGTTTTGTTTATTTGGGTCCTCTCTCTTTGCTTCTTGGTGTGCCTGGCTAGAGGTTCATCAATCTTGTTTATCCTTTCAAAGAACCAGCTCTTGGTTTTGTTGATCTTTTGTATTGTTTTTTTTTTTTGGTCTCTATGTCATTTCTCTCTGCTCTGATGTTTATTATTTCCTTCCTTCTGTTTACACTGGGCTTTTCTTGTTGCTCTCTTTCTAATTATTTGAGTTGTAGGGTTAGGTAATTTATTACCATTGTTTCTTGTGTTGTTTTTTTTGTTTGTTTGTTTGTTTGTTTGTTTGTTTTTGCAGTAGGCTTGTAGAGCTATGAACTTCCCTCTCAAGACTGCTTTCATTGTGTCCTATAGATTTTTGGATTGTTGTGTTTTCATTGTCGTTTGTTGCCATGATGTTTTTTATTTCTTCTTTCATCTCTCTGGTAACCTAGTCATTGTTTAATTGCATGGTATTTATTATCCATTTGTTTGATTTTTTTGGATTGTTTTTATTGTAGTTGATTTCCAGTTTTATGCCACTGTGATCTGAGAAGATGCTTGATATGATTTCTATCTTCTTGAATTTGAAGACTTTTCCCTGTGACCCAATATATGGTCTATCTTTGAAAATGACCCATGTGCACTTGAGAAGAATGTATATTCTGTGGCTTTGGGGTGAAATGTTCTGAAGATGTCAATTAATTCCATCTGGTCTAGTGAGTCACTTAAAATTGATGTTTCTTTGCTGATTTTTTGTTTAGAGGATTTGTCCAATGGTGATAGTGGTGTATTAAAGTCTCCTACTATGATTGTATTGCTGTTAATCTCTCCCTTGATATCCTCCAGGAGTTTTTTTATGCATTTGGGTGCTCCTATATTGGGTGCGTATATGTTTACCAGAGTTATTTCTTCTTGTTGGATTTTTCCCTTTAGTGTTATGAAGTGGCCTCTCTTATCTCTTGTATTTCCTTCACTTTGAGGTCTAATTTGTCAGATATAAGTAATGCTACCCCAGCTTTTTTTTTCATTTCCATTCTCCTGAAAATCCTTTTTCCATCCCTTCACCCTCAGTCTGTGTGTGTCTTTTTTTCTGAGGTGGGTTTCTTGTAGACAGCAGCTATATGGGTCATGTTTTCTTATCCACTCAGCTACCCTATGTCTTTTGATTGGGGCATTTAATCCATTTACATTTAAAGTTATTATTGATAGGTACTTGTTTGTCACCATTTTTATTCTTTATGCCTGTGTTTCTTCTTCGCTCCCTGTTTCTTCTTTTAACAGCAGACCTTTTAGCATTTCTTGCATTGCTGGTTTGGTGGTAATAAGCTCTCTTAGTCCTTTTTTGTCTGTGAAGCTCCTGATTTCACCTTCAATTTTGATTGATAGCCTTGCTGGGTACAGTATTCTTTGATTCAGACCCTTCCTTTGTATGACTTTGTATATTTCATTCCATTCCCTTCTGGCCTGATGTGTTTCTGTTGAGAAATCAGTCGCTAGTCTGATGGGGGTTCCTTTGTAGGTAACTTTCTGTCTCTCTCTGGCCGCTTTTAAGATTCTTACTTTGTCGTTGGTGTTTGCCAATTTAATTATAATGTGTCTTGGTGTTGGTCATTTGGGGTTCATTTTCCTTGGGACTTTGTGAGCTTCTTGGATTTGTGTGAGTTTTTTCTTCTCTATATCCGGGAAGTTTTCTGTCATTATTTCTTCAAACAGGTTTTCTATTCCTTGCTCAGTTTCCTCTCCTTCTGGAACCCTTGTTGTGCAGATGTTGTTTTGTTTCGTGTTGTCCCAAAGTTCCCTTAGGCCCGTGGTTGGCAAACTGCGGTTCGCAAGCCACATGTGGCTCTTTGGCCCTTTGAGTGTGCCTCTTCCACAAAATACCATGGCCTGGGCGAGTCTGTTTTGAAGAAGTGGCGTTAGAAGAAGTTTAAATTAAAAAAATTTGGCTCTCAAAAGAAATTTCAATCGTTGTACTGTTGATATTTGGCTCTGTTGACTAATGAGTTTGCTGACCACTGCCTTCGGCTCTCCTCCTGCTTTATAATTTTTTTTTTCTAGAAGCTGTTCTACTTGGGTATTTTTTCCCATCTTGTCTTCTTGCTCACTGATGCGGTCCTCTGCTTCTTCTAGTCTACTCTTGATACTTTCTATTGAGTTCTTTACAGCAGCGATGTAATTTTTCATTTCTTCTTGGTTCTTCTTCATTTCCTCTTGGTTCTTACTCATATTGTCGAATTTGTCTTCCATTCTTTTCATCCACCTTATGACCATTTCTCTGAATTCTTTCTCTGACAGGTTGCTTGCCTCCATTTCGTTTACTTCCTTTTCTGGTGGTGCCTGCTTTTCTTTCATATGCGGGCTGTTTCTTTGTCTCTCTTCTCCGGGTGTCTGGTTATGTGGTTGTCTCTCTCCTGCAAGGCTGGTCTCCAGAGGCCGAGAGCTGAGTAAAGCTCCTCACTTGCTTGCCAGTATATTAAATGTTTATACAGTGGCCTTAGCTGGGTTTAGCCCTGTATCCAGTCCAGGTGGTGTCAACAACCCTTACTCTCAAGACTGCATCCTTGGAAATCAGGAAATATATTCTTATAGCGCACTGTGCCACTAACAAGCAGTAATGTGCTGTTAGGCCAGTACTTATTCAGGGCTGCCATTGCCCTGGGAAGCTCATTGAAATAGATGGCTTGTATGTTTTCATCCAACCTAGACATGACCAAGTCTATGTGTTAGGAGTAAAACTAAATTAAATCTGTGTGGCTTGTCCTAGGTAGTACCATAAAATTCACAGTGATGTATTTGTGTGTGTGTATAAAACAAATATGTATGGAGAGCTCATAAAAAATCTTACAGCTTTAGACTATACTTTTTTTTATAAACCTATAACACTGTTAACTTTGATGATTCCTTTTGAGTTTCAGTAACAAGTTATATTCTGTCCATTTAAACTTGCTAATTGCCCCTTTTAAATGAAAATTGTACATAGATACTTGTGATTAGTTTTCTAATTTGGAGAGACTTTAATTGCTGATGATTTTGTTTATCATTATAAAAAAGTGAAATTTAACATACTGATTTTAAAAAATACACATGTGATCAGAATTTTGTTTGTGTATTTAAATAGAATTAACTATTCCATCTTTTTCCATTTTAGTTGAGTTGTATTCCTGGCCCCTGTCCAACTTCAAGTGATTTGAAATACACCATGACTCGTTTAGCGGTAGATGGAGCTGATATTTATATTGTGGAGCATGGTTGTGCTACAAATATAAAGGTACATGTTTGTCTGTTTCTTGGCCAGTGTAGTTCTTTTTCCTTTTTACCAAACTAGACCTCTATTTCTTGAAATACAACACACATTTATAATTTGCCATCTGACCAAATACTATAGAATTCTAGGAGATAGCTGTTTTCAACTCATTAATGGTCTCTTCCAGTATTACTTTTAAAAGGGATACTTTTCTGCTATTTTACTCTAACTGAATTATTATAACATTACTTTCTGGCAGAGATATAGACTAATAGCTTGCTTTTATGGCAGGGAAGTGAACTGGGTAATGTTTTTCAAAGATTGGATTTTGAATGCTTACAGGTTTTATACATTATGGTTCCTGCCTGGATCCAGAAAACATTTGTTTTCCACCTCTGCTTTGTGCATTATTGTTTAAAATCAAGCTTTGTTAAAAAATTTATTACTTATTATTCTAGCTTTCTTTCTTCCTTCTCTTGTTTTTCTTTGGACTATGTTCTATGTTTCTTTTATCCTTTTCTTAAATTGAATGTTTTTATTCTGTTATTTATTTTTGCTATTGCACTTTCCCCCTTTTTCCTTTCTTTTTCTTCTCTCTTATGCAACTTGAAATAATTACCTATTATGTAGTTTATTCTAAGTTGTTAAAAAATACAGAAACTAGAGTTTTGTTCCATTTTCTTCATTCAACTTTAGATGGGGGCAATCCGGGTTGCAAACTGTAATCTCCACAACCAGTCAGTTGGGGAAGGGATAAGCGCAGCAATTCAGGACTTCCAAGTGAGACAGTACATTGAACAGATGAATAATCCCAGAGCTGGGCTCCAGCCTGCAATTCTGCGGAGGGCCTACTGGCTAGAAGCTGGCTCGGCCACCTTAGGACTAATCACTGTTGATATTGCACTGGCAGCTGATCATCATTCTAAACATGAGGCACAGAGACATTTCTTAGAAACTCACGATGCCAGAACTAAGAGGTAAGTGAAATTTAAGATGAAAATTGCTAGATAATTATAGAGGAGTTTTACTGTTAGAAATGGAATCAGAGTATTTAAGTAAAGACCTAATATGATTGTGTCCCTACATGGTAACTCATTGACCTTCAACTTTGGGTGCCTTTGTGGATATTTGTTTCCAAGGAGTGTTGGGAGCATGTGTATTAATTTCTGATATAACCAGAAAAGTTATTGACCATGTAGGCCATTAGTTTATTAGTGTTTTCTGAAAAATACAGTTTTTTTAAAAAAATAATATTTTTATTGGTTTCAGAGAGGAAGGGAGAGGGGGAGAAAGATAGAAACATCAATGATGAGAGAGAATCATTGATAGGCTGCCTCCTGCATGCCCCCTACTGGGGATCGAGCCTGCAAACTGGGCATGTGCCCTGACTGGGAATCAAACCGTGCCCTTCTGGTTCATAAGACGATAATGAACCACAGAGCTACACCTGGCCAGGCCATATTATCTCAGTTCTTAATACTTCATTTAGAGTACTAATTACAAAATATTTGTAATTTTTTTTTCTAAAATAGAGCATTATTTTGATTTGATTAAGAAGTAATTTTTTACTTGGCCCATATTTATAATATTTTGGGTGTATTAAATTTGCCATGTGAAATAGGCTCTGAGATGCCCAAATCTATTAAACATAATCTATGCTAATGGTTTTGTCCATTTTTAGATTAAAGTTTAAAATTTTTAGTCCTTTTGAGAATATTCACTGTTTTTTTAAAACTGGATTTAAATTATTTTTATATTTGCTTCTTCTTAGCACTTTGGTTTATTTTAATGTATGCTATATGTCTCTTATTGTTCCTACTTATTTCCATCTCACTTACCATGGTGAGACTATTGTTTGTTTGTTTAAAATGGCAGAATGATTAAAAAGACATATCACAGTAAAATGAACCTTTGTGTTTACCGTGTCTTTTACAAATATTAATAATTAACTTATGTGTAACTAATTATCTGCCAAAAAGTTTTCTGTTCTTAATGAGTTTTTGTTCCATTGTTGTTTCTCATTTTTTTTGTTTGGGATTCTGTTCAGGCTGTGGTTTTTGTGGCCTGATGACACCCTGAGGAATAAGAGGTGCAGGCACAAGTGTGGCTGTCTCGGTGGCTGCAGATTCTTTGGTGGCACAGTGACTGGCCTAGATTTCTTCAGGCTTGAAGAGTTGACACCATCCAGTAGCTCTGCATTTTCAAGCACGAGTGCAGAGTCAGACATGTACTACGGACAGTCTCTGTTGCAGCCTGGGGAGTGGATTATTACCAAGGAAATTCCCAAAATGGTAGATGGTAATGAAATGTGCTAATCTTTTTCATCGTTATCCCTATGCCATCTGAGAGGAGTTCACTGTTACTGTGTTTAATTTAATTTTTTGAGCTGTCTCAGAGGTAGGATTTCATAGCCTGCCTTGTTTTGCAGGTGTTTTAACTAAAGCCAGATAAGATGTGAGTTTTTCAGATTTATGCAAGGCAAAAGTAGGTCCACTATTCACCCAGACTTATTCTAAATATTTCCTTTTATGTCATCATTTTCCTGGAAGCCAGCTTCCAGAGATATACTTAGGAATAGTTATGTTTTAAAGTAACGGTTGTTTTACCAGTTCACTTCAATAGGAAAACTTAGCAATAGTAATATTTATACCATTGGCTCCCTGTTATCAATTAGGTTGGCAAAATATTCTTATCTCTAAAATTAAACATGTCAAGAAGAGAAGTATGGTCTTTCCATAGAGTCTGTAGGATAACTGCAAATATATGTGTTTGATATGAGCAGTGAATGGTGTACTCACTGGATATTAGATTTAGATTTATCATGTATCTTTGCTCTAAAGACTTCAGAAATGGATTTTCCTCTGGGTTTCTTAGTTGTATGTTCCTAAAATTAAGTGTAATAATTATTGCTTAAGTTTCTATGCTGTCAACAAATGAAATGTAGAAAAGTCTTGATATTTCACCAATATTTAGTCTTTTTTCCTTTGTTCATTCAAAACCATTAACTTAGCACTACCTTAGTGGAAAGAGCTGGACTACATATCTACATATGCCTAATTTCTGTTTAAGTGACTTTTCACTGAATAGTAAGATAGAAGTGTATACACATTATTTTAAGGTTGTTTGACTTCAGCAGTTTGACTTATAAAAGCAGATTATCTTATAAAATCAGCAAACACTGAAACTTCTTGACATGGAAAGGAAGTTGCTAAGTACAATTTACCTTCAGTTAAATCGTCTTCTTAAACTATTATCTACTTATATTTGAATAATGTTTGTTTTTAAAGATTTACACAGGCATTTTCTCACTTAATCCCCAAACTACCATGTGAGTTGTATATCATCCCAGTTTATAGTGAATAAACTGAGGCTCATCACTGAGACTAAGGTGCATGAAGTCATATAGCCACGTACATGCCTGAGCAGAAGCTAGAATCAGCCCCTCCCCCATCACGTAACCTCATAGGGCACTTATCACAGACCTGAGGATGTGTTCCAGATAAAAGAAAACATGATAACCAAATGCAATCATGTACAGTCCTAGATTGGATCCTATACTGGAGGGGACAGAATGCTCTAAAGGACCTTATTGGGTTAGTTGAGAAAATTAGAAAGCATGTGGTAGTAATCTCTATAAATACTAAATTGTTAAGTCAGTAACTACATGGGGATTATGTATTATCCTTAGGAAATAAGCCCTTGAGTATCTAGGTTAAAAGACTACAATGTCTGCAAATTTCTCTCCAAGGGTTCAAGAAGTATTATGTATATTATATGTAAATAGAGTAAATGGGGCAAAGCGTTTAAAATAGGAAATTCCAAGTAAAAGATATATGGTGGCTTTGAGCTTATTCTTTTTTTTTAATTATTTTAAAAAATATTTTATTGATTTTTTACAGAGAGGAAGGGAGAGGGATAGAGAGTTAGAAACATAGATAAGAGAGAAACATCGATCAGCTGCCTCCTGCACACTCCCCACTGGGGATGTGCCTACAACCCAGGTACATGCCCTTGACCAGAATCGAACCTGGGACCCTTCAGTCTGCAGGCCGACGCTCCATCCACTGAGCCAAACTGGTCAGGGCTTGAGCTTATTCTTGAAAGTTTTCTGTAAGCTTGAAAAATTTCCAAAGCAAAGAAGACAAAAATTCACTGTCTTTGGATTCTGGATCCACACTTAGGCAGATACTTTGCTTTGTGAAATTATATACTTGTGCTTTTAAAAAATCATTATACTTAAAAACAAGAAATTGAATTAAGTTGCCATGTTATTCATAAATTGCTTTTGAAATTACTATGTTCACATAACCTGCTTTTGTTGGTTGGTGTAGGTCATGTGAACAGCATGAAGAGGAAAGAATGGGAGAATAAATCAGGAGGAATGGAAGTGGAGAGGAAGACTCAGCACCTGAGCCTGCAGGTCCCCATGCGCTGTCACAGCTCGTCCTCGTCCTCAGATGACAACAGCAGCTCCAGTGCGGCCCAGCCTTTACTGGCTGCAGACAAGGAAAGCCCCTCTTCTGTGGCTGATGACCCTGTGCCTCAGAAGGAATTCCTGCATGGAATGAAAAGAGATGACGGTCCAGTGAGGTCAGTTACCAAGTAGATGTGGGAACTTGCTCACAATGGGATTATAATTGCTTCAAACTGTGACCAGAAAAACTTCTTTCCTGTCACCTCACCCACTGTAAAAAATGTTTTTCTCCTCTTGAACATGTTTTTAAATGTCCATTTGCTGTTGTCTCTTTGATTATAAAAGTAGAACATATGTATTCATAACAGGTATTAGGAAAATACAGAAAAGTATGATGACAATAAATATTTCTTGTCATTCGACCTCTCAGAGTGAACTCTTGTTAACCTTTGGGCATTATCCTAGACTGGTAAATATTTTTGTCCTCCTCTTTCTATAATGAGGTTGACTCCTCATTTCTTGAAACACACTTTCCTCTTGACTTGATGGCACATTTTAGGTTCTCCCCCTTCCCCTCAGCTAGTCCTTCTCAGGTTCTGTTTCCACATCTTCCATTTTTTCCTCCCTTCTTTTTCTTCCTCTTACAGCGACCATTTATGAAATGTTGCTATCCCTCAGAACTCTTTGCCCTTTCCTTCATTCTCCATACTGTCTCCCCAGATGGTCTCTCTAACTGTTAGGCTTCAATTATGATCTGTAGCTACCATGTTTAAACTCCAGGCAAAGCCTTTGTCTCTCTAAGCCCAGTTACCTTCTTGATATATCTGCTTGGATATTACACAGTGACCTCAAGCTTGGCATATGGCCTTGTGCCTGTCATGGTCAGCTTGCTTTGCTTTAGTAAATGGCACCTCTACATCAGTTGCCAAAGTTAGAAGTATTGGGGTTATTTGATTTTTTTTCTCTCCAAGTTCTCTCAGTTAATCAAAGGTCTCTGGTGCATTTTCTTGGACAAGCTTTTAAAGGATATGAAAAAAATAACACCACCTAATGAATAGATTAGTTTTCATGGATTATGGATAGATAATATTCATGGGTTTCTTTAAGTTTTGTTGTTTTTGTTTTACGCTTCCTCATTTTTGGGAACTATATGGGATATGAACACATTGCATTGTTTTGATACTTTGTATGGCTAGTTTATTGTGAAATTTTAGATTTTCATTTGTTTGTAAAAGAAATGATTAAAATTACTAAAAGGATTTTATAAGTACTTTTCTTTATATTTAGAGTAAATGATATGATATACAGCAAAGGGTAATAGCTTTGTTTTCTATTTTAGTGTTCCTACAGAAATTTCAGGAAATAGCCCCGTGTCTCCTAATACTCAGGATAAGTCAGTAGGTCAATCCCCTCTGCGGTCTCCCTTGAAACGACAAGCCTCTGTATGTTCCACCCGACTTGGAAGTACCAAGAGCCTGACTGCAGCTTTCTATGGGGACAAGCAGCCAGTCACAGTTGGAGTCCAGTTTAGTAGTGATGTCTCCCGAAGTGATGAGAATGTACTGGACTCACCAAAGCAGAGAAGAAGTTTCGGTTCCTTTCCATACACACCATCAGCGGACTCTAATTCATTCCATCAATATCGATCAATGGATTCCAGCATGTCAATGGCTGACAGTGAAGCCTATTTTTCTGCCGCTGAAGAATTTGAGCCCATTAGCAGTGATGAAGGCCCTGGGACCTATCCAGGTAGAAAAAAGAAGAAAAAGCAGACTCAGCAGATTGACTACAGTAGGGGTTCCATTTATCACAGTATCGAGGGACCACTCACTGGCCATGGAGAAAGTGTTCAGGATCCCCGAACTCTGCCATTCAAAACTCACCCTTCCCAGGCTTCATTTGTTTCTGCACTAGGTGGCGAAGATGATGTTATAGAACATCTGTATATTGTAGAGGGTGAAAAAACAGTAGAGAGTGAGCAGATCACTTCTCAGCAACCAGTGATGAGTTGCTATCAGACTTACCTTACTCAATTCCAGGTGGTTAACTGGTCAGTGAAGCACCCAACCCACAAAAGGACCTCCAAGTCCTCCCTGCATCGGCCCCTTGATCTTGATACACCAACCAGTGAAGAAAGTTCATCATCATGTGAACAGTTCTCTGTTCCAACTTTTAAGGTATAAATCAAATCATTAGTTTCTACACTGATATATTTATTTAGAAAAATGGATTTTGTAGATGTTTTCATAATTAGTCATTTTAGCTACCTTTCTGAAATTAAGGCTTCATGTATGATAGTAGGTCTCAGGGTTAGTGGTGGGAATTATAAAGTGAAGCATATAAAATTGAGGAATAGTTAGACTTGATAGTCACAATATTAGTCAATAAATGTAATAGTTTCTATAACAATGTACTATTAAGATTAGGATCAAGTCTCTGTGAATCCGTATTTTCTGTCTTAAAAATAAATTTTGAAATTGTTTTTTGATAGTTGGTGTTCTAATCCATAACTGCTTCTCTGCAAATTCAGTTCCATTCACTTGAAATTTGATGTCTTATAATTTAGTATGACTGGCTATTGGCCACTTCTGTAGTGTATTATTTAAATGGCTTTTTAAAGAAGAGTTAAAAATAAGTTAAAGTAAATGTAGTAACAATAGTCAATATGAAAACTATTTTATAAAATTATACATTTATAAGAGAACTAGAGGCCCAGTGCACGAATTCATGCATAGGTGGGGTCCCTCGGCCTGGCTGGCAATCAAGGCCTATGGGGGGGGGAGGCTGGTGGGCAAGGGGGAGGGACCACGGGAGGTTGGCTGTGGGAGCGCACTGACCACCAGGGGGCAGCTCCTGCGTTGAGTGTCTGCCCCCTGGTGGTCAGTGCGCATCATCGTGACTGGTTGACCAGTCATTCTGGTTGATCTGGTCTTTCGGTCATAATAGTCACTTAGGATTTTATTTATATAGATTTGTTATGGGTTTAGACCAAAATGAAGCATACGAAATCTTATGGAACTGATTACATATACATATGTTTATATTTAAAGTGTTTTAATGTATTCATTCTTAATTCATATATTATTTACCACCGTGTGCCCAACATTTGATGAAGGAAACTATGGCGCTTATAGTTTAGGGGACAGAGACACAGTTAATAGATAAATGGATAAGTATATGATTACAAATTGAGAAGAGTCTTATGAAGATAATAAAAGAATACTGGGATGGAGAATAATAGATTGTATTGACAAGACAATTAATACTTAAACTGAGGTAATATTTAAACTGAAACTTAAGGGATGAGGAATAGTTGAGGATGAGAAAACCTAGGGCCATTACATTCAGGGCACAGGGATCAGCCTCGCTGAATTGCTAAGGAGGGAAAGAAGTTAGTGTGCTTGAGACCTGGAGAGGTAGCAGGGATCTGCTCCTGATGAGCTGGACACCTGAACAAAGGTGACAAAACAGGTATCAGTAGTTAGAATTTTATTTTAGTTTCATTGAGAAACTTGCAAGAGCTCTAAGGAAATGTGATGTGATGTGTACTTTGTGGAACTGCTACTAAGTGGAACTGAATTGTCATTAAGCAAGAGAGGAAGTGGGGTGACCATTTACTTAGGAGACTGTGGCAGCAGTCTGTGCAAGAGATGACAGGTTTGGGCTTATGTAATACTGGAAATGTGATAATGGAATTGAATATCCTTACAGATATTGAGATATATGTATATGTGTGCAATATATGTTGAAGGAAATGGAAACATTAAAAACAGTTAAAAAGTTTTGGTTTTAAGATTGTGCCCATTTCTCTTCTTGCCCAGGATAAATTGCTCATGCTAAGATTTCAAAATGTTCTTTTTATTTCATATGAAAATATGTTGGTTTATGAATTTTCCAGTATAAAACTAAATGGTACTTGCTGTGCAGAATAGTACCTGAGAGATTAGAATTATTTTAGTATTTTCAATAAATCTTTTAGGTTTGATTAGGCAGTCAAATGTCTGGAGAAAATAAGCCAAGTAATTCATATCTTTAGATCACTTTAAAAATAGAACATAGGAAGTAAGAAAGTTATTTTTCTCCATTAAGTCTAAGTATATGGCTAACATTTAAAAGAGTTCAGTTTGGTTGTTCAAGTGTATTGTTTATATTATTTATCTTTCATTAATATTACAATCCAGCCTTTTCTATAATATAATGTTTCTATGGATTCTTTCCCACTTGAAAGTTGATTTTGCCAGGAAAAGATTCTAAAATTAGCTTAAAATTAAGCCCAGTGTAAATGGTGTTCCAGAAGACAGACTTGGGAGCACTCGCAAGTGCTTTCTTTGTTGGATAGTTTTTTACTCTCACTGCTGAGTTCTACAGCCCTGTCCTGGCATTTGTATGAATAAACTGAAAATGAAATTTCCAAATAAATATTTTCTATGATTTTTTCAATTTGTCTGTGAAATATTTATATCATATCTGTGAAAATCATATTAACAAGGTAATCTGGATATTCACAAATAATCAGTCTATAGCATAAAATTAGAGGATAATTAATATTAAAATTCTACTCTTTAAGCAAAATTTTATATTTTAGGTGATCAAACAGGGGCTCACAGCTAATTCTTTACTAGACAGAGGAATGCAACTTTCGGGATCAACTTCAAAGTAAGTAAAAATTATATACTTTTAAAGAGTAAAGTGTTTTTCTTGATTATAATATCCATAAAGTTTATTCTAAAGAATAACCATTCTTTAATTGACTATAGACTTTATTTTATGAATAAATTACCACAAATAATTCAGCTGTTTGTCTGTGATGGCTTTGCCTACATTATAAGCAGTCAGTGGCATTTCTTTTAGCATACTATGCAAGCCATCACTGGCATAACAAGACTGGAAACTAGTAAGAAATCAGAACTGAAGTTTTCATTTTTGGAAAAGCTCCATCAAGTAAATATAATACAGTCCCCCCCCCCCACTTGATATATTAACCATCTTTGATCAGTTTTTACTTTAGTACCTCATTTGTTCTGTCTTTGAAAAGTATTTGGGAGATGAAATGTCTAGTCCAGTTCCATGAAATTTTCAGTTGAAATAAATGTAGGTTTAAGCAATCACTCATCTTAAGGAAGCTCCAACTCCTGCTATTTTTCATGGTCTTTGTAATATGTACTTTGGTGGTTACATTGTACAGAACACCATATACTCCTTTGGAAAAGAGAGCTGTTGATAGCACAGATGACGAGACAGTAAAGGAAGAGTGGACCCTGGATCAGCCCATCTCTCAGACCAGGACAACAGCCATAGTTGAGGTCAAAGGAACTATTGACATTGTTCTAACTCCCCTGGTGGCTGAAGCTTTAGACAGGTATTGATTTTGTCTAAAACTGTAACTATTATTTGATAAAATGACAAATGTATGTTATATTATGATTAGTATATGTGATATCCTATATGATAAAACCCTAACATGCAAATCAACCGAACGGTGGAACAACCAGCAGAACGA
This sequence comes from Plecotus auritus, assembly GCF_963455305.1. NCBI lineage: Eukaryota > Metazoa > Chordata > Mammalia > Chiroptera > Vespertilionidae > Plecotus > Plecotus auritus. The sequence continues at coordinate 41,113,133 of NC_137773.1, forward strand.
CCGCTCCCTATGATGCACACTGCCCCCTGAGAGAGAGGCAACCGACGGTGGCAATCAGGGGGCGGGGCGGGGCCAGCAGACAGGCAGTACCAGACTGCCAGCCAAGGTGGGTGCCAGCGGGGCCCCCCTGATCGCCCTGCCCGCCAAGTCGCCCCACAGATGGCCCTGATCGCCAGCCAGGCCTAAGGACCCTACCCTATATATTGGGAACAGTCTCTTAGATTTAAAAATTAAAACCTGGCAAGGCTACTCTAACACTGAAAAAACAGGATGATGCAGCGATGACATGCATGGACTCTGGCTTGCACATTTTGTGGTCAGCCCTGATTCTGACACTTACAACTGTGTGACAAAACCAATTGCTTAACTTCTCTCTGCTTCAGTTTTTCCACCCATAAGATGGGGAAAATGGTACTACTGTCTCAGAAGAATCATGTTATGTATTACTTTTTATAATCAGGGCAAAAATGTAGCTGCCCGTACAACAGCAAGATGCCTTTCACCTGTATGAAAAGTATGGTCACTGGTACATGTAGCATCCCAGATTGTGAGAGGGATGTCCGACTGCCAGTTTAGGCCCGACATCCCTTTAGGGGTCCCGGATTGCAAGAGGGTGCAGGCTGGGCTGAGGGACCCCCTTCCCCCACCCCCCATGCATGAATTTAGTGCACCGGGCCTCTAGTATGTTCATAAAGAAGAATGTTGATGATGGCTATTTGATTGAACAAAAAGGAAGATATGTTTAAAAATGTCTGTGTTTCACTTAGTTATCATTTGTTACTTTTCAGTCCAAATAATTATATTGCAATGTTATAAGAATTACTAGAGGCCGGTGCATGAAAATTCATGCACTGGAGAGGTGTCCCTCAGCCCAGTCTGCCCCCTCTCACAGTCTGGGAGCCCTCAGGGGCGGGAGGCAACCTGGCAATCAGGGGAAGGTGACGCTTCATCACAGCTCTGTTGCTGCCACTACCAGCAGCACAAACCCCTGGTTACCTGAGCCTTGGGCGGCCCTAGGCAGCTGGGGGGCTGAGGGGACTGGGGGACTCTGGAGGCAGGGGCTGAGGGGACTGGGTGCCACCATCTTGTGGCTGTGGGTGCCTCCATCTTTGAGGGTGGGGCAATCAATTAGCATATTCCCTCCTTATTGTCTGTGGGTGCTGCCATCTTTGAGGGTGGGGCAGTCAGCATATTCCCTCCTTATTGGGTATGGGTGTCGCCATCTTGGAGGGTGGGGCAGTCAGTTAGCATATTCTCTCCTTATTAGGTTGTGGGCACTGCCATCTTTGAGGGTGGGGCAGTTAATTAGCATATTCCCTCCTTATTGGCTGTGGGTGCCACCATCTTTGTGATGGTGTGAGGGTCAATTAGCATATTACCTCTTTATTAGATAGAATATTACATTATAGTTTTCATTTTTTTTGCTTTTCGGTTGATGAGCATAAAATGATCAAATACCCAGTAACTAATTATTATGTTTGATATTATTACTACTATCTAGTTTATTTAGGGAGACAAAATGAACATGAGTAAACTCTAGAATATAATGTAATGGAACAGATTCAGTAAACTAAAGTTTCTCGTTTTCTCTTTCTTCTCCTGCAGATATATCGAAGCGATGGTTCATTATGCTCATACCCGCCATCCAGCTGCAATTGTGGATGACCTTCACGCCAAGGTCCTCAGGGAAGCTATGCAAAATAGCAGGACTACCTTCTCAGAAAATGTAAGAATATTTTATCCAGTTAAGTATGGCAAACTGAATATTCTTCATGTGCACATAATAATCCAAACTTGAAAAAATGGAATGTATTAAAATTTTGTTAGTCATTTAAATTGGAACACATGGACGTTTCTAAACAGTCTTTATATGTCAGTGGCTCCATAAGAGATGGCATATAGAACTATCTTATGGATTAAATAGTAGTCAACTATTTATTAAAATGTGGCTTTATTTTTTCTTTTATTTCAGAAAGTAGCTTAATTTCAGGCCTTCCCTAAGGAGCGTTGGTCCCAAGTGAACAAGTGCTCTCTAGGACTGGTGCATTTCTTTTCTAAGAAAGCAAGCTGCATATTATTTTGACTTTCCTCTATGATTAGATAACTTGACTCCTAATATTTTTGAGATTATTTTTGTTCACCTCAATGAGTCAAGTCACTGCCCTCTGGTGTGTGGTATTCTATTTATGCCATGGTCCAAGCACAAAGCCATTTCTTAGTGGTCACTTCCTGATGCTCTTCTAGTGACTCTCCGCTTCACTTTCAAATTTATCTGGGTCATATTTGGACCATGGCCCAGAGGCAAAGTGCAAGTGAGGCTGATTGTTTTTAGTGGTCCACTTATTCAAAATATATTGGTAGTTAGAGTAGAGGAGTACAGATCAAATGAAATTTGAAAATGTTCTCAACCAACAAGGAGTTAGTTATAAGAAACCAAATCTGCCCCTCAAGTAAGTAGTAATTTAGCAATCATAAAAAATACCCATTATTATTATACCATTTTTCTGTTTCTCTGTAGGCCGATTTCACTTGAGTATGTATCACTTCTCTCAGCCCTGAAGCTGCCAACCTATTTTGGACTTTAAGACTACTAGGGGTGCTAACCCAATGGCAGCTGGCATACCCAGGGGCATAAAGGAGCAGAGTGAATGAGCAGGTCGCTGTTGCAGATGATGTGGAAATTATGAAATGTTTGTGAAATAATAATTTTACTTGCACTCTTTTTAGTTATCTTCCAAACAAGATGTTAGAGGAACAAAAACTGAGCACACTATTATAGGAATGACTAACCAAGGACAAGCACAGACAGATCTTATCATGAAGCAAGATAATGTGACAATTAAAGGTCTTCAGGCTAATATCAGCATACCAAAGGTAACAATTTAGTATTTTAAAAATTTTTCCTGAAAGAGGAGGACATTTTGGTAGTTTTACTCTTTGTATTTACTAAATTGAATGGTAATGGAATATCAAAAACATGTATTTTATTCCCTTGATGATTGAATGTAAAAATTAATGTAATGTAAATAAGTTTACTTAAGTAGAATATTGGGCAAGTTATACTAAAATATTCCAAATTCATCCAGTAAAAATTTAATTACGACTATGAGATTCTATATTTATAAGCTTTGTCTTCATAACTCTCAGACACTTAGATACACTATTCCTAACAGTAGTTTCACTATTTTTGTGTGTATCTTATATGTTTGATAATTTTTACTTTTCAATAACATCTATGCCATTTTCTGTGTTAGGTAAACTTATGTTTGTTACAAGCCTCAGTGGAAGAATCTCCAAGTACAGCTTCCAGTAGAAGCATGACTCATATGTCCCTGGTTGCATTGTGTTTTGACAGAATTGCTACACAAGTTCGTATGAACAGGTAAGAAAGATTTCATTAATTTGAGCCATGACTATCTTGCTGGATGGAAAAGCAAGCCTTAATCATCTTCTTAGTACATTTCTGAAAATTCTGATGTTAAAACTCAAAACTGGTATTGGAATTTCAAATCTCATTTTGTAGGTATTTGAGAGTTTGTACTGTTTGTATTTATTCTATATTTTAGTAAACACTGAACAATTTGTTATGAATATTGGTTTAATTAAAGCAGTGGAATGTTTCGGTTTTTCTAAAATATGTTCTTTATTGATTTCAGAGAGAGAAAGGGAAAGGGAGAGAGGGCTAGAAATATCAATGATGAGAGAGAATCTTTGGTAGACTGCCTCCTCCACGCCCCCTACTGGGGATCAAACCCACAACCTGGGCATGTGCCCTGACTGAAAACCGAACCATGACCTCCTGGTTCATAGGTTGATGCTCAATCACTGAGCCATACCGGCCAGACTGGAATGTTTTTTTTAAGCCACTTATTAGTTAAATGTTGTTCCTGAACTGTTTAAATGTTAATCATATTCTCTTTCTTTTCTGTGAAGAGGTGTGGTTGAAGAGATTTCAAACAACACCGAACCTGGTCGGACATCACAGTTTGATAGGTATGTCCACGCCTCTAAAATGCAGCCACAGTCATCTGGATCTCTCAGATCGAACACCGGAGCAGAAAAAGGCAAAGAAATTGCTGCTAAGTTAAACATTCATCGAGTTCATGGGCAACTCAGGGGTCTTGATACAAAAGGTAGGATTTTACAACAAATATTTTTTCTGTGGCATATATAAAATATAAGAGGATTTTGCAAAAGAAAAACATTTTTTTCCTTTGAATATTGCTACAATTTTAGTAGTTTAAAAGAAAAGTATTTCTGTAATATATTAAACACGCAGTATTTATTCCTTATTCACATTCTATGCAGAATAGAAGGTAAACTTTGGTAGGGAAGTAAGTGATATGGCCCCAAATTAGGAACCCATCTGATTTCTTCATTATGTCTGCTGCTCATTAGAGAGTCTGGTCTTTATAGTCTTTCTTACTTTTTTAAATTGTTCTGTTGGCACAACTTTATTTGTGCCATGCCAGCACAGCCAAGGGTTTGGTGAGCCTGAGGATTAAAGAAAAGACAGACAAGAGAATACAGCTGGGGCTCGGCGGATCTCCCATGCCTGTTTACAATGTTCTTGTGAGTTTCACCTTGTTTTGGCAGCACTTGCTGCACCTCCCACAGCCCATTACCTACCTACCTATGAAGGAACTAGGGAGGGCGATAAGGTTAAGCTTAATTAAGCTAAGAGGGCTCTGCCCTCCAAGCTGGGACTTGTTTGTGGCCCTGCCACAGGTCAGTCCGAGGCTTAACCCTAGAGCTGCTGCCTACATCTCCCCCTTTTTTGTTTTTAAGCTACTACAGTAAAACTTAAACATCAAGAACAAAAAAACAATAACAAAACAATACCAATGCAAATCAGCAATAAGAGAGAAATCAAACTACTGACATGTTAACATTTTTAACTACAAAACAAAAGTTTCATTTGCTGCTGGTGTATATTTACTAAGAGTCCTCTGACTTGGCTGTGCAAGACTTTACAGAAGACTGGCAGCTAACCAATGCTAGCATAGCCAGAAACATGGTTGAGGGAGTAGCTTCCACTTCTTGCCTTTCTACCATCTGCTGGGCTTCAGTCGTTAACTTCTTCAGCTGACCCCATGTTGGCACCTTGGCTCCTTGTGTAGCCTTCGTTTTCTTCTTCTTCATTGCTGTCATCGGGCAACTCTCAGTCTTTTGAACGAAGGGACAAGGAGCTTCTCTGGGTCCATTGTGGTGACACACATAATGCTCTGGCACCCAAATTGGCTGTGCTGCTCCTTCTGGAAAGATACAAAACACAACCTCTTCCCCACATCAGTACTGGATCTGGTAAAACTCTTGTCTGGTTTGTGCATCCTTCCACTGGGCTAACTTGGTGGAGGCTATTGCACTAGAGGTCTGATGCCTTTCGGCTGCTGTACAACCCTCTGCATTGTAATTCAAAAAATTTAACACATAACATCCTTTTCCCCCTTCCCCCCCCCCTTTTTTTTTGCTTTAAGACCTGATTTATAGTATTAATTGTTTGTGCCATTACTTTAATTTCTCCAGTATAGTCCTGATCTATCACCCTGGGCAGAAATTGAAACCCTTCCAATGTTAATCTGCTTCTCTCTAAAATTAGTCCCATAAGACAGATAAAATATAAATGTAAAGCATAGTATTTTCCTGATGGAATATTTTATAGCTATTAAAACAATAATTTTAACTATAATAATTTTTAATGACTTGAGGAAATTATCATGGTTACTGTTGCATGAAAATTGGGAACAAAGCTGGGTTTGTAAAATGATCTCTAAATAGCTAGAAGGAAACTTACTCCAAATGTAATAAGCCAGTCATCTTTGGATGATAAATTTACCAGTGTTTTTTTTTTAAAATCTTTTTTGTTATGTTTTTCTGTATTCATTAACTATAATCAGAGAAATTTTAAAAAGTAAGGTAAGTAAGAAAAAAATGCCAGGAACTTGGGATGTTCATTTCTATATTGCATATTGTAAGCAGTGAAATATTCCAATGACTGTGATGAATTGTAGTTATATAGAATATGTTAGCATAAAGCCATTTTTTAGTAAATGCTGTTATTGTATTAGAAAATAATGTTTTTTCTAAAGCTGGATAATTAAAATAATTTTTTTTTATAAAATGATGAGAAAGTATTTAAAAATAGTTTATTATGAAGCTGAATTATGCAGAAGCTTTTTAGCTTTATATTTTTAGAGTACAATGTAATGTTTTAGAAATGAATCCATTCTGCCTTTGGGCAATTATTTGTTAATTCTAGAATCATCTCTCCTCCCCCCCCCCCCCCCTTTTTACTTCAATGTGATTCTGGCAATTTGTAAGCAGTATGAAGTTAGGCAGCATTATTTTTGAGTTGATTGGTTCATTTGTTTACTTTTCTTTTTGACTAAGTTATCTTTGAACGTAACCACTGTGCCAAATGTTTATATTGTTTGTTTTAAAAATATATAAAACCTCTATCTTTAAAAGTGGTGGTTTTGTTCTTTTTTGGTAATAGATATTGGCACCTGTGCCATCACTGCAATTCCTTTTGAGAAGTCCAAAGTCTTATTTACTCTGGAAGAGCTGGATGAGTTTACTTTTGTGGATGAGACTGACCAGCAAGCTATTCCAGATATAACTCGAATGGGTCCCAGCCAAGAAAAATGGGGTTGGATAATGTTTGAATGTGGACTTGAAAATTTAACCATAAAAGGTGGGTTTTTAAAAAATAATTCTGCTTAAGTGGGGACAAATTGGCCCCATGTTGCTGAAATGTTTTAGACTCATGACTTTTAATAACCTGAATCAGCATATTCAAGCTGAAAGTGTGGTAGCTGGGATTATTTACCAGGGGTGGATGCCCCATCCCGATTCCTCCATTGTGTGATCCAAAACTAGCACAGCATCTAGACATGTAAAACCTCAGTGTCTGAGCAGAGCAATCTTGGCTCAAGTCAAAGGCACTCGGCTTTTGAAAGCTTGTGTCTTTGGAAACTGGATCTTTGATTAGCAGAGCTTTGCCATTTAGGATGAAAATATTTCAAATCCTTTATTCAGTGAAACAGAGTCTGACTTACAATTATGTGTGTTTTCTTATACATTATTGAGTAATATATTAAAATATGAAGGCTGACTTGTGTATAAGACTTTTAGATTTAGTCCTATATAATAGTACTTGCCTGATAATCTAATATTGTATCACTTTTATAGATAAGAGCAAGTTTTGGTGAGAATAAAAGAGATTTTGTGAGATTTTAATTTTTATCTTTATGGATACGGTAGAGTACATCACTGAGATACCGAGTGTTTTAATAAATACTTTCTCGTATTTGTATAGGAGGAAGACAGTCTGGTGCTGTTTTGTATAATGCTTTTGGAACGATGGGCAAAGCTAGTGTCACAGAACGGGGTGGAGTGCTGACATCCAATAATTCTTCTGATTCTCCAACTGGCAGTGGCTATAACACCGACATCTCTGATGATAATCTTCCTTGTGACCGAACCAGTCCTTCTTCAGACTTAAATGGAAATTCTGTTTCTGATGAGCAGGTTGGTAATAATGCTTTGGAAACATGAGCAGGTTTCTAATAATAATGCTTTGGAAACATAACATAGAAAATGATGTACCAACTCAAAATTAACTTCTGAAGTATATTTGCTTGTCTTTTTGTAGTTTGGATTTTGCTTAAGTCAAGGCATTTTGATGGTTACACTTCTACTAGAGTATAATTTTTGTAGGCACCATTGCCTATATATGTTTATGTCTATCATAGTCCCTAGCATAATACTGTGTTCATATTAGGCACTTAAAATTAATGAATTAATAGAATTTCAAAAAAGCAGGCTTTGTTTTTATGTTGTTTGAATGATTTTAGTAGAATCATTTTTTAAATAATTAGTTTTGTTACTGGTAGTATTTCATGTAAGTTCTTAACATTTTTGTCAATATCTGCCAATTTCAGTTAGGGTCCTGAAGAACACCTTCAATGTCACTCATTTATTATTTTTATTAGGGTAGAATTTCATAGTGATGAATACAGGAACAGCAATAATGAAAATATGTAAAATTCTAGATTACTAAAGAGTTGTGTCACTGATTGGTGACCTGGGGCAGATTATTTTCCCTCTCCAGAGTTTCTTCATCTGTAAAGGAGTATTGTAAGGACATTGCTCTTCTAAAGTTGTGAAGATTGGAGGAGACAGTACATAGGAAAGGCTTAACTCAGTGTCTATCACACAGTAAGAACTTGGTAATGTGTGTGTACTATATGTTACATAGACTCCCAATGGAATCTGAGGCAGCTTTATTTTGAAATACTTAAATATTTCTGCAGCCAGCAATTTTAATAAAAATACCAGATGTGGGATAAATAGCTTCTTATCAGTTCAGATCAGGTTTTGATGCCACATTTACAGAAAAATATTAGATTTTATTTTTTTTAATCTTTATTGTTAAAAGTATTACATAGGTCCTCCTTTTCCCCCCATTAACCTCTTCCAACCCTCTCCCAACCCTCTCCCATATCTTCCTCCCCCAGACCCTCACTACCCCATTGTCTGTGTCCATGGGTTATGCATATATGCATACAAGTTCATTGGTTGATCTCTTCCCACCTACCTTCCCCTGGCTTCCCTGTGAGGTTCAACAGTCTGTTCAAGCTTCTATGTCTCTGGGTCTATTTTTGATCATTAGTTTATTTGGTTCATTAGATTCCACATATGAGTGAGATCATGTGGTACTTATCTTTCTTTGACTGGCTTATTTCAGAATGTCATGGATTTTAGAATTGCAAATAAGGGAGTGTGGACTTATATGTAGTGCCTGCTGACTTTAAAATCACTGGGGCCTATAGTTCACATTGTTTTGTAACACTTAGGACTCAAAGGTGTTTTGTGTGTATTCTTCATTCCTTAATCACCCCACAAGAAAATGCCAGTCTTTTCTTTATCTTGACCAATGATATCTAAAAGTGAATCAGAGACTTCAAGTAGATGTAAAAGGCAGGAGACTTCTTTGTTTGTTCTTTAATATCATGCTTCTTACCTGCCTACATCCTGAAGGGTGGTGATTACACATTTAAAAGATATTTCTATTTCTCAATATAGCTTTAGATAATAGCATATAAGATAACATAAGAATTTTTTGTAGAGTGTTATTTATTTGAAAATGTGTTACAATAGTATTTATTATGGCTCTTTATTTGGAAGTTTGAAATATTCTGTTAAATGGAAAAGGAAATTGATTGCAGTAGGAAGCAGAAGACCTTAATTCTACCACCCACTCTGCTCAAGAGTTGTGTGGCTTCTGGCAAGTTACCTCTTTCTCTCACTTTCCTCATCTGGAAAAAATAACTTAATGCCCCTAAACAAAACGTTTTGTGTTTTCTATTATATAGGATGAAGGAGTTGAATCCGATGATTTGAAGAAAGATGTGCCTCTTATGCCGCCACCCCCCGATTCCTGCAGCATGAAGCTGACCATCCAGGAGATTTGGTTTAGTTTCGCAGCTCCCACCAACGTGAGGTCTCCCACTCATGCATTTTCTAGGTAAAAAGTCTGAAAAGTGTACTACTGTCTCTTGGTGTTTATTTATTTAAATGGCATGCAGTTCTGTTTCATGCATGTTTTGAATTACTTTTTGGATATATCTAATATGAGGGCTGCCACCTCTTCCCCATCTTTCCTACCTTAGACTCTCTGTTGACCTTATATGTCAGCTTGTTTGACCATTTTTCTTTTCTAGGGCTTAGTTTTACTTTCACATGTTAACCTGTCATTAACTTATTTTTTTCACCTCTAATAAGCTTTTTAATATTTTTTCTTTTCTATTATCTGTTCTTTGAATATCATGAATTATGATTATCATAATTTATCTGGTGGTCAAAAGGAAAAGTAATTTGCCTAAATAAAATAGCTGCTAAGAACAGTAGATATGGAAGATCATTTGAAATACAAATCTTGATGCTTGTTTTTATAATTTTCTAAAATAAATCTGAAGGCAGCTAAACCTCTTAAGCACTGCGACCCCCGCGGTGGGTGCATGGCTCGTTCCTGTTGACCAGCTCAAGTCGTCCTTGAACAAATTGGAAACAGAGGGAACTCTGAGACTCTGTGCTGTGATGGGATGCATCATGACTGAAGCGCTAGAGGTAAGTCTTCAACAATACATGGAGATACAGAATTTATTGAAAACGATCCTGACCATTTATCATTGTTGGGGAACATCTGACTTGTGAGTACTTAGTGACTTTCATTTGTACTGTTTTTAATACATCATTGTAAGCCTGTTATTTTTGCTTTGTTTCAGAATAAAAGTATGCATTTTCCCCTAAGAAGTAAATACAACAGACTTACAAAACTGGCCCGCTTTCTCCAAGAAAACCCTTCTTGTTTACTGTGTAATATACTCCACCACTACCTGCACCAGGCAAATTACTCCATCATCGATGACGCTACAATGGTGAGTGACTGAAACCATGTGTTAGCTCTGAAGTAGCCTCTGTTCTGTTGAGGAACCATTGACCTGCAGGGTTTGAGATGCCTATGGGAATTCCAGAGGAGAAATATGGTTAGAAATACAGGCTAATAGACAACAGCAGGCTCAGATGAATGATTTGGGAGTTGACAGCATGAAGGTGTTACAAGCTGTTGACATGGATGAGACTTCTAGGGATGGAGGGTTGAGTAAGAACCTGGTAAAGGATGGATCCCAGAAGAATACCAATATTAAAGGGATGGGGAAGGTGGATGGAGGTACACAGAGTGCTGAGGAGGGAAAGGAGAGCTAGGAAAGAATGTCTGGAAGCCAAAGTATAGTGAGTTGCAAGTAAGAGAGTAATCACTAGAGTCAAATTTCATAGCAATGTTTAATAAAATAAGGACTCATTTGTGATCGGGGGAGATTATGTAATTGTACAAAATAAATATACTATCTCTGCCCCTTGAAAAGCACTTCAGAAGGTGACACATAACTAGGGGTGTAGAACTGGAGGAGCTTCCTTCTCCTCGCCAAGCTCTGGTCAATAGAGAATACATGAGAATCTGTAGCCAAATTAGTGGTCAATGTATCCATATTAGTAATGGCCAGTCAAGCTCCTATTTACCTCCACTGCCAGAATCTCCAGTAAGTCATGGATATAAAAAAGGTACTTGGCCTGAGGCTGGTAGAGTTTCTGGTTTCTACTGCCACCTGAGAGTTGAGGACTGGGAGGTCCCCAATGTGAGGCTAACCTACACATGGTGACGTAGGCAGAGACGGGAACAGAGAGAATGACTGCATTTCCATGGGCGCTCTGCCCAGGTATGCTTTCCCTTGAGAGGAAGGACCACTTGAGCCTGGGAATGAAAGGGCAGGTGCAGAAAGTAAACGAGGTTCTTCTAACACAGGAAATCGTGGAAAAGGGGATGGAGAAGAGTTGGATATTTTCTCCTCAGGCTAAGGCTGTAATAGGAAAAAGAGCCAAGTTTTCTTTCTTACAATCATAATCATGTGAAATCATATATACTGTATTCTAAATTTTATCATTGTTAATAATACATTTAACTTTCAAAGCAGTTACAAATCCAGCTACATCCAGCATTTACCTATAGTAATTTATTATTTTTAATGCTAAAAATAATCTCTGAAGGGAATAATTTCATTCCCGTTTTGCTTAATGAATATTTCAGGTTGTTCAAAATACATTTGATTCTTCAACTGGCAAAAAGATAAAGTGGATGGAATGCTTCTTCAGAAGAACCCCAGTCTTGTACCTGCATTTAGTCTTATTTCCCTGGAGCTGCTGTGCTCTTCATGACAGGAGAAGCAACCTTGTGTTTAGAGATTGAGTTCTGTTGTCAGCTTGAAACACTGACTTTCTTGTGTAACCTTGGACAAATTACTTAACATATAAATTCTAGTTTCCTCATTTCCCAGTGAGGGTTATGAGAGTTAAATGAATAAATATATGCAAAGCACTTAAATGGTAACTATTATTATTATAATAAGGTGACTTCTAACCACATCATTGTTGTTACAGGGTGATGGACTTCCTGCCTTGGTAACCTTAAAGAAAGGGTTAGTTGCCCTGGCAAGGCAGTGGATGAAGTTCATTGTGGTAACACCAACCTTTAAAGGAGTCAACTTACATCGGCCAGCTCAGCCCTTAAAGCCCCAAGCAGCTGTGGACCATGAACACGAAGATGGCTTTGGGCTGGACAATGGAGGTGGTCTTCAAAGTGATACCAGTGCTGATGGAGCAGAATTTGAATTTGATGCAGGTAATTTTGTAAATATTTTAGCTAGTTATTATGTACTCGGTAACCTAGTACACGTGATAATTTTAAGAATCTGTGTCCCAAATTTGATATTTCAATTTGTCATGGTTTAATTATATAAGTATGGTTTCTATTAGTCCAAATAAATGGTAATAATGTTGGAATCTTATATAGATTTGATTCTCAAGTTTAATTCTGTGAAATATAATAGACTTCTTCTCCTAACCCAGTGGTCGTCAAACTCATTAGTCAACAGAGCCAAATATTAACAGTACAACGATTGAAATTTCTTTTGAGAGCCAAATTTTTTAAACTTAAACTTCTTCTAACGCCCCTTCTTCAAAATAGACTCACCCAGGCTGTGGTATTTTGTGGAAGAGCCACTCTCAAGGGGCCAAAGAGCCGCATGTGGCTCGTGAGCCGCAGTTTGCCGACCACTGTCCTAACCTATTCAGTCTAAACAACAGATATCTTTGTATAACTAGAATACTTTGAGTTAAATACATTAACCTCTATTTAAAAATTATATCTATTTCTTTATCATCTTTCCCCTGCCTTTATTTTATTGTTATTTTTTATATTTAAAGAATAAATAGTTATGTTTGATATCGAGGTACTCACTGAATAAGATAAAAATAAATTACAATGATTGATAAATAACTGTGGAATGATAGCAATTAATCAATCTCTGGGTCACTGCTTAATTAGAAAGCATAGTCTTCTAAATATGATCTCAAAATCCTCAGCAACACATAATATCATAGTAATTACAGTAAATGTGTACATTGCAATGAGAAAGATGGTATTCTCAAAGTGCTCTGGCACCATGCATTTTATAATAGTAAACTTTCCCACCAGAGATGTCATGCCTCTCTGCTTGCCCTGTGCCTTTAAAGGAGCCTTTGAATTTTACTCAGTGCCTGTTCAGACCTGAGTTTATATAATGTTTGGAGGCCTGTGCTCAGCCTCAGATTCTGACAGCCTGATGGCTGTGCCAGAACACAGGCAGTACCCCTGTGTTTCACAGTGTATACAGATGGGGCACACAGAGGAGTCATAGCTGTTTATATGGAAAATTAATAATGCAGGCATAAACTCCATGTTTCACATACAACTGTAAACCGACTTTTGCCCCACCCTATATATACTTTAATGCTTTTTCAAAGTTTAATTTTTATTATCATGAAATCTACTATTCACTGTAATTTATCTTATGATAATTTGAAAAAATATTAAAAGTACCATGGGCAAAGAAAGCAGTCTTAAAATTAGAGCTTTCAGAATATCTTCTGTGTATATAAAAGGCTAATATGCAAATTGTCCCCTGGGGAGATCGACAGGGAGACCGGGAGTTCGATCACTCTCTATGATGTGCGCTGACCACCAGGGGGTGGAGCGCAACAAAGGAAGGCCCTGGCTGGCATCCAGCAGCCGGGGAAGGAAGGCCCCGATCGGCCCTGATTGCCAGCCAGGTCTAGGGACCCTACCGTGCACGAATTTTGTGCACCGGGCCTCTAGTTGATATATAATACTTTACCCAGTTTTTCTTTTTGGTTTTCAAACATTTGTAAATTATATTTAAGAAATGAATGTTTTATGAGTAATAGGCTGGAATTTATTATTTATTTTGATAAATTTCAAGTCTGTACAAAAGTTGAAAGAATAGTGTAGAAACTATCCCTTCTAATTAATTATCTATAAATGCCTGCGTTAATCTGTGAAAATTCTGTGCTTTCTTGAGCTGAGTTGAATTGGATTTTGGTCTCTTTTGGTGGCATATGTGAGATTGAATAGAAGCTGTTTATTCCTTTTTTGAGACTGAGTGAGAAGATTGGGGTTGGAAGGGTAAAATAAAAATTTAAAAAAGAGTGAATATTACAGAAGATTACACAATTAACTTGTCAAGGAATATCTATGGCTGAGTGTAGGTACACCACCAGGAACACTGGAGTTGATGCTTAAGGAACGTGTCTGACAATCTGCAGCCCACTCACTCTTTTCACTGATTTCAGCCACAGTCAGCGAGCACACGATGCTGCTGGAAGGAACAGCCAGCCGACCTCCCCCCAGCGGCTCTGGGCCTGTGACTGGCGCTGAAATAATGAGGAAACTCTCCAAGACTCACACCCACAGTGACTCTGCGTTAAAAATAAAGGTTCATTATTACTGTTTTTAGTTAGTGTTAGTTAGACTTGCAGAGAATACCTAACTTTTGCCATCTCAAATTCAACTATTAGATATCCATTCTAAAGATTTAAATTTAGTAAAAATAGTATTTTTATATTGAAATTAACATGATTAGTAACTTTCAGTGTGTACATTTCTTTGAAAATTATATCATCAATAGTAATTAATATTGAATAAGAACTACTTTAACTACCAGGCCTTAGGGCTCTCGTTTAAATTTATTGAATATTTAGTAAAATACAATATTGAGAATAGTCATCATCTTATAATTGTGCATGATCTATATACAGTTTGAGTGAGGCTGTTTTATGTTTTCAATGATGTTGTTTTGTTTGGTATTGTGTGAATCATAGCGAGCAGTAATGGCAAGGGTAACAGCAGTTGTAGTTCTCAGCCATCACGTTTGTGTGTGTAAAGAAGAGCCTGTGTGGTTTCTCTGCAGGGCATCCACCCATACCACTCCCTGAGCTACACCAGTGGAGACACTGCCACGGATTCTCCGGTGCATGTGGGCCGTGTTGGGATGCCAGTGAAGGAGAGTCCACGGAAGGAGAGCCTGCTCAGCTACCTGACCGGGAGCTTCCCGAGCTTGCACAACCTCCTGGAGGGCACTCCTCAAAGGAGCAGTGCAGCTGTGAAAAGTAACTCCCTGACGAGAACAGGTGTGGCCTTGGTTTTGACAATTACAAGTTTACTTCTGTGGGAGAATTAAAAAAAAAAAAAAAGGTTTAAGATTTTTAGATATATACTTTGGATGCATAACTAATATTTCATATTGCATCTCTCATCTCTGAGAGAGTATTTTGGGAAACTTCTCTTTGTAACAGGTTAGTATCTTCTTGCCCTTAGTTTGCATTTTTAAATTGTAGCATTTGACATTACTGTCAACCAAGGTGTGATGTGGGTTGCTGTCTAGACCAGACAAAAATGAATTTTTCCGTGGTATAATAAACAAGTTATTTATTAGTGCCTTAATATCCAAATACAGATGTCATACTATGAATTTGAAAACATCTGCAAATATAGGTATTTTAATGTGACTTCAAAAAAATTACATAAATCACATTTTTTCCTCCTTAGTACATAAGTAATATTATACTCAGTAAACTTTATTTTCAGGAAATACAATGGCTACAGATATGTTGTCTGAACATCCCTTGCTATCTGAGCCATCATCTGTGAGTTTCTATAACTGGATGTCCAATGCGGTGGGTAATCGAGGAAGTGTGGTGCAGGAATCTCCTGTCACAAAGTCAGGACACAACAGTCTTCCGACAGGTATGGACTTGTCACATTATTTTGCTTAACCATCTAAGGGGCACCTGTAAAGTTATTGCAAAATCCTATTTTTCAGAGAATGATTAAAAAAACCTCAAGTGCTTAAGTATTGTTTTAGTTGAAATTGACCCATTTATGAACTGCCTTTGATAATCCAGCAGCTGAGGGAGTCATAAGCAGTCACTCAATGTTTCTGTGGAAAGTCAAACATGATAGCGTCTATAATTTAAAGAATTTAAAACTTCCATTTAATGTGGCTGGTTTAATTTCAAAACACCAAAAGGAGGTAAATAAAAAATACAGTGTATAATTACAACATCGTATACTTACAACAGAGAAAGTGTTTTCAGTTTATCCAGATTTCTCTGGGACATAATAACTCGCATTCTTGTGCTCTTTTTGGTTGCTTAAATATTTAATTAAATCTAAGGGAGTACTAAGAAGAATAAAGTAAGGTTCTTGCCCTCAAGGAGGGAAATAAATCAGGGCTATTTATTAATTTTTAAAAGAATATGTATAAGTAGCAAGAAGACTAGTAGGGAATTCACAAGGAAGGTTTGGTGGCTATCTCCTGAAGTAAAAGTGGAGTCACCCCTCCCCTTCTACTTGTGTGTGTGTGTGTTCAAATTTACTAGACATGTTTGTTTGTTTTTTAGTAAAAAAATTTTTTTAAGAAAAAGAATATGTGAGGTAGCCTTTGATTCTAGTTATAGAAGGCAGCTAAAATTAATCTGTGTAACAACTATTGGGATATCTAGTAAATTCTATTCAGACAGAAAATACGAAATTATGAAAAGTGGTTGACACATGACTACTTAGTCCTTTTTCTTGCTGGTGTGTGGACCATTTTTGAACCTGGAGTGAAGTGGTGAGCAGGTGATGAATTCTAACTGCACCTTAGTTCTCAGCGTCAGCCTTGGCTGAAGAAGATGGAAGAATGTGCTTGACTGGCTGTCAGCACTTTGCTGGGGCTGGTTTCCCTGTTGCATAGAGTTTAAGTTTCAGGAGAGCCAGAAAGGAACATTTCCTTTGTCTGGGGGTTAAAGAAGAAAGGGAGGAAGAGGAAAGAAAGTGCCAATTATTGTCGTTCCACCTCAGGGAAGGTCAGTGGGAGGAAGTTTGTATGTGCTATTCGAGACATGATGGTCCGCCTCCTGCCGCTGCTTTCTGTGGCCCAGCTGCTTTCTGCACCTTTGCTTCTGGGTGCCCAGCTGAGGGGATGGCAGAGGCTCTTCCAGATGCAGAAGCCTATATTCTGGGCTGACTGGCTGTCATGAAGATTTCATGTATGAGGACAACGGATATTTTCTAAAAATGTAGTTTAATTTCACTTTTTATTAATCACATCTGTAAAATAACCTAAAAGTGCTATTTTTTTCTTTAATTTAAATGGTCTGGTAATACTGTTCCATACAGGCTTTGTAAGTTTACTTTGCCATGCCCCTTTATTTCTTTTATTTTCCAATACTTTAGATTTCATTCTTGAACATTTTTCCTATTTAGGTGTTGCGCCCAATCTTCCCACAATACCCTCAGCCTCCGATTTCAACACCATCTTGTCTAGTGACCAGAACACTCTGGATGGGACCCCTTCTCAGCACAGTATGAGTCAGGATGATGTGGCAGGTGTAGAAGAAGCCAACCAAGGTTTTCCTGCGGTTCAGCTGGCTGATGCCCAGGTGAGCCAGCCTGTTCCTCCCAGTTGTAAAATCCTCTTAGGTAGCACTGAGCAGCTGGAGCCATCTCTAATTCACCTTGGAATTTAGTGAAAACCTTTGTTCTGTGCTTGTCTACCTAAAGCCTTCATGCAAAAAAGGAGAAGTTTTCAAAAAGGACATGGGTTAATTAAGCATCTATAGATATTCATTAAACAGAAGAATGGCATAGTTGTTTATCTCATATGGTAACATTGTTTTTTGGAGATACAGATTAGCTAAATATCATGACTAGAAAGATAAATTTAATATCCTATTGTGTTCAGTGTTATGATAAGACTTTTTTTGAATGAGCAGTGGGGAGCCATTGAAGATTTTAGAGCAGAGGAATAATGTGACAAGAACTAGACATGGGTAGCAATGTGCTAAATGGATTGAATTAGAGAAACAAGGTGAAGAGATGAGTTACTGAAACAGATCACACAAGTGGAAATGAGGCTTAGATGGCTGTGGCTTTGATTAGATAAAGAAGAAATATTATGAAGGTCTTATTTAATGGCTTAAATATGGAGAGTACAAAGCAAAATCTTTGAAATCTTTTTAGTTCCTCAGGTGACCAGAGGCAAGTGGGAGAGTGGGCCATAGGCATTAACAGGTATTAAGTATAATTAGATTATATTTATTACAGAAGACCTTTTTGTGTTTCACACTACACATATGAACTGGTGTAGGATAAGAAAAAACACTGCAGTAAAGGATGAATTATATAAATTGCACTAATATGAATGTGTTATGTCTTTTAGGTTGTTTTCAAGCCTCTTCTGAGTCACACAGGGATTCAGTCCCAGGATGCAATGCCACTGTGCTACCGCATGTACTTTGGCGAGCACCTTTCATTTTCAGGGACACTGGACTGCCTGCGAGCAGATATCGTGGACTCAGACACAGCCAAGGAGAGAAAAAGCAAAAGGGCAAGAAGGTGTCTTGTGTTATTGTTGTTTGCATGTAAAATTTTGTACAAGGGTAATAATACCTGTTTGTTTTTAACTTTGCTTCGTTCTCATGGTAATGAGAAATTAATTTTAATATCTTAATGAGAAGACAATTTCCATTTAACCAAAATAGTAGCCACATTAATAGATTATGAGGCCTGTTTTTAGGCCTCTTTTTGAACCATGTTAGCACATCCATGAGAGTGAGCCACATACATGTGGTGATGTAGACACCTAGAACTTATTTACTGTTGCACTAGTTAAATTTTTATGATCTTATGGATTGTAATTTTGTACATTTTATTTAGAATTTATTCCTGGCCTCCTTTCTGAGTTGACTTGTCGCAGGTGGTATTTTCTATTAGGAACAGAATAGAGGTCATACAGAGTCTAGCCATCAGAAACAGACACAGGAATGCCAAATGTAGCGTGGAGAGAGTTAAGAACCATCTTTTACTATCATTCTTTATTGTCATGGATGGTTCTTCAGTTTCTTCACTGTTTGTAATATGCCTACTAATAAGATTTGTCTAATATTTTGAGAACTTGAATTTTACTTTGGGCAGATTTTGCCAAAGTGTATGGGAATAATAGCATATGGACATAGTTAGCCTTTCTGACATGAGGTTGTTTGTGACATGCTTGGTTTCATCCAGTTTGTGCTTTTGCAAGGTAAATTAAAAGTAAAATGCTCATGTACCTAACATAGAGCTAAGTGAAATATATTTTTCATTTGAAATATTCTACTTAAAATTTTAAATAATTTTAACAAAATTGGCTTTTAAAATTTCATGACAATTCTGTGTAGATAAATAAAGCCTTCTTTTAGTTTGTTTTAGGTTTAAATATCCGAGGATTTTCTAATGACACAGGAATGTGGCAATTGTAGTCTTTTCTATTAAATAGAATAAAGTCCTTGTTTTTCACATTGTGTGGTACCAAGCAATGACTGTTCAAGCTAAAAACCTTAATTATTATTAGGATTACTTTTGTTTTTTGATCTTACAAAATGTCAAAAAATTAGTCTTTCTTACTGTTTATTATAAATATATAGAAAATGAAAAATATAGTAAAACTAATATTTAGTACATTGTGATTGAAAATATTTTGAAATTAAATTTCTTTCTGTAAAACTCATCAAAGGGTAGTTTGAATAGTTCTTGCCTTCTTGTCATGTGACTCACAATAAAGAATGAGCACCTTTTCTGTGCCTTGGCAAAATGTCCTACTTCAGCTAAGTATTGACCAGTTTCCAACATTTTATCCTTTGCATTTTAATGTCATGTAGCATCGTCACAGGTTCCTTTCACTGTGTAGTTTTTTGCCAGAATCACTTCCTCCTGGTTGTCTTCATCCTTTTTGTT
This sequence comes from Plecotus auritus, assembly GCF_963455305.1. Taxonomy (NCBI): domain Eukaryota; kingdom Metazoa; phylum Chordata; class Mammalia; order Chiroptera; family Vespertilionidae; genus Plecotus; species Plecotus auritus. The sequence goes on from NC_137773.1 coordinate 41,132,847, forward strand.
GCAACCAGTATCCTCTTCATGCCAATAAGTGTGACTTCCCTCACTCCTTTGGCTGCAGAGTTCTAGAATAGCGAAGTGGCAACATCGCCATGGTCAGCTGTTTCTTCTATAGCTCCATTTACATTTAACTGAATTTCACTACCAGCCTTATGATTTTTTTGTTTTATTGCTGCATTTTCATCCTTGCTGTCTAATTCCCTGTTCGATTATCATTACCTTTTTTTTTTTTTTAAAGTCACAAGGAGGCAACACACTATATGCTTCCCTGTCTGGGTGTGAATGCATAACAAATGTGCACTGACCAATCACTGACAGACTTTGACAAAGTGATATGATTGGTCACTGATCACGATGCCTGTCCATTATTTATGTAGTGACTCGTGGACTGAAGAGCTAGCAGCAAGTTTGTGCTTTATGCAATTGTTAACAGTAAATTTTGGTTAAAATTTTGAACTATGTTGTTGGGGAACTGGTGTTATTTAAACTATGATAACAAATCCCTTCACATTGGAATCATTAGTGCGGTGTACCATTGTTGGCAAGAAAAATTGTTTTATCTCTTCACTGAAATCATTAACATAAGGCTAATTTTGACTAGTTAACTTATAAAAAGTTGGCTTAGTGAAAAAAGTAAACTACTTGATTTCATGCTGAAAAGTATTTAAATGACTTATAAACATATATATCTTGGATATTATTTTGCTAATAAATTAATAAAGATTGTACAGTTCTAGAAAAGAGGAAGTAAAAACCTTGTCATTTTATTTTCACATTTTTAGGCAAGGCCATGTGAATCTTCCTCCACTTGAGTTCAAACCAGCATTAATGTTGGAAACGTTTAGCATCAGTGCAGTCATGATGGAAAAGTCTGTGTGCACCCCTCAGAACTCCACCAATGCTCTTTCTTTCCATGATCTTAACAAGCGTTACTACAACACTTTCCACTGCAACTTCACCATTTCCTGTCAGTCTATAAGCCAGCACGTGGACATGGCTTTGGTTCGTCTCATTCATCAGTTCAGTACAATGATAGATGATATCAAAGCGACTCAGACTGACATTAAACTGAGCAGATACACAGCTGGATCAGCTTCGCCAACACCTACCTTTAGAACCAGAAAACATCGGGATTTCCGCTCCTCTGACTTCAGCCGCAGTTCCAGAGGAAGTCTTAACGGTGGCACCAGAGTAAATAATGCAAAGAACAAACGGACCAACTCTGAAAATAACAAAAAGGAATCTCGAAACAAAAACTCATTGGGAAGATCTGAGAGAAGAACTTCCAAAGTGTCTAGGAAAGGCTCCAAGGACGTGGTGGATCACATGGCAATCCCCATGGATGACTCTGACTCCATCACCGTGTCAGAGCAGAGTGAGCCCTCCGCCGAGTGCTGGCAGAATATGTACAAACTGCTGAATTTCTATTCTCTCATCTCTGATCCAACAGGAATACTGGAAAAATCTTCAGATGCATTTGGACCAGCAGGTAATTGATGTTTCATATTTTTTAAATTGCTGTTTGAAATTGCAAACATACTAAGAAGGGCAGCAGGTTGTTCATGATGTTTTCTTTCTTTTTTTTTTTTTTTTTGTTAATCCTCACCTGAGAATATTTTCTCCATTGATCTTTTAGAGAGAGTGGAAGAGAGAGGGAAAGACAGAAACATCGATGTGAGAGAGACACATCCATTGGTTGCCTTCTGCGCGTGCCCTGACCAGGGCCTGGGCCAGGAAGGAGCCTGCAACCAAGGTACATGCTCCTGACCAGAATCAAACCCGGGACTCTTTGGTCCCCAGGCTGACGCTCTATCCACTGAGCCAAACTGGCTAGAGCTCATGATGTTTTCTTCATGTGATAAGTGGATAATTGAGATGCACAGCAGTTGGCGGTCAGGAGAGAATAGTCATGTGGTCAGACACCCTGTGCCCCATTTCCCACCTCTCTAACCTTGTGCAGGGTGCTCTGGTAGAGCCACACACACCTGCTGTCAATGACTGTTCACTTTCAGTGTGGCCAAGGGAAGATGTGGAAATACTTTAAAAGTCATTTTGGTAGGGAAAGGAGGAGGAGAGCTGGTCAGGAAAAGGAAGGAAAGAGAAATAAGGCAATGTTTGGAGTGTCCTTTCATTCCGCAGTTTTCATGTCTAAACTTGTGTTTCTATTTACTCATGAAGGCGTTCGGAGCCCAACAGAGCCAACCTGTAAAGTGGTGTTTGAGAATGAACAGGACAATAACAGTGTGACAAAGACGCAGAGGAAGCGCAGCTTGGTGACAGCGGAACCCCAGCATGTCACCCTGATCGTGTTCGGGATCGGCATGGTGAACCGCACACACTTGGAGGCAGACATCGGTGGGCTCACGATGGAGTCCGAGCTGAAGAGGATTCATGGCAGCTTCACACTGAAGGAGAAGATGAAAGGTATGGCACGTTCCCATACTGCTGATGCTTTTCTGAGAACTGACTCCATCTCCCCAATTCCTGCTTGGCATTTGTTCTAGAAAACCAAACTTCCAGGTAGATCAGAGAAATAGTTTATGTAGTTTCTTTTTCCTATTTTTGTTTTATAAAAATTTCCAAATGTTCTGCATTAAGTATTACTTCTGAGATTTAAAATGTCATTAGGCTATTTAATGCCTTTTAGGCTGTGTACTGCATGATTGGCATGTTAAACTGAATATTTAGCATGATTCCAATTTTAACATATAATATACGTATATGTATACATGAACACAGAAATAAAACTTCAAGGAAATTTTTAAAAGTAGTTTCAAAATATAGTTTAAATTTTATGTAACTTTAAAATTATCTTTTGTCACTGAATGTATTATGAGTAAAATGCAAATTTAATATGAAGTGTAATTATTATAATTCATATAATTATTTTTCATCACATTTAAGATGTTTTACACCAAAAGATGACTGAGACATGTGCCACTGCGCATATTGGTGGGGTTAATATTGTGCTGCTTGAAGGGATCACACCAAATATACAGTAAGTGTATTGATTTTTATTCTTAAATTTGTTTATTATAGTTTATAGGAAACTTAAAATTCATTGGATAAATCCCACACTTGCTGAATTTTGAAATTTATATACTTAAAGTTTCAGATATTATGATTTCTGTCGTTAAGAATATCACACAATGAAATGTTTTAGAAAAGTGATTTTTTTTGCCTTTCTGAAAGTAGTTTTACTACCTCCTTCACCCCTCTTTAAAAGTAGACTCCTGGGACATTGTAAGATTATGTATCAAGAAAAATGATTACAGTGCAAATTTTGGTTAAACATATAAGATGCAAAAGCTGCCACAATTCAAATAGTTAAATAAAACAAAATCATACTCAAAGGATATAGACTCATGGTTTTATGTTAAGCAATCATTACCCATATTCATGTTGGTTTTAAAACTTCCTCTTGCCATTTTTGCATTTAAACAGTTTTACTGTAATGCCTAGGAGACCCTTCTAATGGTATAGGTAAGCTTCTTATAGTGACTACTAGAGGCCTGGTGCATGAAATTTGTGCACTCGGTGGACAGTGCGGGGGGGTCCCTCAGCCCAGCCTGTGCCCTCTTGCAGTTCAGGAGCCCTTGGGGGATGTCCAACTGATGGCTTAGGCCCTCTCCCATTTGGCAGCGGGCCTAAGCTGGCAGTCAGACATCCTTAGCGCTGCCATGGAGGTGGGAGAGGCTTCACCGTGGCTGTGCTCACCAGCCGTGAGCTGGGCTTCTGGCTGAGTGGCGCTCCCCCTGTGGGAGTGCACTGACCACCAGGGGGAAGCTCCTGCATTGAGTGTCTGTCCCCTGGTGGTCAGTGTGTGTCATAGCGACCAGTCATTCCATCATTCAGTTGATTTGCATATTACCCTTTTATTATATAGGATGGTCTTTGGTTGATTACTTCCCACCCACCCACCCACTATCAGACTGGGGAGGGACGTGGGAGGTTGGCCAACCAGGGAGGGACCACGGGAGAGCTCCAGGGCATGTCTGGCCCATCTCGCTCAGTTCCAATCAGCCAGACCCCAGCAGTAAGCTAACCTACTGTTCAGAGCATCTTCCCCTGGTGGTCAGTGTATGTCATAGCGACTGGTTGACCGGTTGACTCTCTGCCCCCTGGTGGTCAGTGCATGTCATAGCAAGTGGTTGAGCAGCCTTAGCATGTCATTAGCATATTATGCTTTGATTGATTGAACGGGTGACTGGACAACCAGACACTTAGCATGTTAGGCTTTTATTATATAGGATGACATTCCATATTACTTTTCTTTTGACTCTGTCCTTTTCCTTATAAGTTCTATTCGTGGATCTGTTTAGAATTATTACCTTTACACATGATATTCAGATTACTCATCTATTATCAATACATTAAACCACTTACTTGGTTCATACAACTTGGGATTATAGACCTTCATTCCTAATTTCCTTTCAATGTTAAAGGAAATAAAGGAGTTTTATGTTAACATAAAGCAGTTTTATGTTAAAATTACAAAGTGTGCTTAGGTCAGATTTTGAGAATTTGCTTTTAAGCTTATAACTAGTTATATATGTCCTACAATGGTCCTAGAAAGCCTCTATCATGTTAAATACTGACTAAATAGGGGATTTGGTTCAGCATTGTAAAAATTAAACATTAGTCATAGATTGACTAGTTACAGGTCTATGAATAACATTTCAAACATGGATAATGTGATAGCTGTCTGGGGGGAATATTTCCTGAAATAGATGTGTAAGTCTTGCTGGAGAATTTGGACCTGAAACCTTGGAATGAAAGAGAACATATTTTATTTTAGCTGCCTGAATGGTCCAGTTTGTATTTCTTAAGTCTTTTGAAAGACCAGGAAATCCAGTAGTTGGAAGAGACAAGATCTTTCCTGATCATTCACTGTGGGAGAGGGGCTCTCATGTAACAACTATTATCTTAAGAAGCACCTACTGTGGAGCCTCACAGAGATTATTTAACAATTCTGTGACCTAGGGTGGTTTTATCCCCCTTTAGGGAACAATAAATTAAGATTCAGAAAGATCAAAGTGTTTGCCTAAAATGCTTCACATGGTACAGTAAGAAGGAAGAGAGGCCTGAACCCGGCCTTCCGGCACCTCGCTTTGCTGCTTCCATAGACAGTCTACACAGATCTCGGGCTCCACATCTCCTGTTGACGAAATTTAAAGTACCATGCTCACCAACCTATTCAGAAAGTAGAACAAATTTCTTTACATGTCCTATGTGTTTTATTTACTGTCCTATTGGACCCCTTATCTCCGTTTTCTATTAGCTTTTAAGAGAAGGGCATAAATAGTCTCTAAACTTGCAAAAGCATATTTATCAAACATACTTTCTAAGTATTAGATAGTTGATTTTTTTTTTTTTTTTGCCGTTAGGAAATACACACACACACACACACACACACACACACACACACACCCCATAGGAAAGATCCCTTAACTTTTATATTTGAAAAATAAAAGTTATTACTCACTGCTAGATTCTAGTAGTGTTAAGTGTTCCTGAACTTATTCTTTGGCTTTTTATTTCCAATTTCAAAGAAAAGGAAACAACTAAAAAAGTAGTTTAAAAGGTTCTTTGAAGGAAAATTATAAAAGTGGGAAATAAGAAAGCTTTCCAGATGATCAGTCATGTTGTAACTGATTTATACATGAATGCTTATCTGCTTCCTTTTTGTTTCCTGCTTTCTCTTGAATCTTCATCTGTAGACTGGAGGATTTTCCTACATCTCCTACAAGCACAGCCAAACAAGAGTTTCTGTATGTCATATTATTCTTTTTCATGGGCTTTGTGATTAACATAGCACTGAATAGTTTTAAGAATAATGTTATCTGCATGGCTGTGAATGTATGTAGTTAGTTATTATTTTGTAGTTTTAACATACACCTTTTTGTAGATTAAAGCTTACTGGTATTCAGCGAACACACAGGTAACGGCTGCCTTTTTGCTTTGTTGTGGAAAGATTGTAGCACTGTAGGTGTGTGTTGCTTGTGCTCTTTTTAGACATGTTACTATCAAAATTTATATTATCACATTGTTAATGTTTGACGGGACAGTAGAAGCCAAAGTGTTTCACTTTGCAAAAGATTTTTCACTAATTGCAAAAATAATTATTAAAACTAACATTGAAAATACCTACACATCTCAACCTTATGGTCCTGTTTTAAGATGAGGAGCGTTTATTGCTCTGTTGACAGATTTTATATATGACTTTTCTATATGTGCTTCTGTATTTTGAGTGCCTTGATTTGACTCATGTATATCTGATATTTTGTAGTAGTGAGCTTATTGAGTGCTATATTTAAAAATATTCATCACATGAGTCTTATCACTGTGACAAATTAATGTGTTACTTAGCATTGATTATTTCTTTGGGCATGTTCTGTAAAATTTGAATATGCTGAATAAATTTAAGTTCCATGCTGGTAAGATTTATCATAGTTGGTGAGATTTGTTTCATTGCATATTGTTAACAGGACATAGACATAATATCAATTACCAGCCCTTTGTTGAGATTAATGTGATCTATATCTCTTTATCAGCCAATTAGAAGTACTAAAAAGAATAAATTCACTAATTTTAAATTAGAGAAGTTATTGTTTTCTAGAAATCACTCTTCCATATTAATGCCATCTTAATAGGTATTGAAAAAAAACTACTAGTAAGTCATAGTAGCTGAAGAGGATTTATTGTTTTCCTTTCATCACTGAGTGCTTTGCTAAATCTATTGATTTTTCAAGAATCCTTTGCTCATTTGAAAGATAGCATTTACGTTAGAAGGCATCTTTTTACTATCTGGGCCTTTCTTGGTGCAGTTCATTGACAGGCACCTTTCCATTGTATGTCAAAGACTGCTTTGCCATGGTTTCTGCACATGTGACCTATCACATGCTATCTGTGTAATTCCATAGTTGCCGTGTTGAGGGCCATTCTTCTGCTGTACTTCTTTCTGCTCATTCATTTCACAAGATTCAGTGAGTGCTTATCACATTCAGGGTACTGTTCTAGCCACGGGAAAGAGAGCACAAGAGATCAAGAAAGAGAATATCTCTGCCTTATGTCTATATCAGTAAAGCGTAGCAGTTTTTAAATAAGTAGTAGTTACTGGTTGTGAATTGGACTTTTGTCATTTCTTTGTTACTCACTGAAAATAGAAAATCCAAGTTAATTTCTTCTTTCCTATTAATTTCTCTTAGTATATTTTAATATATTAGATTGTTATTAATGTTTCGATTTTAAGAAGTATATTGCATTTTCATCTTTTCATATTCAGTGTTTATGCTTTCTTAGTGGTTGTATATATCCTAAAATAAGTTGGAGGAGAATAGTGGAGTTCTGAATGGAGAAAAAAAAGTGAAAACGAAATTTTGTGTTGCATGCATGTAATGTGTCAGTGTTTATGTTTTTACTTACACAAGATCCCAGACATATGTCCTTCTATAAAGTCTGTATTAAAATAGAATATTTTGTGTGTCTAGCAAACATTGTAAAATAAATGTATTTCAATATTATAGAATACTTATTTCTTCAATGTATGATTTAAACACATGAAAAAATCTTAATGTGTTTAGTTCAATGAGCAACTTAAAAGCATTTGTCTTGCTCTCAGAAATACTACTTTTCAAAATTTATCTTTACTTGGCTATATTTTAATAGCCCTCCTTTCCTGTTGCTAGAACTGTAGTGAAATGCAGTATTGCCAAGTCCCAGGCCCTCTACAGTGCCCAGAGAGGGTTGAAGACAAACAACGCTGCCGTGTTCAAAGTCGGAGCTATCAGCATCAACATTCCACAGCACCCCGCCACCTTACATAGCATGATGGTTCGGAGTTCTCACCAGCTGTCGAAGCAGATCTCAGATCTCATCAGACAACCTTCTACACTGTAAGTTATTCCATCAAGCTTTGTCATTATCTACAGTTCTTTGCTGTGTGAACAGCAATGTGGAGGAAGACTGAGCATTGACCATGATAGACACTGGGACAGGTGGAAAGTAACCAAACGTGATGATAGGTAGTACTGGATATCATATTATATGTCACAAGTGCCATTGTCAGTGTTCCATGTGGCATTAATAAAGCTTAAGAGCCCTAGAGATGTGTGGGCAGCATAAGAGGTACTAATAAAGAGTAAACTGACAAATTCTAGCAATGTATCAATTCTTGTTTACTCTTAACTCATTGAAATTTATGACTGCATAGATTTCTAAAATTTCAGTGCCCATTTATGTCCCATTCATGGTTTTGTGCTGTCCTTTCTATAAAGTAAATTGTACGTGGTTCAAGGCAGTGTATGGTCATGCCACACAAATGTTTTAAAAGGCAATAATTTGGACCTTGGCATGTTACCCTTTATTCCCTGTGTCTGGTGCCCGTATTCATGGGTCTGCATTCCTGGTCTCCAAAGCTATAACTAATTAATAACTAATAAAAATATAAGTAAAAGATAAAAATAAGTTCTTATTATTTTTCCTATCCTATAAGGTAAAAAAAATATTAGTGTGTTTGTTTTTTTTTTGTGGTGTCCAAAAGCAATGATTTTTCCAGTTGTTCTATCTAGATCTTTAATTCTGATATAATATTCATTCCTGTCTAAAGTTGCCTGAGTAGTAGTAATATGAATGTTTCTCCTGTCAGTGGAATATGGAATCCAGATTGTGTCACATAAGCTTTAGTTTAAAATACTCTAAGGAACCCTAGCTGGTTTGCTTAGTGGATAGAGCTTCAGCCTGCGGACTGAGGAGTCCCAGGTTCGATTCCAGTCAAGGGCACATGCCTGGGTTGCAGGCTTGATCCCCTGTGGGGGGCGTGCAGGAGGCAGCCAATAAATGACTCCTCATCTTTGATGTTTCTATCTCTCTATCCCTCTCCCTTCCTCTCTGAAATCAATAAAAATATATTAAAAAAATAAAATACTCTAAGGAATTATTCCTTATTAGAATATATTGCCCTGAAAGTGTAATAGTTAGAAAATCAGACTCTGTAGTCAGACTGAATGAGTTCAAATCCTGGTTTCACCACTTTCTGGCCATATTTCCTCCTTTACAAAGTGGAGATAATAGTGTCCACTCAAAGGGCTTTGTGAGATCAGTGAGTAAATGATATAAAACACACAAAGCACTGAAAACAGTACCTGACACATATAAGCACTCAGTTGTTGTGGCTGTTGGTGTTATTATTGTTATTAATAATGGTAGCAATAGTAGGCCACAGTAGTAATAGTCTCACAAGCAACAGTAGAGTGCACAATGCTAAAGTCATGGAATTTGGAAGCGGACAAACCTGAATCTGAAGTCCAGTTAGTTTTACATTGATGATATGAATGGCCTTAGTGTTATAGCATTCCAGTTTATATTGTGATTACTTCTTTTTGCTTGCTTCTCTGGATCATCATTTTTAATGGCTGTTTCTAGGAAGTCTTAATATGGTCTGGAATTAGAAATAAAACATCTGTTTATGTATATTTTTGCTATTTTTATTAAGAACTCCAATAATTTTATATAATAAAATGGTAGCCATTGTGTTTTGCTTTTTAATATATTTTATTGATGTTTTACAGAGAGGAAGAGAGAGGGATAGAAAGTTAGAAACATCGATGAGAGAGAGACATCGATCAGCTGCCTCCTGCACGCCCCCTACTGGGGATGTGCCCGCAACCCAGGTACATGCCCTTGACTGGAATCGAACCTGGGACCCTTCAGTCTGCAAGCCGACGCTCTATCCACTGAGCCAAACCAGTTAGGGCTGTTTCTTAAAAATTATTATTATTTTTTGCTTTGTAGCTCACAGCCTGTAAAAGAAGATGTTGCAACTCCCCTACCTTCTGAAAAAACGCCAACGAGTGTTAATCAGACCCCTATTGAAACAAATGAATTTCCTCAGCTACCGGAAGGCTTAGAAAAGAAGCCTCTGGTCCTGAAGTTCAGCACCATGTTGGACGGCATTGCCATTGGAGCTGCGCTGCTGCCCTCCCTGCGGGCTGAGTACAAGATGGGCAGGATGCGGAGCCACGGGATGACAGGTAGCATCTGCTTCCAAATTCTGTCTCAGAATGTAGTATTAGTTTTATAATTAGCAATTGTTTGATGAAAAGATATATTTGGTTTCATAGATATTATATGAAAATTTAAATAATTTTAATCAGAACACTTAAATTTCATTAATGATATTCCTCAGTCAAGTAACAGCTATCAGTACACCTCCCTTAATGGCCAACATGTACCCTACTTTCATCTGAACTCTTTAGACTTATTGGACTATGAAGGCCAATTCTCCAGTTAAATTTAAGTTGAATAAATTTCTACATCTGTCAGTTTCCTATTGCCTGAATAACGTGGTTTATGTTCAGATTGGGCGCCTTTAGCTCAAATTAGAGATGATTTGACTTCTTCAGAACAGCTACTTCTATAAGATTTTGTGATCCTCATATATCCTGACCAAAAATGCTTTGCTGTTATATTTTTATCCTGAAATGTATCATAAATAAGTTTAAATTATATACACACAGTTTAAAGAATAATAAAGAACTGTGAACTCATCAGTCTGTTACACATCTAAGAATTAGAAAATACCAGTACTTTGAAGTCTCTTTCAAGGATTACCACTACCAGATAACATTCCCATGGCTGCTCAGGGGATAACTACTGTCATGAATTTGTGTCCCCAGTCTTTTGCTTTTGTTACCGCACATGTATATACTCATAAATGACTTGAAGTTTATTTGCTGTTGCCTGTTTTGAACTCTATTTACATGGAATCCTCCCACTAACATACCTTTTAACTTGGAATTTTGTTTTTGCTATACATTTTGTTTGAAGTTCATTTATTTATATATCTGTAGCTTATTCACTTTTCACTGAAATATAGTAGTAGTTCATTAAGTGATTATATCACAATTTATTTATCCATTCTGTTATTGATGGATCTTTGGCCCATTTTACAACATTGATATTACAGTCGTTCTCATATACATGTCCTGGTGTACAGTTTCTCAAGGGTGGTTATTGGGAGTGGACAGCTAGACTGTTGTAAATGCCTCTTCACCTCACTGGGAAATATAAACCTTTTCCGAAGTGCTTGTGCCTGCCAGCATTTACTTTCCCACCAGCTGAGATGAGAGTGCCTTTTGTTCCACATTCTGTCAATACTCCTAAATTTTTGCGTCTCTGGTAAATGTGGAATAGTACTTCATTGTGGTTTTAATTTATATTTCTGCAATTACTAATGAAACTGTTTTTTGATATTATTAAGAGGCCCTTATATGTTTTCTCACATGAAATTCCTGTTTATGGTTCACATTTGTTTCTTGCCCATTTTAACATTGAGTCATTTGTATTTTTCTAGATTCACAGTAATTCTTTATATATTTTGTATATTAAAATCTTGGATATTATATGTTTAACATATATTGTCACCCAATCATAGGGTTATCATTTCACTTTGAGTTGTCTTTTGATCAATAGATATTTTATTGTCAATGAGTTTACCAATATTTTCCTCTATCATGTGCATCTTTAAATTGTTTTTTGTTAATCCTCACCCAAGAGTATTTTTTCCATTGATTTTTAGAGAGTGGAAGTGAGGGAGGGAGGGAAGGAGGGAGGGAGGGAGGGTAGGAGGAAGAGAGGGAGGAACATCGATGAGAGCGAAATATCCATCAGCTGCCTCCTGCATGCTCTGTACTGGGGATCCAGCCTGCAACGCCCCTTCCACCATCTTCCCCCCACAACATGTATCCTGACCTGGAATAGAATTAGTGACCTCTTGGTACATGGGACTATGCTCAATCAACTGAACCACACCAGCTGGGCTCTATCTTTATGTCTTAAAGAAATTCTTTTCCTCCCAGGATCAAGAAAATATTCTATATTTTCCAGTAAATGTTTTAAAGGTTTACTTTTTATATACTTCTTAATCTATATGGAAATGATTATTATTTTTCTTTAATTTGGTGTCTGGAATAGTATGCATGACCAGTTATCTCAGCATCATGTATTGACTAATCTGTTTTCCACCCGGTGGTATATAATCCAGTTCTGTCATTTATTAAGTGTTTATGTATGTGGTATCTATTTCAGAGTTCTCTGTTATGTTTCATTGCCCTATTTGCACCAATATCATATTGATAACCTGGCTTTTCCTTGTTTAGGAGTTGTCTTGGTTATTTTTGGTTTGTGTTCCTTCATACACATTTTATAATCCATTTGTCAAGTATATATATTTATATACTTATGTATATAGGGAAAATAGTCTGTTTAATGCTGTTTGAGTGGAGAGAATTGGTAATGTACAGAACACTATCAGTAGACTTGGTTGGAAAGGAGCACGTGGGTATATATGTTACACAGTACATGTGACAGTCAGTGATAGAGCTCGATTTTAATAAGGTGTCTACTACTTCTTAATTCATTTTTCTTGCACCTATTTGTTATAACTCTTCTGTAATAAGGGTAATTTCTTTCCTTTTTGCCTTCTATGAAACGAAGAATATTGTGTTTTTCTAGCACCTAACACAATGTTGGGCACCTAGTAGGCTTAATAAATAATTTTTGCTGGCTTAATAATACTTACTGACTGACTCTTTATAGTAACCATACATATATTAAAAAGATAGGAAATATAAGCATATTTAAATATCTTTCCCATATCTTTCAATATAGGTTTTGGGATATGTATATATTTTTCTTAGGCACCATTTTTGAACAAAGTACAGAATGAATGGGTGAGTAAGCACCTGAACGAACAAGCAATAACTTTTCTTTCTTACAGGTGCACAGACCAGGTTTACATTTGAGCTGCCAAATCACAGGTTGCGTTTTACTTCAAAAGTTTCTGCCACAGATATGTCAACTATTCCTCCTTCTGCCAGTCTTAACCTGCCTCCTGTTACTATGTCTGGGAAATACATCATGGAAGAGCATGATAGTTATTCAGATCAGGTGTGGAGTATAGATGAACTGCCTTCGAAACAAGGGTACTTTTTACAGGGAAATTACCTACGTTGTGTGGCAGAAGTAAGTTTACTTTTTAATTTTCTTACTCTTTGTAATTAGAGGCCTTCAAGTTTTAGGTGTACCAAAATACATAGTGATCCAAACTTTTAAGACAAATTATTAAACCATTTATTTCTACAGAATGCTGTACTGAATCTGGTATGTATATGTGTGTGCATGTGCATGTGTGTGTATGTCCCTCCCTGTATATTAACTGAAGCATGTTTTTTTATTAGTCATCTTTGAACTCATTATTTCTTACATTGGGTTTCACATCCATCTCTGCAATATTTTTAGGATTCATTTTATTATAAAGACATTTATTTATGGTTCCAACAATATAACAGTGGCAGTAAAAATAAATATTAATATAGATAAAATTTCAATTTTAAAATTATCAGATTACATAATTAAATTATAATTTCCATTCATTTTCAAATGATTTATTCCTATTGGCTACTGTTACTTTTTTTTTTTTAACTGAGGGAATGGCCTGTAATAGGCCAGCAAAGTATTGGAGAATCTGAATATTTTTAACCCTTCTTGAAAGTATTGATTTCAAATAGCATGTAGATAATTGTCCACAGAGTTTGGGATTACTTATGTGAGCAAAAATGTATTTAAAACTATGTCAGTCAGTAGTGTCAGCCTAATGCTCTAATTTTGTTTGGCAGGTTGGTTCTTTTGAACATAATCTCACAACTGATCTTCTAAACCACTTGGTGTTTGTCCAGAAAGTGTTCATGAAGGAAGTTAATGAAGTAATACAAAAAGTCTCTGGTGAGCTGATATGGCACCTTATAGTATAGAGCATGCAGCAGCAGGTTTTGTTCTCATGGGCTGCATGGCCTGTGGGTCTGTGATATGAGCCTGTTCTTTGGATATAATCGTTGAATGACTCCCTATAAATAAGGTGTGCCTTTTCTGACTTTCCAGTCTATAGGTTCTTTTGCTTATTACTTTTCTCATGTGTAATACATACATCCATGATTTATAAAATTCACAAAGCTCCTTTATGCTTACCTTAAGAGAGAGAGAGAGACAGTGAGAGAGAGAGAAAGAACTTTGTGTATGTCTATTGATCAAACCAGTCTTATTCATTTAGGAACAAAATTTAGATCAATATTAAGATTGCCACCTTATTCTATACCCAATGGTGACTATATGCTGGCCACATGGTAAATTGTTTATAACAACCCATACATTTTTGCTATCCCTCAAGAGTAGATTACAATTGAGCTTCTTAATCACAGCTTTACATTTTAATAAGAAATACATGTTTGATATTTAAAATGTTTAATTGAATTTTAATTCACAAGATGAAGTATTAAGAGGAATCAGGGTAGAAAACAAGTTGACTCTGTATAATAGTTCTTGAGGCTGAATATTTTCAGTATGAATATAATCATGTCAAAATAATAGCTAGACCACATCTATAAATTTAATTCATATTGAGGTAAAGAACTGTGGAGTTAATGTGACTAATATAATAGTGTTTCTTATATTTCTATAAACTAAAATGATTACGTAGTAGATTTCATAAGAGGTGGAGCATTTGCTTTTAAATTTTAAGAAATTTTTTTTTCAGAGAGATCGAAGATGGCTGCCAATGGGAAGGCAGGCTGCAAGATAGTGTGTAAGTGAGAGAACAAAAGGAGAGTGTGTGGACTTATGGGGAGTGTCTATTTGTGAGTGAGGGACAGCTATATTCCAAGGGACTGTTGGGGACTGCCGGACCAGGCTCCCCTGACCGGGCAGCCTCTACTGCTGCTGAAATATCTCCCTGAGTGATTGGCTCTGCCGCAGAGACTGCGCCATCTTGAAGGGGAGATTGGCTGTGATAGGAAGCCTTGCCTTACCTTCAACTGGGACGAATCGGATACCTGCCTGGACCCTACAACCACAACACCTAGGGACCAGCTGTGAACCCACAAACACTGGGTCTCAAGCAGTGTGAATACCCAGACTCGGATGAGCTCTGCACCTGCTCACAGAAAGGTCAGAATTCGTCCAGAGAAAGTCAACACAAGAGTGAGAGAGCTACGTAATTAATTTTTTTTTAAATATATTTCTTTATTGATTTCAGAGAGGAAGGGAGAAGGAGAGAGAGATAGAAACATCAATGATGAGAGAGAATCATCGATCGGCTGCCTCCTGCACGCCCCTCACTGGGGATCGAGCCTGCAACCCAGGCATGTGCCCTTGGCCGGAATCGAACCTGGGACCCTTTGGTCCGCAGACTGACGCTCCATCCACTGAGCCAAGCCGGCCAGGGCAAGAGAGAGCTACGTAATTAGACACCCAGAGAGGAGAGATCATGGGGAGACAAAGAAACAGCCCGCATACAAAAGAAAAGGAGGCATTACCAGAAAAGGAAGCAAACGAAATGGAGGCAAGCAATATGTCAGAGAAAGAATTCAGAGACATGGTCATAAGGTCACTGAAAAGGTTGGAAGACAAATTCAACAATATGTGTAAGAACCAAGAGGAAATGAAGAGGAACCAAGAAGAAATGAAAAATGACATCACTGCAATAAAGAACTCAATAGAAAGCATCAACAGTAGACTAGAAGAAGTGGAGGACCACATCAGTGAGCTAGAAGACAAGGTAGGAAAAAATACCCAACCAGAGCAGCAACTAGAAAAACACTTAAAAAACAGGAGGAGAGCCTAAGGGAACTTTGGGACAACACTAAACAAAACAACATCCACATCATAGGGGTTCCAGAAGGAGAGGAAACTGAGCAAGGAATAGAAAACCTGTGTGAAGAAATAATGACAGAAAACTTCCCTGATATAGGGAAGAAAAAACTCACACAAGTCCACGAAGCTCACAGAGTCCCAAACAAAATGAACCCCAAAAGACCAACTCTAGAGCACATTATAATTAAATTGGCAAACACCAACGACAAAGTAAGAATCTTAAAAGCGGCCAGAGAGACAGAAAGTTACCTACAAAGGATCCCCCATCAGACTAGTGACGGATTTCTCAACAGAAACACATCAGGCCAGCAGGGAATGGAATGAAATATACAAAGTCATGCAAAGGAAGGGTCTGAATCCAAGAATACTGTACCCAGCAAGGCTAGCAATCAAAATTGAAGGTGAAATCAGGAGCTTCACAGACAAAAAAGCACTAAGGGAGCTTATTACCACCAAACCAGCAATGCAAGAAATGCTAAAGGGTCTGCTGTTAAAAGAAGAAATAGGGAGTGACAAAGGAACACAGGCATAAAGAATAAAAATGGCAACAGCCGAAACCGGTTTGGCTCAGTGGATAGAGCGTTGGCCTTCGGACTGAAGGGTCCCGGGTTCGATTCCGGTCAAAGGCATGTACCTTGGTTGCGGGCACATCCCCAGTAGGAGGTGTGCAGGAGGCAGCTGATCGATGTTTCTCTCTCATCGATGTTTCTAGCTCTCTATCCCTCTCCCTTCCTCTCTGTAAAATATCAATAAAAAATATATTTAAAAAAAAAAAAATGGCAACAAACAAGTATCTATCAATAACTTTAAATGTAAATGGATTAAGTGCCCCAATCAAAAGATATAGTGTAGCTGAGTGGATAAGAAAACATGACCCATATATCTGCTGTCTACAGGAAACACACCTTAGAACAAGACTCACACAGCCTAATGGTGAAGGGCTGGAAAAGGGGTTTTCAGGCGAATGGAAATGAAAAAAAAAGCTGGGTTAGCAATACTTATATCTGACAAATTAGACCTCAAAGTGAAGGCCATAACAAGAGATAAGGAAGGCCACTTCATAATACCAAAAGGAGCAATCCAACAAGAAGATATAACTCTAGTAAACATATACGCACCCAATACAGGAGCACTCAAATACATATAAAAACTTCTGGAGGAATCAAGGGAGAGATTGACAGTAATACAGTCATAGTAGGGGACTTTAATACTTCACTAACACCACTGGTCAAATCTTCTAAACAAAAAATCAGCAAAGAAACATCAATCCTAAATGACACACTAGATCAGATGGAATTAAATGACATCTTCTGAACATTCCACTTCAAAGCCACAAAATATACATTCTTCTCAAGTGCACATGGGTCATTTTCAAAGATAGACCATATATTGGGACACAGGGAAAGTCTCTTCAAATTCAAGAAGATAGAAATCATATCAAACATCTTCTCAGATCACAGTGGCATAAAACTAGAAATCAAGTACAATAAAAAAAATAAGAAAATCAAACACCTGGAGGCTAAATAGCATGCTATTCAACAATAACTGGATTAACAGAGAGATCAAAGAAGAAATAAAAAGCATCATGGCAACAAACGACAATGAAAACACAACAATCCAAAGTCAATGGGACACAGTCAAAGCAGTCCTGAGAGGGAATTTCATAGCTCTACAGGCCTACCTCAAAAAACAAGAAACAATGGTAATAAATTATCTGACCATACAACTCAAAGAGTTAGAAAGAGAGCAACAAGAAAAGCCCAACATAAGCAGAAGGAAGAAAATAATAATAGCAGAGATAAATGACATAGAGACCAAAAAAACAATACATAAGATCAACAAAACCAAGAGCTGGTTCTTTGAAAAGATAAACAAGATTGATGAACCTCTAGTCAGGCTCACCAAGAAGCAAAAGAGAGGACCCAAATAAACAAAATCAGAAATGAAAGTGGCGAAGTAACAACTGATCCCACAGATATACAAATGATTATGAAAAAATACTATGAACAACTCTATTCCAACGAAATGGACAACCTAGATGAAATGGACATATTCTTAGAAAAATAGAAGCTCCCAAAACTCAATCAAGAAGAATAAAAAAACCTGAATAGGCTGATAACTACTGAAGAAATTGAAACAGTGATCAAAAATCTTCCAGCAAACAAAAGTCCTGGTCCAGACAGCTTTACAGGGGAGTTCTACCAAGCATTCAAAGAAGAACTAAAAAATACCCTCCTCAGACTATTCCAAAAAATTCAAGAGGAAGGCACACTTCCAAGCTCTTTCTATGAAGCCAGCATTACTCTAATCCCAAAACCAGATAAAGACACCACAAAAAAAGAGAACTACAGGCCAATATCCTTGATGAACATAGATGCTAAAATCCTCAACAAAATTCTAGCAAATCGGATTCAGCATTACATTAGAAAGATCATACATCATGACCAAGTGGGATTTATTATGGGGATGCAAGGATGGTACAATATCCGCAAATGAATAAATGTAATACATCCGTAAACAAACTGAGAGACAAAAATCACATAATCATATCAATTGATGCAGAAAAAGCATTTGACAAAATCCAACATCCTTTCTTGATAAAAACTCTCAGCAAAGTGGGAATAGAGGAATCATACCTCAACATAATAAAAGCCTTATATGACAAACCTACAGCCAACATCATACTCATTAGGCAAAAACTAAACCCATATCCCCTAAGAACGGGAATAAGACAAGGATGCCCACTGTTCAACATAGTACTGGAAGTACTAGCCATAGCAATCAGACAAGAAGAAGAAATAAAAGGCATCCAAATTGGAAAAAAAGAAGTAAAACTGTTCTTATTCGCAGGTGACATGATACTATACATAGAAAACCCCAAAGACTCCATCAAAAAACTTCTAGACCTAATAAATCAATTTGGCAATGTAGCAGGATACAAAATTAACACCCAGAAATCTATGGTCTTTTTATACACTAATAATGAACTCACAGAAAGAGAAGCGAAAAAAACAATCCTGTTTACCATTGCACCAAAAAATTAAGATACCTGGGAATAAACTTAACTAAGGACGTAAAAGACCTGTACTTGCAAAACTACAGGACATTGAAAAAAGAGATAGAGGAACACATAAACAAATGGGAGAACATACCATGTTCATGGATTGGTAGAATCAACATCATTAAAATGTCCATTCTACCCAAAGCAATCTATAGATTCAATGCAATACCTATTAAAATACCAATGGCATATTTCAAAGATTTAGAACAAATGCTACAAAAATTCATCTGGAATAAAAAAAGACCCCAAATAACCACAGATATCCTGAGAAAGAAGAACAAAGTTGGAGGGATCACAATACCAGATATCAAGCCATATTACCAAGCCACTGTTCTCAAAACTGCATGGTACTGGCACAAGAACAGACATATTAGATCAGTGGTACAGAATAGAGAACCTAGAAGCTGACCCAAGCCATTATGCTCAATTAATATTTGACAAAGGAGGCAAGAGCATACAATGGAGTCAAAACAGCCTCTTCAATAAATGGTGCTGGGAAATTTGGTCAGATACATCCAAAAAAATGAAACTAGATCACCAACTTACACCATACACAAAAATAAACTCAAAATGACTAAAGGACTTACATGTAAGATGGGAAACCATAAAAATCCTACAACACTCCATAGGCGGCAAAATAGCAGATGTATGTCATAGCAGTATCTTTACAGACACAGCTCCTAGGGCAATGGAGACTAAGGAGAAAATAAACAAATGGGACTACATGAAAATAAAAAGCTTCTGCACAGCAAAAGAACCATCGACAAAACAACAAGAAAGCCCACTGCATGGGAGAACATATTTGCCAATGTTATCTCCAATAAGGGTTTAATCTCCAAAATTTACAGAGAACTCATACAACTTAACAAAAGAAAGATAAACAATCCAATAAAAAAAATGGGCAAAGGACATAGACACTTTTTGAAAGCGGACATTCAGAAAGCCAAGAGACATATGAAAACATGCTCTAAGTCACTAATCATCCAAGAGATGCAAATAAAAACAACAATGAGCTACCATCTCACACCTGTCAGAATGGCTATCATCAACATATCAACAAATGACAAGTGCTGGTGAGGATGTGAAGAAAAAGGAACCCTCCTTCACTGCTGGTGGGAATGCAGACTGGTGCAGCCATTGTGGAAAACAGTATGGCATTTTCCCCAAAATTTAAAAATGGAACTGCCTTTTGACCCAGTAATACCACTTCTAGGAATATATCCCAAGAAACTAGAAACACCAATCAGAAAGGATATATGCACCCCTTTGTTCATAGCAGCACAATTTACAATAGCTAAGATTTGGAAACAGTCTAAGTGCCCATCAGCAGATGAGTGGATTAAAAAACTGTGGTATATCTACACAATGGAATATTATGCTGCTATAAAAAAGAAGGAATTCTTACCATTTGCAGCAGCATGGATGGAACTGGAGAGCATTATGTTAAGTGAAATAAGCCAGTCAGTGAAAGAAAAGTACCACATGACCTCACTCATTTATGGATAATAAAGAAAATTGTAACCTGGTGAACAAAAAGATAGATACAGAGGCAAAGAAGCATCGAATAGACTGTCAAATTACAGCGGGATGGCTGTGGAGGGTTGGGAAGGGGGGAAAGAGATTAACCGAAGGACATGTATGCATGCATATAAGCATAACCAGTGGACGCAAGACACTGGTGGAGGGGGGTGAGGGCATGTGCCAGGGCGTTAGGCGAGGCCGGGGGCAGGTCAATGGGGAAAAAATGGAGACATATATACTACTATTTGTAATACTTTTAACAATAAAAAAATTTTTTTCAGGCACCAGATAAAAGATATTCAAGGTAGTGATAGATCAACACAAGACAAGTAGAATTTTTATGAATAGACTTTTTTTGAAGTAAAATTGACATAAAACATTATATTAGTTTCAGGAGAATAACATAATTTGATATTTATATACACTGTGAAATGATGACCATTATTAATCTAGTTACCCTCTATCATCATACAAAATTATCATTTTTTTAACTTGTGATGAGAACTTTTAAGATTTACTCTCTTGGAAACTTTCAAATATGCAGTACAATATTATTGACTAAAGTCACCATGCTGTACATTACATCCCCAGGACTTAGTTATTTTATATCTGGAAGTGTGTACCTTTTGCCCTCCTTCACCCATTTTGCCCACCCCTCAACTCTCTTCCCTTCTAGCTACAAACCAATCTGTTTTCTGTATTTGTGAGTTGTTGTTTGTGTGTTTTTTTAAGATTCCACTTCTAAGTGATCTGTTTGATTTATGTCACTTAGCATAATACCCTCGACGTCCATCCATGTTGTTACAAGTGCAAGAGTTCTTTAAAAAAGAAAAAAAAACAAGTTCTTTTTTATGGCTATTTTGAAAGCCCATAAAAGATTAAATTTTTATCTTAAGCAAACAAAAACTGCTCTTTTATCTGTTTGCTTCTTGGCTCTTTTGATGCATCTATGGTCCTTAATAGGAAAAAACTTCTATCCCATCTGTATGCTCTCTGGGCTGATGATGAACTCAACATACAAACAGAAAGGAACATCATTTTAAGATAGGATATTGGAAAAATAAGCATGCAGAGAAGTTCATAAAAGGAAAGAGAAGTAGATATAGAAGTTATATATTAATATATTAGAACGTTATTTCCTGAGTGGACCACATTGCCTGGGCAACAAATGGTCTATTAATAGGAACTTAACCTCCAAGTTCTCCTGTCCTCATTTAAAAAACTTTACACAATAATCTTTGCTGTCACACTCTTTATTGTTAACGTGTATTACCTTATTTTTCATTTCTCAACCTTTATTTTTTCTTTTGCACATCAAAATATAAACAACAAAGTTTACATTTTTGATTGAAGAAATTAGTCCAGTTTTTTTTTTTTTGCCTCAAATACATTTTATGGCATGTATAATCACTTTTGTTTCTATTATTCAGATAATGTTTTAATTTAGTCCTTATAAAATGTCCTTAAGAAGTGTCTATGGATTATCCCTGGCTTATATACATCTGCTTCAGTGAAAGTAACCTGCTTAAAAACATTGGTTTAATGCTCAGTCAAAAGAAAATAACTGTTTTATGTGTTGTTGTTTTTTTAATGCACAAAATAGAAATTTTCCTTTTAAAGAAATTATACCAATCTCTCAAATTATTTAACCTCTTTTAGGCGGGGAGCAGCCGATTCCTCTCTGGAATGAACACGATGGGACAGCGGATGGAGAGAAGCCTAAGATTCTATTGTATTCCCTCAACTTGCAGTTTAAGGTGACATAGCAATAAGAATGTTACTCTTACAAGGATTTTTCAAATTAATTAATGCCTGCTTTTTATAGAAAATTCATGAGACATAAATATGCCAGATGGAGAATAGAAATGAAGTATATCCACTAAAGAAAATGCTTTACAATTGTTTGACTACTATCTAGGACCTTTTCCTATTTTTTTCCTATTTTTTTTCAGTATGCACATATTTCTGCATTTTAAAGAGCCTTGATTATCTTTCCATGCAGAACATTTAGATCAACCTGCAAGAAATATTTTGTGCACTTGTCCAATTAACAGTAATACCTTAATAGGAACCTTAATATTTCCAATATATAAGACATTAATGTTCATAAAAATAAAATTCTTCTTACCAAATACTTATTTAATTATAATGTATTTATAATTAACCCATGAACAGTCTAGATTTTTAATACAAAATACTGAAATGAAATTTAATAGCTAAAGAGAGTCCCTACTAATGAGAAATTAAAGAATGTTGGCTGTTTTATCAGTTTATTAGACATCCTATGTGTGTTTTAAAACATTCCATTTTATTTATCGTATCAAAAGTTTTCATTGGAGTGGGTGGACATTGTTGACTTAAGAATCCTTTTTTCCTTCTAACATTTAATCTGCTAGGGTATTCAAGTCACAGCTACAACTCCATCAATGAGAGCTGTGAGATTTGAAACTGGATTGATTGAACTAGAACTTTCGAACCGACTTCAAACCAAAGCCTTACCAGGAAGCAGCAGCTATCTGAAACTATTTGGTAAATGCCAAGTGGATTTGAATCTGGCATTAGGACAAATTGTCAAACATCAGGTGAGTGCAGAATGTGTTACATTAGAACTGTAGCCTTTACATTTTGCACATCCATTTCAACTACTTGAAATATTACTATATTTATGAAAATATTTTAAGTTGCTAAAATTTCTGATTATAAATTCTAATGAAAATTAATTTATGAAGGTCTTTACAATTTTACCTTGGTATTTCATTGAGTATTTTGGTGGTATATTGTTATAGTTTAGTGCAAATGCAATCACGTGAAACTTAATCCAGTATCTTCACAAGTATGTGCTTATAATTTCTCTTTATTTTATTAAACATTGTTTTTATTTCAATGCTTTGTGTTAACATTGGTGAGTTCTTAAAAAGTTACTAGGTTTTGCCCTAACCAGTTTGGCTCAGTGGATAGAGCTGACGTCTGCGGACTGAAGGGTCAAGAGCAGGTACCCTGGTTTCGGGCACATCCCCTTTACTGGGTGTGCAGGAGGCAGCTGATCAATGTTTCTCTCTCATTGATGTTTCTAGCTCTCTATCCCTCTCCCTTCCTCTCTGTAAAAAATCAATGAAATATATTTTTAAAAAATGTTATTAAGTTTCTCAGTTGTGCTGTAATGTTGGCAAGTTTTGCATACCGTAATGTTAAACATATATGTTGTAAAACATATATATATGCATACACAGCAGTAAATCAGACTATATTTTATAAAAATTAATATTCACAACTCATAGAGTTTTTGGTGTCTTGTTTTTATTTTGCTAAAAATTATGTAGACTTTAACCTTTTCCCTTCTGTGATTTGAAGAACTGATTAAATGAATATCAGTCACACTTTCAAAATTGTGTTTCCTATATTAAAGAATATGTGGAAGGAATAAATTAACAAAAACTTCTTGTCATCTTTAGGAAAACAGTTAATTTGTTCAAATAAAAACATTTTGAGAGGAGCGAGGATCTCATTATCATGAGACATTTAATACATTGTTGTTCAGAATATGGACCTCATCCTCGATTTTGTACGAACTTGATGTTTTACTTTCCATTTAGTTCTTAAATACCCATTCATATTTTATATTGATTTCAGGTGTTTGTGGTATAGCATAAGGTATATATTATTGATGCATGAAATTGAGAAAAATATACTATAGTTGTTTTGGTGCATAAAACCATTAATGATGTTAAAACTTTTAGTTTCTTTTATTAAAACACTTTCCATTATTTGATTTTATTGAACTTTTAATTTAGGTTTATGAGGAAGCTGGTTCTGATTTTCATCAAGTTGCCTATTTTAAAACCAGAATTGGATTAAGAAATGCCCTCCGAGAAGAAATCAGTGGCTCTTCAGATAGGGAAGCTGTGCTTATTACCTTGAATAGACCGATCGTGTATGCGCAGCCGGTGGCCTTTGACAGAGGTGAGAGTCAGGCAAGACTTTCTTGTTGGATTTAGAACTGTTGGGAATGACATCAGATAAAAATCACTGTAGTTCACCAGTGTAAATCTAAAATGGGAGCATCCCAACAGTTTCTTGTTTATTCCTTTCAGTTTTTAAAGTCATTTTACTTGTTAAAGTTATTTGCTTTCTACATGGATTGTTATGCTGAGTCTTTTAGTTTGGGTAACTAATATACCCATTTGGTTTGGTAATGCCTTTATTTGCTTATACTCTAAACATTGATTGTGTGCTGTCTAGAAGTGGAATCTGAATATGGAAAACAGTATCCTGCCCTCCAGGAACTCTCAGCCCTGTGGGAGGAGCTAAGTGGACTCAGAGCAGAGTTAGCGATCCATGTTCTAGGGGTTCAGGGAGTCTCTACCTTCACCTGTGCTGCTTAGAGGAGACACCAATTCTTCAGATTCAACTTGGAGTTAAGAGATCACCAGGGAGACAAGGAAACGCAAGCTTGTCTTATTTGCCTTTGTATCCAGTGGTCTAGAACAGTCCATGGCATATATAGCAGGAACTAAGTAAATATTTTCCAAATGAGAGAGAACCTGAATGAAGGAATATGAGCACAGAGGTCTAAGAAAATACAGCACCAGCTTTCCTGAAAGAAAATAATGGAAATAAGGCTGAGCAGATAGAGTGGGTCTAAATAATGCCTATTGGGTAAATACGTTGGAACTGTGTTTTAAAAGTAAGAACCATTTAAGCAAGCTGTTTAAGATTTAAATTGGTGGTAGGTGTTGGCTGGTGATAAGATTAGTTTGTTGGAAAACTCCTTTTGGTAATGTCATGGATAACATTTTATTTTTCTAGATCCAGTGCCTGTTTATTTAATTTCTCATCTTACCAGCCTATCGTCAGCTTTCAACAACTCCTTAAAGTACTTTCTACTCCTTGTGTTCCTGTCTGACATTTGCTTTTCCTTCTCCTCTGGCCCTTCCTTCTTCATCTCCTCTTTAGGCTCCCTCTACGCACTGCATTCAATAAAGGTTTTCCTTAGAATTCATTCTTGCTATACACTCAAATGTCTTTGACCTCTTCTCTAAAGCCCATCTTTTCAATGTATACTCCTAGTATTCTGCATCTCTCCTCCAGGAATTTTTTAACATAAGTAAGCAGTAAGCTCTGCAAGGTCAGGGACCGTGACTACTTTCATTTGTTATTCCATCCCAGTGCCTGGCTCGTAACAGGCATTTCACAAAACAGTTTGTTGAATGACTGAATGGACCTGGATTGTTTTCTTCCTTCTGCCATTTTTCAATTGTCTGCTTTTTGCTTCTTAGTTTCATTTGTCAAGTTGACCATATCATCTTAGATCCTTTTCAATCCTAATGCTACTATTTTCTGGGAGTAATTTTTACTAATTGGTGGAATTTTGCAGCTATTGAGGTTTACTTGCCATATAGCTTTACAGTTTTTTTAAAGAAATTTTCTTTCTTCCCTGCCTAAATCACCAAAAGCTGTGTTGTTTTGGCTGAACTATAAGGCTGCCTATGACAACTGGAATGAACAACGAATGGCTTTACATAAGGACATTCACATGGCTACAAAGGAAGTAGTAGATATGCTCCCCGGAATCCAGCAAACCTCTGCCCAGGCCTTCGGGACACTCTTCCTGCAACTCACTGTGAATGATCTGGGGATTTGCCTGCCTATCACAAGTGCTGTACAGGTACGGAATTCAAGTTTTCATCCAGCACTAAGAACCAGGCAACTCTACTCACCATTTCTAGGTATACAGAGTATCACAATGGATTTCTTAGGAGAGCAGTTTATAACTTGAGTTTAGTAAACAGCAAGTAAGATTGAACTCCTTCAACCATTATTCATTCATCTACAGTGTAGTAAAGGCGAATCTCACGCGATTTTCACACTCTGATGTGCCTCAGCGTGGTGATGAGATTGATACCCATCTGATAACTCTTAATTTTGACCTTGACCAATAAGCAACAAGAATTTTGTCTTTATAATTTTTGGGACTAATTCTCAGGAACACACATTTGTATGCACATGTGCATGAGAGAAAAAAGGTTATGAAACTCTGTCAGACCAAGAAGTTGCAATTAAACAAATACAGAGGCCTTTATTTTACTGTTATGGTTTGTCTTAAATAATCTGTAAACAGTTTTTGAATGAATTTATCTTTTAGTAAACTCTAGATTGCCCTAGCTGGTTTGGCTCAGTGGATAGAGCATCGGCCTGTGGACTGAAGGGTCCCAGGTTCAATTCCAGTCAAGGGCACATGCTGGGTTGTGGGCTCGAACCCCAGTAAGAGGTGTGCAGGAGGCAGCTGATCAACAATTCTCTCTCATCATTGATGTTTTTATCTCTCTCTCTCTCCCTCCTTCCCTCCCTTCCTCTCTGAAATCAATAAAAATATATTAAAAACAAAACAAAAACTCTGGGTTGAGGATTGACACCATGTGCTATGTTTGTGTCTCAGGAGTTAAATGGTAACCTTTAATCACGTGATGTATGGACTCAGGAGGGCCCCACACCAAGGGTGGTGGTGAGAATGCAAAGAACAAACTTTTCCCACACGAAAACAGAAGCTTGAAATAGAAAATCAGATAATTATCCTTTTGCAAATTTAGTTTAAAACAAAAAGCACATGGAAATGCATTTCACTTGAGTAATCTAATTTTTAAAGTAGGCATCTTTCTAAGCTACTTTCCAGTGAAGCTTTCTGGGTTTCCCCCTTTATGGATTTTTGTTTCCAGGAATCCTATGAGAATTTCCAAATTTAAAAGTTGTCACCTTTTGTCTTGTTTCCTCTTTAATATATTTTGCAGTCCAATCACAGTGGAGACTTGGACACTGGCTCTGCCTTGGTGCTGACTATTGAAAGCACTCTCATCACTGCTTGCTCTTCCGAGTCTCTGGTTAGTAAAGGGCATTTCAAAAACTTCTGCATCCGTTTTGCTGATGGCTTTGAAACATCGTGGGATGATTGGAAGCCAGAAATCCGTGGGGATCTAGTAATGAATGCCTGTGAGTGTCTTTTATTTTCTGTACTAGAGGCCTAGTGCACGAATTTGTGCACGGGTGGGGTCTGACTGGCTGGCCTGGCCCCAATCAGCAGATCGGGGCTGGGCCTGTCGAAAAGAGGAGACGGCGGGAGGTTGGCTGGCGGGCCTGCCCCGATCAGGGCCCTGATCAGGGCCGGGCTGGCTGGAGAGAGGCGCTGCGGGCAATTGGCCGGGGATCCCTGCCCCCGATTGGGGTGGGCAGACCAATTCGGGGAAGGGCCAGCCCTGGGGAGGGGCTGTGGGTGGTGGGCTGGCTGGCCCTGCCACCGAATGGTGCCGGAGGAGATTGGCTGGCCAGCCCCACCCCTGATTGGTGTAAGGGGGGCTGATTGGGGGCGGAGCTGGCTGGGTGGAGGGACTGCGGCCGATGGGATGATGGGGGCCCATCAGGGGTGGGGCTGGCCTGGGGGAGGGGCTGCAGGCGGTTGGCCGGCAGCCGGCCCTGCCCCTGATTTGGGTGGTGGGGGCCATCTGGGGTGAGGCAGTGGGGAGAGGGGCTGCAGGAGGTTAGCTGGCTGCTCCCGCCCCCTATTTGGGTAGGGGGGTGTGATTAGGTGGAGCTGGCTGGGGGGAGGGGCTGCAGAAGATTGGCTGGCCAGCCCCACAGCCTATTGAGGTATGGGGGGTGTTCAGGGGCAGGGCCGGCCTGGAGGAGGGCCTGTGGGCCGATCGGGGTGGAGAGGACCCATCGGGGCTGGGGCCAGCCGGGAGGAGGGACTGCAGGAGGTTGGATGGCTGGCCCACCCCCTATTGGGGTAGGGGGGGCGATCAGGGGCGGGGCCGGCCAGGGGGAGGGGCTGCGGGAGGTTGGCCGGTCAGCTCCATCCCCTAATTGGGCCACTTTGCTGGCCACAGTGGGTGTCATAGTGATC
The DNA here is from genome assembly GCF_963455305.1 of Plecotus auritus. Classification (NCBI taxonomy): domain Eukaryota; kingdom Metazoa; phylum Chordata; class Mammalia; order Chiroptera; family Vespertilionidae; genus Plecotus; species Plecotus auritus. The sequence goes on from NC_137773.1 coordinate 41,161,025, forward strand.
AGTCATTACAGTGTTACGATCACTGGCTTTTTATATATATAGAAGAACTTGAGGGTTTCTAAAAATTAAAAGAGAAAACAAAAACAACCTACTGGTATGTCTTCACTTATAAAAGTAAAGGATGTTCAGATATAGGAATATTATTGGACTTTGTGAAATGAGGGCTATTTCTATTTTTAAAATTTTGGAACATTATTGTGAAAAACTACAACTTTTAGCAGTGTTGGTGAGTAAACCAGATAGCCATTCTTGTTGATGGTTTAGCATTCGAAGGCTTGCTCACTCCGATTTTTTCTTTCTTTTTTTAAAATTTAATCTTTATTGTTCAGATTATTACAATTGTTCCTCTTTTTTCCCCCCATAGCTCCCCTCCACCCGGTTCCCACCCCACCCTCTGCCCTTACCTCCCCCACACTGTCATCATCCATAGGTGTACGCTTTTTGTCCAGTCTCTCCCCCCACCTCCCACACCCCTTTCCCCCTGAGAATTGTCAGTCCACTCCCTTTTTATGCCCCTGATTCTATTATATTCACCAGATTATTCTGTTCATCAGGTTTTTTATTCACTTGATTTTTAGATTCACTTGTTGGTAGACATGTATTTGTTGTTCATAATTTTTATCTTTACTTTTTTCTTCTTCTTCCTCTTCTTAAAGAATACCTTTCAGCATTTCATATAATACTGGTTTGGTGGTGATGAACTCCTTTAGCTTTTTCTTATCTGTGAAGCTCTTTATCTGCCCTTCAATTCTGAATGATAGCTTTGCTGGGTAGAGTAATCTTGGTTGTAGGTTCTTGCTATTCATCACTTTGAATATTTCTTGCCACTCCCGTCTGGCCTGCATAGTTTCTGTTGAGAAATCAGCTGACAATCGTATGGGTGCTCCCTTGTAGGTAATTAACTGTTTTTTTCTAGCTGCTTTTAATATTCTCTCTTTGTCTTTTGCTCTTGGCATTTTAATTATGATGTGTCTTGGTGTGGTCCTCGTTTGGATTCCTTTTGTTTGGGGTTCTGTGCGCTTCCTGGACTTGTAAGTCTATTTCTTTCACCAGGTGGGGGAAGTTTTTGGTCATTATTTCTTCAAATAGGTTTTCAGTATCTTGCTCTCTCTCTTCTTCTGTCACCCCCATAATTCGGATGTTGGTATGCTTGAAGTTGTCCCAGAGTCTTCTTACACTATCTTCAACTTTTTGATACTTTTTTCTTTTTGCTTTTTCGGTTGAGTGTTTTTTGCTTCTTTGTATTTCAATTCTTTGACTTGATTCTTGTGGTTCTGTAGTCTGCTGTTAGGTCTCTGTATAATATTTTTTATTTCAGTCAGTGTATGTTTAATTTCTAGGTGGTCCTTTTTCATATCCTTGAAGGTCTCGCTAAATTTATCGGCCTTTTCTAGAAAATTCTTGAAAAACCTTATAACCCTGGTTTTGAACTCTATATCCAGTCGTTTGCTATCCTCCATTTCTTTCATTTGTGACCTGTTTCTTTGTCTCCGCATTTTCGCTGCTTTCCTGAGTTGGTAGAGTAGCTTTGTGTGGTAGGTGTCCTCTAGGGCACAGTGGCTCAGCCTCCCCAGTTACCTGAGGTGGACACTCTTGGTGTACCCCTTTGTGGGCTGTGTGCTCAGCCTTGTTGTAGTTAAGTCTTGATTGTTGTTGGTATCACTGGGAGGAATTGACCTCCAGGCCAATTGGCTGTGAGGATCAGCTGTGTCTACACTGGGAAAACTTCTGTGCTGGAGACACTCTTATGAGATAAGACTTGCAAAATTGCAAAAGCCTCTGTGCTCAGCTTGGATGGGGCAGAGTTTCAGGGTGGAGCAGACAGCCTTGGATTCCCGTCAGCCCTGCCCCATGAGGCACCTGTGTCTCAGTGTCCCTCCATAATCGCTGCAAGCACCTCTGAGAGAAAGCTGCCCTTGAGTTTCACCCGCTGCCAGACAGTCCAGTTTCTCCCCAAATGAGTCGGGGTTCCCAGAAACTCGCCTGGTCAGCGCAGTCAGGAGCTTCTGTCTCCCTCCTGCTTTAGAAAGCCAGCCGCGCACTCAGCCACCAGTGCATTCAGCAGTCAGTCCTCTCTGTGTGCGCACACTTCGTGACCTCTGCCTTCGGCAGCTCCTGAATCTCAGTGTGCTTTCTATTTTGCTGACAGTCCAGATTCCCCCCGAATGAGTCTGGTTTCCCAGCATCTCGCCCAGGACTGGAGTTCAGTGCAGTTGGAAGCTTCCTTCTCCCTCCCACTCTAGGAGGCCAGCCACGCACTTAGCCGCCCGTGCATTCAGCAGTCAGTCCTCTCTGTGTGCGCGCGCTTCCTGACCTCTGCCCTCCGCATCTCCCGAGTCTCAGTGTGCTTTCTCTTTTCCTGACAGTCCAGATTCCCCCCCGAATGAGTCTGGTTTCCCAGTGTCTCGCCCGGGACTGGAGTTCAGTGCAGTCGGGAGTTTCCTTCTCCCTCCCGCTTTAGAAAGCCAGCCGCGCACTCAGCTGCCGGTGCACACAGCTGCCCGTCCTCTCCACAGGGTCTTGCGTCTTCGTACCTCAGCCTTTTGCAGCTCCTCTGATTCTCTTTTTTTTTATTTTTTTATTTTATTTTAATAAATCTTTATTCAGATTATTACAATTGTTTCTCCTTTTTCCCCCCATAGCTCCCCTCCACCCAGTTCCCACCCCACCTTCTGCCCTTACCTCCCCCCCACTGTCCTCATCCATAGGTGTATGATTTTTGCCCAGTATCTTCCTGAACCCCCCATACCCCTTTCCCCCTGAGAATTATCAGTCCACTCCCTTTCTATGCCCCTGATTCTATTATATTCACCAGATTATTCTGTTCCTCAGGTTTTTAATTCACTTGATTTTTAGGTTCACTTGTTGATAGATATGTATTTGTTGTTCATAATTTTTCTCTTTACTTTTTTCTTCTTCCTCTTCTTTAAGAATACCTTTCAGCATTTCATATAATACTGGTTTGGTGGTGATGAACTCCTTTAGCTTTTTCTTATCTGTGAAGCTCTTTATCTGCCCTTCAATTCTGAATGATAGCTTTGCTGGGTAGAGTAATCTTGGTTGTAGGTTCTTGCTATTCATCACTTTGAATATTTCTTGCCACTCCCGTCTGGCCTGCATAGTTTCTATTGAGAAATCAGCTGACAGTCGTATGGGTGCTCCCTTGTAGGTAACTAACTGTTTTTCTCTTGCTGCTTTTAATATTCTCTCTTTGTCTTTTGTTCTTGGCATTTTAATTATGATGTGTCTTGGTGTGGTCCTCGTTTGGATTCCTTTTGTTTGGGGTTCTGTGCGCTTCCTGGACTTGTAAGTCTATTTCTTTCACCAGGTGGGGGAAGTTTTTGGTCATTATTTCTTCAAATAGGTTTTCAGTATCTTGCTCTCTCTCTTCTTCTGTCACCCCCATAATTCTGATGTTGGTAGGCTTGAAGTTGTCCCAGAGTCTTCTTACACTATCTTAAACTTTTTGGATTTTTTTTTTTGCTTTTTGCTTTTTCGGTTGAGTGTTTTTTGCTTCTTTGTGTTTCAATTCTTTGACTTGATTTTTGTGTTCCTCTAGTCCGTTTTTGGGTCTCTGTATAATATTTTTAATTTCAGTCAGTGTATGTTTAATTTCTAGTTGGTCCTTTTTCATATCTTCGAGGGTCTCGTTATATTTATCGGCCTTTTCTAGGATATTCTTGAAAAGCCTTATAACCGTGGTTTTGAATTCTATATCCAGTCGTTTGTTTTTCTCCATTTCTTTTGTTTGTGATCTGATTCTTTGACGCCGCATTTTCACTGCTTCCCTGAGTTGGTAAGGTAGATTTTTGTGCTAGGTTTCCAATATGGCCCAGTGGGTCTGCCTCCCCAGTTAACCTGAGGTGGACACTCTTGGTGCACCCCTTTGTGGACTGTGTGTACAGCCTTGTTGTAGTTAAGTCTTGATTGTTGTTGGTATCACTGGGAAGAATTGACCTCCAGGCCAGTTGGCTGTAAGTATCAGCTGTGTCTATGCTGGGAGAAGTTTGGTGCTGGAGACAGCCTTATAGGATTAGACTTGCCAAATTGCAATAGCCTCTGTGCTCAGCTTGGATGGGGTGGAGTCTCAGTCTTGGCTTCCTGTCAGCCTTGCCCTTGTGCACACGTGCGCGCTTTCCGACCTCTGCCTTCCCCAGCTCCCGAGTCTCTGCCCGAGAGTCCAGATTCCCCCCACAAGAGCGTGGGTCCCCAGGGGCTCGCCTGGAACTGGGGTTCAGTGCAGTCAGAACTGGGGCTCAGTGCAGTCAGGAGCCTCTGACTCCCTTCCACTAGGGAAAGCCTGTGGCAACCTCCGCAGCCTTTGTGCGCACTGGCACGCGCGCACCTTCAGACTTCTGCCTTCCTCAGCTCACGAGTCTCCGCCCGAGAGTCCAGACTCCCCCCACAAGAGCGTGGGTCCCCAGGTGCTCGCCCGGAACTGGGGTTCAGTGCAGTCAGAACTGGGGTTCAGTGCGGTCGGGGCCTTCCTTCCCCCTTCTGCCAGAGAAAGTCAGCCAGGCTCTCAGCCGCCCTTCCTCTCTGCACGCACAAAGACCCTTTGCCGTACCTCCAATTCTCTGTGAGCTTTTTTCTTTCCTTCTAGTTGTAGAATTTTCACTCAGCCAGCTTTCCTGTGGTTCTGGATGGTGTCCGTTCTGTCTTTTAGTTGTAGTTTTGAAATTGTTTTGCGAGGCAGCAGTTTAGGTGCTTACCTATGCCGCCATCTTGGTTTCTCTCACAGCTCCTCTGATTCTCAATGTGCTTTCCTATTTTCTTCTAGTTGTAGAATTTCCACTCAGCCAGCTTTCCTGTGGTTCTGGATGGTGTCCGTTTGTCTTTTAGTTGTAGTTTTGATATTGTTGTGCGAGGCAGCAGTTTAGGTGTTTACCTATGCCACCATCTTGGTTTCTCTCCCTGATTTTTTCTATAATTGACTCATAAATGACCAGATAAAGCACCTTTCTTCTGTGGAGATCTTGAAAGAAAGTATAAAATCCAGTTCATCATGTAACATAGAATAGTTGCAAATAACTAGGAGCAAGAAGACTGTCTTGATTAAGGCTGACATGAATAAGTCCACACATCCAGATTTGTGGGATACAGAGCATAAATGGTGTGATTCCTTCGATTGCATAACATTCAAGGTTGGGAATAACTAAAGCTATGTATATATGCTATTTTGAAGGTTTAGGGGTTTATTTTATCCATTTTAATATTTTAAATATTATAACCACCTTAAAGCATCATTAATCTGAATAATGATGGTAAATTTGAAGAATGAAAGGTTGTGAACTAAAATTCCTCAGCCAATCTTGTAAATCAAAATTAATGCTTGATTATTTCTCAGAAGGTGGTATGCCATTGTTTATGTAATTTTTCCCCTCTGCAGTGAAAGAAAATCTTCTTTCCAGTTCTGGTTTATTTTAGTGTATGACTTTGTAGCTTTTACTAAGAGTAAGTATCCTATATAATAAAAAAGAAACGTATATTGACCGTACCTCCACAACGCCCACCAGCTAATCAGAAGTGAGTATGCAAATTAACCTGACAAAGATGGCGGGTTAATTTGCATATGCAGGCGCCAAGCGAAGAGCAGAGTGGGAGAGCTGGTGGAGAGTGGAGTGGCTTGGGGAACTTGGCTCCCCAAGCTGCCAGAAGGAGAGCAGAGAAGGAGAGCTGGTGGCTTGGAGGACTTGGCAGAGCGGGATGCCGTGAGACAGAGACAGAGCAGGAAGGGAAAACCAAGAGCGCGGGGAGCACCAGGAATTCTGGGAATAGTAGTTCTGATGGCAGCCTCAGGACCGGAAGTGGAAGCGCAGAGCGCGGGGAGCACCAGGAATGCTGGGAATCATAGTTCTGGTTGCAGATGGATCTCCTAAACACTAGAGCAAAGTGAGCCTGGAGCAAGTTACTATTGCGGTGGGGGATGGAAGGAAAGCAAAGGTGAGAGACATAAGTAAAATCTGAGTGGAAAAATTAAAGGGAAGATATCCTAAAACTTCCAGGAAATCTCCACCAATGAAGCAAAGAAAAAAGAAATGCCTCTATTATTCTGTGAGCAACAAACCAAACGGGGTTGGGGTCTTAGACAATTTGCTCATATGATTGCAAAGACAGACAGAAACTCCCGGATTGGAGAGGGCTCCCCTGAGGGCTCCCAGATTGGAGAGGGTGCAGGTCGGGCTGAAGGATCCCCCTGCCCCCGTGCACGAATCTTCATGCACCGGGCCCCTAGTACTTACATAAAACTAACGTAATATTTTTTTCTAAAAGAGTTGAGTATAGGGAAGAGAAATAAGAATAGTAGGAGTATGCCTTAGGATATCTTTTTTAAAAAATATATTTATATTGATTTCAGAGACAGAGACAGAGAGAGAGAAACATCAATGATCAGAGAGAATGATTGATTGGCTGCCTCCTGCACACCCACCACCGGGGATCAAGCCCACAACCTGGGCATGTGCCCTGACCTGGTATTGAACCATGACTTCCTGGTTCATAGGTCAACGCTCAACCACTGAGCCAAGCTGGTTGGGAGCTTACTCATCATTTAAAAATTCTGCCCTGGAAAAAAAATGCCCCTATTAATTTCCTCTCTAGGTGATAATGTGTTTTTTTTTTTTGAGAACTGCAGTAATATTAGAATGGCCAATCTAATTTTTAGAATGTAGGAAGAGTTCAAAGGACCACATAAGTAGATAGTAAAGGTTAGACTCTTTTCATTAACATGAACTTAGAAAATTACATAAATCATGAAGTTTGAAAGACTCCAAGCTCTCTGTTAACACCTGGGTAGCATTCGCTCATGAGAGTTGAAATTGTCATTTTGGGTTCAGAATAGTGGTTGGTCCAACTTGGCACTTTGTCTCTGCTGCAAAGACCACAGGAATCCTGGGTAAGAGCCTAGTTGGTTTCCTGCTCTTCACTTTCAGGATTCAGATCTGCTCTAAACATCTCACATCCCATATTAATTCATCATGGCTCTGTATTCTATAAACTTATATATATTTTTTTAAACTTCATTTTAAAGATTCCATTTCTTGGAAGTGGAAATTTCAAACGTTTTTTTACTCCTCCTCCCCCTTTTTTAAATCCTCACCTGAGGGTATTGTTTTTCCATTGATTTTTAGAGAGAGTGGAAGGGAGGCAAGTAGGGGGAGAGAGAGAAAGAGAGGGAAACATTGATGTGAGAGAGACACATTGATTGCCTCCTACATGTGCCCTGACCTGGGCTGGGATCAAACCTGCAACCAAGGTATGTGCCTTTGACCAGGAATTGAACCCACAGTCCTTGGGTCTGAGGACTGACGCTCTAACCATTGAGCTGCTGACTACCCCCCTTTTTTATTGTCTAAAGTTTTACATTTTTCTTCTTTTTCTCCAATTGACCCCACCGCAAGCCATTCCCACCCCAGGCAAGCCCCCACTGCCTTAGTGCCTGTGTCCATTGGTTATGCTAATATGCATGCATCCAAGTCCTTTGGTTGCTCTCTAACCCCCTCCCTCATCCCCTACCATTTGTCTCTGGATCTATTCTTGTTCATCAAATTATGTTATATTCCACATATGAGTGAGATCATGTGATATCTTTCTCCACCTGGCTTATTTTGCTTAGCATAATGCTCTCCATTTCCATCCATGCTGTTGCAAATGGTAAAAGTTCCTTCTTTTTTATAGCAGCATAGTATTCCATCGTGTAGATGTACCACAGTTTTTTACTCCACTCATCTGCTGATGGGCATTTAGGCTGTTTCCAAATCTTAGCTATTGTAAATTGTGCTGCTATGAACATAGGGGTGCATATATCCTTTCTGATTGGTGTTTCCATTTTCTTGGGATATATTCCTATAAGTGGTATTACTAGGTCAAATGGGAGTTCCATTTTTAACTTTTTGAGGAAACTCCATACTGTCTTCCACAATGGCTGCACCAGTTTGCATTCCTACCAGCATGCAGGAGGGTTCCTTTTTCTCCACATCCTCGCCAACACTTGTCGTTTGTAGATTTGTTGATGATAGCCATTCTGACAGGTGTGAGGTGGTACCTCATTGTTTTGATTTGCATCTCTTGGATGATTAGTGACTTTGAGCATGTTTTCATATGTCTCTGGGCTTTCTGTATGTCCTCTTTCGAAAAGTGTCTATATTTAGATCCTTTGCCCATTTTTTGATTGTACCATTTATCTTCCTTTTGTTAAGTTGTATGAGTTATCTGTAAATATTGGAGATTAAACCCTTATTGGAAATAGCATTGGCAAATATGTTCTTCCATGCAGTGGGCTTTCTTGTTGTTCTTTTGATGGTTTCTTTTGCTGTGCAGAAGCTTTTTATTTTCATGTAGTCCCATTTGTTTATTTTCTCCTTAGTCTCCATTGCCCCAGGGGCTGTGTCTGTAAAGATACTGCTATGACATACATCTGCTATTTTGCTGCCTATGGAGTGTTGTAGGATTTTTATGGTTTCCCATCTTACATGTAAGTCCTTTAGTCATTTTGAGTTTATTTTTGTGTATGGTGTAAGTTGGTGATCTAGTTTCATTTTTTTGCATGTATCTGACCAAATTTCCCAGCACCATTTATTGAAGAGACTGTTTTGACTCCATTGTATGCTCTTGCCTCCTTTGTCAAATATTAATTGAGCATAATGGCTTGGGTCAGCTTCTGGGTTCTCTGTTCTGTTCCACTGGTCTATGTCTGTTCTTGTGCCAGTACCAGGCAGTTTTGAGAATGGTGGCTTGGTAATATGGCTTGATATCTGGTATTGTGATCCCTCCAACTTTGTTCTTCTTTCTCAGGATATCTGTGGCTATTCGGGGTCCTTTTTTATTTTTTTTAAATATATTTTATTGATTTTTCACAGAGAGAAAGGGAGAAGGATAGAGAGTTAGAAACATCGATGAGAGAGAAACATCGATTAGCTGCCTCCTGCACACCTCCTACTGGGGATGTGCCCGCAACCAAGGTACATGCCCTTGACCAGAATCGAACCTGGGACCCTTCAGTCCACAGGCCAACGCTCTATCCACTGAGCCAAACCAGTTAGGGCTGGGGTCTTTTTTTATTCCAGATGAATTTTTGGAGAGTGTGTTTTAAATCTTTGAAATACACCATTGGTATTTTAATGGGGAGTGCATTGAATCTGTAGATTGCTTTAGTTAGTATGGACAGTTTAATGATGTTGATTCTGCCAATCCATAAACATGGTATGTTCTTCCATTTGTTTATGTCTTCCTCTATCTCTTATTTCAATGTCCTGTAGTTTTGCAAGTACAGGTCTTTTACGTCCTTAGTTAAGTTTATTCCCAGGTATCTTAATTTTTTTGGTGCAATGGTAAATGGGATTGTTTTTTTCGCTTCTCTTTCTGTGAGCTCATTATTAGTGTATAAAAAGACCATAGATTTCTGGGTGTTAATTTTGTATCCCTGCTACATTGCCAAATTGATTTATTAGGTCTAGAAGTTTTTTGATGGAGTCTTTGGGGTTTTCTATGTATAGTATCATGTCACCTGCGAATAAGAACAGTTTTACTTCTTTTTTTCCAATTTGGATGCCTTTTATTTCTTCTTCTTGTCTGATTGCTATGGCTAGTACTTCCAGTACTATATCGAACAGGAGTGGTGAAAGTGGGCATCCCTGACTTGTTCCCGTTCTTAGGGTAAATGAGTTTAGCTTTTGTCCATTAAGTATGATGTTGACTGTAGGTTTGTCATATAAGGCTTTTATTATGTTGAAGTATGATCCCTTTATTCCCACTTTGCTGAGAGTTTTTATCAAGAAAGGGTGCTGGATTTTGTCAAATGCTTTTTCTGCATTGATTGATATGATTATGTGATTTTTGTCTCTCAGTTTATGTGATGTATCACATTTATTGATTTGTGGATACTGTACCATCCTTGCATCCCCATAATAAATCCCACTTGGTCATGATGTATGATCTTTCTAATGTAATGCTGAATCCGATTTGCTAGAATTTTGTTGAGGATTTTAGCATCTATGTTCATCAAGGATATTGGCCTGTAATTCTCTTTTTTTGTGGTGTCTTTATCTGGTTTTGGGATTAGGGTAATGCTGGCTTCATAGAAAGAGCTTGGAAGTGTGCCTTCCTCTTGAATTTTTTGGAATAGTCTGAGGAGGATATTTTTTAGTTCTTTTTTGAATGCTTGGTAGAACTCCCCTGTAAAGCTGTCTGGACCAGGGCTTTTGTTTGCTGGAAGATTTTTGATCGCTGCTTCAATTTTTTTCGGTATTTATTGGCCTGTTCAGGTTTTTTTATTCTTCTTGATTGAGTTTTGGGAGCTTCTATTTTTCTAAGATTATGTCCATTTCATCTAGGTTTTCTGTTTCGTTGGAATAGAGTTGTTCATAGTATTTTTTCATAATCGTTTGTGAAACGATTGTTACACAATCGTGGGAATGGTTGTTACTTCGCCACTTTCATTTCTGATTTTGTTTATTTGGGTCCTCTCTCTTTGCTTCTTTGGTGAGCCTGGCTAGAGGTTCATTAATATTGTTTATCCTTTCAAAGAACCAACTCTTGGTTTTGTTGATCTTATGTATTGTTCTTTTGGTCTCTATGTCATTTCTCTCTGCTCTGATCTTTATTATTTCCTTCCTTCTGCTTATGTTGGGTTTTTCTTGTTGCTCTCTTTCTAACTCTTTGAGTTGTAGGGTTAGATAATTTATTACCATTGTTTCTTGTTTTTTGAGATAGGCCTGCAGAGCTATGAACTTCCCTCTCAAGACTGCTTTCATTGTGTCCCATAGATTTTGGATTGTTGTGTTTTCATTGTCGTTTGTTGCCATGATGCTTTTTATTTCTTCTTTGATCTCTTTGGTAACCCAATCATTGTTTAGAAATATGCTATTTAGCCTCCAGGTGTTTGATTTTTGTTTTTATTGTAGTTGATTTCTAGTTTTATGCCATTGTGAACTGAGAAGATGCTTGATATTATTTCTGTCTTGTTATATTTGAAGAGACTTTGCCTGTGCACCAATATGTGGTCTGTCTTTGAAAATGATCCCTGTGCAGTTGAGAAGAATGTATATTCTGTGGCTTTGGGGTGGAATGTTCTGAAGATGTCAATTCCACCTGATCTAGTGAGTCATTTAGGATTGATGTTTCTTTGCTGATTTTTTTGTTTAGAGGATTTGACCATTGGTGTTAATGGGGTATTAAAGACCCCTACTATGACTGTATTACTGTCAATCTCTCCCTTGATATCCTCCAGAAGTTTTTTTTTATGTATTTGGGTGCTCCTGTATTGGGTGCATATATGTTTACCAGAGCTATATCGTCTTGTTTAATTGCTCCCTTTAGTATTATGAAGTGGCCTTCCTTATCTCTTGTTATGGCCTTCACTTTGAGGTCTAATTTGTCAGATATAAGTATTGTTACCCCAGCTTTTTTTTCATTTTCATTCACCTGAAAAATCTTTTTCCATTCCTTCACCATTAGTCTGTGTGAGTCCTTTGTTTTAAGGTGGGTTTCCTGTAGACAACAGATATATGGGTCATGTTTTCTTATCCACTCAGCTACCCTATGTCTTTTTTTTTTTTTTTTTTTTTTTTTTACTTACTAGTTTTTGCTTTCACCTGACCTCTTATGTTAGTCAAATTTTAAAGGGTTTCCTTTTAATTCTGGCATTCTTAGATTTGAAAGGGTAATCTAGGTTTCTTTTGCTCTGAATTATGACCTTGACTATAAAGGTGCATTGGGTGATCTGTTACCCTGAAACAAGATCTAATTATTTCTTGTTTTATCATTATGTGTGAGGCACAGGTACCATATGGTTGAAAAATGTAATTTACATTTTAAAGTCCTTGGTGCTATCTTAAAAATGAAAACTACCTAATAAAAATTGTCACTTAACAAATAGATCCTTTCTCCCCAAGTAAGTTGTAGTTTTCCTACAACTCAGATTTGGGTAACATTTGACTGCCAGTTTAAGATACAGAGTGAATCGCAAAAGGACATTTCATTTAAAATGGATATATATACTGTTAGGTTTAGATTGAAATTTGGTTTCCATTAAGGCTTACTGAAAAATGATTTTGATTCTGTCTTTAGACTTTACTTTGTTTAAAAGTTGTTTCAAGGATAGTATGTCCCTTAATGTTTAAAATTATTGATTTAGTTAATCTCTTTTTTGAAGCTGACATTATCAATTAATGCTAAGTGGTAGTAACTGTTTCAGAGTTCAAGTCAGATATGTTCCGGGGTAGGTCTATTACCTTATGAGTTTGACATCATAAGGAAAAGACAAAGCTGATAAGTCATGTCTGTGACCTAAAGTGGCAGTTCTTAGTTGTCATTTTTTAAACCATTTGCATTCTTAAAGTGCCATTCACTCCTGATGGCACAGATTGTCATAGCACCCAGAAACCAGAGCTTCAGAGTCAGCCAGGTGTTGTCACTCAGATAAGGAAATCACACACAACTGCAGCTGAATTCTTAAAATTATAGAATAAAATACTTTGAGATATGATGTAGATACTACACGTCTTTTGAGGCAGCCTTTTCATTCTACAGATTAGAAACGGAAACCTTGAGAAGCTGGTGATTCTGTTCATATGTAGGTGATGCTCTTTGGGTGAAAAATTGCAATGTGATATTTTATCAAAAACATAATTTCTTTGCTCATTTTGGTGTGCTCTTTGTGCAGGTGTGGTTCCTGATGGCACCTATGAGGTGTGTTCCCGGACTACAGGACAGGCAGCTGCTGGTAGGTTCACATTTGGAATTACTTTTACTACATGTGTCAGGGAGAATACTGCCTTATCTATATGTGCTTTCAGGCTTTATATTACTAGTGAGAGTATCTTTTAACTAAACTTACTCTGGTCAAGGGGACACTTTGGAGAAAGAGGGAGCAGAAAACCCTGGGAAACCAGATAGGAGGTAATTACAGAAGGAATTAGCTGTCTTAACTAAGATGATAGCCTATGTAAATTTTTATTATTTTGCTTGGTATAAATTAGAGTAAGCTAAAGGGAGATACCTGTTGAAGGGCTCTTAACTGTTGAGAGGGTGGGAGCTGTTGATGTCAGTAGATTTCTTTCCCTCCTTACTGTTCCTCTTGTCCTCCCCAAACCTAGCCTCAGTGCTCATCCTGAGTAATTGTCCTAGAGAGCAGCAAGGCGATGGACCCCACTGACAGAGGACTGACAGGTCAGGACATTCTAGAGTAACGTTAGAAGGAAAAGTGATGACTGAGGTTAACATACATGTGGAGAGAAAGGTCACACTAAAGTCTTTGTTAGGGCTGTTGTTTGTAAGTGTCAACAAGCCACTCAAGCTAACTTAACCCAAAGGGGGACCAATAGCAGGATATTTGCAGACCACAGTTAAACTTGGGACTGGCTGTCTGGGTGAAGAGAAGGAGCCAGATCAGTTGAGGGACGCTGGGAACAAGATCCATGTCAGCAGGACTCCAGCTCTCATCTTCATCACGTCTTCTCCACGGGTGCTTTGTTTTCTCACTGAGGACCCTTCTGACATGGCGGGAAGCAAGGCTGCCAGCAGCTCAGGAGCCGTGGCCCTCATCAACAGGGAAGGACCGATCTCACTAATCTGGGGGAGGGTTCTGATTTTTCCAACACTGCCCCTCACCCAGTCTAATAATCTAATTAATACTAGCTAGTGAGGGAGGGCCATGCCAGTTCTTACTGTAGCGTGTGAAGGGACTGGAGTGAGGGGGAATCCACAGTCCACAGGAGCGGGTGCTGCACCGAGGAGACATGTGCACACTGGATGGTTGGGGACTCAGTGCCATGGGCCATGTTCTGACGGACATTAGTGTTCCATAGGCCATCATCCACTTTATTCCTGAAATATTTAAGTAGCTACACTCAAGACTGCCCAGAAATGTCACTTCTGTATTCCCACAGAGAGCAGTAGTGCCGGAACCTGGACACTGAATGTGCTGTGGAAAATGTGTGGCATTGATGTGCATATGGACCCAAACATTGGCAAAAGGCTGAATGCTCTGGGCAACACTCTGACCACACTGACTGGGGAGGAGGTCATAGACGACATGGCTGATCTGAACTCCATGAACATCGGTGACCTGTCAGACGAGGACGAAGTGGACACGATGTCTCCCACTGTCCACACTGTACGTACACTCACTGCGGGACGTTTCCCAACTGGCTCTTACCATGAGATGGGCTCTTACTAACTCAGTGTTACTTATTATATTGTGATTTCTAATTGTGCAGGAAGGAAGGGACTGGTGGTTCCTGTGTCTACATTTCATAACATTGTTTTTAATGTCATAATAATGTCTTTTAATTGATTCCTTGTTCCTTAATAATGTCTGTCAACCAACTTGTGCCTTAACCGACAGGTGACATACTAACATTGAAAGTGCAGCGGATCCGTAGGGACAGAATGTAAATCAGTGGTTTCTTCAAGCTGGGAGCCTCAGGGGGCTCCTGGGGGGACTGGGAGAGACTGCTGATGGTTACAAGGTTCAGTATGGGGGGTAGTGAAAATACTCTGATAGATTGTGGTGATGAGCATAACTTTGTAAATATACTAAACACCATTGAATTGTACAATTGAAATGGGTGTATTTTATGCATGTAAATTATAGCTAAAAAATGAATCTCAAAAGCAAAGTATATACATGCACACAAAATATATACAATTAAAAATATGTATTTCCATCTCTACTGTACATTTTATAGTATCAAATCATTTGATAGTTAAAAAGAAAGTCTCTGCTTTTATTCTTGTATTGATTAACATATTTTTAAACTATCTTTTAACCATTGTATCATGAAATACTTTTGTTCTTGGAAAGACATTTCTTTAAAAAATTGATGTTACTGTTTATTGTTTAGAGTTCAGATGGAAGTTCAGTAAGTGGAGATGGCCACAAGCTCACCTTTGGGCAGCGACTTGTAAACCACCTGCTAGGCCTGACGCCCCCACACCAGCGCTATTCTGTTCCTGCAGAGTATTTGTGTGAGCCAGAGCTGGGGGGCTCCCCACAGTCAGGCCAGGCCCATTTGAAAGTGTGCAGAGCTCACTCATGGGGAAATGTAGGTGGTAACTAAATAGATTTCTGTGAAAACAAAGGGATATCAATCATTGGAGAATTCCAATCATCATACTTAATGTAGATGCCTTTGATTTTTGCATGCTTCTTTGATTTGTGTCATTTTTGTGATAGTGTAGATTTGCTGTGTGACCACAGGGTGGTACTAACATTTGTGCTTTGATTTTTTCAGGAAGCTGTAGAATATCGAAGACAAGGAGCATCTTGTAGCCAGCCAGGAGATCTGAGAGGCAGAAAAATGATGAAGCGAATAGTGGATATCAGAGAGCTGAATGAACAAGCCAAAGTCATAGACGATCTTAAGTATGTACCATGCTTTTTCACTTAATACAGTCCTCCCTAATGATAGAATCATCAAATTTTAAATGTTGGGAGAGATTGTGTGGACCAGTACAACTCTTTTAGTTTATAAATGAGATGAGCAAGGCCAGGGAAGTGTGGCAGTTTGCCTGAGATCCTGTATCCATTAGTGATCAAGTTAGGCCTGAAATCCTTGCCTGGTGCTCGTCACGGGTCCTCATTTCTGAGCAGCTTAAGACTGACCTCATATGACACATATATATCTCTACATGTACATGTACACTTACACGTATCTTCACATGCCTATATAAATATATGCATTAGTATTTCAGAAATTCACATTTTTGAAAGGGGAAACAAATTGAGCATTTGACATGTTATCTCAGTTTAATCTCCACTGCATTTCTTTTTTTAAATAAATCTTTATTCAGATTATTACAATTGTTTCTCCTTTTTCCCCCCATAGCTCCCCTCCACCCGGCTCCCACCCCACCTTCTGCCCTTACCTCCCCCCCACTGTCCTCATCCATGGGTGTATGATTTTTGTCCAGTCTCTTCCTGAACCCCCCATACCCCTTTCCCCCTGAGAATTATCAGTCCACTCCCTTTCTATGCCCCTGATTCTATTATATTCACCAGATTATTCTGTTCCTCAGGTTTTTAATTCACTTGATTTTTAGGTTCACTTGTTGATAGATATGTATTTGTTGTTCATAATTTTTCTCTTTACTTTTTTCTTCTTCTTCTTCTTTAAGAATACCTTTCAGCATTTCATATAATACTGGTTTGGTGGTGATGAACTCCTTTAGCTTTTTCTTATCTGTGAAGCTCTTTATCTGCCCTTCAATTCTGAATGATAGCTTTGCTGGGTAGAGTAATCTTGGTTGTAGGTTCTTGCTATTCATCACTTTGAATATTTCTTGCCACTCCCGTCTGGCCTGCATAGTTTCTGTTGAGAAATCACCTGACAGTCGTATGGGTGCTCCCTTGTAGGTAACTAACTGTTTTTCTCTTGCTGCTTTTAATATTCTCTCTTTGTCTTTTGCTCTTGGCATTTTAATTATGATGTGTCTTGGTGTGGTCCTCGTTTGGATTCCTTTTGTTTGGGGTTCTGTGCGCTTCCTGGACTTGTAAGTCTATTTCTTTCACCAGGTGGGGGAAGTTTTTGGTCATTATTTCTTCAAATAGGTTTTCAGTATCTTGCTCTCTCTCTTCTTCTGTCACTCCCATAATTCTGATGTTGGTAGGCTTGAAGTTGTCCCAGAGTCTTCTTACACTATCTTCAACTTTTTGGATACTTTTTTCTTTTTGCTTTTTTGGTTGAGTGTTTTTTGCTTCTTTGTATTTCAATTCTTTGACTTGATTCTTGTGTTCCTCTAGTCTGTTGTTGGGTCTCTATATAATATTTTTAATTTCAGTCAGTGTATGTTTAATTTCTAGTTGGTCCTTTTTCATATCTTCGAGGGTCTCGTTATATTTATCGGCCTTTTCTAGGATATTCTTGAAAAGCCTTATAACCGTGGTTTTGAACTCTATATCCAGTCATTTGTTTTCCTCCATTTCTTTTGTTTGTGATCTGTTTCTTTGACACCGCATTTTCACTGCTTCCCTGAGTTGGTAAGGTAGATTTGTGTGCTAGGTTTCCTATATGGCCCAGTGGGTCGGCCTCCCCAGTTAACCTGAGGTGGACACTCTTGGTGCACCCCTTTGTGGACTGTGTGTACAGCCTTGTTGTAGTTAAGTCTTGATTGTTGTTGGTATCACTGGGAGGAATTGACCTCCAGGCCAGTTGGCTGTAAGGATCAACTGTGTCTATGCTGGGAGAAGTTTGGTGCTGGAGACAGCCTTATAGGATTAGACTTGCCAAATTGCAATAGCCTCTGTGCCCAGCTTTGATGGGGTGGAGTCTCAGGGCGGAGCAGTCTTAGCTTTCAGTCAGCCTTGCCCTTGCGTGCGAGCGCGCCTGCAGACCGCTGCCTTCCCCGGCTCCCGAGTCTCTGCCCGAGAGTCCAGATTCCCCCCACAAGAGCGTGGGTCCCCAGGGGCTCGCCTGGAACTGGGGTTCAGTGCAGTCAGAACTGGGGCTCAGTGCAGTCAGGAGCTTCTGACTCCCTTCCACTAGGGAAAGCCTGTGGCAACCTCCGCAACCTTTGTGCGCACTGGCATGGACGCGCCTCTAGACCTCTGCCTTCCCCGGCTCCCGAGTCTCTGCCCGAGAGTCCAGATTCCACCCCGTAAGAGCGCGGGTCCCCAGGGGCTCACCTGGAACTGGGGTTCAGTGCAGTCAGAATTGGGGTTCCGTGCAGTCAGGAGCTTCGGACTCCCTTCTGCTAGGGAAAGCCTATGGCAACCTCCGCAGCCTTTGTGCACACTGGTGCACGCGCCTCCAGAACCCTGCCTGCCGGGGCTCCCCCGGGTCTCCCCAGTGTCTCCGAGTCTCCGGGTGCCTTTCTCTCTACCTGACAGTCCAGACTCCCCCTGTATGAGCCTGGGTCCACGGGGTTTCGCCCGGAACTGGGGTTCAGTGCAGTCAGAACTGGGGTTCAGTGCGGTCGGGGCCTTCCTTCCCCCTTCTGCCAGAGAAAGTCAGCCAGGCTCTCAGCCACCCTTCCTCTCTGCGCGCACAAAGACCCTTTGCCATACCTCCAATTCTGTGTGAGCTTTTCTCTTTCCTTCTAGTTGTAGAATTTTCACTCAGCCAGCTTTCCTGTGGTTCTGGATGGTGTCCGTTCTGTCTTTTAGTTGTAGTTTTGAAATTGTTTTGCGAGGCAGCAGTTTAGGTGCTTACCTATGCCGCCATCTTAGTTTCTCTTCCACTGCATTTCTTGAGGTTAGATGGCATTATCTAAACTTTCTAGTTGAGAAAGCAGGCTAGGGGGAGATAAGAATTAGAATTTGAACTTGTGTGGTCTGAACTCAAAAGTGCATGCTCGTTTTGCCTGCCTACACTAGTGTTTCTCTAGGACTGAGGTGGGTGTGGGGTAAGTCAAGAGTAGGGAGTACATGTAGTAATTTATTTTCTGTAGCTGTGGCCTGCTGGATGGTACTAATACTTCCTCTATAAGACTTTTCTTCTTGGAAAACTTTGAAATTTTTGTTTTCCCAGCGGTGATATTCATGCCTCATCTTTTCTAACCTTTGTACACCCGTAGCTGTGTTGTTGTTTTTTGCATTGAAATTTTTGTTTTCCCAGCGGTGATATTCATGCCTCATCTTTTCTAACCTTTGTACACCCGTAGCTGTGTTGTTGTTTTTTGCACAAAAATATATGCATTTTTGTACAGTGAAAGGTATTACCTAAGAACTTGTATGCCAGTTAGTTATAATACAGTGATTCACATTTTCCTGTTGACTCACATTATAGTTTGAGTTTTGTTCTCAGGGGGAAAATGACTTGAAGCAAATACATACTTCCTCCCCTAAAATCTTACTTGAGGCTTAAATTATAGGTAGAATTTTACATACAGGTATTCTTCTGCAGAGTGGATCCACAGCTTTCATAAGATGGTCAAAGAGACTCTCGATACAGAAATGAGTAAGACCATTTCCTAACACATTGGATGAACTTTGTTATAGTTTGCCTGGTATGAGTATTAACTTCATGGGGGATTTTGGCATGTTCATACATAATCTTTGATATGCTGATAAGTGAAAGAATGAAAAAGGAGCACGTGAAAATCATCTTACTCTGTAACTTCTTTACATTCATTGCCATATTTGTTTTGCATCCAGAAAATTAGGTGCAAGTGAAGGAACCATAAACCAAGAAATTCAACGTTACCAACAATTAGAATCTGTTGCTGTGAATGACATTCGAAGAGATGTTCGTAAAAAGTTACGGAGGTCCAGTATGCGAGTGAGTCAGAATTTACCAAGAATTTTATTAAAGTAGACATTTTCTTTTTAATTTAGGAAACTTCCTGATGAGACTTGTTTTTCTCTTTCTTCCTCCATTGCTGGTTTGTACACCTCCCAATTACTCAGGCACTGTTTATAGCGCTTTATGTTTAACAACCCATTAAATCCTTACAACCACCCTATGAGGAGCTTGTAGCATTTTCCCCATTTTAAAGATGAGGAAACTGAGATAGAGAGAGGTCAAGTAATTGATCAAGGTTATACACCAGCAATCCCCATGGAGCAAGAATCAAACCCAACAGTGGGACTCTGCAGTCTGTACCCTTAGTCACCATATTCTGTCTGCCTTTCATGAAGTAAACTTCCTCTTTAGTCTCCACTTCAAATGTGAAGTCTTTGAGATGGCCATTCTATCCCATCTCATTCCCCACAGCTGACTTTATCATTTGCTTGTATAGTTGCCCTTATTAGAGTTTGAGTTGCTTAAAGAACAAGTTATTTATCTTTGAATCCACTACTAACATTTTTCTGGGATTTAGTTCAATTGTTGAATAATAGAAACAAATATATAGTTAGGCTGTACACATATAATAGGAAATAATTCTAAAACTTATTCAAATGGAGGTAGGTTGCTTTGGGTCAAGTTGGTCTGGTTAATGGAAAATTTACTTTTT
Source organism: Plecotus auritus (assembly GCF_963455305.1). NCBI lineage: Eukaryota > Metazoa > Chordata > Mammalia > Chiroptera > Vespertilionidae > Plecotus > Plecotus auritus. Next base: position 41,180,918 of record NC_137773.1, read on the forward strand.
TAAAAAAAGATAAATGGGGCCCTGGCTGGTTTGGCTCAGTGGATGGAGCATCGGCCTGAGGACTGAAGGGTCCCAGGTTCGATTCCGGTCAAGGGCATGTACCTTGGTTGTGGGCACATCCCCAGTGGGAGGTGTGCAGGAGGCGGCTGATGGATGTTTCTCTCCCATCGATGTTTCTGACTGTCTGTCCCTCTTCCTTCCTCTCTGTGAAAAATCAATAAAATATATTAAAAAAAAAAGACAAAGATTTAAAAAAAAAAAAGATAAATGGGTTCTTAACATTTGTTTTTTTAATAAATAGCAGAACCGTCTTTTTTTTTTTTTTTTTTTTTTTTACCAGAATAAGGTTTTGTATGGCACCCCACTACATACAAAGAGATTAAATCAGAGCTGCTGGCTCAGAGGAAGGGGGAAAGGCACAAAGATCCATCATTTATTGGCTTTAACTTTCTTCCCTTGATCAACCCCAGGGTCCCAGGCAACCTAGTTTGAATACTGTTCTAAATTATTGATTTAAATTAAAGATAAAATCCAATTTTAGTTATATTCATCACTGGTTTCTGTGACTAATAAATGGGTAGTGATAATTTATAATGCATAATTCTGTATTTAAAATTTTTGCTGCTATGTACCTAATAATCATACAATACAATTAAATTAATGCTTGCGTAGTATTTATAAGGTAGCTTATACTTGTTAATTGAAAATAAAACTAGGTAGAGAGGATTAGGGAAATGAATGAAACGTGTGTGAACGTCTCCCTTGGCGTTTTTCCCTCACTTCCCAGTGAGTCCTCTTGCACTGCACATCGCTGTATAGGAATCCTTTTCATATTTAGCCCCCATCACTCATTGGGAGAAGAGGGATTTGGAGGCCAGGAGAGTGTTCAAATCACCATTTCGTTTCCTTTGCCATAGTGCAGAATCGTGTCGCAGGAGCCCTTGGGTGGTACTTGAGATGAATGGTGTTCTTTTCCTCTTTCCTTGTAATCCTCATTTCCTTTTTTCTTTCCTTTTTAATTGTTTCCTTCTAACTCTGTTTCTGTACCCCTCACCCCCTCTCCCAATCGTTTTCTTTTTTCTCTCAGGCCAGCTGGGGGTAATATTTCCTAGCTCTCCTAGTGGACATGAGGACTAAAGTAGCTGCCTCATGCTCTGCTTTGATTCATCTACATTGTTAAGTGACATTTAAAGTCACTTGTCTTTGACCTGGGGATACAGCTAACTGGTTTATAGTAGTTTGTAGTCACCCTTTTTTCTGTCCCATTTCATTAGGCTGCTTCCCTGAAGGATAAGTGGGGGTTGGGTTACAAACCAAGTTACAACCGATCGAAGAGCATTTCGGCTTCTGGAAGACCACCCTTTAAGCGAATGGAAAGGGCAAGGTAATATCTATTCCAACCAACAAACCAAGTAGTAACTTCTGACTCCTTTGCCAAGGTCCATTACTTATCTACTGTGTTCTAATTGTGGGAATTACAAAATTATGATAGCAAAACTGGACATAATTAGTCAAATACCAGTAATACTGGATACTGTCAAACTAAGAGGTTTATTTAAGGAATTTCCCTATCACATTTGTGCCACAACTGCGGTGTGATTTCCAGGAATGAAGTACATTGCTTTTTAGACAAGTATACGTGTAAACTTACAGACTACCCAAAGAAGTGAAAATGTGCCCATTAGTAGCTGCTGCTCTGAGTTTGTCATTTTAGAAAATGTTTGAGTTCATACACATTTAGCATCTGAAAGAATGGAAATTTTTACATATTGAAGAAAAATACTGTTTTACTAGTAAATGAGTACTATAAAGTAAAAATTTTAAATCCTTTTCTATATGGTTTAGTTTTAGAAAATCTGTGTCAACAAAACATAGACTTTTTTTGGGGGGGGGGGGATGCTAAAGGTTAAGAAATGCAATACCAAAAGTTGAATCCTTGGGAAAGGTAAATATTTAGAAATAGAACATAATGTTATTAATCAGACTTTGATAAAATCCAATTGTTGTGTGTTTTTTAAACAGAATGTTAATGTTGTATAACTTTCTATTTCACTTACAGTTCTCGAGTAGGAGAGACTGAGGAGCTTCCAGAAATCCGTGTGGATGCAGCATCTCCTGGGCCCAGAGTAACGTTCAATATCCAAGACACAGTAAGAGAGGCATTCCTGGTTAGATACACAGTGCTGATAATTACAAAACTATAGTAGCCAGACAGTTTTAAAATGCTGATTCCTATCTGTGACTGTTGAAGCGACTGTACATTACCAAACAGCAGGGCACTGCCCGGGTGTAGTGTTTTGCATGTAGAATAAAGATCCCAGCTGCTTGCTCTTAGGTAGAAATGTTGAATAGTTTTTCTTTCAATTGCAAATCCATACTAAACTAGGTCTTATACACAAATGTAAATGTGGAATGTTTATACTTTATGGATTTTATTATTTATATATTTAAGTGTATATAGAGAGACAAAGCGGAAACCAGAAATGAAAAAGTCAGCTTCAAAATAATATTCTAATTTTATAGCATATTAAAAATGGTGTTTTTTTGTGTGTGTGTGTGTATTTGTTTACTGTTAAACCATTATTTTTTTATTTTGTGTGAGTTTTTATACATTTCTTATTATTTTAAGTTGAAAAAAACAGTATGGGGAAGCACACCGCAGTCCAGCCCTCCCGGGGAAGGGTATTTTCAGGTACTTCTTAAGAACAACATAAATTCTGCTTTAAATGAATTAACCACCTGAAAATCTGCTTTCAAAATTCCTACCTCTCATTCCATACTAAACTCAGACCTCAAAAATATTTTACATAAAGGTTTAAGATTGTTTAAGTTAATAAGCTCTTGCATAAATATATTTTAGTTTTATACTTTATAGTTTAACATTAATTAATTAATCTTCAAAATTAAAAGGCTAAATCAACTTACTGAATCAATTCAACCAAATTGTAAACCGAAAAATGCAATTTTATTAGTTATTTGCAAATCCCCAAGTGAATCTCCTTTTCCCACATTCAGCTACAAAATGAATATTTTCTTTAAAAAATACACTTAACTATTTCTAACTAAAATCAAATTTATCTCAGAAAAACAAATTAGTCAATGAAAGTTACTTCTTTTGAGTCATTGGTATAAAAAATGTATACAAACAATCTAGAAAATTATTCTTATGCTCAAAACAGTATGGAAAATGTATGACGTAGGCATAATTTATAAGTCTAATTAACATTTTTATGAGCCAGATATTTTACCTAAATGTCATAAAAGTAAAATTGAATTTAAAAAATGTGCCTACATACCAGTTATATGAACCTTTGTTTAGAAATTTCCATCAAATTACTTTAAAAAACTGGCACTTAGCCCACATATATTTTGTTTCCCTTTCCTGACCTTTTATACTAGAGTCTCAATATATATCCCATAGTTCCACTGAATTTAGTTAAACTGAATTTTGTTTTAGAACCACTGGATTGTAATACAGTGAGCTTGGTAAACATGTCCTTTTTCTAAAAATGATCTTGGAAATAAATCATTTACAGTGAATTGAATGGAATCTACTGATTAAGTTGATATTTTTTCCTGCCCAACATTTTAAAAATGGATATAATTGACATATCACATATTAGCTGTAGGTGTACAGTCTAATGATTTAATATATGTATATATTGGGAAATGATTGAGTCTTAAATACATTAATATTTGAATTGATTCAAGTCCTATTTTTAAATAGCAGTGTATGCTGTTTATAAAAAACTGGAGGCCTGATGCACGCAATTCGTGCAAGGGGCTTGGCCCTTGCAGCCTTGGCGGCTTGCCTCGGCCCTCGCAGCCCCGGCTTTGTCCGGAAGTACGTCTGAAAGGTCGTTAGGCTGTCCGGTCTAATTGGCATACTACGCTTTTATTATTATAGATAGTATATACAATTACAAATTACAAAATAGATCATTAGACATGGTTAAGTAGAAAATAAATATAAAACAAAGGGATATTTATCCATAAAAATTTTTAACTATAGTTTTAAAAATTTTAAAGTATTTTCTGATAAAATCTGAATTTACATATTTATTCAATAACATGTATATAGTAAAAAGTGAACAAAAGCTGAATTCTGCAAATGTTTAGAATTGTGAAATAGGTCATTTGAATTTCACTAGGTATCTAATATAGTAGTAGCAATAAATTGCTCATTTTGCACATTACACTTGATAGAGGCTTATCAATTCTCAAAGGATAGTCAAGCAACTCTCCAAATTGGGAATCGAAGTAGGTCATAGGAGGTTTTGCTGTTTCTTTGACCTACTTAAATGCAATGGCCACAGAGTGCAGTCTTCAGTTAGTGACAGGGTATCTAGTCACCCTAATATATAATAGCAATCTTAAGTTTAACTGATTAATGTGTTTATTTCTGAAGCTATTTGTTTTTATCAACCATTTGGGCCTCATTTGTACAGGACGTACCCAGCAAAATTCCCTTCAAGGGATTTAACTACATGAGGACGCATCTCTGCCATCTCTACTGCCCTCTTGCCCTCTGATTATGGCTGATCATTGCTTCCTTGTCTCCACAGCATGTTTAACTTTCGCTTCGTACTAATTAATACGATGATATACATTTATCTGAGTGAAGTCTCACTCTGGTGTTTAATATGTCAGTGGTGTGACTTTCTGTGGTTTGATCTTCCGCTTCCTTCCTTGCTGCACCATTTCATAAGATCATAAATCTGACCTTTCTTTCCATTCAGAGTGAGGAAATTTGACTCTGGACTATTTTTAAATACTAAACATATGTCTTTTTCTTTTTTAATTGAGAAGAGATTTGTAATGTGAACCTGATTCATGTTAACTCTTTTTACGATCAGTTTCCAGAGGAGACAGAACTGGACCTTTTATCAGTCGCCATCGATGGTCCCTCCCATTACTCATCCGCCAGCGAAGGGTCTCATTCCGTGTTCAGTTCACCCAAAATTCCAGGTGTTACTTTCCAATCTGAAGACAGCCGGCGGGATGACAGTTTGTCTTCCACGAGCGAAGAGTCCGAGAAGGATGAAAAGGACGAAGAGCATGAGAGGGAAAGGTTTTATATTTATAGGAAACCCTCGTGAGTAGCCTTTTTGTGTTAAGATCCTTGGGTAGCATTTCTGAATTTAGGACCGAGCTTAAAGCATTATATATAACTGTTTACTTTCACAGAAAAACATATTAATGTGCCTAATGGAGTCAGACTAAGAGACATGGCCATGGTTTACTAATGTAGTTTAGCTCTATATGGCATTTTTTTCTTTTCCTATACTTCTGCTTTCTGATAAAATCAGAGAAGATTTGCAAAATTTCCATCTCCTCCCAAATGTAGAGTGTGATGCACTCACTCATATTCTGCCTCCTCCACACCAGTGATCATGCCTGTGCCCTCGGAACCGAGCACACGACCAGGCATATAGTAATAGCTCTCAGAACATAATTGTTGTATAAAATGTGACTCTGATGCACTTAAGAAAAACTTCAGTTAGTATGAGCTAGTTGAGTATTTTGTGTGAATTTATAAACTACCAGTATAATTTATATGCAGACCGTTGTTCACATTGCATTTGAAGAGTAATTTGTTAAAAACTCTTCCCCCTTCACTGCAGTGTGATGACCAGTTGTTCTTTCTGCAGACATATGTCTCGTAAAAAAGCTACAGGCTTTGCTGCTGTTCACCAACTGTTCACAGAGCGCTGGCCCACAGCTCCTGTCAACCGGAGCCTCAATGGCACAGCTACTGAGAGAAATATCGACTTTGAACTTGACATACGGGTTGAAATTGATAGTGGAAAATGTGTGCTTCACCCAACCACCCTCCTACAAGAACATGATGATATAAGCTTGAGGAGGTAAGAAACTGGTCAGATGAGGGTACATGTAATTTCATTTGTTAGAAATATTATTTATCCCATATAATAAAAGCCCAGCAACCAAACGACCAGTTGACCAGTTGCTATGACATGCACTGACCACCAGGGGGCAGCCACTCAATGCAGGAGCTGCCCACTGGTGGTCAGTGCGCTCCCACAGTGGAAGCATTGCTCGGCTGACCAGGATGAGCGGCTGCAGGAGGAGCCGCTCAGAGGGCAGGTCCACAGCTGCTTGGCTGACCAGAGTGAGCGGAGCTCCTACAGTGGGATGATCCCCGCAGGCCACGCCTCCCACCTGTGCATGAATCCCATGCACCAAGCCTCTAGTATAGTATAAACAAACTCCCCACCCCCACATCCCAAAATGCAGATTGAAAGAGATTTAATCATACTTAAAATGTGTGAGTGGTTATTTGTATAGTATACTATTTCTTTAGTCAAGTGTATAATATTTGGCAGCTAGATGTGGATGTCTGATTTAGTCTCTAGAAAATTCTTTAGTTAAAATAGTTATATCTTTGAAATTCTCCTTTAAACAGGTTTGAATTTCTTGGTTGGTTTCTGTCCTTGTATTGGGCATGCTTGTACTTTAGAGAGCAGTACAGTACTCAGGAATGTTTAATTATTGAGAGTTTTGATGAAGTCATAAAGATGTAAGAAAGACTGAATTAGTTGCATGAAGGGCCTCTGTGTGCTGGGATGGTGTCCAGGGTATAACTGCAGCTTTATCATTAGTGTCCGTCGATGAGTAAATGGTGCTGTAAATAAGCTTGATGTTAGATTATTTTTTCTTCGAATTTTTGTTTTGCTTTTATTCCTAATCTAACAGAGAATTATAAGAAGATAATAATGATTGTATGGGTGGGTGGGTGGGTGGGAAGGTAGATAGCACTAGAGGGTGGATGCTGACAGTCCTTGAAGCTGGGAGAAGGATGGTGGATTCATTACATCATCTGTTTACTTTTCTTATGTTTGAATGTTCCATAATAAGAGGTCTTTAAATGGTCTGTTTGTCTAAGGAGGCTTTTATAAAATTACAAGATACAAAGTTAAGTTCTTACAAAGGTAGCAGTGATGATAAAAGGTAACTGTTTATTTATTTTGGGTTGAACCACAATAACTTGCTGGTATTCCACTGGTTTTACCTCTGTAAAGGACAATTTCATTTGGTTCAACCTACTGTGTTCATGTGACAGTCACAACCTTAGGTGAGAGTAAAGGTAATGGTGCTGTGTATTAGGGATCATAGAGCAGAAACATCACTGTGCAAGGCATTAGCTACGGTAGCTGGAGACACTGAGCAGCTTTACTTTCTCAGCTTCATTAATGAGGGATGATATTCCATTTATTGTATAAATAACTGTTTGATTTTAAACAAAAGGAAAGGAGAGAAATGTAATTTTTTTAAAAAAGATAAACATTTTTTGTTTATAGAAGTTATGATAGAAGTTCCAGGAGTTTAGATCAAGATTCTCCTTCAAAAAAGAAGTTTCAAACTAATTATGCTTCTACCACCCATTTAATGACTGGCAAGAAAGTCCCATCATCGCTGCAGACAAAGCCGAGTGACTTGGAAACCACAGTCTTTTACATCCCTGGAGTCGATGTAAAGGTACAAACCTCATGTCTGGGATGTGGGATGAGGTTATTAGTACCTGTGTTTATTTTCTATCAGTTATGCACTTCCTTCACCAGTTATATGAAGCTGAGCTTTTCCAAGGTTTTTCTCTAGCCTATGAACATCTGAAGTGGAGGCTGTCACTTCCTTTAGACAGATTTTCCCACAAAAGTTGGGCAGAAAGAAGTTAATTTTATTTTCCATACATTGATATTCATAACATGTTTGCTAAGCCTTGCCTAGTGCATCTTTATTAAACATCTATTTTTTAGATTCTAGAATCACAGAATCCTAGAATGTTAAGCTAGAAATAAAATATTATCTGGGGTGGCCTTTTTAGTTTTAAAAATGGAAGAAAGCTAAAAACATGTCAGGGTCACAGAGCTAACTTGTAAACACGGGACCTGGGTCTTCTGACTCCTGAGCCCATGTTCATTCTACACATTTTCCTGCATTTCTTGGTTTTTCTCATCTGCATAATTTTAACTTTGAAAGGTGTTTTTTTTTTACAGTTGCATTACAACTCCAAGACGCTAAAGACTGAATCACCTAATGCCTCCAGAGGGTCTTCCCTGCCAAGAACACTCTCTAAAGAGTCCAAGCTGTCTGGTATGAAAGATAGTGCCGCCTTTTCTCCTCCTTTACCTTGCACTATCCAGAACAAGACTAACACCTTACTTCCTCCCCAGCCCCCACCTATTCCCTCAGGTATTGAAGGAAAATGAACTTGACTTTTACTTTTTTTCATAGCTTAATGTTTAGTTGTCACCTACTTGCTCTATTGAGACTTTCAAATTCACATGTTTAAGAAAAGAGGAAATAGAATTAATAATGATTGTACAAAATTCATAGATGGAATTGTAAGCCAACTACTTTGGGCTGTTTTTCAAATTGTTATTACCTTAAAATATCCATTGGTAAAATAAACTTAATATACCAAATACTTGATTTTTTTAGATCTATGCATATTTAGAAAAAGTTGTATGTAGGTCCAGTTTGGGAGCTGATGATCTAGATGGAAATATCAGACTTACACAAGATTGAGTATACTGGGCTTGACCACATTATTATCTATTATTGGGTAACACATTACCCAAACTTGGTGGCTTCTAGTCTCAAACATGGTTTCTGTGGATCACAGATTCAGTTTGGCCTGGTGGATCTTTACAAAGTTGCTTTCAAGATGTTGGCAAGGGCTATGTCATCTGAATGCTTGGCTGGGTCTTGGGGATCTGCTTCCGTAATGTCCCACTGCACATGGTAGGCACACTGCGCCTTGGTCCTCCCCCATGGGTCTCCCCGCTGGGCTCCTGGTGTGTTCTCCTGGCAGGGCAGCTGGCGTCCTTCGAAAGCAGCGATCCCAAAGGGAACATGGCTGAAGCAGCTCCATCTCTTATGGCTTAGCCTCAGAAGCATGTATCCTTCCTTCCACAATGTCTATTGATCCTGCAGCTCAGCTCTGCTCAGTGAGGGAGGGAACCACACAGGGGTGTGAGTGCCAGGGGGCCAGGGCCGTTGGAAGCTATTCTGGAATCTGAGTATCACACCACGTGAATACCACCTTTCCTGAATAGAATTTCCAAAATGGGGAATGTCAGGCTGGATAGTAATTATTTGAAACAGTTTCATTTGGAAGATGGAACTTGATATATAAATCTTTTAACAGTAGCTAGTAATCATGATAATAATGCAGTCGTTATCTACCATTTTCAGTTGACAAGGCACACCTATGTTCACTATGTGCAGGAGAGAGATGATTATTCCCATTTGATAAATAAGGAAAGTTAAGGCTTACAGAAGTTGAATTTCTTTCCTAGGTTTACAAAACTATATATGTTGGAGTTGGAAACCTAAGCCAGAGTTAGCGAAGTCTGAGATAGCTGTTACACTCATTCTACTGATGTGGAAATATTTAATTAGGTAGAAGGAAGGAGATGGCAGCCCATGTAGGGAAGCATTGTAAATACATGCAAGCTGAGGACAGCAAGAACATAGGGAAGCCTGAAAATAATGACTTTTTCTTCACTTGCCACAAAATATTGTCCGTCAGAGTTCTCTGTATCTTCTTTAGTGGACAAAATAATGCTAATGAGAAATTCAGCAAAGTATAAACTTGAAAAGCTGAACCAAAATTTGTAAGCTAGAGCAAGTAGGAATAACTTGTGTTACCTATATCACTAGTCATCTTTGTATTCCAACATTAATATATCATTTCTATCAACCTGCTCTCTTTATTACATTCTTGTACAGTTTTATGTATAAGGTGCTTCACCTGATTAAACAGTCATATAATTCTAATGTCTCACAAAATTATCATATTGTTTTATTAAATTCACCTCACATTTGTCAATATTCTAGCCAAAGGAAAAGGAAGTGGAGGAATCAAAACAGCCAAGTTATATGCCTGGGTAGCACTTCAGTCACTGCCAGAGGAAATGGTGATCAGTCCCTGCCTGTTAGACTTTCTAGAAAAAGCTCTGGAAACTATCCCAATCACACCAATTGAGAGGAATTACACAAGTGAGTATCCTCCTTAGGGATTTACTTTTCCATCATATACACTTTGGTGTCCTAGTTCTTAGAAGGATTTCATAATGGCATTATATATTATTATGTAATATATTCAGTGATAATATAAAAGAATTATAGAATTGAGAAAGAACCTGAGAGATCCTCTAGTTCTTATTTACAAGTAAAGAAACTAAGTCCTGGTGAGGTTGTAGGATTTTCCAACTACCATAGCCAGTTCATGACAATATTATATCCTTGTGCCCTAAGGTGTCTCTTAGCCTGGAAAATCCTTGGGGCAAAGGTGTAATTGCTATTTCTTTGGGGCATTTGGTGTAGCAGCAGGGGTGGGGGTGGGGTTTCAGGGTTTAGGGGGATGAGCGAGGGGTTTGATTGGGGAAAGAAGTGTGGTATGATGGGCCCCAGAAGCAAACGTTGCTGTGTGTTCATAACCCTGAGCTTAGTACTGTCCCTTGTCCTAATGATGAAACTTAAAACTTACTGTTTTAACAGCTGTCAGCTCCCAAGATGAAGACATGGGGCATTTTGAGATTCCAGACCCTATGGAAGAGTCAACAACATCTTTAGTGTCATCCTCCACATCTGCTTACTCTTCCTTCCCGGTGGACGTCGTGGTCTACGTCCGCGTGCAGGTGGGATGCTTCACTTATTCCTGTTGCAGAGAAAAATGCATTTATTACATTTATTTCCCTTTCCCAACATTATTTCCCTTTCAAGTTTAATGGGGTGAGGGCTTGAGAGCTTATGAAACTTTTATTTATGTAAGTCTTTTTAAATTTTAGTATAAAGGAAATTACTTCCTGTCCTTGATTATGAACAAGTATAATGTGAATATAAACATCTTTAATGGTCTGAATTATCAAATATCTAAATATTTATCACTCAGATATAGCTCCTCAAATACTTAGATTTTAAAAAAATGATATCATTTTGTTAATGTCTCATGTCTGCTTACAAAAGCTAGTACATTAAACACAAAATCCTTTTCTGTGTCATTAAATTTGGTATATGTGGATCAAAATGGAAATGTAATTTTTAGAATCCAATGTGAAATTGTTTCACCTAGAACCTTTTTTTATTTTTGGCTTTCTGCACTTTAGCCCTCACAGATCAAGTTCAGCTGTTTACCAGTATCAAGAGTAGAATGCATGCTGAAGTTGCCATCCCTGGACCTGGTGTTCTCTTCAAACCGGGGAGAACTGGAGACTTTAGGGACCACGTGTCCTGCCGAGACTTTGTCCCCTGGAGGTAATGCCACTCAGAGTGGAGCAAAGGCCTCTGCAGGCAAGACGGGAACCCCAGGTAAGGAAACCTTTTATCCACCAGTGTAGAGCCAAGTACTATTTTTTTTTTAAATTTATCTTTATTGTTGAAGATAAATGTCCCCTTTGTTTGTCTGTTTTTTTTCTCATTGACCCCTTACACCCCGCACCCATCCCTCCCAGGCCTTCACCACTCCACTGTCTATGTCCATGGACTATGCATATGCATATTAGTTCCCCGGTTAATCACTCCTCACCCACCTCCCACTCCTGCCTTCCCTCTGAAATTCATCTATCTGTTCCATGCTTCTGTGTTTCTGGATCTATTTTGTTCATCAGTTTATTTTGTCCATTAGATTCCACATATGAGTGAGAACATTTGATACTTACCTTTCTCTGACTGGCTTATTTCACTTAGCATAATGTTCTCCAGGTCCATCCATGCTGTTACAAATAGTAAGAGTTCTTTCTTTTTTACAGCTGTGTTAGTAAGTATTCCATTATGTAAAGGTACCACAGCTTTTTTTATCCACTCATCTGCTGATGGGCACTTGGGCTGTTTCCAAATTTTAGCTATTGTAAATTGCAACTCTATGAACATAGGGGTGCATATATTTTTTCTGATTGGTGTTTCTGGTTTCTTAGTATGTATTCCTAGATGTGGGATCCCTGGGTCAAATGAAAGTTCCATTTTTAATTTTTTGAGGAAATTTCATACTGTTTTCCACAGTGGCTGCACCAGTTTTCATTTCCACCAGCAGTGTACTATAGTTCCCTTTTCTCCACATCCTTGCCAACACTGGTTGCTTGTTCATGGTAGCCATTCTGACAGGTGTGAGATGATACCTCAATGTGTTTTAATTTGCATCTCTCTGATGATCAGTGACTTTGAGCATTTTTTCATGTATTTTGGCCTTCTGTATGTCCACTTTGGAGAAGTGTCTATTTAGGTCCTTTGCTCGTTTTTAAATTGGATTGTTTGTTTTCCTTTTGTTAAGTTGTATGAGTTCCTTATATAATTTGAAAGTTAACCCCTTATGGGATGTATCATTGGGAAATATGTTCTCCCATGCAGTGGGCTCTCTTTTCATTTTGTTGATCATTTCTTTTGCTGTGCCAAAGCTTTTTATTTTGACGTAGTCTGTTTGTTTATTTTCTCCTTAGTTTCCTTTGCCCAGGGAGATGTACCCGTAAACATATAGCTAAAAGAGGTGTCTGAAATTTGCTGCCTATGTTTTGTTTCTTCTAAGATTTCTATGGTTTCAGGCTTTCATTTAAGTCTTTTATCCATTTTGAGTTTATTCTTATGTATGGTGCACGTTGGTGGTCTAGTTGCATTTTTTTTTTTTTTTTTTGCATGTACCTGTCCAGTTTTCCCAACACTATTTATTGAAGAGACTGTCTTGACTCCATTGTATGCTCTTGCCTCCTTTGTCAAATATTGAGTGTCATGGCTTGGGTCAATTTTTGGGTTCTCTCTTCTGTTCCATTGATCTATATGCCTATTCTTAAGCCAGTACCAGGCTATTTTGAGTACAGTGGCTTTGATATCTGGTATTGTGATACCTCCAATTTTATTCTTCTTTCTAAAGATTGCTATGGCTATTCAGGGTCTTTTTTGGTTCCATATAAATTTTTGGAGTGTTTGTTCTAGATCTGTGAAATATGCTATTGGTATTTTAATAGGGATTGCACTGAATTTATAGATTGCTTTGGGTAGTATGGACATTTTAATGATGTTGATTCTATCAATTCAAGAATATAGAAGGAATATTCTTTTACTTGTTTGTATCTTCCTGTATCTCTCTTTTATTTTTTTTAGTGTCTGTAGGTTTCTGAGTACAGGTCTTTCACCTCCTTGGTTAAGCTTGTTCCTAAGTACCTTAAATTTTCTTGTTGCAGTGGTAAATGGGATTGTTTTCTTCATTTCTCTTTCTGAGAGCTAACTATTGGTGTATAAAAATGCCAGTGATTTCTGAGTGTTAATTTTGTATCCTGCTACATTGCTGAACTCATTTATTAAATCTAGCATTTTTTTTATGGAGTCTTTAGGGTTTTCTGCAAATAATGACAGTTTTATTTCCTCCTTTCCAATTTGGATGCCTTTTATTTTTTCTTTTTGTCTGATTGCTGTGGCTAGGACTTTCAGTACCATGTTGAATAAGAGTGGTGAAAGTGGACATCCCTGTCTTATTCCTGTTCTTAGAGGAAATGATTTTAGTTTTTGCCCATTGAGTATGATTTTGGTTGTAGGTGTAGGTTTGTCATATATGGCCTTTATTATGTTGAGGTATGATCCCTCTATTCCCACTTTGCTGAGAGTTTTTATCAAAAAAGGGTGTTGGATTTTGTTGAATACTTTTTCTGCATCAATATGGTAATGATTTTTGTCTTCCAAACTGTTTATGTAATGTATCACATTTATTGATTTGCAAATATTGTACTAGCCTAGCATCCCGGAAATACATCCCACTTGGTCATTGTGTATGATCTTTTTAATGTTCTGCTGCATCTGATTTGCTAATGTTTTCTTGAGGATTTTAGCATCTGTGTTCATCAGGGAGTCTATCTGGTTTTGGAATTAGGGTAATGCTGGCCTCATAAAAAGAGTTTGGAAGTATTTGAATTTTTTTGAAATAGTTTGAGGAGGATCAGTGTTAATTCTTCTTTGAATGTTTGGTAAAATTCCCTCGTGAAGCCATCCGGACCAGGGCTTTTCTTTGCTGGGAATTTTTTTTTTATTACTGCTTCAATTTCATCAGTAGTTATCAGCCTATTCAGGTTTTCTTTTTTTTTTTTTCTTTTTTTTTTATTAAGGTATTATATGTGTACATATCTTACCATTGCTCCCCCACCCCGCTCCCATACATGCCTCACCCCCCAATGTTTTGCATCCGTTGGTTACTCTTATATACATGCATATAAGTCCTTCAGTTGATCTCTTATTTCCCCCACCTCTCCCTAACCTTACTGCTGTAATTTGACAGTCTGTTTGATGCTTTACTGCCTCTGTATCTATCTTTTTGTTCATCAGTTTATAATGTTTTTCATTATCCCCAAATGAGTGAGATCATGTGGTATTTTTCTTTCATTGACTGGCTTATTTCACTTAGCATAATGTTCTCTAATTCCATCCAGGTGCCTACAAATGGTAGTAATTCCTTCTTTTTTATGGCAGCATAGTATTCCATTGTGTAGATGTACCATAGTTTTCTGATCCAGTCATCTGCTGACGGGCACTTAGGCTGTTTCCAAATCTTAGCTATGGTAAATTGTGCTGCTATGAACATAGGTGTGCATATATCCTTTCTGATTGGTGTTTCTAGTTTCTTAGGATATATTCCCAGGAGTGGGATTACTGGGTCAAATGGGAGTTCCATTTTCAGTTTTTTGAGGAAACTCCATACTGTTCTCCACAGTGGCTGCACCAGTCTGCATTCCCACCAGCAGTGCACGAGGGTTCCTTTTTCTCCGCATCCTCGCCAACACTTGTCGTTTGTTGATTTGTTGATGATAGCCATTCTGACAGGTGTGAGATGGTATCGCATTGTCGTTTTGATTTGCATCTCTCGGATAATTAGTGACTTTGAGCATGTTTTCATGTGTCTCTTGGCCCTCCTTCTGTCTTCTTTCGAAAAGATTCTATTTAGGTCTGTTGCCCATTTTTTTATTGGATCATTTATCTTCCTTTTATTAAGTTGTATAAGCTGCCTGTAGATGTTGGAGATTAAACCTTTATCAGTGATAACATTTGCAAATATGTTCTCCCATACAGTGGGGTTTCTTGTTGTTTTGTTGATGGTTTCTTTTGCTGTGAAAAAGCTTTTTATTTTGATGTAGTCCCATTTGTTTATTTTCTCTTTGGCTTCCATTGCCCTAGGGGCAGTATCAGTGAAAAAGTTCTTTTGGCATATGTCTGAGATTTTGCTGCCTGTGGATTCCTCCAGTATTTTTATGGTTTCCCGTCTTATATTTAAGTCCTGTACCCATTTTGAGTTTATTTTTGTGTATGGTGTAAGTTGGTGATCTAGTTTCGTTTTTTTGCATGTATCTGTCCAATTTTCTCAACACCATTTATTAAAGAGACTGTCTTGACTCCATTGTATGCTCATGCCTCCTTTGTCAAATATTAAATGCGCATATTGGTTTGGGTCGATATCTGGATTCTCTATTCTGTTCCATTGATCTATATGTCTGTTCTTGTGCCAGTACCAGGCTGTTTTGAGGACAGTGGCTTTGTAATACAGCTTGAAATCTGGTATTGAGATCCCTCCTACTTTATTCTTCTTTCTCAGGATTGCTGTGGCTATTTGGGGTCTTTTTTTATTCCAGATGAATTTTTGGAGAGTTCTTTCTAGGTCTGTGAAATACGCCGTTGGTATTTTAATGGGGAGTGCATTGAATCTATAGATTGCTTTGGGTAGTATGGACATTTTAATGATGTTGATTCTACCAATCCATGAACATGGTATGTTCTTCCATCTGTTTACATCTTCCTCTATCTCTTTTTTCAGTGTCCTGTAGTTTTCCGCATATAGGTCTTTTACCTCCTTGGTTAGGTTTATTCCTAAGTATCTTAATTTTTTTGGTGCGATGGAAAATGGGATTGCTTTTTTAGTCTCTCTTTCTGTAAGTTCACTGTTGGTGTATAGAAATGCCATAGATTTCTTGGTGTTAATTTTGTATCCTGCTACATTGCCGAATTCATTTATTAATTCTGTTAGTTTTTTGATGGAGTCTTTCGGGTTTTTTATGTACAATATCATGTCATCTGCAAATAAGGGCAGCTTTACTTCTTCTTTTCCAATTTGGATGCCTTTTATTTCTTCTTCTTGTCTAATTGCAATGGCTAATACTTCCAGTACTATGTCAAACAGGAGTGGTGAGAGTGGGCATCCCTGTCTCGTTCCTGTTCTTAGGGGAAATGGTTTTAGTTTTTGCCCATTGAGTATGATGTTAGCTGTGGGTTTATCATATATAGCTTTTATTATGTTGAGGTATGATCCTTCTATTCCCACCTTGAGAGTTTTTATCAAGAAAGGGTGTTGGATTTTGTCAAATGCTTTTTCTGCATCAATTGATATGACTATGTGATTTTTATCTCTCAATTTGTTTATGTGATGTATCACATTTATTGATTTGCGGATATTGAACCATCCTTGCATTCCTGGGATGAACCCTACTTGGTCATGGTGTTTGATCTTTCTGATGTACTACTGGATCCTATTTGCTAGAATTTTGTTGAGGATTTTGGCATCTACATTCATGAGGGATATTGGCCTGTAATTCTCCTTCATTGTGTTGTCTTTATCTGGTTTTGGTATTAGGGTGATGCTGGCTTCATAGAAGGAGCTTGGAAGTGTTCCTTCCTCTTGAATTTTTTGAAATAGTCTGAGGAGGATAGGTTTTAGTTCTTCCTTGAATGTTTGGTAGAACTCTCCTGTGAAGCCGTCTGGCCCCGGGCTTTTGTTTGCCGGAAGCTCTTTGATGACTGCTTCAATTTCTTCCATAGTTACTGGCATGTTGAGCTGTTTAGATTCTTCCTGATTGAGTTTTGGAAGGTTATATTTTTCTAGGAATATGTCCATTTCCTCCAGGTTGTCCAGTTTGTTGGAATAGAGTTGTTCGTAGTATTTTTTAACAATCCTTTGTATTTCGGCGGGATCTGTTGTTATTTCACCTCTTTCATTTCTGATCTTGTTTATTTGGGTCCTCTCTCTTTGCTTCTTGGTGAGCCTGGCTAGAGGTTCATCAATCTTGTTTATCCTTTCAAAGAACCAGCTCTTGGTTTTGTTGATCTTTTGTATTGTTTCTTTGGTCTCTATGTCGTTTATCTGTGCTCTGATCTTTATTATTTCCTTCCTTCTGCTTACACTGGGCTTTTCTTGTTGCTCTTTTTCTAACTCTTTGAGTTGTTGGGTTAGGTAATTTATTAACCCTGTTTCTTGTTTTTTGCAGTAGGCTTGTAGAGCTATGAACTTCCCTCTCAAGACTGCTTTCGCTGTGTCCCATAGATTTTGGATTGTAGTGTTTTCATTGTCATTTGTTGTCATGATGTTTTTTATTTCTTCTTTGATCTCTCTGGTAACCCAGTCATGGTTTAATAGCATGCTGTTTAGTCTCCATGTGTTTGATTTCTTTGGGTTGTTTTTATTGTAGTTGATTTCCAGTTTTATGCCACTGTGGTCTGAGAAGATGCTTGATATGATTTCTATCTTCTTGAATTTGAAGAGACTTTGCCTATGTCCCAACATATGATCTGTCTTTGAAAATGACCCATGTGCACTTGAGAAGAATGTATATTCTGTGGCTTTGGGGTGAAATGTTCTGAAGATGTCAGTTAATTCCATCTGGTCTAGTGAGTCATTTAGGATTGATGTTTCTTTGCTGATGTTTTGTTTAGAGGATTTGTCCACTGGTGATAGTGGGGTATTAAAGTCTCCTACTATGATTGTATTGCTGTCAATCTCTCCCTTGATATCCTCCAGGAGTTTTTTTATGTATTTGGGTGCTCCTGTATTGGGTGCATATATGTTTACCAGAGTTATTTCTTCTTGTTGGATTGCTCCCTTTAGTATTATGAAATGGCCTTCCTTATCTCTTGTTATGTCCTTCAGTTTGAGATCTAATTTGTCAGAAATAAGTATTGCTACTCCAGCTTTTTTTTCAGTTCCATTTGCCTGGAAAACCTTTTTCCATCCCTTCACCCTCAGTCTGTGTGCATCTTTTTTTCTGAGGTGGGTTTCTTGTAGACAGCAGATATATGGTTCGTGTTTTCTTATCCAATCCGTTACCCTATGTCTTTTGATTGGGGCATTTAATCCATTTACATTTAAAGTTATTATTGATAGGTACTTATTTGTCGCCATTCCTATTCTTTACCCCTGTGTTACTTCTTCGCTTCCTGTTTCTTTCTTTCTTTTCTTTTTTTTTTTTTTTTTTTTTTTTTTTTACAGCAGACCCTTTAGCATTTCTTGCATTGCTGGTTTGGTGGTAATAAATTTCCTTAGTCCTTTTTTGTCTGTGAAGCTCCTGATTTCACCTTCAATTTTGATTGACAGCCTTGCTGGGTACAGTATTCTTGGATTCAGACCCTTCCTTTGCATGACTTTGTATATTTCATTCCATTCCCTTCTGGCCTGATGAGTTTCTGTTGAGAAATCAGTTGCTAGTCTGATGGGGGTTCCTTTGTATGTAACTTTCTGTCTCTCTCTTGCTGCTTTTAAGATTCTTACTTTGTCGTTGGTGTTTGACAATTTAATTATAATGTGCCTTGGCGTCGGTCTTTTGGGGTTCATTTTGCTTGGGACTCTGTGAGCTTCTTGGATTTGTGTGGGTTTTTTCTTCCCTATATCAGGGAAATTTTCTGTCATTATTTCTTCAAAGAGGTTTTCTATTCCTTGCTCAGCTTCCTTTCCTTCTGGAACCCCTATTATGCGGATGTTGTTTTGTTTCGTGTTGTCCCAAAGTTCCCTTAGACTCTCCTCCTGCCTTTTAATTTTTTTTTCTAGAAGTTGCTCTACTTGGGTATTTTTTTCCATCTTGTCTTCTAGCTCACTGATGCGGTCCTCTGCTTCTTCTAGTCTACTCTTGATGCTTTCTATTGAGTTCTTTACAGCAGCGATGTCATTTTTCATTTCTTCTTGGTTCTTCTTCATTTCCTCTTGGTTCTTGCTCATATTGTCGAATTTGTCTTCCATTCTTTTCAGCCACCTTATGACCATTTCTCTGAATTCTTTTTCTGGAAGGTTTCTTGCCTCCATTTCGTTTACTTCCTTTTCTGGTGATGCCTGCTTTTCTTTCATATGCGGGCTGCTTCTTTGTCTCCCCATGGTCTCTCTTCTCCAGGTGTCTGGTTATGTAGTTCTCTCTCTCCTGGGTTGATTTAAAGGCACAAACTACAGCACTACCAGGTACAACTCACAAGGCACTGAACAGGAATGTATTCACGATATTAATAACCTCCAATATAGGTGACCACCAGAGAAAGGCAAATTAGGTGATAGGAGAGAAAGAAGAAGAGGAAAAAAGAAAGAAAGAAAAAAAGAAAAAAGGAGTGTGAAAATGAAATTGGGAAAAGGGAAAGTAAAGAAAAAAAAAAAGTAAGAGAGACAAGAAAGTGACTAAGAGAGAAAGGGGAACAGACTATATATATTGGGGATAAAACTCCAATAGAACAATCACTAATCCCAGCAAATGCCAGCAACAAGTGCCTGGGGATTAGTACAAACTACAACACCAACTAATATGGAGTGAGGCAAGGGAAAGCTGAAGCACAAAACAAACAAAAAAATAAACAAAAGAAGAATAAGCAGAACAATCTCACAAAAAAGCATAAAAATTCGATATAATCTACATTCAAGCAAACAACAACAAAAGGACAGAGAGAAGGGCAAGTTTATGGATAGCTCAGACAGCGAAGGGAGAGGTGTATGTGGACTTGGAGCAGGGGATTGGAGATTAGATATGTAAGTAGGGTGAAATTTTAACAAGGGATAAACAGAAAGAATAGGGAAAATCTAAAGCAGTAAAAGGGTAAGATAAACAGGACACTGAAAAGGGGGATGTTAGGAAGAGAGTGATGGCCTAAAGGTAGAGATGAGATAGAGTAAAACGATGCTAAAGGAAAGATAAAAATAGAATGTAGAACCCTAATCCCAAAATAAAATGACACTTAAAAAAAAAAAAGATAAAATAGCAGTAGTAATAATACGGATTGAAAATAAAAATGTAATAATTAAAAAGGTAAAATCAAGTGATGAAAAAAGAAAAAAAAGTTTCTTGATTAAAAGATGCAAAAAATGAAAATAAAAAAAAATAAAAAAAATAAAAGGTAAAAATAAGATGTGAAGTAGTGAAGGTCATTCACTTCCTCTGTTTTTCTGTTTGGCACGCCTGTTTCTCAGTCCAGACAGTATTGCAGTTCCCTGCGATCCACTGCTCTTCAGTGTTGTAAGCCAGTCCTGATTTTAAGCAGGCGGTGTGTCTTAATTTCTCGTATTCCTTTATTTTTGATTACACAAGAGTCAATTTGTGATTCAGCCCCTGGGTGGCAGTGTTTCTGGATTGACTTCCAGGTCTATCTATGGCCTCTCTAGGCAGTGTTAGAGCCTTCTTTCCCTGTGGCACTCACTACCGGTTTTTGGGAGTGGGCTGCCACAGAGCTGACTCTTTGATGGTCACTCCCTGCTCCGATCCCCAGGTTCCAGAAAAACAACTTTCCCCTGCAGTCTCCCAGGGTGTCCCCAACTGGGTGATCCTATGTATTGGTCTTAGTAATCAGAAGCAAGAATTTCAAGAGCAAAAAGCCCAGTTGTGCGAACTCCGGGACTGCGCGTAAGCCCAGGCACCCAGGGAACGCAGGGGCTGCGCGTAAGTCTGGACTGCCTGAAATTCTTAGGGTGTCCCTGCACGTCAGATCAAAATGGGTTGCTTTTTAGAGTGCCCTTCTCTTAGCAGCTCTGAGGACCCCTTTCCACAATCACAGATCACGCCAGCCCCTACAGCCACGGATTTTTCTAGGCACAGACTTCCTTGGTCCTCCAGCTCCCGCAAAACGCACGTTCCTCTCTCCCGCCAGGACCAGAGACCTCACCTTATCCCTGGCGAAATCTGACCTTTCCGTGGTGGAGTGTAGAGCTCCTCTGAACCCGTGTGTTTGCGCCAATTGGGGAGCGTTGTTCTGGGGCTCGCAGTCGTTCCTTGGGTGCCGCAGTTGTGGATTCTCAGGCTTCCGATAAGCTCCACTTTCCGGATCAAGATGGCGCAGACTCCGCATCCAAGCCCACAGCTCCGGGAGGGGACACAGCCGCAGTTGGTGCTGCCAGGTCAGGGGAACCCCGTTTAGCAGTCCCCCACCTCCTTCTTGAATTCAGCTGTCTCCCAACCAGCCAACAAACACTCCTTGTGTGACCCTCAGCTGTTCTTTCTTTCTGCTCCGGGACAAGGCTCGGAACACGTCTGTCTATTCCGCCGCCATTATTCCCTCCCCCTATTCAGGTTTTCTGATTCTTCCTCATTGAGTTTCGGAAGATTGTGTTTTTCTAGGAATATTTCCATTTTGTCCAGGTTGTCCTGTTTGTTGGAATATATTCATTCATAGTTTTTTGTGTTTTTTTTTTTACAATCCTTTGTATTTATGTGGGGTCAGTTGTTACTGCACCTCTTTAATTTCTGATTTTATTTGGGTCCTCTCTCTTTGTTTCTTGAGTCTGGCTAGCGGTTCATCAATCTTGTTTATCTTTTCACAGAGCCAGCCCTTGGTTTTATTGATCTTTTGTATTGTTTTTTAAGTCTCTGTCATTTATTTCTGCTCTAATCTTTATTATTTCCTTTCTTCTAATTACTCTGGGATTTTCTTATTGTTCTCTTTCTAATTCTTTAAGTTGTAGAGTTAGGTAACTTATTAAAAGGTTTTCTTGTTTTTTGAGGTAGGCCTGTAATGCTAAGACCTTCCCTCTCAGGACTGCTTTCACTGTGTCCCATAGATTTTGGGTTGTTGTGTGTTCATTTTCATTTGTTTTCAGGATATTTTCTATGTCTTCCTTGATCTCTTTGGTAACACATTCATCTATATATATAAAAGCCTAAGCGACAAAATGACTGAACGACAGGTCGACCGGTTGCTATGATGTGCACTGACCACCAGGGGGCAGACACTCAATGCAAGAGCTGCTCCCTGGTGGTCAGTGTGCTCCCACAGTGAGAGCACCACTCAGCTGACCGACGGGCGCCAGGCTCACGACTGCCAAGTACAGCTATGGCGGCGCTAGCCTCTCCCACCTCCATGGCAGCACTAACGAGTCGGTGACAGGCGCAGCGGGACTGGGATGAGCGGGAGTGGTGTGGCGCCTGGCCCGGATTTGGTCTCCTCCCCGGCCACCTGCCACTTTGGGAACTACTACATGCCTCGGGGGATGTTGGACTGCCAGTATCGGTCCATCCCTGCAGGCTGTGGGGATCTGGTCAAAACCGGCAGTCCAACATCCCTCAAGGGGTCCTGGATTGTGAGAGGGCGCAGGCCAGGCTGAGGGACCCCACCAGTGCACGAATCTGTGCCTCTAGTTGTTTAATAACGTGATATTTAGGAGCCAAATACTATTTAATGCCCTATTCTGATGGCCTCCCATTGTTTATGTTTAAAGCATAGCGATCAGCCTGTCCACACATGGTAAGTTTTGCCACTGACACTTAGTTCTCTGAAAGAGAGAGATCTTTACTTTTTGCATTTTTTTTTTTTTTGGCATATGTGTAGTGGTTCTTTTTTTTAAATTACAGTTTACATTCAATATTAATTTGTATTTCAGGTGTACAGCATAGTGATCATACAGTTATGTATGTTACAAAGTGTTCACCCGATATTTTAAGTACACACCTGACACCATACTGAGCTATTACAATATTATTGACTGTTTTCCCTGTGCTGTACTTTACATCCCTGTGACTATTCTGTAACTACCAGTTTGTACTTTTGAACCCCTTCACCTTTCTCACCCAGCCCCAATCACCCTCCCTTCTAACAGTTGTCAGTCTGATCTCTATGTCATATGTGTCTGTTTCTGGTTTATTTTTTGGTTTATTCTGTTCTTTAGATTCCACATGTAAGTGAGATCATGTGGTATTTGTCTTTCTCTGCATGACTTAATTCACTGTACGTAATACCCTCTAGGTCCATCCATGCTAGTTGGAAAAGGTGTAACTTTCTGCATTTGCTCTGTTCGCACTCTTTCCTACTGGAATGATTGGACTTGTGAACAGTGTGTCCAGTTCCCCCCTTTGCTTAAACCTCTGCTATTTTGTGCCTCTTCCTTGGCCTGTTTCAGTGGCACAAAGAAGAGCAGAAACAGAAGGCTATGGAGTTGGCCAGTCATACTATAAAGGAGTGTTTCAGAGTATTCAACCTGGTTTACCAAATAAATTAATTGCAAAGTATATCTAAGACCTCATTGTGTTTTCAAGGATTAAATCTATTTATGAGTGCATGTTTGAGTATTTCTTTTTTATTTTCAAGTCATGTTTGGTTGGCTCTTGAGACTATTAGTGGCAGGATTTTTAAATTTTCTGTGGCTGATAAAGGTTTTGGATGTCTGTGTTGATGGCAGGTTCATCAGGACTGGGCAGCCCTCTTGGCAGAAGTCGGCACAGCAGCAGTCAGTCAGATCTGACCACTTCTAGCAGCAGTTCCTCCGGGCTGAGCTTCACTGCCTGCATGTCTGACTTCTCCCTCTACGTCTTTCACCCTTACGGAGCTGGAAAACAGAAGACTGCTGTTTCTGGCCTCACGTCTGGGTCAGGAGGCTTAGGTACACTTAGCATGTTTGCATCTTTCTCAACTTTAGAGCACTTTTTAAACTTTGATCTTTTCCTAAATCATGATACCTTTAATAATGGATATAAAACAAGATCATAAACTTATTAATTTTTCTTTTTGATAATATCTTATCTCTACAAATAAGTAGAAATATGCAGTAATTCAGATAAGTGAATTATACAAGAATTGTAAAAATCAGAATATTTTATAAGATATACACAGCACAATAATATCTTTGGATATAGGTTTATTTGGATAAGAAATTCTATTCTACAAATAGTAAATTTTTTAAAGTGTGTACATCGTTTTCGTTAATTTAAAATGAGACTGTTATTTTTTTTTATTACTATTAGACAACTTACATTTCACTGGCATTTTACCACTAAAAATGCTCATTAGATCATTCTGCTTAAATTTTTACCTCACTTTAAATGATTTTAATTGATGTGTTTAATTCCACTGTTTTGGATAATTTCATGGAATTAGATAGTTGTGTGTATATGTATATGTATACATGTATGTGTGTGTATTTGTACTCACGTAGGTGTGTGTGGTTTTTTTTAAAGGGAATGTGGATGAAGACCCCACTTCAGTCACTGGTCGAAAAGACTCACTGAGTATAAACCTTGAGTTTGTAAAAGTGAGTTTGTCTCGGATAAGACGTTCAGGAGGTGCCTCGTTTTTTGAAATTCAGACTGTAAACAAGTCTGCAAGCAAAATGGACACCACACTAATAAATATATCTGGTATTCAATTTTATAGTTTTTAAATTTAAATGTTTGTTTTCCAGAATTAAATAAGGGGCTCCTTTTTAAGTGTTTAAATATTACATTTATTTAATAATATGAGGCTTTTAATGGTAAAGGAGAGGAATGACAGTCCAGCCTAGTGTACACTTTCAGTCCAAGTAATCAGTATTAGAAATGTTATTTCTAGATAAATATACAGAAATATCACCCAAGGGCTCAAATGTGCCTCATTGAATCACCTAAAACTGCTCTTCTCTTTACTTCTCTACCATAAATTGGTAAAATTTCTAATGTTTCATTTGATTTTCTAATTGTAATTTCTTAAAACACTAAAGAGGAATGAGTTAAAAATGTTCCACATGCATTTAGTTTTAAATATTCAAAAGTGATTTGGTCCTGGCCGGTATGGCTCAGTTGGTTGAGCATTGTCCCACGCACCAAGAGATCTCTGGTTTGATTTCCAGTCAGGGCACATGCCCTGGTTGCTGGCTTGATCCCCACTAGGGGTGTGCAGGAGGCAGCCAATGGATGTTTCTCTCTCCCTCTCCCTTCCTCTCTCTTTAAAAAAAAAAATAAAAACTTTTTTTAAAAAGTGATCTGCCCATAGTTACAAAGCTAGTTATGAAGCCAGCAGTGCACGTGCACATGACTCAAATACCGGTAGCATCGATTTTCTGGGCAGTGAAGCCATTAGAAGTTTTTAAGAAATGAGATGATAACATTGTCCCCAAAGATAACAGACTGTATTGTACACTTAAAAATCTATTGAGTTTGGCTCAGTGGTTAGAGAGTCAGCCCCCCTAGACTGAAGGGTTGCAGGTTCAATTCTGGTCAAGGGCACATACTTCGGTTGAAGGCTTGATCCCCAGCTCAGGTTGGGAAGTGTGCAAGAAACAGCCATTCAATGTGTCTCTATCACATCGATGTTTCTCTCTCTTTGTCTTTCCCTGTCACTTCCACTCTCTCTAAAAATCTATGGAAAGATTGAGGATAGATCTCATCTTAAGTGTTCTGACCATAAAAAAAGGACAAAATTTTATATGGATTATAAAATAAACATCTCTGCATGCGTGTGTGTGTGTGTGTGTGGTGGGTATTTTAGATATAATTCATGGAAGCATGAAAAATGGGAGAGAAGATGTGTGGGGAGGCTGTTTAATTAGACACAGCAGCAGGGGCTGAAGGCTGGATTGTGACAGTGAAGAAGAAGAGGGAATGGTGTCTAGAGAAAGAGGAGAGAATCTACAAACTTGGGGACAGAGTGTGTGCAGAGCAGCAGAGACAGGATGCCTCACACTTTCAGCCTATGTGACAGAAGGGACAGAGTGGTAGAAAATAAAGGAAGTACCTCCAGGGCATTAATGGAAGGATAGGGTAGGCAGCTGCTGTTAGGCATGGCTGTGAGCTCAGAGGGAAACTGAAGGCAGGTCTGGGAGACCAAGGTGTGAAGACCCTCCTGAGGCCCTAGAGGAGGAATAAGGAGGGCAGAGCAGGAGCTGTGCGGCCAGCACAGGGCCTTCACACTGACCAGCCCTGCTCTGGCAGTGGTCGCCAATCTTTAGACCTCGTGGGCCACCAGTTGGCGACCGTTGCTCCAAAGGTTTCCTTAAACCAGCCGTCGCCAGCCTTTCGGACCTCATGGACCACCAGTGGTCCGCAGACCACAGGTTGGTGACTGCTGGTCTAGAGGAAAGCAGCAGTTCTCTCACACCACCACTTGGTTTGCAGCCACTTTTGAGGAAGTATGTATCCCAGTTTATCCCATGATTCATTCGCCACATTTTAGAAAAGCCCTGTGTTCAAGTTGAAAGCTGTCTGTAAGACTGACCTTTAGAACCTCTCTGAGAATTTAATAATAAAGTGTAATTCCAATTTGCCTTTACCTCAACAAAGGAATGGAACTAAAGTGTTAGAATCTGCTACTTTTCTCATTTATGGAAGGAACATATTATCCCTTACTAATCATGCTGTGCAACTTAGATATTTCATGAATTGTAGCTATTGTAATTTAGTTGTGTAGTACCATATTATACCATGTGGAAAATATTAAAGGTTTTGGAAATCTGTACTAACACATTTTCTTTATTTCTGTATCAGCTGTTTGTGACATAGGTTCTGCTTCCTTTAAATATGATATGCGCCGGCTCAGTGAAATTCTGGCATTTCCAAGAGCCTGGTACAGGAGAAGTATTGCAAGACGTCTCTTCCTTGGAGACCAAACTATAAATTTGCCAAGTAAGCTCATTATGTAATTAGAGTTACACTTATTTTGCTTTTAATTTTGGTTGCAATAGTCGTAAGATCCATGATTGACAATACAAACTTTGTCTTACTTGTTAAGTAGTGGTATGCAGTTCATTCCCTCATTCAAGCATCTGCTGATCCCCTCCAGTGTGCTAAGCACGGGAATGCATGAGCGGGGTCACAGAGAACTTGCCCTCTCAGAAACTACATTCTGCTGACATTAACAATTATTTTGTAATCTTAATAAAATCTGGAAATGCAGATGTAACCATTAAAATCATGATTAGATAAGCATGGAAAATAGAAAGTGTTGGGGACATGCTACCATATTACCTGTGTTTTTCTCCTGGACTTAGATATTGTGCAAGTGAAAGGTAGAGTTAGCAAGATACAATACAAAACCTGGTCTCAGTTTATTCCCTCATCTGTAAAGTGGGAGCATAATACTTCTCCAGCCATTCTCATAGTGTTTCTGTGAGAAATAAACTAACAAGCTGGAATGTGCTTTGCAAACTGTAAACTTCTGCACACTTGTCAAATAGAGAACTAAAAGTATGCAATGTGCTTAGAAGTGGTAGAGTGTTAAAATTTATTATTTTATAGCATGCCAGTTTTACCCTGTTAATTGTTTTTGTTTCCACTTTTCTGTTAGCATCTGGCCCAGGGACACCTGATTCCATTGAAGGGGTGAGCCAACATCTTTCCCCGGAATCATCAAGAAAAGCTTACTGCAGGACCTGGGAGCAGCCTAGTCAGTCGGCTTCCTTCACCCACATGCCTCAGTCACCCAATGTGTTCACTGAGCACGTGACAAACAGCACCATGTCACCAGGGACAGTGGCACAGAGCCTGAAGTCCCCGGCTTCCATAAGATCTAGGAGTGTATCGGATTCTTCAGTTCCCCGAAGAGGTAACACTGCTCTCTTTGTTATCAGTGGCCCTCCAATGACTCCAGGATAAAAATCTTAATTAGTTACTCCCAGATTTCTGTCTCACCTGCAGGGAAATAGACTCTTGCAGGTTTTTATGGAAGATGGAGGGGAGGGGATCCAAACCAAACAACACACACTTCAAAGTATCTGTCAGCAGAAGATACAGCTGGGTGGCTCAGAGCTTTAAAAAGGGGTAGGGAGAGAGGAGAGAGCACATTGTTAGTAAGCTCTAGAGTCTAGATGGTACAGTTATTTTTTTAAAATTGTTTTCAAGTACAGTTTATACTCATTATTTTGTATTGGTTTCAGGTGTACAACATAGTGGTTAGAGACAATCACATTACTTTACAAAGTGTTCTTGACTATATTCCTTATGCTGTACATTATAACCCCATGACTATTCGTAACTACCAATCTGTACTTCTCAATGGTACAGTTATTTTCAAAAGTAAACCAAACCTACAATGTTGTAAAAGATGTTTGATATTAAAAAAGTTAATCTTTGTATTTATTAATTCTTTTATTCACCCATGTTTTTTGAACTCTCATGTGCTCAGCATTCTACTTTTGTCTGAACATATAAAAATGAGTGATTTAGTTCATTGTCACAAGGTAAGATTAGAGTATAATGAGCAAATGCAGGACTCAAGACGTACGTGAGTCCATAAGACACAGAAGTCAGGCATGCAGCAGCCTCAGAACGGTCCCTGCCTTCAAGTCCTCTGTTGGCCCGTAGCATCTTGGGATTTCCTCCTCTGCTGAGAACCCAGGGTGATGAAAGATCTGTGCTGTGGTATCCCGTACATATTGGAATTTCCTCCTGTAACAAGGAGCTCATAGAGAACTCTCTAAGCCAGGCGTCCTCAAACTACGGCCCGCGGGCCACATGCGGCCCGCCGAGGACATTTATCCAGCCCGCCGGGTGCCGCTGCCTGTCCTGCTTAGCAGCCGACTCGTCCCGGGCCCGCAGTGCGCATAGGAATTTGTTCATAGTTTTTTTTAAAAACTATAGTCCGGCCCTCCAACAGTCTGAGGGACAGTGAACTGGCCCCCTGTTTAAAAAGTTTGAGGACCCCTGCTCTAAGCTTTCAGAAAGTGCAACTGCCAGCACCTGCTAAAGTCAGTAAATGGTAACTCTTTTTGAGGCAGTGTGATAGCTATTTAACATTTGGCTATAATACAAGAATATCATTTCAGTTTTTGGATTTTAGTGATAAGAGTGGTTTTTGCTTTGTAATCACTGAGCATCTGTGTGAACAAATGTCCATATGATTTTTCTATTTTTAGACTCACTTTCAAAAACATCAACCCCTTTTAACAAATCAAACAAAGCAGCAAGTCAGCAAGGGACTCCATGGGAAACACTTGTCGTGTTTGCTATCAACTTGAAGCAATTAAACGTCCAAATGAATATGAGTAATGTAATGGGAAATACAACGTAAGCTCTTCAAATACAAAGAAAATATACTTAATCATTACTTGTAATTTTTCTTATAGTGTATTAAAGTAATTCAAAACCTTTTTCTAATGCTGAAATGTTTGAGACGGTGAAAACAGTAGATAAAAGATACTAAATTGCTTTATACTGAAATGGCTTAATCTAATTCTAAAGATACTGTATTATAAAACGATTGAAAATATATGTTCTAAAAAGAGAGAAAATTTTAAGTAAAACAGCGTAATTTTCTAGCTAAGCAAAAAGCCTTATCATAAATGTTAATATTTAAACATTTACTCGTTTTTATAATAAACTTTAAAAAAAACTTTTTTGAAATCTAACTTTTGTTTTAGTTTATGACACTGAAAGCCAGATGCCTACTTAACCTTTTTCTTATTTTAGTTGGACAACGAGTGGTTTGAAGAGCCAGGGCCGCCTGTCAGTAGGAAGTAACCGTGACCGAGAGATCAGCATGTCCGTTGGGCTGGGAAGATCCCAGTTAGACTCTAAGGGAGGGGTTGTTGGAGGGACCATCGATGTCAATGCACTGGAGATGGTTGGTAAGTTGAATTTTACAACTGAAAAATATATTGAAAAAAAGTTTTAAAAACTTTTGATGAGTTTTTCCCATTCGGCATTTCTGTGAAAAATAATTATTTCAGCTCATATTTCCGAACATCCGAATCAGCAGCCCAGTCACAAAATTCAGATCACGATGGGCTCCACTGAGGCCCGCGTGGACTACATGGGCTCCAGCATCCTCATGGGCATCTTCAGCAATGCTGACCTCAAGCTGCAGGACGAGTGGAAGGTGAATCTGTGCAGTGCCTTGGATTCAAGCATAAGTGATAAAAGGTATTCAGGAAATAGGACCTTTCAAACTTTGCATGACTGCTCTGAATATATTTTCTGTCACCCAGTGAGAAAGCACAAGCTTTTATATTATGCAGTTAATGTGAATGAAAAAGTTTGGTGGGGGAAGGGACTTTTTCTTGTACTTTTAAACCATCTTATATAAGCTATATGATAAAGACTCTGTTTTATATTCTAGTGAAATTTTTGTCCATGGAGATTTGAAGTGGGATATTTTCCAAGTAATGATATCAAGATCAACCACACCAGACCTGATAAAAATAGGAATGAAGCTCCAGGAATTTTTCACGCAACAGTTTGATACCAGCAAACGAGCTCTGTCTACCTGGGGACCAGTTCCTTATCTTCCACCTAAGACAGTGACGAATATCCTAGAGAAAAGTTCACAAGAGCAGTGTAAGAATTAGAACTAAGGCTTTTGTATGTGCTGATCTTTCAGTGAATATGTTGCAGTTTTCATTTGAAGTCACATAGTATCTATATGCCATGCTTACAGTGATCCATATGCTCTTCTCTAGTTCACTCAGCAACGATTCCCACCCACATGGGCATTGAAGCCATCATTTGAGAAATCACCATTTCTT
The DNA here is from genome assembly GCF_963455305.1 of Plecotus auritus. Classification (NCBI taxonomy): domain Eukaryota; kingdom Metazoa; phylum Chordata; class Mammalia; order Chiroptera; family Vespertilionidae; genus Plecotus; species Plecotus auritus. The sequence continues at coordinate 41,211,345 of NC_137773.1, forward strand.
ATATCCTCCCCTTGCCACAGCTCATCTAAATCATCCGTACACCACATTCCTGGATACAAATTATGACAATACCATGTTCTGCTTAAGAGCACGAGCTGTGGAATCAGAATGTCTGAGTTTGAATTTATTAGTTGTGTCCCACTAGGCAGATTATTATTTTCACTCAGTAGGGCAAACAACAAATACTTATTAAACATGCTCATGTGCTAAAGCACATGGCAAAGATCTAGTGAGCAAAGTTCCTAGCCTCATGAAGTTTACATTCTAATGGGAGAGACATCCCATATTTAAGTTACTAACTAAAATGCAAGATAGTTTCAGGTAGAGAGGTGCTGAGAAGAGGAATGAAGCAGGGGAAGGAAACAGAATGAGTGTGTGAGGATGGCTATTTTAGAAGGGGGCTCCTGGAAGCCTTTTCTCAGGTGAAAGATCTTGGCTGAGGGCTGGGAAAGAGCGTTCCAGGCACAGGGGCCTATGGAGAGTGCAGAGCTCCCACATGGAAAACAAAACAAAACTCTTATCTGTGACCACCTTCGTGACCCTCAAAGCAAGCACCCTCCTGCAGTGGGAGCTCTGCACTCTCCATAAGCCCCTGTGCCTGGAACGCTCTTTCCCAGCCCTCAGTTTCTGGGTTGTTGTTTTCATCCCTTACTTGAGTCACTGCAGCTGCAGAAAGGAGTCCGGCTGCCCCCCAGCTCCCTGCCATTGCCATTGAAGATGTGCCTGCGGCAGGCACTCAGGATAAGCCTGTTTGGTTTTCTTGCAGTGCTAGACGCCGCCCACCATCGACACTGGCCTGGAGTACTGAAGGTGGTATCGGGATGCCACATATCCTTATTCCAGATCCCATTACCAGAAGATGGAATGCAGTTTGGAGGATCGATGAGCTTACATGGAAATCACATGACACTGGCTTGTTTCCATGGTCCAAATTTCCGTTCGAAATCCTGGGCCCTTTTTCACCTAGAAGAACCAAACATTGCTTTTTGGACTGAAGCTCAGAAGATCTGGGAGGATGGTAAACTGACACATTTCAAGCTTTTACTCTTTTCATCTTCTGATGTGATAATACATAGCAGAGTAACTTTTCTTTCTCATATCTTTTATCTGTTTTCTCTTATAACATTTCTGAAGTCCATTCTATTTGTTATCATGTACCTGACATGTCAAGGAGTTCACTGTCAGTGAGTTAGTTTCTATAAAGTCTGGGATGTAAAAGACTTATTTCTGAACTTGCTATCTACTCTTTTTCTTGCTTAAGCAATTAAAGTTTCTTTTACTGGCTGTAATCATAATAGTAGTTACTGTAAAAATTTCTTACGTAAACATGAAAAGAGGAGATACAGTGGCAGTATAGGGAAATGATCTGCCTTCAAGACTACAGTAGGCAAGGCTCTGCTTTTACCTCTGTTTACAGTGGTAGACCCAGTTCCTTTCAGCTTTAGTTTCTTACTCAGTGGTTTAAAAAAATGGGTGATGCTTTTTTCTTTTTTTATCGTTTAAAGTATTACATAGGTCTCCTTTTTCCCAGATTGACACTCCCCCTCCCCTCCCATCCCCGAGAGCAAGCCCCCACTGCCCCAGTGTCCATGTCCATTGGTTATGCTAATATGCATGCATACAAGTCCTTTGGTTGATCTCTAACCCCCCCCCCCCCTGCCCCTTGTCTCTAGATCTATTTTTGTTAATCAGTTTATGTTGATCATTATGTCCCACATATGAGTAGGTTGATGTTTTTCATGTTCCTGGGGATAAATCCAGTAATAGCTAAAAGAAAGAAAAAGTATTTGTGATTTTTTTTCTCACTTACTCATTTTCTATCTATTGCTCTAAGCACAACTCTTTTCTTGCATCTAAATATAATTTGTTACATTAAGAAACTTTTTTTCCTCTAGGCTCTAGTGATCATTCTACATATGTTGTACAAACATTGGATTTTCATCTGGGCCATAATACCATGGTTACCAAACCATGTGGCGCTTTGGAAAGTCCTATGGCAACAATAACCAAGATAACAAGGCGTCGCCATGAAAACCCACCCCATGGAGTAGCGAGTGTGAAAGAATGGTTCCATTATGTTACAGCCACAAGAAATGAAGGTTAAAAGTTTGATTTTTTTGGAGATATTTATTTTGTTTTTTCCTAATTTGGATTTTGTTGACCGTATAGAATTTAAGTGAGGGAAACTTTTCATTTCTTCAATTAAATAAGTTTCATTTTACTCCTGCTGACGTAAGTAATAATATTAGTGCATGGTTTCATCACCCTGGTAATGAAATATAGACTTAAATTATTTTAGATGTAACTGAAAACAATCAAAGTAAAATTGGCTTAAATAACTGAAATTAAGTTTAAGATTATTGGAAAACTATTTTCATACAAACATTAGAGATTTGGAAAAGTTATTACACAACTAAGTACAAGGATGCCACAAACTTAAGTTTCTCAATGGATGAAATAAAATAAAACTAAATAATATCATTCCTATGAAGTCATAAGTTTAAAGAGTGGTTTTGATGAGTTTTTCATTTGATTCACCAATCTTAATAATGTGGTCATGAAAATTTTTATTTTGTGGTTGTTTTATGTTCAAATTTATAATACTGCTTTTACTGATCATTTCATTTATATTAGAAAGCTGACTAGATTGAGAAATGATAAAACTTGAATGTCTTATTTAAAAATGACTTTTCAAAATGGAAAGGATGATGACATGGGCTCATGGAAAATAGTTACTATGGAATAGGCAACCCCAGGGATTAAAGACTATTCTGGGAACAAAGGGGTATAAGGAAGCAAATTAGAAGAGTGTGCAGGTATTAACTGTTCTACTTCCAAGTACACATTTTGGGGAAGGGGTCCTTTTTGGCTGGAATAGTATGGAGGGGCTGTCAGCATACTGAACTGCTACCTGTGTACCTAGAAAAGTGCTAATTGTATAAGACAGCCATAATGTAATCATCTTAGCACATATGTTGGGGAATATCAGGACTTCTACCTGATTTCAAGATCAGGATCACATTTAATCACAAATTCTATAAGAGTGAAGTATTCATTGTATGGAGATTAATGAAACTCTAAAATTCAGACATGAATGTAATCCTATGTAATAAAAGTGTAGTATGCAAATTGTCCCTTCGACCGGGAGTTCAACCAGGGGTCAGGGCTGGCTGGGGGAAGGTGGGGAGGCTCTGGCTGGCAGTGGCAGCCACTAGGAACCCTACCAGTGCACGAATTTCGTGTACTGGGCCTCTAGTTGAGAATAATATTCATCTTAAAGTTCAAGAAACAAAAAAGCAAAATGGATTAGATTTATCCAAAACTATGTTATAAAGCTTCAGTCTTGAGAACAGTGATCTATATCACTACTTATATATGTGTGTATATAAGTATATATAAATATAAATTACTACTTATAAATACAGTTCTATATTTACTTATATAAATGTCTATACCCGTCTACATATATAGAGATACATAATTATTCTCAAGATCACAACTTTATATGGTTCTATTTTTTCAAATGTGAGTTTATTTTGCAACTTTTGAAATGATAAAAGTTCCTATATCATAGTGCCATGAAAGCTATAGGCTTATCTATGTCTATTGGTTTAATTTGACTCTTATTGTCTTTATTATTATGCATGTAGAACTAAACCTACTTCGTAATGTTGATGCTAATAACACCGAGAATAGCACTACTGTGAAGAATTCCAGTTTGTTGAGTGGATTCAGAGGAGGTTCTAGCTACAATCATGAAACAGAGACTATCTTTGCATTACCAAGGATGCAGCTTGACTTTAAGTCTATTCATGTTCAAGAACCACAGGAACCTTCGTTACAGGGTATGTGGAAAAACAATCTTTAGTTTCTGAAGTTACTAAGAAAATTCTAAAGGAGCTTTGAACTACAGTTTTTGTTATTTGTGTGTAATATTAATATAATCTGATTATATAATTATCTATATACATAAAAGGCTAATACGCTAAGTGTCTATCTGACCAGTAGCTATGACATGCACTGACCACCAGGGAGCAGACGCTCAACGCAGGAGCTGTTGAGCTTCAGTGACTTGGCAGCTGCGCTTCTCAGGTGATGCACCCTGGAACCAGAGAGGAGGGAACCGATTCCTCGCAGGGCCGCGTGATTCCACCTTAGGCCGTGGGTTATGTTGTTGCTAGGGCAATGTCGGCCCCAAATCTGGTTTACTGCACACTTGTGTTTGCATTCAACACCCTGTATGACAGCAATTTTGCAGAGTGCTCTCTTGCACTCTGGGACCCCTAGGGGGATGTTGGAGAGCCAGTTTCAGCCCAATCCCCGCAGGCCAGGCCGAGGGACCCCACCTACCGGAGGGACCCCACTCACTCCACAGATGCCCTTCAAGCCATGGCGCCATCTCAGGTGTGGGCTGGCTGGAGAGGGACCACAGGAGGTTGGCTCCAGGGCATGTCCGGCCCATCTTGCCCAGTCCTGCCCCGTTAGCCACCTTCTAATTAATTTCCTTTCAATGTGCACGAATCCATATACCAGATCACTAGTATTATATAAAATAACATAAATTGATTTCCTGTGTCAAATTGATTGATGTTCTTGCCAGCCATGTAACCTGTGGCAAATAATTTAATCCATTTGTACCTCTTTCTCCTCAGTAAATTGGAGGATAAAAACCGGTTCAGAGGGTTTTTATGAGGAATAAATGGCATATAAAATATAAACCATCACCATTCTGTGAATCACATACAAAAATACTCATTTCTTGTTGCATTTCAGTGGATGCATTTACACAGACCCATGTAAATCCCTTAACAGAAAGAGAAAGGGATTTATTTAATTAAATCTTTACCATAAAAGAACTTTGCCCTTGCAGATGCCAGCCTGAAGCCGAAGGTAGAATGTAGTGTGGTGACAGAGTTCACTGACCACATTTGTGTGACTATGGATGCTGAGCTCATCATGTTTCTCCATGATTTAGTGTCGGCTTATCTCAAAGAGAAAGAAAAAGGTGAGTAGCATATTCTTGTTTTGGGGATTATGTTTTTTTCTTTCAAGCTTCAGGAAAGGCAGCTGTCTGCCATTTACATGGATTTTTAATGATCTAATGATAAATGAGTACAATGTGTCTTCTTCCTCTATGAATTACAAATATTAATAAATAAATGAGAGGAATATAATTAATCTATTAGTAAGACTATGTGACAGATTGAGTATCTGCTAGGCACACACAACACTCTAACCATGCCTCACACTGAATATATTTTGTACTTCACAAAGTATTTCCATATATGTATGGATATTATCAGACTTTGTAGGAGATTCTCACAAAGTAGTAAAAGAAAAAACCTCTTTGAAGAAATACAACTAGTCAAGTGAAATGACTAAAGAAACAACTACATAATAAAGGAGCATGTTGCCTATTATTTATGATCACTAATTTAGAAAGACTTCATCTTTCATAAAACATTTGCATGTTTACTATATGGAGTGAAAAGGCTGCTTACATAAAAAGTTTCTAAGTTAGTACCACTGTTCAAATATATGTATCACCATTAACATACTAAAACCATTGAGCTGTACACATTAACTGAGTGGGTTTTATTGTGAATTATATCTCAATAAAATTGTTAAAATAATAAGTCATCCACCTACAGCTGTTCTTTAGGAAACCTACAAGTCCAGTGCCCTAGGCCTGCTGATCACATAAATGTTAGTATTCTTTACCATTAGTTTTAGGCCCACAAATATATGTAAAACATATGCTATTACTAAAAAATAAATGACATTATTTCTAATTGTAAGGTAATGCAATAACTTTGATATTGGCTTTCTCAAGCAATACCAATTATTGGCACTTATTTAAGGCTTATTTAAAATATTACTTTAAAAAATATTTGTATTGATTTTAGAGAGGAAGAGGGAGAGAGATAGAAACATCAATATTGATTGGCTGCCTCCTGCACGCCTCCTACTGGGGATCAAGCCTACAACCTGGGCATGTGCCCTTGACCAGAATCAAACCTGGGACACTTCAGTCCACAGGTTGATGCTCTATCCACTGAGCCAAACCAGCTAGGGCTAAAATATTACTTTTTAAGAAATGGAATTAAGTGAGGCTTTGGCCAGTTCATAAATAAAATAATGGAGCAAATTATTCTGTTCATATAGTGATTTAAAATAAACTTACAAGGTATATATTTGCAATATTAACCTATTATTTTCATTATAGCCATTTTTCCACCTCGGATTTTATCTACTCGACCAGGACAGAAAAGTCCAGTCATTATACATGATGACAATTCCTCTGACAAAGACAGAGAAGACAGCATCAGTTACACCACTGTGGACTGGAGAGATTTTATGTGCAACACGTGGCATCTAGAGCCTACTCTTAGGTAAATAGTGGGTATATATATATATATATTCTATAGGTATATATATTTACCTATATTCTATGGGATTATTAGGAGAAAAGGTTATAAATTATGTATTAGGTTATTAAATATTTTGTATTGAAAAATATATTTAGAAGTTAGCCAGTTGTAACCTTGACAATGTCTGCCTACTGTTTTTGCTGTTCCTTTCTGCTATTGTAAGTGTTCTAGGCACAGACCCTGGGAATAGCTCAGTGCTGGTTAGCTGTCCACTGTGTGACATTCTGTTAATTAATCATTAAAATGTGAGAATAACTCTGTTTCCATAATGGCTATTATTTTTTTACCATCTCACCAAGATGTTATTTTCAGGTGACTGAGGTAGGTAGCTACAGTAAACTTGTTACGTAGTTTGGGAAGATGTAGTAGAATCATATATCATTAAGGAACCGTACAGTTCTTACATATGTCATGACAATGTAATAGAGTGGACTATGTCACAGTGTTCTTTTGTCTGCATAGGAGCAATATAAAACCATTCCTGAAATGTCAAATGTAATGCTATCAGGTTCCGATTCCTTTACTAAGTCATGTTCTACAATCATGATCCCAGTGACATCAACTTGTTTTCATATTGTAATTTTAAAAGTATTTTCTAATTTTAATTATTTTTATAATTGCTACTATAACCAGCAGTACTTGCTTTGTATGTCCTTATTTGTGATTAACACTCACAGCCCTATTATTTTTCCCTTTCCTCTCATCTGCTTTGTTAATCAAATTATCACTGTTTGATTCATGGAGTAATTGTATCAAAAAAAGTCCATCATACTCAACACTCTGCAGAATGACACAGATTTCATTTAGATAAGCTTATTATTCAGACATACTTATACCAAAATAATTCCAAACTAACAAAATCTTCATTATACAGTGGACTTCTGTATAAGCAGGAAGTGTTAGTAATTTGTATTCAGTGAAATTTGTTGTAACCAAACTGAGAAAACACTTTAGTATTAATAGCACATAAACCCGTGAGAAATAGTAACAGTGTCAATACTCAAACAATATTAAAATATTGCAAAAGTCCTAATGTAGAAAATCTGTTTTTTATTTGTAATTCTAAATAAATATAATTGACTACATAAGTCATCACCTAATGTTGATAAGTTGGTTCTATGACTTTAAGGGAAACAATGTTAATGAAACCAGTTTTACCATAGGCTACTTGATATAAACAAGAGTTAAGTTCCTACAAGTTATAACAAAATGGTGTTATTCAAAGATCTGTTATATCTTTTTATTTAAAATGAGCATAAAATAGTTAAAATTTTTCACAAATATATTCCTTACTTTAGAAAACTACCACGAGACTAAATATGGTGTTGTAGTGGATAGCATGGTTAAGAGCGGTGGCTCTAAGCCCTGCTTTCTGGCTTAAGTGACATTGCCCGAAGGATTTAATAACTTCTGTCTCAGTTACCTCATAAAAAAAAAAAAATTAGAAAATGGTATTACCTACCTTGTAGGTTACAATTCTTAGATAAGCTAATTAACACAAAATGCTTATAACTGTTAAGAGTTTTAGCAGATCAATGTTTAGTTCCTCCCTTTTCCCCTAACTGAAACAGATCAAAATGAATGGTTTCTAAGAGAAAGTAGGGAGGAGGGTACTAAACTACACTATTCAGTTCCTCCATTAATTTGCCAATCAGATAACTCATCAATAAGGGGCCAGGAGTATTTCCTTGATGGCTATTCCTCTATATGGAAAGAAATACCAAGAATAGAAAGAAAATGGTTCTCCTTCTAACATGTTTAGCACATAGCAAATACTCTATATTTTATTCCCCGCTCCCATTATGCCACATACTTGAACTCTTATTTTTTTCAGCTTTATTGAGGTATAATTGACAAAACAGAAAGATATTTTTAGTACACCGTGACTTGATATACATATACATTTGAAAAGATTTCCCCCACCAAGTTAATTAACATCTTTTAGAATGAACCAAATATCCTTTAAATGTATAAGATGATTGTGTAACTTTGGGCTTAAAATAATAAGAATGAAATTCACTAAACTCCATTATTGTGTATATGCTTATCAAGGATACTTATAATCACACTTTTTTAAATGCTATTATAGTGAATCCAGGAATTGTAGATTATTCAAATGTACCTACTGAAGATACTTTGAGCACATTATGGAGGCTTAGTGATGTGCTTAAACTTACCTTCAGGTCTGTGCTGGGACACTGTACTCCTAATTATTTTTTACAATTATTTTAGATTAATTTCTTGGACTGGAAGAAAGATTGATCCAGTAGGCGTTGATTATATTCTTCAAAAATTGGGCTTTCATCATGCCAGGACTACTATTCCTAAATGGCTTCAAAGAGGAGTCATGGACCCACTGGACAAGGTTCTGTCAGTTCTTATTAAAAAACTTGGTACTGCACTACAGGATGAGAAGGAAAAGAAAGGAAAAGATAAAGAAGAACACTAAAAAGTAATTTGATCTGTGAACAAATTATTACACTGGAGTGCTTTTTTGTATATTAAAATTATTTTAAATGTGACTTTAAAATAATTCTAATTTTGTGGCCATTATGTTGAAGGTTTGTAAGTTAACCTGTTTGTTCTAGTTCCACCATTCTGTATACAGTGAAATATATTGCATGATAATGTAAATTTTGTGAAAAAGTAGATTAAAATATATATCTACTCGGTAGGATTTATAATTGTTATGTGCAATATGATTCCTGCATCTTAAATATTTTCAGAATAACTGTGAATTTCCTGTTATTGGCCATACTTTTTGAGAAAAATCTTGTTCATAATGTGATTGTTTTGGTCATTAATTGCTTTTTCTTTTTTAAAATGTAAACTTGTATAAATACCTATTTGTATATAATTTGAGTAATTGTGATATGATTAAATACCACTAAAGTATTGTTTGTAACTATTGTAATAAAGTCACAATAATTGGTTTCAGTCTGTAGTTGTTTTTCAGTCTTTTTTTCCTTTGATAGCTTATTTTTATAATTAATAGATGTCCACCGTGTGTTAGTTATTAAATGTTTTCATAGAGAGAGGCATATCAGATACTTCAGAGATGTTTGGTATAGTTTTATTTCTTAAACGAGTGGTCAATACATAGCTGTTTGTTTTTATTGTAATATATTCTTTATGTACATGTTTATATATATTTTGTGTATATGAAGGTAGGTGTATAGTACATACATTAGTATAATAAAAATATTTAAAAGAATAGCAAAATCTATATATATAAAAGGCTAATATGCTAAGTGTCTGTCTGGGTAATGACATCACATAGCAACGCCCGGCTTCCTCTCCCTAGCAACTAGCTTCCTTGCAGTTTCTTCAGCCCAGGAACATGACTTCTCTTTATAGCCAGGTGGAAACATTTTACACTTTTAACCAAATGTCTGTGAAGTGTTTTCCTGTGCTTCATCTCATTTGATCCTCACAGAAGTCTTGGAGTAGGTGGATAGGAGAATTGGTGGAATCCTATTTTCTTTTCATTAGCCGGAAAAGGGGAGATTTAGAAAGCTTAGAAACTTGACCCAACTGAAAAGAAGAAATGGTAAACCTTGTAAATGACTTCAGGTTTTCTCACTGCACAGAATATAGTCAAACACTGCTACAGTTAAATATTTTACACTTCGTTCTCCCTGTGTGATCTACAATAATAATCTCTGTGTTGATATTTACTGCTGTGTTGCTGACAATTACCTGAAAGAGAAGTTGGGATGCTTCACTAGGCTGGAAAAAGCTTATCTAAATCAGAAAGCAGGTCTAATTAATCAAGTTTATTCCATATATATATAAGGCTAAGTTGACTTGCACATGTGTGATACATAAAAGCTCTCACTGGCGCCAATCGCACGCATGTGTTTCAATCTGTCATTGTCAATCATGAATTTGGTTGACACTTCTATTATAGAAAAAAGGCAAATAGCAATATTAAAATATTCCTTCTAATTTCCTTTCAATGTGCATGAATTCGTGCACTGAGCCACTAGTCTAAAATAATATTCAAAAGTAGTTAAATACTCTTAATCACAACTCAGGTTTGAAATCAGTCAAATCAGTACAGTCCATTTAAAAGTTGGGTAAACAATAGATTTAAAGAACCTAGAATTAGAAAACACCTCAAGAAAGCGTCTGGTTCAGAATCTTGAACTCAAGTAGATAAGGCACTGGTCTCTCAGATTGAAAAACAACAACAACAACAACAACAAAAACACAACCTTCCAGAAGAGCCAAGGTACTTAGCCATCCAAGGTCATGGATTGATGGGGCAGATAGATGGACAGACAGACAGACACAGTGTTAGGGGAATTAAAAATTGTACTCTGTTGTCACACAACAACTTAGTAATACAATTAAAACTAAAATCCTAGTGGCTAGCGCTAGAGTCATAATTTTGAATTCTTTCTGCTACATCATCTTTCTTACCTATTATCTGCCTGATCTCTCCGTATTCCCCTCATCACCTCTACATTTGGGGGCTATAGGAACATTATATCTATTAGTCACACCAGAGAAGCAAATTGTATGCCTACTTTGGATCTAGTGCCTAAGATAATACTGCCAGAAAGTTGCTTCATAAAACAAAGTAAATAAAAATTATTCCTTGAGTCTTTCAGGTATTAATTCTCTGCTTCAAAGAAAGTTATGCCAGTAAGTTCTAAATGTTAAAATTTTCCCATGGCTTTAAATATTATTCACATATGAGTTACCAAAAAAAAAAAAAATGACATAAGTATAAACTTACAGTATTCCTGGCACTTACAGTGATAATGCTATAAAAAGAAAAGGGCAATTTAAATTTGTAACCAAACAATCTGTGGCTCTGTTGGACAAGGCTATGAGAAAACTATATTTGTGCACTGCTGGTGGGAAAGTAATAGGAACATTATGGAAATTTCAGAAGTGAAAAAAAGAGGGACAGAAAATATATTTGAAGAAATAATGGGTAAGAATTTTCCACACCTGGGAAGAGAAAGGACATCCAGATCTATGATGTCTGAAGGACCCAGACCCCCAACAGCTGAATGAGAATAGAGGTACATGGAGACACATTATTATTAAATTCTCAAAAGTCAAACACAAAATTTTAAGAGAAGCAACAAAAGAAAAAAGGTATATGTATAGGAACCCCTTGAAACTGTAGGCAGAATTCTCATCAGAAAATTTTCAGGTCAGGAGAGAATTTGATGGCATATTCAAAATATTGAAAAAGGTAACTGTCAAACAAGAATTACATACCTGGCAAAGCAGTCCCTCAGAAATGATGGAGGGATAAAGACTTTCTCAAACAAAACTTGAAAGAGTTCAGTACCAGCAGACCTGCCCAAAATGCTAAAGGGAATTCTTTACTTGGAAGTAAAAAACAAACAAAAACTAACTTCACAAAAACATAGAAAGGTAGTGTAAATCTCACCAGTAATGACAAATATAAAGTGATAGGTTCTGCAATATGGTAATAGTTTGCATAATTCACTTACAACTCTAGTTTAAAAGTTAAAGTAATAAAAACTACAAAAATGTTATTAGTCACACAATTAAAAAACATGTAAACTGCAACAGCAATGGATAGATCAGGCAGAATCAATAAGAAAACAGCAGATCTGAACAACACTATAGACCACATAGACCTATCAGATAATATGCAGAACATTCTAGCCAATAACAGAAGAATACACATTCTTCTCAAGCACGCAATTACCTGCGTATTTGTGGGTGGATATTCTTGCTGTAAAGAGGTATAATACTATCAACGTTGGTTTCCTTTTTGATGAAAGTGATTTAACTCTTCAGAATCCTGTCCATATAAAAAAAGTAGAGGGCACTAAAGCTTTGTTATAACGATGTCACTCAATTCCTTCTGGGTTAGTGCCAAAACTTATTTAGTATTTACTATTAAAAATATGTTCAACAATCTATCAGTTAACACCTCTATGAGAGCCTTCCTCAACTTTTACGAGAGCAAAGAACTGAAAACACCCACAGATGAGCGCCATCAGTCCTCAACACCTCCACCTGTTTTCAAGAACATTCTGTGGAATCTCAGGTAATTTATTCTGTCAACAAGCCTTTCCAGGCGCCTTGTTAGCGCTTTGAATGGGGATAAAGTTGAAGGGCTTCCTTGAAGCCACCGTGGATAAGGAGGCCCGATGGGACTCACTGTGGACAAGGAGACCCTCCCTGTACAGGCTCCGTGAGGACTGGGGGCATCAGGGCGCATAGTGAGTGACCAGGCCGACCTGCGCCACCTCAACCTCATGCTCTGAGCACCAGGCCTGCGCCAGGGCCGCCGGCTCACGTGACGTCCAGCGACTTCTCACGCTCAAGACAGGCGCATGCGCAGAGGTGGGGCGCGGCAGAGGTGCGTAGACGGTTGGCGATAGGACGGGGCGGGGAAGGGTCTTCATCAGGGCTTCATCAGGGCTTCGGGGCCACACACCTGGAGACGGCTTTTGAAAACCGCAGCGCTGGCCGCGGGCTCTCACGCACAGCGTCCTGAGGGAGAGGTTGAGGCCAGGTGGAGAAGCAATGGCGTCGGCAGGGGAGCCTAGGGGCCTGCGGCCCGGCTTCAACTGCCCGCCCGCGGGGTTGGGCCGTCAGGGCCGGAAGGACGACTTCGGTGGGTGGGGTTTGGGCCCCACCTCGGGAGGCCAAAAAGGGCGTTGCGGGTCCCCTGGGGCTCGGTTTCCTTCAGCTTTTTTACCCTGGTCTGAGGGCTTCAGGCTTTCCTCATGGGCCTGGTGCGGGGGCGGAATTAGCAGGTACAAGCGGCGTGAGGCCAATTAGAGACGCGGCCGTGAGTATATCATTTTCTGCCACTTTGTCTCATTCGTAGGTGAGAAAATGTCCTCCAATAATGGCTGGTTTCAGAAGAGCTCCCAGGTCCCTAGCTTTGCTCAGATGCTGAAAAAGAACCTGCCGGTTCAGCCACCAGCCCAGATGGTCACCACACCCGCAGCGCAGTCCTCGGAAAGTGATAGCCTGTCCCGCATGGCATCCAAGGTCACACCAGTGACGGGTACGACGTCTTTTTCACCTGCAGTAATGCCTAAGCTTTTTAAGACTGAGCTGGCCAGTGAGTTTCTTTGAGCCCCCTGTTAAATGTTTCCTGGATATATGGCCGTGTACCTGCGGCCAGGCACCACCTGGAACTTGGATTCGACTCCCAACATTGTAGGAAGCTTGTAGAAATCATTCCCCTGGCTGCTAGTCATTTTTTACCCCTTGTCGGTGCAACCGCATCAAGTGTGTCTTGCTATATCGAAGCTGTTACCCCTTCAGAGAAGGGACTGGATCAATACTGGTTTGTGTTCCACAGATCCCTTAGCATTGTTAGTGTTAAGTATACAGCAGGGACAAACACCCTTTACAAATTTGACCAAATTCAAGGTGAAAGATAATATAAAATAGTCAATGGGAAACCAAAAACGAGGTTCTAGTCCCAGATCTGTGTTTTACTCCATTGTAGGCCTTAGTGACATCGCATGTAAAAATGGCTTAGTCTCTGAAGACCTTGACATGACTAAAGTTTTGTGATTCTTTAATAGCACTTGATGACATGATAGTGATAGCCCTTCTTTGCAACATAGCCTTGGTATTCCAAAAGATTTATACATTATACAAAATGACAGGTTGCGTTTGGCATTTGTGCCAAAATTGTTTAGGAGAAACTTATATGTAATGAAAACCACACATGACTAAGTGTGTGAGGGACAGTGTCTTATTTTTTTTTTTTAATGCATCAAATTGACAAGCGTAAACATTTATTTTTAGGTAATTTTCCAGAACCATTGCTTTCCAAAGGTCTTTCATCTATTTCAAATCCCGTCCTTCCTCCAAAAAAAATACCTAAGGAGTTTATAATGAAATACAAACGTGGGGAGATCAACCCTGTGTCAGCCTTGCACCAGTTTGCACAAATGCAGCGGGTTCAGCTTGACCTTAAGGAAACAGTAACAACAGGCAAGTGAAAGCCATGTCTGGTTATTACAGGATGGGAAAATATTTTCCTAGCAAAAGCAGAGCATATAAGTGGCACTAAATTTCTATATTCACATAATGTTGGGGTTAGATAACTACTATTTTTGATTGGTATACTTTAGAGAATGTTATATTAATATTTCTTTAGCCTTTTGGAATCTGCAAGTAACACACATACAAAATATTTATAATCATGGGATTTTAATTTTTTGTGTATGTCTGGTTGAACTGAAATCTCATCAGCCTTCGGCATTATACACAGGTGTAAATACTTATAGAATAAAATGCTTTTTAGGGATGTTAATTATTTGGACTATGATTATCTTATAATTAGGATTCAGTGATGTTGATGCCTAACAAAAATTATGGCCAAATTTGGCTTCTGAAAGTCAAAGATCAGAGGTCAAAATAACACGATTGGTACTCATCAGCAGTCTTGTCTGAGACTATTTTCTCGGTTCTCTCTAAACCGCCCGGTAACCAGAAGACTCTGTTACCACATTGTGCCTGTGGAAGGCTCCAGGAATACAGATCAGTAAAATGCAGAAAGTAGCTTCTGATTTCATCACCTATGACCAGAGACTAGGAAGAACTTTAGGAAAGTGGAGGATAAGAGAGTATGTGCTCTTAAGAGGCATTGACAATTGTTAAACATGTCTGTGCAAATAGGGTCTTAATGTAGAAGGGAGTTTTCCTAGGTCTTGTCACTGTAGGTTGGATTACTTCATGTGATCAATACCTCTGTGCTTAATTTCTGTGTAACTGGTTAGCTTTTCTCCATTCCCAGACTGCCCTTGGAAAATGTAAACTATTGGTCATTGTAAGAAAAAATTGACCGGGGCAAATCTTCAGTGATCTGAGCTAAAACTACTCAAAACACAACCCTCTGATTGTTAATAGTGTTTATTTTATGTGCATAGTACTAATTGAATAAACTGATTCAATGGGTTTGGTGGAGAGATCAGAGTATCAGTATTTTTAACGCACTCTACAGGACATAGATCCATTCATACTAAAGTTTGAGAACCTCAGGTATAAACACATCCAGAACAATGACATAGAGTACTTATTAATGACTTGATGAGTAATGCTCACATATAACAGTAATCCAAATCATTTGTAAATATACAAAATATCCTCAGGTTAAGTAAATTTGGTTTGGAACCCAGGTGGTCCCAAAGGAAGAAACTGAGGTGATAGATGATGGAAGGAAAGCAATTTTCCCAAATGCAATCAGGAGTTGCTTGTAACCTTGATGTACTTCTTCAAAAACAACCAGCAGTTAATGTAATATTCGAGAAGAGAAGATAATATCAAGGCTTATGTGGAGTGACATTATACTTAGCCATCTCTAATGAGAGTGGAGACTGAAGTTACCTAAAGGCCAAAAGTCTGAAAATTTGAACTGGAAAATTCTTTGGCCTGTAAATTTAGGAAATGATTCCATTTCATTTTTTAACAGGCAAATATGAAATCTAGTAAAAGTAATTGTGTAAAGGTAATCCTAGGAATTTTGGATGACAAGACAGCTTTGTTTTATGTTACAGTTTTGTTAATTCCCCTTCCTACAACTGCCCTACGACTGTGATGGGTTGAGTTGCTTACAGGGACTCCCTGATAGGTGTCCAGGATTTCTTCAAAGGGATCCTTTCTGTTCTGGAGCTTTTAAGAGTATCAGGGGGGAAAAAAAAGTATCAGGGCACCCAAAGGGTGGAAGAAATTAAGTTTTATTGGTATTGAAGTTTGAAAGAAGAAGGTGTTGCCAGAGGCTCCACATTTTGCCTGTAATTGTCTTTTGTTAGATTTTGGATGCTTTTCATTGCTAGGCATTATTCAAGATACTGCCGCTCCATAAATGGCCTGCACTGTAAAGGTGGCCCTATGCTCATGCTGAGTCTGGAGCCAGCTGGGCCACTTGAAGGACTCCTCAGAATTAGTTCAAGGACCCACCTAGCTTCCTTTCACCTGTATTGGCCCTATAGAAAAACTGATGGGCCGAGGTAGTTAGTTTTCCACAATTTTGTATTTGGATGATTTCCTGTGTAACAAACATCTTTTGCAGGATTATACTGTTGAAATCCTGCAGCATTTATTCTGAGTTCTTTTTCAAGGTAACGTTTTGGGACCATATTTTGCTTTTTGTGCTGTGGTGGATGGTATCCAGTACAAGACTGGACTGGGACAAAATAAAAAGGAGTCTAGATCCAATGCAGCAAAATTAGCTCTTGATGAACTTCTACAGCTGGATGAACCTGAGCCAAGAAATTTTGAAACATCAGGTAAATACTCTTGATTATAAAGTATTTATAAAATGTATCATTTTTAGAAGGAATAATCTGAAAGATTTTGTTAATGGAGAGTTACTTCGCAACTGCAAGGTCTTTGTAGCAGGATTTGAATAATTTTCTTCCATTGCTGTCTGATGGCTGATGTATTTAACCATAGTATATATTCAGTCCCATACGAGAAAAACATGTTGCTCAACTGTCTGATAACTTGTCAGATTGTCAGTGGGTTTGAGTCCTGAAACTTATTTTTCTATGCAAATTATTGGATTCTTATTTTATATTTAACACTGTGCATTTAATACTTAGAGGTCTTTAATGCAATTTTTGTGACGTTTGCCTATGTTAAATTCAGTAATGCTAGAATTACTTGAGAAAATAATGGCCTAAGGTAGCATAGCAAGAGTGTAAACTCCAGAATTATATTGCTCAGGCTGGAATATTGACCCTGGACAGACAAGTTATTTGCACTCTAAGCCTAAGTTTTCATCATTTGAAAAGTAGGGACAATGATAGTACCTACCTCCTGTGGCTACCATGCAAAGCCTTTAAGCAATGCATGTGAATAGTATATGATCAAATGGTAGAATTTCTTATTAAATATCAATTTGAGGAATATGTTGACGTGTTATATATATTAGCATAGTAAGCAGTTTTTGTCATGTTTCATGTTAGGTTACATTTTGGTTTACCCTTTGATTTAATGTCATGTTTTCTTGTTTTTCCTGGATTTTCTAACTTTGGAACCAAATTGCAAAGCCATTGCAAAGAAATGGAACTAAAAACTTTGAAAACTTTGAATGTAGTATTCCCCTAGAAAACACTCTAGTAAAATAGCATTAAAATACTAAGTGAGGTGCTCTCCCTTTGGGGAGTACGACTACACCTTTCCAGGCCCTTCTCTCCACCTACCCCCACGTTACCTTTACCCTTCTCTCTCCTAAACTCCAAGCACCCTTCTTTTGCTAATGTAACTTGTTTCCTGAGCCCATTTCTAAACTTTCTCTTATAGTTTGAAAAAAAAACCTAAGTGAAATAAGCCAGTCAGAGAAAGACTAATACCATATGATTTTACTCATACGTGGAATCTAATGAACAAAATGAACTAATTAGCAAGATAGAGACAAATTCATAGATAGAGAATGGCTGACAGCTGTGGGGAGAAGTTGGGGAAGTGAAGGGATTGAGCAAAAATATTATAATTTTTACTTAACTAAATTTTTAATAGGATATTAATTTTAAATGTTTTACATAGTATTACTGTAAATAGAAAATTGTTCTTAAGCATCTAAAACAGGGTTTCATTTTAACCTGTGCCATGCCAGCACAGCCAAGGGTGAACCTGAGGAGGGGCGGTGAAGGATTAAAGAAGACAGACAAAGAGAATACAGCTGGGGCTCAGCAGATCTCCCATGCCTGGATGAAGACACAGAAAGATCCAGCCTGCAAGCTGAGGCTTTATTTTATAGTAAACAAGGAAGTGGTCAACATAATTACAATGTTCTTGTGAGTTTCACTTGTTTTGGCAGCACTTGCTGCACCTCCCACAGCCCATTAGCTACATAGGAAGGAACTAGGGAGGGCTATAAGGTTAAGCTTACTTATGCTAAAAGGGCTCTGCCCTCCAAGCTGGGACTTGTTTGTGGCCTTGCCACAGGTCAATCCGAGGCTTGACCCTATAGCCGTTCCCTACATCTCCTTTTTTTGTTTTTAAGCTACTATAATTAAAGTAAAACTTAAACATCAGGAACAAAGCTCTGGCTATTAAAACAATAACAAAACAATGCTAATGCAAAAAGCCAAACTACAGACATGTTAACATTTTAAAACTTGAACATTAAGAACAAAACTCTATTAAAATAATAACAAAACAATGCCAATGCAACACAACAATAAGAGAGAAATCAAACTACAGACATGTTAACATTTTCAGCTACAAAATGAAAGTTTCTTTTGCTGCTGGTGTATATTTACTCAGAGTCCTCAGAGTTGGCTGTGCAAGACTTTACAGAAGACTGGCAGCTAACCAATGCTAGCATAGCCAGAAACATGGTTGAGGGAGTAGCTTCCACTTCTTGCTTTTCTACCATCTGCTAGGCCTCAGTTGTTAACTTTCTTCAGCTGACCCCATGTTGGCACCTCAGCCCCTTGCATAGCCTTCGTTTTCTTCTTCATTGCTGTCATCGGGGCAACTCTCAGTCTTTCGAACGAAGGGACAAGGAACTTCTCTGGGTCCATTGTGGTGATGCACGTAACGCTCTGGCACACAAATTGGCTGTGCTGCTCCTTCTGGAAAGATGATAAAACACAACCTCTTCCCCACATCATTACTGAATCTGGTAAAACTCTTGTCTGGTTTGTGCATTCTTCCACTGGGCTAACTCGGCGGAGGCTATTGCACTGGAGGTCTGATGCCTTTTGGCCGCTGTATAACTCTCTGCATCATAATTCAAAAAATTTAACACATCCTTCTTCCCCTTTTTGTTTTTGTAATTGCTTTTTAAGAGTTGGATTGGCTCTTTCTGCTATTGCCTGACCTTGAATTTGTGCTATTTTTGTTTCTGGTAAGACCTGATTTATAGTACTAATTGTTTGTGCCATTACTTTAATTTCTCCAGTATAGTCCTGATCTATCACCCCAGGGAGAACTTGAAACCCTTTCAATGTTAAACTGCTTCTCCCTAAAATTAGTCCCATCAAGCCTTCGGGAAGGGGACCATACACTCCCGTGGCACATATCGGGAGGTGGGACAGTGTCCAATCCTGCGCTTACATGTTAACATTTTTAAAAGGTTTCAAACAGTTGGCTTTGGGACTGAGTGGGCTAGAAAGGCTGCAGTGGGGTCAAGGATAAGGCCCCTACTGTTTGGAGTTTCCCTGCCTAGGGAGCATTGGTTATCATCAACATTAGTCTTGGAGTGGCATTCATTTACCCAATGCTTTCCTCTCCTGCATCTTGGACATAGTCCAGGCAGCTTGTTTCCACTCCTTGTAGCCTTTTGACTTCAATTTCTAGCATTACAGTGTTTAGTAGCAAAATGCCCTAGATTACCACAGTTAAAACATCCCGCTTTCTTTTTCTACTGACGAGTGAACAACATCTCTTTTAATGCGGCAGCTAATACTACTCCTTGAACATAAGGCTGGTCCAATGTCAGCACAAACACGGATAAAATACTTCCATAATAAGTAATCTCCAGGTGAGAGACAAGCCTTTGTGACAGTATTAAGCCTCTGGTAATCTTCCACTATCTGTTTTAGTTCCCCTGCCACATTCATCCATTTCCTTTTGGGAGTGGGCTCCAGGCAGTCCCGAATCAGGGACCACAGACTGAAAGTAGGGATAAGAATTTTCCCTGAGCCCTAACCGGGAAAATTTGGCTCATTGTTTGGAGCATTGGCCTGCGGACTGAAGGGTCCCAGGTTCAATTCCGGTCAAGGGCATGTACCTTGGTTGTGGGCACATTCCCAGTAGGGGGTGTGCAGGAGGCAGCTGATTGATGTTTCTCTCATCAGTGTTTCTAACTCTCTATCCCTCTCCCTTCTTCTCTGTAAAAAAAATCAATAAAATATATTTTTAAAAAAGAATTTTCCTTGGACCTTCAACTATATAACGATCTCTAAGTTGTTTTCCTACCTTCGCCCATGTCTCTACATTTACCTTTCCTTCCTCAGGAAACCATGGGCAAGTTTTATTTACAAAATCCAACAAATTGAAAAGCTGTTGATACCTCACAGAACAGCCCTGTGCTTGGAGCATAGCCTTACATATAAGTTATTTTCCTGCGATCCTGAATTTCCCATGTTTTACACCTAGCTATTACTAAACTGTGCTCCTTACCTTACTTTTTGCTTTCTGCACGTGCTTTACTGGAGCGTCCTATCACCTTGCAATTGTAGTTCCCCCGTACTCAGGCCCCATGTTGGGTGCCACATGTGCTGTGCCAGCACGGCCAAGGGTGAACCTGAGGAGGGGCGGTGAAAGATTAAAGAAGACAGACAGAGAATACAGCTGGGGCTCAGCGGATCTCCCATGCCTGGATGAGGACACAGAAAGATCCAGCCTGCAAGCTGAGGCTTTATTTTATAGTCTGAGAAAAAAAAGGAAGTGGTCAACATAGTTACAGTGTTCGTGTGAGTTTCACTTGTTTTGGCAGCACTTACTGCACCTCCCACAGCCCATTAGCTACATAGGAAGGACTAGGGAGGGCTATAAGTTTAAGCTTGCTTATGCTAAGAGGGCTCTGCCCTCCAAGCTGGGACTTGTTTGTGGCCCTGCCACAGGTCAATCCGAGGCTTGACCCTATAGCCGCTCGCAAAATAACCTCTTTTCAGAACGTCACATGTTAAAAAACAAGCTCTATCCTATGTAATAATAGAGAAATATGCAAATTAGCCGGGACACCATACATCACGACCGAACAGCAGGGACCTGAGGCTGCATGGCGCCTGGCCTGGGCAAGGGGCCTCAGGCCACAACCCCTGCCCCACGAGGCTTGACGGTGAACCTTGGGCCACGCCCCCCCACCTGGCAGGGTTTGGTGGAGGACCTCAGGCCACGGCCCCCAACCGGCAGGGCTTGATGGGGGAACTCAGGCTGCGCCCCTCACCCAGCAGGGCTTGACGGGAACTCAGGCCACTCCCTGCACCCAGCGGGGCTTGATGGGAGACCTCAGGCTGTGCCCTCCCCACTTGGCAGGGCTTGATGGGGACCTCAGGCCATGCCCCCCTGCCTGACAAGCCTTGATGGGGACCTCAGGCTGCGCTGCCCCTGTGCCAGGCCGGGGAACATCAGGCCATGCCCCCGCCCAGCAGGGCTTGACAGGGGACCTCAGGTCTCGCCGTCCCCCCACCCCAGCACTGGGCCGGGGGACCTGAGACTGCACCCCCACCTGGTGCCAGGCCAGGGGACCTGAGGCTGCACCCCATGCCCGGAGGGGCTTGACAAGGGTGGGCCGGCTGGGTCTGGGTCTCACCTAATTGGGGTGGGGCTGGCCAGGTCTGGGTCTCCTGCGTTTTCGAAGCATGTGTGGGTGGTGGGCGAGGACTTGACTCTAGGTCAGCCGTGGGCAAACTACGGCCCACGGGCCGGATCCGGCTGTTCTATCTGGTTCTCTTGCTCTCCCCTCCGTTCCTTTACTTTGAATTTATATTAGTTCACACAAACACTCCATCCATGCTTTTGTTCCGGCCCTCCGGTCCAGTTTAAGAACCCATTGTGGCCCTTGAGTCAAAAAGTTTGCCCACCCCTGCTCTAGGTCCTGCGGCATGCCCCAGACTCTGACAGGAGGGAGATTTTCATATACATTTTACTAGTTTTTCATCTCTGACACTTCTATTATAGAGAAAGGGCAAATGGCAATATTAAAAAATTCCTCTAATTCCCTTTTAATGTGCATGAATTTTGTGCACCAGGCCACTAGTAGTAGCATAAGATTAGGAAACCCAGAACTGTGTTTGAGACTTGGCTAATGGGTATTTGGTCTAGAGTTGGCAGAAATATAGAGAAGAAAGTAATCATTCTTGGATTGCTGTTGTATTACAGAATAGTAAGGTACCTGCTCTGTGGAACAATGAATTTTATGTTTCCTTATATGTTTGTTTACTTACAGGTCCTCCTCCTATCCCTGCAGAACCTGCTGCTTCACCTGAACCAGCATACGTTTCAAAGGTGCATTATGGTAGGAAGTTCTTTATGGTGTTCCTTTTTAGCAGAGTAATGCAATTAAAAATGATAACATATAATTAAAATATGCATAAATATGAAAATATACATCAGTATTTTATCATTCAAACCTAACATACTTCCACAAAGAGGAAAATTTTATATGCTGCTAAAAATTAGAGAAATGGGGAATGGAGAAGAAAGATGGAAGAAATGCCTTTTTCCTAGAAGGAGATAGTTCATCAGTTTCATGTAACTACTTTTTTGAGAATTCTTTGCTTTGGTGGGCTTATCCTATATAATAAAGAGATAATATACAAATTGACCATCACTCCAACACACAAGATGGCCACCCCTATGTGGTCAAAAAAGGCCGCCCCCATGTGGACACAAGATGGCCGGCAGGGGAGGGCAGTTGTGGGCGACCAGGCCCGCAGGGGAGGGCAGTTGGGAGGGACAAGGCCTGCAGGAGAGGGCAGTTGGGAGGGACCAGGCCTGCAAGGGAGGCCAGTTGGGGGTGATCAGGCCTGCAGGGGAGGGCAGTTAGGGGTGACCGGGTTGGCAGGGGAGGACAGTTAGGGGCGACCAGGCCTGCAGGGAGGACAGTTGGGGGCAACCAGGCCTGCAGGGGAGGGCAGTTGGGGGCAACCAGGCCCGCAGGGGAGGGCAGTTGGGGGCAACCAGGCCCGCAGGGGAGGGCAGTTGGGGGCAACCAGGCCCGCAGGGGAGGGCAGTTGGGGGCGACCAGGCCTGCAGGGGAGGGCAGTTGGGGGCGACCAGGCCCGCAGGGGAGGGCAGTTGGGGGTGACCAGGCCGGCAGGGGAGGGCAGTTGGGGGCGACCAGGCCGGCAGGGGAGGGCAGTTGGGCGCGACCAGGCTGGCAGGGGAGGGCAGTTAGGGGCAACTAGGTGGCAAGGGAGGGCAGTTAGGGGCGATCAGGTCAGCAGGGGAGGGCATTTTGGGGCAATTAGGCCATCAGGGGAGCAGTTAGGCATTGATCAGGCTGGCAGGGGAGTGGTTAGGGGGCAGTCAGGCAGGCAGGCAGGTGAGTGGTTGGGAGCCAGCAGTCCTGGATTGTGAGGGGGATGTCCGACTGCCCGTTTAGGCCGGATCCTACTGGGATCGAGCCTAAACGGGCAGTCGGACATCCCTTGAGGGGTCCCAGATTGGAGAGGGTGCAGGCTGGGCTGAGCGACACGAAACTCCCCCTCCCCCGTGCACAAATTTCGTGCACCGGGCCTCTAGTCATTAATGAAAACCAATGGCTTTCTGGTGCTTGATGGTTGGGAGATTCATGTCAAATAGTTTATCCACATTTTTTTAATGGTAGTTACTTGTCACTGAAGCCCCCTAAAAACAACAATTGCAGTTGCAGTTACTCTTTGTGTGACCTAGGAATGGATACTTTTCTATGCATCTAATTTCTCCATATGTAAAATGGCCAGAATAGTAATTACCTCACAGGGGTTATTAAGAGGAGTGTAAAGTATTTAGATCTGGGACTGGCATATTGTAGATGCTCACTAGATGGTAACTTTTTCATGTTCAACATTGTGTGGTTGTTACTGTATACAGTTCCCATTAGGTTAGGAATCCCCTGCACAACAGGAAAGCATTCTTAATTTCTACATTGTCTACATAGTAGTAACACTTCAGATTTTAAAGTTACAGTACTTGTAGAATTAAAATGAAAAATAGAAAGTCTCTTTTCTATATCTGGAGATTAGGATTTGAGAACAGTTTTATCCCTAATGCTTTGTTTTCCATTATTTTTGTAAAACAAAGAGGCTTTGCACATTTGTCTGCTTGTACAGAGTGAAAGGTCAGGCCAGAGAAGAGAGGCACATTTGCAAGGACTAGACCTAATGGTCCTGAGAATCAATGAGCAGAAGGGCAGTGAAGGGCCCCATCCAACAGTAGTGACTTTTTAACATGGCAAGGAGCTCTGGTCTTTTTTTTTTCAGCCTCTGTGGACATTTTAAATGAATAGTGTGACAGAATTCCAGGTCAGTGGTTGGCATAAAACACAGATTACTAGTACCTTGAAAAACAGATCAGTCTGTGAGGAAGAAAGAGTATGTGGTTAACTGTATGTACAAGGAAACACAGGAGTAGAGTCAGGTTTGCTACGAGTTGGTGTCAGAAAAGGGAGAACAAACACCATCCTTCAAGTGTATGTTTAAACACAGGAATGGATGTTACCACTTATGAAGAAAAAGATTTTCACCTACAAAAATCTGAACAGCTCCTGCTGGGCCAGTTATAGGTTATCACTATTTCATAGCTTGTTTACTTGGCCATATTTCTAACTGTACCATATCTTCATAAAAAATAGTGATATTTTGGCTCTGAAGACAGGTTCACCTTATGTAGTAGAGATTACTTGAAATTAACAACTTAGAATCAAAGAGATGTTTTAATTGGCATCATGTGTCATTTTATGTCACCCTTTATTTCCAGTAATTTGTGAGAACATTTTATTCCCTCAGTAGCCAGCACACATTTAGAGGGAATAAGGAGCATTGCCTTTGCTCCTTATTCCTTCACATGCACCCTAGTAAGACACACATTTACTAAGATCTGATTATGTTAACAACTAGAGGCCCAATGCACAAAATTCGTGCAAGGGGCTTGGCCCTCACAACCCCACTTCGTTTGGAAGGTCATCCGGAAGTACGTATAGAAGAACGTCCAAAAAGATGCCCGGAAGGTCATTTGGCTGTCTGGTCTAATTAGCATATTACACTTTTATTATTATAGATATTCATTAGTTCCTGTAACACTAAGATCAAAAGGTGTATCTGATATTGCTAACTCACAAATATTATTTATCTTATAAAACTTTTTAATGTGTAGAAAAACAGCTCTTGGCAAACATAATTCTTGTCTGTCAGTTCTAATTGCAGTGTATTTTTCTATTCTATATCATAACACAAAATAATTGTTAACTGTTTAGGATGTGATTAAATATAGCAGAGTACATTCATTCTACAGAACTAATAAGAGAATGAGGTGTGTAGCACTAATGTATACCCTTGAGTGATGTTCAGGACCAAGAAAATACAAAAAGTAGTGTTTTATTTTTGAAGGTGATTTATACTTACAGATTATTTTTCAGAATATTGATAACAACCTGGTAATAGTGGTTGCATTTGGAGAAGGAATGATTACTTTCTTCTATATACTTCTGCCAACTCTAGACCATCAAATGCCCATTAGCGAAGTCTCAAACATTTCTGGGTTTCCTAATCTTACACTCTCTTCTGAATGTATATCTCTTGTATTGCTGTTTCAGTTAAAAAAAATAGTTAAGTTTTAAAATGTCACTAAATTGAATACTGCTTCTCTTGTATCTCTTGGTGGTAAGCAGAGCCAAGTTGCTGAGTCCTCCTCATTCATATTTTTTACTACATAAGGAACAAAACCAGATTTACACACCACACATTGATGATTTTGACCAATTTGAGTGAAATATATGTTAGCATGCAATTACAGTAATAATTTGCTTCTCCACATGGTATACTCTGTGATTAGTTAAGAGAACATAGCCAGGAGTTCATTCTCCTCCCACCCCCGAATTTTATTTTGTAATTAACTATCTGACTATTCTTTTGCTCTTTTTGATAATGTGACTTTACCTGTTTTTGTCCAGAAGGGAGCATTAACAATATTAACAACAACAAAAAATTCAAGTTTTAAAAATACAAACAAAAACATATAAATGACCTAACTGAAATGAGTTGTATCCAGTTAGCAGAATATTAGCTGAGAATGCAAACATAACACTTTTATTATGTGTGCCTATATATATATACTGTATAGGCACACATAATAAAAGTGTGTGTATATATATATATATGCGCGCGCGCACACACACACACACACACACACACACACATATATTTTAATTCTCATCTGAGGGCATGCTTTTATTGATTATTTTAGAGAGAGGGAGAGAAAGGATCATCAATGTGAGAATAAAACATCTCTCAGTTGCTTTTCACACTCGCCCCGACAAGGGATCGAACCCACAATCATGACATAAACTTTCTTACATATCTTTATAAATTATTAACTTCTTCAGTTGTGAGATTATAATAGGATAATAGAGGTCTCTGGGAGAAAGTATGATGTTGTTTAAATTCATACTGCATTTGATTTGTTTTTCTAGAAAGGAGACACATGCAATATGCAAAGATTTCTCATATTGTTAAAGAAACATTTAATCAACTAATTTCTAGTCATTCAGAATATGTGAAATGTAGCAATTCATTGGCTGCCTTTGTAATCGAAAGAGGTAAGTCCAAATATTTGGGATGTGTTGGTGTGTAGAAAAACTATGAATGATCTGAACTATACTATTGTAATATTTTAATTATCTTTGCTCCTATTGACAATGGTGTTTATTGATTTGAAGTGTCCTTTTCTAGTAGGTGTGGGTCATTAACACAAAGGTTCTTAAAGCTAGACAAAGTATACTGACCAGTAACTAATAGACACCTATAGAATGGTTAAATGCCTAACATTTTGAATGATAATTCCACAATTTAATAATCTGAAATCTAACTCACATTATAACAAACGTTGAGAAGGGCTCTGTAAAAATCAACATACTTTCTTCATTATCAAGTAAGAAAAGATTAAAATATAAAAAACTGTGAACCATCTGGTTTTTCTTGTGGATATTATGTGTGATTCCAACTACATTTTATATTTTATTTACTCTAATGCTATAAATTGATCATTAATTAAAAGTGTTTGAATTCTATATTCATCTCTGAATAAGATATTAAAGATGATATAAAACAATTTGAGATTTGGTTTCTATTAAGTCCAAGATAATAAAAATTAAAAACTGTTTTCTATAATCCAAAAGTGCATGAGAATTCATGGATAGGAAAGACCTGATTGGGTTAAAATTTTTGGGAACAGGGGAGACTTAAGCTGGATCTTTAAGGGTTAATAAGGTTTGGATAATTAGAAGAAAGGAAGACATTTTTAGAGAAAAAGAGACTGACACACACACAGACAGGAGGGAAGAGAGCAGCAGTGAAACACTGTGCATGGGACAGTGATGGAGAACTTCATTGCAAGTGCAGAAGAATATGTATGAGGCATAATACAAAATAGTTAAGTTGATAAGATGTTACCAGATTATGGAGTGGCTTAAAAGTTGGATTTAATGAGGTTGAAAGTAAACTGGGAGATTTTTGAACAGGGATTGATAATGTATCCCAGTTGTTGAAAACATTAGTGTCAAACTCAGTTCTGCTACTTCAGTGACTTTGGGCAAGTTATATACGTAACATCTCTCTGCTTCAATTTCTTCTCATTTCTTAAAAATAGAAATCATAACTTTTACTTCACTGAGTTGTTAGGGTTAGATATGATAATGTAAATAAAATATTTAGCCTAGTACTTAAGTGTTTAGTAAAAGTTTAATAAATTACATTTGTGATGATTAAGATAATTGATATTTAAGCAATAATAGTAACACTATTCTTAAAAAACATTACAAGGATCGAATCTGAATTAGGGAATCACAGCTAAGATGGTTGTGATGGTGTACCTGCATTAGAGTTGAGATAGACATGAACATGAAGAGAAAGATATTTTTAAAAAAACATTATTTGAAGTTTACATGGGAGAATGGTGTTTTCATATACACAGGGAAGCTGATGTGAAGTTGTGGGGAGAAGAGCGTGGAAGAGAAGAGTAATCTGGTTTTAGAGTAACTCACACAATCAATACACACTTGAATATATTCTTAGAAACCTCAAATGGGTGTTCCTCACTTCCCAGCGAGCCCATCTGCAGCGGACTTGGTCACACATTCCCTGTGATGGCAATCTCATACTTTTCCTGTGTTCTCAAATATCCCATAACCTCTCTTCCATTCTTGCTGTCACCTAATGGCCTTGCCTCATGGTTTTTAATTGGGTCTATAAGAAGCTATCAAATCCAGACTTTTTTCTGTCCTCTGTCACCATATCTGTGTACTTTGCTGCTCTTGTATCCACCTTTTTTCTACTGTTGGAGTGGAGGAGGGATCTCTTCTCCTAAAGACTAATCCCTCCCCTTAAATTCTATTTCTGTTCTCCTCCCATCTTGATGAATGCCATTTTAAGGTATCCCCTCTTTCCTGCATCCTCAAGCTTTAGTATCTGCATGAAACATTTCAGGTCGAATTACAGAGCTGAGAAAAAAGCTGAATTCTTGGCCACACTATTGCCCTTTATTAAGTCAGAAGTTACATAACCATCCCAGAACTTCCCTTATTACCACCTCCCACACCTACTGGATGGAGCAGCTGCACTATCCACTCCTACCCTTCCTCTAGCATTCTCCATCTCAGTAAATGGCATTCACCCAGTTGCTGAGCCAGACTAAGAATCAAAGTCATCCATTCTTTATCCCCTTCCCTAACACCCTAGAATTGATCTCTAAGTCCTTTTGATTATATCCCCAAACTATACCTCAGATCTGATAATTCTTTCCCATTTAACCCCCATCATTTGAGACTCAAGTTATCTCTTACCTGGATTACTCTAACAGGCCTCCCTAATTTATTTCTTGGACCCTACATATGGCATCCCCACACAGAGGATGTGACCCACTATGGTGTTTGCTGCCTTAAGTAGCTTTGCCATAGCTTTTTGGTGAAACCCACAAACTCCTTAACATGGTTTTGATGCCTTTTGCTCTAACATCATATGCCATGCCCTTCACTGCCCTCTACCAAAGCAGCCATACTGTCTCTCTTAGCCCAGGGTCTACATGAGCTACTTTTTGCCTAAATAACTCTTTACCTCACCCCCATGCTGCTTATTCCTCATCCTGAAACTTACATTTCCTTTTCAGAGGGAGGGATTCTGCAGCTGGTCTGCAAGAGATGATATTTCCCTCTTATTCTTTACATCAGTCCCATGCTTGTTTCCTCCAAGGCCATTGTCACAATTGGTGGTTTGTTTAGTCTTTTTTCTGTCTCCTATTAGAAGTTTCATGAGGGTGTCTGGCTGAGCTTTTTATTCCCAGCACCTACTTCAGTACTTGTTAGTACTGGTTAGGACCTCAATAATTTTTTTTAATTTAATGGAAGTCTTTTAGGTAGTTGCAAATGGGAAACGGAACTTTGTTTGAAAGACTAAGAGGAGAGATTTTCTGAAAGCATCAATGCTGAAGTGAAAGACAGAATGAGCAGGATATTCAGAGGAGAATATTTAGAGAAAAAGAGCAATGAACTAGTGACCAGGCTATATAGAAAGACCCCAAGGTTAGGTGTGAAAGAAAGGAATAAGTGTCTTTTCTGAGCATAGTGTCAAGAGAATCTCAAACAGGATGCAGCAAAAGTAAATGGAACAAAACTACTGGAAAGAGCATAGGTGCTTGTTTCTTCAAAACAAAACAAAAAACAAAAACAAAAAACATTTCAATAGCACAAAGAAATAAACTAGAAATTGGTTTGTAAAGAGTCTGAGTCGATTAAAAAAATGTTAGAGGCACTATCTATAATTTGCTTAATACAGTAATAGAAGGGCAAATGAAGTCTCTTAGCAAGCCCAATAAATCTAGATGAAAAAGAATAGGTGCATATTGGAAAACCAAGGATATCTGGTGATTCTGGTGCTCTTGGTAAAAATTGAGATGAAAAATCATAATATAAAATATGCTGTTTTAATTAAGCTATTGAAGTATTGTTAAATTTTTGCTTATTAGAAGACTCTCAAACTTGTATTTGAAATTGTAGAATTATTTTTTCATTTTTTTCAGTCAGTATATTTTACTAACTTTAAAATGGTAAGCTAGATTTTGAACCTAGGAAGAGAAAGGTCAGAATAACCTGCTGCTGTACCTGCTCCCCTCTAGCTGGACGTTACGAAGTTGTGGCTCTCGGCACAGGCGAGTATAACTACAGCCAGTGCATTAAGCCGGATGGAAGAGTGTTGCATGACACACATGCTGTTGTTACGGCAAGAAGGTCTCTCCTTAGGTAGGTAACAGACACAGTAAATGCTGTCAAATATTAATGCTCTCAATCCATGTAAATAATGTCTTTATTTACAAATGGAATTTGACTGATATTGGAGCCAAGGATGTGACAGTCTCTTATTTATCCAATGATCTGATTATTTCCATGTCACTTTTGGAAACCTCGTCATAGAAACTGTGATGTAGCTTTATTATCAAGACATTATGATTCCAGTACTAAGAGTCCTACAACCTTTTTAAGGATAAAAATATCATCTTTATTACCAATGAAAGTAATTGGAGAGTATAGCTTTAGATCTAGACCAAGTAGGGTTGGCAGTATTTCACCCCTGAATTAACCATACTTATCCAAAGTAGCACCAGAAATGGATGGGTTTCCATTCATGAGGGCTGTGCAAATTTACCATGTAACAGAGTGTACATAAGGGCATCTTTAGACCGGCAGATCTCAAAGAGAAAGTGAGAAAGGGGATGAGAGGAGCATGCCTAGTTTCTTTCTCCAAACTCATCAGTCACTCCATTCCTTGAGAGGCAGGAGGGAGAAGCCAGGTTATGTTACTGATTGGAAATCTCTGTGAAACAGAAGTGGAAAGTAAGTGTTACTCCCGCAGTATCTACCAACTTTTGCTTCTCTTATCCCATTAAACTTATTTTACATAAAACATTTTAATGGAAATTTTCATATACTCATAAGTGAGAATAGGATAATGGATTGCTAGAGTGGTTTTTGTTGTTAATCCTCACTGGAGAATATTTTTCCATTGATTTTTAGAAAGAATGGAAGGGAGGGGGAGATACAGAGAGAGAGAGAAACATCGATGTGAGAGTCACATGGATTGGTTGCCTCCTGAAAGAACCCCAACCAGGGATGGGGATTGAGCCTACAATTGAGGTACCTGCCCTTGATCGGAATTGAACCTAGGACCCTTCAGTCCGAGGGCTGACATTCTATCCACTGAACCAGACCAGCTAGGAGTGGAGTGTTTTCTTTTTTTTTTTTTTCCAACAAATTTAACTATATGACTTTATCTGAAACACGTATGTATCTCTGATTATAAGGAAGGAATCCTATCCTATATAATAAAAGCCTAATATTCAAATTGACCAAACAGCAGAACGACTGGTGGAACGACTGGTCACTATGACATGCACTGAACACCAGGGGGCAAACGCTTAACGCAGGAGCTGCCCCCAGCCCACAGGCCCTAGGCCAGCCAAGGCAGGTGCCAGCAGGGGCCCCCAGATCACCCCACCAGTTGCCCCACAGATTGGCCCTGATTGCTGGACAGGCCTAGGGACCCTATCCATGCACGAATTTCGTGCATCGGGCTTCTAGTAATCTTAAAAAGGAAGTTTGGGGGGACTCCATTAAAGCAATGCAACTCATTGTCCTCCCATCCCCTTAGTGCTATTTGTATTATTGACCTCTTTAAAGATGCCTCTTCTGGATTCATTTCTTTCCATGGTTGGCATTGTTATGTACTGATGCTTAATTTTTCTATCATTTACATATTCTTGATATTAGGATTAAAATCATTTTTAATAAGCAGAATAGTGTTTGCCCCTGATTTGATTAGTAGTATCTTTTAGAAGATCTGCTTCACTTTTTAATACAACTATGGTCTTCATTTTATTAATTAGTTGTAAAAACACCACTATGCTTTTGTGTTTTTATCTTCAAAATCTGAGAAAGGAAGGAGGAATTGATAGGAAAATGAGTCTTTTGCAGGATATGATAGCTGAGGACTCAAATGTGAGAGCAGAGTGGTAGTCAAGGAAGAATTGTACTTTAAGGCAGGTCATGGGGCAGACTTGGCTCCAGTTGAGGACTTCTCAAGAGACTGATTCTTCATTAAATAAGGCTAAGATTATTTTAGGAGTTCTTATCAATTTACATGTACAGTGCTCATGACACATAGGAATATGATGCTCATTAAGATAATTACTTTTAAATTGTATAACTTGATAAAGTTATTACTCATTTTTTTAGGTACTTTTATAGACAACTTTTACTCTTCTACAGCAAAAATCCTGCTATGATGGAAAAATCAATTTTTTGTACAGAACCAGCTTCGAATTTACTCACTGTCAAACAGAATATCAATGTTTACCTCTATATGAACCAATTGCCTAAAGGGTCAGCCCAGATTAAGTCACAGTTGTAAGTATTACAGAAGTTGTTTTTAAAAGCAATTGGAATGGCCATGTCAGGTATTCTGAATCCCTTCAGCAGTAGCACAAGTAAAATCATATCTTACATATTTCCCTCCAGCCTTGATGTGTTATTTGTAGACTACAAGAGGCCACAAATTCTGTCTCCCTCCCCTCCACTCAATCTGATCTATTACTACTAATTAAATACGGATGTACTTCAGCACCTGCTTTTCTGTGCTATTGAAATCTTCTTTCTAGTTGGAAGAACTCATAAACTTTAGAAAAGTATGGATTTATGCATTCTTCACATACTAATACAGGAGTTAAGGGATGCATTTTGTTTTTCTGGTGAGTGTATGGCCAAAACTTCATTATCTTGATGAATGGATAGCCTTAGCATGAAAATTAAACAATACAGAGAAGCACAAAGAAAGTAAAATTCTCTTGAAGTCGACCATCTTAAAAATACTTTTACTAACACCTTTAAAAAGAAGGACAATGAGTGTTACTGGAGAGAAACTTAAAGAAAAGTAATTTTAGATTTTATTGTTTTAACATTGTATTGGAGATTGGATAAAAATAGTCAGTTTTCTTTTTAAAAATTCCTTTATTTTGTAGTTTTAGAAAAATTTCATACAGAAAAAAATAACTCACTATGGTAAGGGCAAAAATATTAGGTTTTTCTTTGATTTTAAGACACATAAAGAATGGCAATAATATGAAATTTATCTTTGTCGGAATATCTAAATGTGGCTATTTTCTGTTTGGAACCAGGTCACTCCATTCCTACCTTGCTTTGGGTTTGCATCTGTTATTGGAATTAAATGTACACTGACCAGTTAAACATGTTCAAGAACAATTCTTAGATACATGTAACTTTTATTTTGTCAGCTTTGTTTTTTAAAGGAAGAAATTTTCTTTCTTCAGGCGTCTTAATCCACATTCAATATCTGCATTTGAAGCCAATGAAGAACTGAGTCTCCATGTTGCTGTTGAAGGCAAAATTTATCTGACTGTCTACTGTCCTGCAGATGTTGCCAATAGAGTAAGCAGTATGTCCTCAAGTGACAAACTGATGAAATGGGAAGTGCTTGGTGTACAGGGGGCACTGCTGAGTCACTTCATACAGCCAGTTTATATCAGTGGCATAGTTGTCGGTGAGTGGGCTCAGTACCTCCTGTTGCTTTTACAAGGAAATACACTGTATTTATCAGTATAAAATCAGGTTGTCCATATGTGATGTTTTATTTAAGGGGGAAAAAAAACACAGCCACTGTTTTGTTGAGCTTTTCATTTCATGGTAACTTGGAATCACGCTTAAGTGACTTTTGTTCTTTTGTTTCCTTATCAGAGGCCAATCTCTCTCTCTCTCTCTCTCTCTCTCTCTCTCTCTCTCTCTCTCTCTCTCTATATATATATATATATATATATATATATATATATATATATATAAAAACAGGGAATATGCTAATTAGCCAGGCGGCATGACTGCTCAGGAGGAGGCTGCATCACGATCGCTCAGGAGGAGCTGCGCATCCAGATGGGCGGGCAGGGACTGCGTGCCGCCCCCAGCCCCAGTGGCCGCGGGGAAGCTGGGGCTGGGAGAAGGCCAGAGTGGAGACACAACATACAGAGAGGCTGGGGCTAGGGGTGGGCCGGAGCAGAGACACAACTCACAGGAGCGCCTGCCCCCACCCCAGCGGACACAACCCTGCGGCTGGGGGCAGGCTCCAAGTGGCTTCCACGCAGCGGCTGGCGCTATGTGGGTCAGGTGCGGGTCCTGGCCCCCTGCGGGGTGCCTCCTCGCACAGCGGGAGGCGGCTCTAGTATATAATATTTTAAGTTAGCCAGTTAGATGTATTCTGTCTTGAACTTTTACTTTAGTTTACACAATACTCAATTTTTCCCTTTCTTTTGGAAGATGTTTCCTTGAATTTCTCAAATCTAATAGCTTACATTTAGCTATCCCTGAAATAAAGACATTAGATGCCCATTTTATTTTTTTTATTTTTTTTTATTTTTTTAAAATAAATCTTTATTCAGATTATTACAATTATTTCTCCTTTTTCCCCCCATAGCTCCCCTCCACCCAGTTCCCACCCCACCTTCTGCCCTTACCTCCCCACCACTGTCCTCATCCATAGGTGTATGATTTTTGTCCAGTCACTTCATGAACCCCCCATACCCCTTTCCCCCTGAGAATTATCAGTCCACTCCCTTTCTATGCCCCTGATTCTATTATATTCACCAGATTATTCTGTTCCTCAGGTTTTTAATTCACTTGATTTTTAGGTTCACTTGTTGATAGATATGTATTTGTTGTTCATAATTTTTCTCTTTACTTTTTTCTTCTTCCTCTTCTTTAAGAATACCTTTCAGCATTTCATATAATACTGGTTTGGTGGTGATGAACTCCTTTAGCTTTTTCTTATCTGTGAAGCTCTTTATCTTCCCTTCAATTCTGAATGATAGCTTTGCTGGGTAGAGTAATCTTGGTTGTAGGTTCTTGCTATTCATCACATTGAAAATTTCTTGCCACTCCCGTCTGGCCTGCATAGTTTCTGTTGAGAAGTCAGCTGACAGTCGTATGGGTGCTCCCTTGTAGGTAATTAACTGTTTTTCTCTTGCTGCTTTTAATATTCTCTCTTTGTCTTTTGCTCTTGGCATTTTAATTATAATGTGTCTTGGTGTGGTCCTCTTTGGATTCCTTTTGTTTGGGGTTCTGTGTGCTTCCTGGACTTGTAAGTCTATTTCTTTCACCAGGTGGGGGAAGTTTTCAGTCATTATTTCTTCAAATAGGTTTTCAGTATCTTGCTCTCTCTCTTCTTCTGGCACCCCCATAATTCTGATGTTGGTACGCTTGAAGTTGTCCCAGAGTCTTCTTACACTATCTTCAACTTTTTGGATTTTTTTTTTTGCTTTTTGCTTTTTTGGTTGAGTGTTTTTTGCTTCTTTGTATTTCAATTCTTTGACTTGATTTTTGTGTTCCTCTTGTCTGTTTTTGGGTCTCTGTATAATATTTTTTATTTCAGTCAGTGTATGTTTAATTTCTAGTTGGTCCTTTTTCATATCTTCGAGGGTCTCATTATATTTATCGACCTTTTCTAGGATATTCTTAAAAAGCCTTATAACCGTGGTTTTGAATTCTATATCCAGTCGTTTGTTTTCCTCCATTTCTTTCGTTTGTGATCTGATTCTTTGACGTTGCATTTTCACTCTTCCCTGAGTTGGTAAGGTAGATTTGTGTGCTAGGTTTCCAATATGGCCCAGTGGGTCTGCCTCCCCAGTTAACCTGAGGTGGACACTCTTGGTGCACCCCTTTGTGGACTGTGTGTACAGCCTTGTTGTAATTAAGTCTTTATTGTTGTTGGTATCACTGGGAAGAATTGACCTCCAGGCCAGTTGGCTGTAAGGATCAGCTGTGTCTATGCTGGGAGAAGTTCGGTGCTGGAGACAGCCTTATAGGATTAGACTTGCCAAATTGCAATAGCCTCTGTGCTTAGCTTGGATGGGGTGGAGTCTCAGTCTTGGCTTCCTGTCAGCCTTACCCTTGTGCACACGTGTGCGCCTTCAGACCTCTGCCTTCCCGGCTCCCGAGTCTCCGCCCGAGAGTCCAGACTCCCCCCACAAGAGCGTGAGTCCCCAGGGGCTCGCCTGGAACCGGGGTTCAGTGCAGTCAGAACTGGGGCCCAGTGGAGTCAGAAACCTCCGACTCCCTTCCACGCCTTTGTGCGCACTGGCGTGCGTGCGCGCTTTCAGTCCTCCGCCTTCCCCGGCTCCCGAGTCTCTGCCCGAGAGTCCAGACTCCCCCCACAAGAGCGTGGGTCCCCAGGGGCTCGCCTGGAACCGGGGTTCAGTGCAGTCAGAACTGGGGCCCAGTGGAGTCAGGAATCTCCGACTCCCTTCCACTAGGGAAAGCCTGTGGCAACCTCCGCAGCCTTTGTGCGCACCGGTGCATGCGTGCGCACTTTCAGTCCTCCGCCTTCCCCAGCTCCGGAGTCTCCGCCCGAGAGTCCAGACTCCCCCCGTAAGAGCGTGGGTCCCCAGGGGCTCGCCTGGAACTGGGGTTCAGTGCAGTCAGAACTGGGGTTCAGTGCGGTCGGGGGCTTCCTTCCCCCTTCCGCCAGAGAAAGTCAGCCAGGCTCTCAGCCGCCCTTCCTCTCTGCGCGCACGAAGACCCTTTGCCGTACCTCCAATTCTGTGTGAGCTTTTCTCTTTCCTTCTAATTGTAGAATTTTCACTCAGCCAGCTTTCCTGTGGTTCTGGATGGTGTCCGTTCTGTCTTTTAGTTGTAGTTTTGAAATTGTTGTGCCAGGCAGCAGTTAGGTGCTTACCTATGACGCCATCTTGGTTTCTCCCTAGATGCCCATTTTAGTTATTTCCTACCCTTTTGCTTTTTTCATATATTTAGTTATGATCTTGATCCTCTGCATAGGAAGTAAGTAGAACACAATTTTTCTTTGGTGGGAGATATTACAGAATGCTGTATTTATATTTGAATGGTTTTCCACCAGACTTTATTTCAGTGACAAACAATTTTGGGGCTCATTTCTATAGTTTTCATAGAGTCCTATTTGTTTCCAAGATTTAGGTAATCTTGCGAATCAAGTTAAATACTGTCATTATTTGGCTATTTTTTACTTACTGTTAAACTTGGTAACAATTAGATGTGCAAGCTTTAATACCCACTTTGGTAATATCTTTGTTTTTAGGTGGTGCTATTTCTGTTAAATTTTTTTGTAGTTCTGCATATTTTGTACCCTTTTCTTTAGGAACTTATCTTGTAGGGAATGTTTCTTTAGTTGAATATGTATGTATGATATTCTTGCCATTCAACATTTCATGTAATACTGGTTTGGTGATGATGAACTCCTTTAACTTTTTCTTTTCTAAGAAGCTCTTCATCTGACCTTCAATTCTAAATGATAGCTTTGGTGGGTAGAGTAATCTTGGTTGTAGATCCTTCCTATTCATAACTTGGAATATTTCTTGCCACTCTCTTCTGGTCTGCAAAGTTTCTTTTGAGAAATCAGCTTACAGTTGTATGGGTATTCCCTTGAAGGTTACTAACTGCTTTTCTTGCTGCTTTTAAGATTCTCTCTTTGTCTTTAACCCTTGGCATTTTAATTATGATGTGTCTTGGTGTGGGCTTCTTTGGGTTCCTCTTTTTTTGGGATTCTCTGTGCTTCCTGGACTTATAAGTTAATTTTTTTTTCGCCAGGTAGGGGAAGTTTTCTGTCATTATTCCTTCAAATAGGTTTTCAATATATTGTTGTCTCTATTCTCCTTCTGGCACCCCCATGATGCAAATGTTATTATGCTTGAAGTTGTCCCAGAGGCTCCTTACTCAAATCTTTATACTTTTGGATTTTTTTTTCTTTTTGTCCTTCTGATTGTTTTTTTTTGAAGAGAAAGTGAATTTTTTTAAAATTTTTAAAATAAATCTTTATTGTTCAGATTATTACAGATGTTCCTCTTTTTTCCCCCCCATAGCTCCCCTCAACTCGGTTTTCCCCCCCCCACCCCATGCCCTTACCCCCGCCACTGTCCTCAACTGTAAGTATAAGATTTTTATCTAATCTCTTCCTGCTCCCCTCACACCCCCTTCTCCCCGAGAATTGTCAGTCCACTCCTTTTCTATGCTCCTGATTCTATTATATTCACCAGTTTATTCTGTTCATCAGATTTTTTATTCACTTGATTTTTAAGTTCACTTGTTGATAGATATGTATTTGTTGTTCATAATTTTTATCTTTACCTTTTTCTTCTTCTTCCTCTTCTTAAAGAATACCCTTCAGCATTTCATATGGTCCTGGTTTGGTGGTGATGAACTCCATTAGCTTTTTCTTATCTGTGAAACTCTTTATCTGACCTTCAATTCTAAATGATAGCTTTGCTGGGTAGAGTAATCTTGGTTGTAGGTTCTTGCTATTCATCACTTTGAATATTTCTTGCCACTCCCATCTGGCCTGCATAGTTTCTGTTGAGAAATCAGCTGACAGTCGTATGGGTGCTCCCTTGTAGGTAACTAACCGTTTTTCTCTTGCTGCTTTTAATATTCTCTCTTTTTCTTTTGCTCTTGGCATTTTAATTATGATGTGTCTTGGTGTGGTCCTCTTTGGATTCCTCTTGTATGGGGTTCTGTGTGCTTCCTGAACTTGTAAGTCTATTTCTTTCACCAGGTAGGGAAAGTTTTCTGTCATTATTTCTTCTAATAGGTTTTCAGTATCTTGCTCTCTCTCTTCTTCTGGCACCCCAAAAATTCGGATTTTGGTACGCTTAAAGTTGTCCCAGAGGCTCCTTACACTATCTTCATATTTTTGGATTTTTTCTTTTTGTTTTTCTGGTTGGGTGTTTTTTGTTTCCTCATATTTCAGATCTTTGGTTTGATTCTTGGGGTAAGTTGATCTACAGTTGAGTTTCTGTATATTCTTTATTTTAGACAGTGTATGCTTAATTTCTGACTGGTCCTTTTCCATTTTTTTGGCATTCTCATTAAGATCCTTGAAGGTCTTACTAAGTTCCTTGGAAGTTTCTAGAAGATTCTTGAGTAACCTTATAACCGTGGTTTTGAACTCTATATCCAGTAGTTTGCTTTTCTCCATTTCTTTCATTCATGACATGTTTCTTTGTCTCCGCATTTTGGCTGCTTCCCTGTGTTGATAGAGTGGCTTTGTGTGCTAGGTGTCCTATAGGGCCCAGTGGCTCAGCCTCCCCAATCACCTGAGGTGGACACTCTTGGTACACCCCTTTGTTGGCTGGGTGCACAGTCTTGTTGTAGTTAAGCCTTGATTGCTGTTGGTACACTGGGAAGAATTGACCTCCAGGCCAGTTGGCTGTGAGGACCCGCTGTGTCTATAATGGAAGAACTGCTGTGCTGGAGACACTCTTATGGGACAGGACTTGCTTCAGTGGGGCTTTGGTGCTCACTGAGTCTGCCTCTTGAGTGTGTTACTTATGGATCTGAGGAGTTGAAATCTGGTATCGTCTCACACTGACCCCTAGGTACACTGGCTCCTAGATCTCCAAGGAAGTGCAAAGTCAGCCACTGCATGAGGCCACCCAGCAGGAGCTACAGTGAGACCTGCAGATTTCTCCTCTTTATTTGGGGTTTGGAAGTTTTGGAGCTCTCTGACCCAGCTGCAGTTTGTTAGGTTAGGCTGTGAAAGGACAGGCCATTCATATGCAAAAGCCACTGCACACAGCTTGGGTGGGGTTGTAAATTGGGTGGGGCGGGGTCTCAGGGAATCACCAGGGTGGAGCAAACAGTGATGGCTGCCAGTAAGCCATCTCCGCGTCTCCACATCTCGCGCCCCCACATAGTAACAATGATCCCTGCGAGCACCTCTGCGAGAAAGCCACCCTCACTTTTCGACCCGATGCCAGACAGTCCAGCTTCTCCCCGTAGGAGTCTGGGTCCCCAGAAGTCTCCCCGGAAACTGGAGTTCAGAGCATTCGGGAGCTGGTATCTCCCTTCCAATTGAAAAAAACAGGGCACCCAGTTGCCAGCCCATTTTGTGCGCCTCCATACCTCTGCTCTTCCGTGCCTCCGCACCTCCTACCCAGTCTCAGTGCGCTTTTTTCTTTCCTTCTAGTTGAAGAACTTCTCAGCCAGCTTTCCCGTGGTTCTGGATGATAGCCGTTTTGTCTTTTAGTTGTAGTTTTGGTGTGGTTGTGAGAGGCAGAACGTACAGGTGTATACCTTATGCCACCATCTTGGTTTTTTTTCTTCTGATTGTTTTTTGCTTTTTCATATTCCAAAGCATTGATTTGATTATCGGAGTCCTTATGATCTCATCACCTTGCTAAGGTCCTATCTCCAAATACTATCATATTGGGACTTAGGTTTTAGCCTATGAATTTTGTGGTGACACATTTAGTCTGCAGGACAATATGTAATAATATGTAACATTTTCTTTTGAATTCTTGTTTTCTATTCACTATGGGTACAATGACTATTCCACAGACCTTATGTCTTCCCAGCTTTTTTCTGTGCCCAAGTATATTTTTAACTAGCCTTCATTTGTCAGTATCTCTTTTATTTATTTTAATTTTTTAATTTATTTAAAAATATTTTTATTGATTTCAGAGAGAAAAGGAGAGGGAGAGAGAGATAGAAACATCAGTGATGAGAGAGAATCATTGATCGGCTACCTCCTGCATGCCCCCTATTGGTGATCAAGCCTGCAACCTAGGCATGTGTCCTTGCCCAGAAGCAAACCCAGGACCCTTCAGTCCGCAGGCCAATACTCTATCCACTGAGCCATACCAGCCAGGGCATCAGTATCTCTTGATTTGGAACATTCAAAGGAGTGCTTAGAAAAAAGATGTCAGAAACAATGCGTGTTCTTTTTACATCATTTATATTTTTCAAATAGTCATAATGAGTGCGAGTATAGGGGCTAACTCAACATTTCGAATGATATATTTCACAAAACTTTATTTGTGAAATATATCTAGTGGTATTATATAAAGATTATCTTGTTGTAACAACCTCTAACGCTCTAAGACAAAAGAGATCTGCTGTAGAATTACTAATTTTTAAATAGGAATGACTGTTCCCTAACTTCTATATTAAGTTTGATGCAGCCCTTATATTATACTAATAACATTGTATCTTTTTGAGTTCTCTTCCGTTATTTTAACTGAGAACTCTTAAGTTTTTGGTATTGCCCACAGTTTTAACCAGAAACAGTCATTCTTTAAAAAATGTGTTGTGAAACCAGAACATTGTGGAGCACTTGTAATTTGTGGCCTTTAGATGTGGAAAAGTACTGCCCTTTCACCAGCTTTTTCTCAGCCATGTTTACCTGCTGCAGTAAGTACTGATTTCATGCTGGAATCTGAGAAAGCAAGACCGAAGGAGCTAATTCTGTCTGGCAAAACCTGTAAAAAGTACCAGTTTCCTTCTGGGTCAGCTCTGACTCTGCTCTCATTCACTGGAATTTGAAATTATTACTTTCCATAGAAAGTTCTCTTTTGAATAGAGATTCTGACTGTCCTTACCTTGCCCAGCAACAGAAGTAGAAACCCAAGAGTAGAAGTGAGAGAGGAAAGGTTGCAGGATGAAGGATAAGGAAATGGACATTAGAATCTTTCCAGTCATTTTTCTGTGTGTTTCTTTGGTGTGTGTAATCTATGAAAGGTTGCAGGATGAAGGATAAGGAAATGGACATTAGAATCTTTCCAGTCATTTTTTCTGTGTGTTTCTTTGGTGTGTGTAATCTATGATGTTGATAGTGTTTGTTCTGTTTTTGCCTTCTAGGTGATGGGAATTGCAGTGATACTAGAGGCTTAGAAATTGCTATCAAACAACGTGTTGACGATGCACTCACTTCAAAACTTCCCATGTTTT
The DNA here is from genome assembly GCF_963455305.1 of Plecotus auritus. Lineage (NCBI taxonomy): Eukaryota > Metazoa > Chordata > Mammalia > Chiroptera > Vespertilionidae > Plecotus > Plecotus auritus. The sequence continues at coordinate 41,253,201 of NC_137773.1, forward strand.
ACTTGGTTAACCGACCTCACATTAGCTTAGTGCCCTCTGCATTTCTGCTTCAAACGGACGTGGACTATAGGTCCTTGAGTCTGAACTGGGCACAAGGGGACATTTCACTGGAGATTGTGGATGGCCAAAGTGGGAAGATCACTGAAAGGTTAGCATAATTAATTTCTTCAAAAACCACATTACTTTTACAAAAGAAGACATTTTAATACAAGTTTGAAATAAATACATTTCTAGAAAAAATATTTCTAAAACTGGTACAAAAGAGGGAAAAACCTAAATAGATTATTTTTATGAGAAAGTTATCAAGAAGGTGCCCTAACTCTTCCTCAAAGAAAGCACCATTCTGAGGTGGTTCAGAGGAATTTTATAAACCTTTAAAAATCAGAAATTTCCAATATTATCTAAAAAGATGGAAAACATCCAAATGCTTTTATTAGTCAAATGTATCATTGATACTTAAATATGATAGAAGATTTCTGCTCCTCCCAAAAGTTACAGACCAAGTTCACTTTTACATCCAAGCAAAATTGCTTAAATAAAATATTAGGAAGCAGAATCAAGCCATACATTAAAATAATAATGTATTTTATATAACAATATCAATTGGTATTTTTTTCTAGGAATGTGTGGGTAGTAATAATAAAAATATCACTAGGTTAGAAACTCTTATTAATGTATTTTGTCAGGTTAATTGATCTAGGGAAAAACATCACATCTCTATAAATTCTAAGGAGGCATATAATACAGTTCTACAACTATTCTAGATAACGATAATAAAGCAGGAATAGATATTTTTGTTAAGGATCAAATGTATCTTTATTAATCCGAAGACAGAATAGAAACAGTCCAGAGATGGAAGACGCTAACAACACCTTGCCATACTAGCAGTCAGCAGCTATGCGTTGCGGCAGGTTGCTCAAGACCAAACCAGAGAGGGTCGGACCTGCATTACCACCACTTGTCCACCATCCAGAACTGAAATATCATTGCTGACATGTACACATAAGGAACTGTTTGACATTGAAATTGGGACTCAAAAGAACTGTTGGCCCAGAAAGAAACTCACTACAGACTGATTCATTTGCCTCCCAGCATAACCATTATTGCTTGTCTCATTTTCAGTTCTTATAAGTGTATTTCTAGTATCACATGATCTCACTCATCTAGGAGAAATAATGAACAACATAAACGGATGAACAAAAACAGACCCGGGGACAGGGAAGCATCAATCAGACTGTCAAACCTCAGAGGGAATGTAGGGGAGGGTGGGGGTAAGGGAGAGAGATCAACCAAAGGACTTGTATGCATGCATATAAGCCTAACCAGTGGTCACGGACAACGGGGGTGGGGGCATGCGTGGGGGGGGTGGTTTTGGGATGGGAATGAGGGGATGAGGACAAATATGTGATACCTTAATCAATAAAGAAATAAAGTATCATCATAATTGAAATTTCAGAGGCATTTTCACTAACAATTCTAGACAGACATGATTGTTTACTGTTATTTAACAGTAAACTTAATGCATTTGGATAAGAGAAAGAAATGAGTTATAAAATACTTGAAAGGAGGAGGTAAAATTACTATCTTTACATATGGTATCATTTTATACCTGAAAAGCCCAAGAGAATCACCTGAAAACTACCAGAACGAAAATCATGGTGGAAAATTCATATAGAGAAGTCTGTAGTTTTTAAACACATGAGTGTATGTTAACTGTTCTTGCATTTAAACTACCTCAACACTTATTGGCTTAAAAACAACCACTTATTACTGCTCACAAGTCCTTAGGTCAACTGAGTTGATTTGGTTGGGCTTCTCTAAGCATGTAGGGTCAGCTCTAGGTTAACTGAAGGTACACTTGGTCCTTGTGTTCTCTCAGCCTCTAGTAGACTAGTCCCAGCTGGCTCACATGGCAGAGGAAAGAGTCCCAAGAGAATGAGAACTCAAAGCCTCCTGAGGCACCAGCTCAGAACTGACACATGATATATTCTGTTTGCCAAAACAAGTCACAAAACTAGCCCAGATTCAAGGGTAGGAGAAATCAAACACCACTTCTTGAAGGGTCAATCTGAAAAATGATATTGTTAAAAGCATGGAGATGGAGAAATAAGGGATTTGGGCAATATTTATAATCTGTCACAAGAGCCAAGTAATGAGAAGATAAAATGAAGGGAAGGAGTTTCAACAGCAAAAACGTTCATGATGTGTTTTTATTAAAAACATAGAAAAATATATCTACATGTGCATACATGTCCATATACATGGAGGATCAGGAGGTTGTTGTGTATATTATACTTTTTTAGTGAGTCAAAGTTGACCTACAGTGAAATACACTGACAGTTTCATGAATTTTGACATATATACATACTTGGGTAACCATCACCCTAGTCAAAATGCAGGATATTTTTATCTCAGAAAATATTTCTGTTCCCCCTTCTGGATAGTTCTTAGTAGAACCACTATTTTAATTTGGATCACCATAGGTTAATTTTACTTGAAGCAATAAAAATTTACCAAGTATCCATCTTCTACTTTAATTTTAATTTGATACTATAATAACTTAAAATGTAATTTCATTAAAGAAATTAACTTCAGAAAGTAATTATATTAAAAATATTTTTATGTAAAAAATTTCACTATATATATTGCACATAAATTGAGGTAAATACCTGTCTATTCTATGTTGATTTTAATCCCTACAGTTGCCAGCATAAATTGTTGAATAATAGTGACTGCATCATTTCTTTCACAGTTCTCCATTTAAAAGTGGTGTGTCGATGGCAAGTCGGCTGTGTAAGGCTGCAATGCTAAGTCGATTTAACCTGCTTGCTGGTGAAGCTAAGAAAGAGGATGTACTTGAAGCTAGTACATATCATGCAGCTAAGGTAAGTCCTTAAAGGAATGCAGTTGATCATAGGAATATAATTTAAGAAAAAAATAAGGTAGTAATTTTATGATGATATGTAACAAAAATTGGTTGAATAGTTCCTGAATATAGGATATTGCCATGTAGTGGTAAACTTAATTTTTAAATAAACATACCAGAAACTGGAAATGTAAATAAGTGTTGTCACTTAAAGTAGCCAAGGGGGTATGTGCTTCGTATGATGTGTACTTTGACATTGCTCAAACCTGCTGTCATGCCCAGAGAAACAAAATGGGAACAAAGCTTCTTCTGTACATGATATTAACTGTGCTAACTAGAGAAGTTAATTATCCTAAATTAACACATTATCATAAACAATTTTTCTGTCTTAATTTTATGAAATAGTTTTAATTTCAGCAGGTGATTTGGGCCTGAGTAAGTGATGTAGATAACCTTTTTCTTTCTTTTTTTAAAATTCTTTATTGTTTCAAGTATTACTATGTCCCCTTTTTCCCCCATTGACTTCTCCCTGGCCACTCCCACCCCCCCAGCACATGCCCTCACACCCCTACAGTCTGTGTCCATTGGTTATGCTTATATGCATGCATACAAGTCTTTTGGTTGATCTCTTACCACCCCCCTCCTCTATCTGCCCTCTGAGGTTTGACTGTCTGTTCAATGTTTCTATGTCTCAAGATCTATTTTTGTTCATTAGTTTATGTTGTTCATTATATCCCACAAATGAGTGAGATCATATGATATTTATCTTTTTCCTACTGGCTTATTTCACTTAGCATAATGTTCTCCAGATCCATTCATGCTATTGCAAATAGTAAGAGTTCTTCCTTTTTTACAGCAGCATAGTATTCCATTGTGTAAATGTACCATAGTTTTCTAATCCGCTCATCTGCGATGGGCACTTAGGCTGTTTCCAAATCTTAGCTATTGTAAATTGTGCTGCTCTGAACATAGGGGTGCATATATCCTTTCTGATTGGTGTTTCTGGTTTCTTGGGGTATATTCCTAGAAGTGGGATTACTGAGTCAAATGGGAGTTCATTTTTAATTTTTTGAGGAAACTTCATACAGTGGCTGCACCAGTCTGCATTCCCACCAGCAGTGTACGAGGGTTCCTTTTTCTCCACATCCTCGCCAGCACTTGTCATTTGTTGATTTGTTGATGATAGCCTTTCTGACAGGTGTGAGAATGGCTATCATCATTGTCATTTTGATTTGCATCTCTCAGATGATTAGTGATGTTGAGCATGTTTTCATATGTCTCTTGGCCACTTTCAAAAAGTGTCTATTTAGGTCCTTAGCCAATTTTTTGATTGGATTGTTTATCTTCCTTTCGTTCAGTTGTATGTGTTCCCTATAAATTTTGGACATTAAACCCTTATAACATTGGCAAATATATTCTCCCATGCAGTGGGCATTCTTATTGTTTTGTTGATGGTTTCTTTTGCTGTGCAGAAGCTTTTTATTTTGATGTAGTCCCATTTGTTTATTTTCTCCTTAGTTTCCATTGTCCCAGGAGCTGTATCGGTAAACATATTGCTCCGACATATGTCTGCTATTTTGCTGCCTGTGGATTCTTCTAAGATTTTTATGGTTTCCTGTCTTATGTTTACGTCCTTTATCCATTTCGAGTTTATTTTTGTGTATGGTGTAAGTTGGTGGTCTAGTTTAATTTTTTTGCATGTATCTGTCCAATTTTCCCAACACCATTTATTGAAGAGACTGTCTTGATTCCATTGTATGCTATTGCTGCCTTTGTCAAATATTAATTGAGTATAATGGCTTGGGTCAATTTCTGGATTCTCTGTTCTGTTCCATTGGTCTATATGTCTGTTCTTGTGCCAGTACCAAGCCGTTTTGAGAACAGTAGCTTTGCAATATAGCTTGATATCTGGTATTGTGATCCCTCCAACTTTGTTCTTTCTCAGGATTGCTGCAGCTATTCAGGGTCTTTTTATCCCATATGAATTTTTGGAGAGTTAGTTCTAGGTCTGTGAAATAAGCCATTGGTATTTTAATGGGGATTGCATTGAATCTATAGATTGCTTTGGGTAGAATGGACATTTTAATGATGTTGATTCTACCAGTCCATGAACACGGTATGTTCTTCCATGTGTTTATGTCTTCCTCATCCTATAGTTTACCAAGTACAGATCTTTTAACTCCTTAGTTAAGTTTATTCCTAGGTATCTTAATTTTTTTGTTGCAATGGTAAATGAGATTTTTTTTTTTTTTTTTTTTTTAGTTTCTCTTTCTGTGAGTTCATTATTGGGATATAAAAAAAGCCATAGATTTCTGGGTGTTAATTTTGTATCCTACTACATTGCCAAATTCATTTATTAAGTCTAGTGGTTTGTTGATGGAGTCATTAGGGTTTTCTATATACAATATCATGTCATCTGCAAATAATGACAATTTTACTTATTTTCCAAATTGGATGCCTTTTATTTCTTCTTCTTGTCTGATCGCTATGGCTAGAACTTCCAGTACTATCTATATATATAAAAGCGTAAACGACCATTTGACCATTCGGCCTTTTGACCGGTAGCTATGATGTGCACTGACCACCAGGGGGCAGACGCTCAATGCACAGGCATGGAAACATGAAACAGATGAATCTCAGAGGGAAGGGGGAGCAGGGAGAGCAGGAAGAGATTAACTAAAGATTGTATATGCATACTAGAGGCCTGGTGCATGAAATTGGTGCATGGCGGGGGGTTCCCCTCAGTCCGGCCTGTACCCTCTCGCAATCTGGGACCACTGGCTCCTAACCGCTGGTCTGCCTGCCTGCCTGATAGCTCCTAACCCCCCCTGCCTGCCTGATCACCCCTAACCACTCGCCTGCCTGCCTGATCACCCCTGTCTCTGCCTGCCTGCCTGATAGCCCCTAACCACTCACCTGCCTGCCTGATTGCCTCTATCCACTCGCCTGCCTGCCTGACTGCCCCTAACCACTCGCCTGCCTGCCTGATCACCCCTAACTGCTTGCCTGCCTGCCTATTTGCCCCTAACCTCCTCTTCCTTGCCCCCTGCTGCCATGGCTTCATCCAGGACATCCAGAATGATGTCCAGAAAGTTGTTCGGCTGTCCAGTCTAATTAGCATATTACACTTTTATTATTATAGACTAGAGGCACAGTGCACAGATTCGTGTACTGGTGGGGTCCCTCGGCCTGGCTTGCAGGGATCAGGCCAAAACTGGCCTGGTGCATGGATTTTTGCACAGGTGGGGTCCCTTGGCCTGGCCTGCAGGGATCAGGCTGAAACCAGCAGTCTGACATCCCCCTAGGGGTCTCGGATTGTGAGAGGGTACAGGCAAAGCCGAGGGACCCCACCAGTGCACGAATCTGTGCACCTGGCCTCTAGTGTTGAATGAGAGTGGTGAAAGTAGGCATCCCTGTCTTGTTCCTTTTCTTAGGGCCGTGGTCGGCAAACTGCGGTTCGTGAGCCACATGCGGCTCTTTGGCCCCTTGAGTGTGGCTCTTCCACAAAATACCACGGCCTGGGCGAGTCTATTTTGAAGAAGTGGCGTTAGAAGAAGTTTAAGTTTAAAAAATTTGGCTCTCAAAAGCAATTTCAATCATTGTACTGTTGATGTTTGGCTCTGTTGACTAATGAGTTTGCCGACCACTGTTTTAGGGGAAATGGGTTTAGTTTTTGCCCATTGAGTATGATGTTGGCTGTAGGTTTGTCATATAAAGCTTTTATTATGTTGAGGTGTAGAGGTGTTCTCTCTTTTCCGTGTCCAGCATGGAAAAGGAACAGGTCCTGTTCCTGAGTGGAGGAGCTGGGGATTAAGAAATAAAAGAAAGAAAGAGACCAGATAGAAAGATAGAAACAAAGCTGGGAGCCAGGTGGGACGCCATCCTCTCTGATGGAGAGGCAGGGACCCCGGAGCCCACGCAGCACATTTATTTTATACCCCCAAATACCAGGAAGTATCACCAAAACTTAGGATCAAAGGAGCTTATTTGCATTCTTGAGTAGGCCCTAGTATTCCTGGTGCTTGCCTGGATTTACATATCAAAGCCCGCTCCCCAGCACCTTCTTGGGGAGGGCGTAACCGAGACGCGGCTCTGCCAGTCACCTGGGGTTCAACTGACAACAATTTAAAGAAATGCCCATGTGCCTTCCCAGGTGGCCCTCTACATTGAGGTATGATCCCTCTATTCCCACTTTGCTGAGTTTTTATCAAGAAAGGGTGTTGGATTTTGTCAAATGCTTTTTCTGCATTGATTGAAATGATTATGTGATTTTTGTCTCTCAATTTGTTTATATGATGTATCACATTTATTGATTTGCAGATATTGTACCAGCCTTGCATCCCTAGAATAAATCCCACTTGATAATGGTGTATTATCTTTCTAATGTAATACTGAATCTGATTTGCTAGATTTTTGTTGAGGATTTTAGCATCAGTGTTCATCAGGGATGTTGACCTGTAATTCCCATTTTTTGTGGTGTCTTTATCTGGTTTTGGGATTAGGGTAATGCTGGCTTCATAGAAAGAGCTTGGAAGTGTTCCTTCCTCTTGAATTTTTTGGAATACTCTGAGGAGGGTTTTATTTTTTTATTTTTTTTAATGTTTGGTAAAACTCCCCTGTGAAGCCGTCTGGCCCAGTGCTTTTGTTTATTGAAAGTTTTTTTGATTACTGCTTTAATTTCCTCCATAGTTATCAGCCTATTCAGATTTTTTTATTCTTCCTGATTGAGTTTTGGAAAATTGTATTTTTCTAGGAATATGTCCATTTCTTCTGGGTTGTCCATTTAGTTGGAATGGAATTGTTCATAGTATTTTTTTTACAATCTTTTGTATTTCTGTGGGGTCAGTTGTTATTTCACCTCTTTCATTTCTGATTTTGTTTATTTGGGTCCCCTCTCTTTGTTTCTTGGTGAGCTTGGTAGAGGTTCATCAGTCTTGTTTATCCTTTCAAAGAACCAGCTCTTTTGTGTTATTATTTTTTAGTCTCTATGTAACCTTTTTCTTTCTTGAAAAATATTTATTCTTTTGCCCTGCCAGTGTGGTTCCATTGGTTGGAGCGTCATCCCCTATACTGAAAGGTTGTGGGTTTGATTCCCAGTCAAGGCACATATCTGGGTTGTGGGTTCAATCCCCAATGAGGGTGCATATGGGAGGCAATTGATCAGTGTTTCTCTCTTCTCCTGTCTAAAATCAATAAGCATGTCCTCGGGTGAAGATTAAAAAAAAATTCTTTTTATAGTATTACATAATGCATGTTTAAGTAAAGAATTTGGTAATTTTTTTTAAAGCACAGAGGAAAAATATAATTTGTAATCCCACCTACTAATCAAATATAATACTCTTGATCTTGAAACGTAAGCATCGTATTTTAGTTTCTTGTATATAAATTTGGGGGTATGCATAATTTAAAAATATTAAGATTATCCTGGATAATTATCTTTTTAAATCATCTTTTTTCATTCAACATAATATATGAGCCATGTTCTTATAATATGACATATCCATGTGATTAATTTATTAAATATATAAATTGTTTCTGATCATCTAATTTCAGTTTCATGATATAGTATTGTGTGAGCGTCTCTTATTTCACCAATATCTTAATGCTCAAACTGTATAATCCCTATCTATAAAGCAATTATATTAACTACAGGTTTATCTGTATGTACACATATTTTTAAGTACAAAAGCTTATCTGGATATTTTCTGGTTTTGGTGGCATAAAAAGGTTGCAAATCATCTCTGTACAAACAAGTATAAAACTAGACAAAATAGTGAAAAACAATCTTTTCACAGCTTTGGAAGTTGACTAAAGGCAGAAAATAAACTGAAAAGTGTATGTTCTTGAAAAACCACTAGAACTCTGAATCAGAACAGGAGTTTGTGTGCCTTTGCCCAAGGTAGTTTTCCGGTCCCTCTTCTTCCTCTCTGCTAGTTTGAATGGCAGGAACTATAGTTTTACCAGACAGAGGGAGGATGCCACAAAAGTAGTAGACTTGCTACTAGAGGGGGTAGTCTTGATTTGGGGCTTTGTCAACTAAACGTGTCCAGACTGGTAGGAAACAAATAGGGGAGTCAGTAACTTTACTGGCCCAGGGGTACAGTTCTGGTTGGGGCAAGTGGCGGACCAACTTAGTGACGTGGGTAGATTTTGGAATTGAAGGAGCCATGGAAGGGCTGAGATAAACTCTCCATCTATCCCTGGCTGATTGAGAAACTATACCATGCGTAAGGAGAGGCAGGAAGGCCCAGTAGGAGTTGGTGAAGAGTAAAACTGTGAGGGAAAATTAGCTACTATAGTAAATGTACCCCACCACCACCACCTCAAACACACATATGGATCAGAAGACGGTGGAAGCCTTGCAGGTTTTTGAGGTGTTTGAGCACAAGGTCTGCTGAAATCATAGGCTTATCACTGAGCTATGCAGATACAGGGTAATCATTAGGAAGCCAGGCTAAGACAAAAATAATAAAAATAAAATGGAAGAGACAACAGCAGCTGCATACCATGAGTAAAACAGATCTCATATTTTACACAAGCTAAATAAAAATATAATCTTTGAGAAATGTATAAGAATCTGAAGTAGTTCTAATATATATCTAAAAAATCTAAGTTTCCAAAAAAAGTGTAGAATATATAAAAAAACCAGGAAATACAAACTATTTCTGAACCAGTCCAAAAATTGAATACTACTTGTTTTCCAGGTCCATGTACTAAAAATGTATTTTCAAAAAGACTATAAAGCAGTAAAGAGGCGAGCAGAGAAATAAAATACATAAAACCTGGAAAATAAATCGTGAAATGTCAGACATAAATCAACTATATCAATGATTATATTAATTTTGAGCCGACCAAATGCTCCAGGAAAAAAGGCAGAGGTGGTCAGATTGGGTAAAAAAGCAAGACCCAGCTATATGCTGTCTGCAAGAGACACATTAAATTCAAAGACACAAATACTAGATGGAAAGTAAAAGGATGACAAAATGGCATACCATGCAAATAGTAGCAATAAGAGAGCTGGGGTGTTTATAATTGATGTCAAACAAATATATATTAAGATGAAAAATATTACTAGAGACAAAGAACAACATGGTGAAAGATTAATACATGAGGAACATATAACAACTATGTGAATAGGTGTAACAACAGAAATCATTATATATTTGGAAATTAGCCTCTGAATAACCCATGAGTCAGAAGAAATAATAGGAAAATTCAGAAATATCTTGAATGGAGGAAAAGTGAAAATTTAACATGAAAATTTATGGAATATAATGAAAGAAGTGCTTAGAGAGAAATTGATAGCTTTAAATGCTTATATTAGAAAGAGATTCATGAAATCAGTTATTTGACGTTTCACCTTAAGACGTTACAAAACCTGACTGACTAAATAGAATATCTGAATTGAACTAAAGAAATTGAATTACTAATTAAAATTATTTCCCTAAAGTAAAGCATGTTTGGCTTCATTGGTGATTTTATCCAACATAAGCAAAAAAATAATACAAATCCTATAAAAATTGTTTCGTACAATAAAGGAAGAACACTTCCCAGCTCATTTTAGAAGGTCAGTGTCTCAGGAACATAAATGCAGAAATTCTTTTAGCAATGCAGAAATTCTTAATAAAATACTGACAGACCAAATCCAACAACATATAAAAGGGATTATACTAGTACACCTTGACCAAGAAGATTATTCCAGGAATGCAAGGTTGATTTAACACCAGAAAATCATTTGATATAATACATTATATGAATAAATTGAAGTTCAAAACCCACACAATTATCTCAAAAGATGGATGAAATGTACTTGACGAAATCCAACACCTAATCACAATAAAAACACTGAACAAATAAAAAGTAGAAGTAAACTTCCTCATCTTTTTTTTTTTTTTGAACCTCACCTGAGGATATTTTCCCATTGATTTTTAGAGAGAGTAGAAGAGACAGGAAAGAGAGTGAGAAATATCGATTGGTTGCCTCCTGCATGTGCCCTGACCAGGGAGGAGCCTGCAACCGAGGTGCCCTTGCCTGGGATTGAACCTGGGACCCTTCAGTCCGTAGAGGCTGACCCTCTATCCACTGAGCCAAACCAACTAGGGAACTTCCTCATCTTGATAAACAGCATGAACTATAAATCTACCATTGACATTCACACTTAATGGTGAAAGACTGACTACTCTTTCTCTCTTCTCCCTCCAAGATTGGGGAAGAAGGCAAGAATGTCAGATCTTACTATGTCTATTCAACATTATTCTTGTCAAGGCAAGAAAAAGACTGGAAAGGAAGAAGAAAAACATTCTAAATGATGTAATCTTATATGTAAATTATCTTATGAAATGTGTCAAAACAAATATCTACATGTGTGAATTCAGCATACAAGAACAATATAGAAAAATAAATTCCAAAAATAAATATATATGGAATGAATACTCCAAAATTAAAATTGGGAAAACAATTTCATTCACAGTAGCATGAAAAATATTTAGGAATAAATTAAACAATAGAAGTACAAGACCTGTGCACTGAAAATGATGAAACATTTCTGAGAGAAATGACCTAAATAAATAGAGAGATATACCATTTCATGGATTGGAAAACTCATTGTTAGGATGTCAGTTCTGTGCAAATTAATCTAAGCATTCAATGCAAACTCCTTAAAAAATGCAGCAGGCTTTTGTGTAGAAATTGGCAGGCTGGTTCTTAAATTGATGTGTAAATCCAAAGGATATAGAAGAACTAAAACAATTTTTGAAAAGAATAAAATTGGTAGACTTATCCTACCTCATTTCAAAATATATCATAAAGGCACAGTAATCAAGCCAACATTTACAGAACTCATACACTTAACAAAAGGAAGATAACCCAATCAAAAAATGGGCAACGGACCTAAATAGATACTTTTCAAAAGAAGAAAGAAGGAAGGCCAAGAGACATGTGAAAACATGCTCAAAGTCACTAATCATCCGAGAGATGCAAATCAAAACAACAATGAGGTACCATCTCACACCTGTCAGAATGGCTATCAACAAATCATCAAACAACAAGTGCTGGCGAGGATGCTGAGAAAAAGGAACCCTCGTGCACTGCTGGTGGGAATGCAGACTGGTGCAGCTACTGTGGAGAACAGTATGGAGTTTCCTCAAAAAACTAAAAGTGGAACTCCCATTTGACCCAGTGATCCCACTTCTAGGGATATATCCCAGGAAACTAGAAACACCAATTAGAAAGGATATATGCACCCCTATGTTCATAGCAGCACAATTTACAATAGCTAAGATTTGGGAACAGCCTAAGTGCCCATCAGCAGATGAGTGGATTAAAAAACTGTGGTACATCTACGCAATGGAATACTATGCTGCAGTAAAAAAGAAGGAATTCTTACCATTTGCAACAGCATGGATGGTCCTGGAGAGCATTGCGAAGTGAAATAAGCCAGTCAGAGAAACATAAATATCACATGATCTCACTCATTTATGGAATATAATGAACAACATAAACTGATGAACAAAAATAGATCCAGAGACAGAGAAACATCGGTCAGACCATCAAACCTGAGGGAAGGTAGGGGAGGGTGGGGGTAAGGGGGAGAGATCAACCAAAGGACTTGTATGCATGCATATAAGCCTAACCAATGGACACAGACAACAGGGAGGTGAGGGCATGAGTGGGGGTTGGGGGGGTAATGGGGGAATAAAGACACATATGTAACACCTTAATCAATAAAGAAATTAAAAAATAAATTTTAAAAAAGACAATGCATTGATATAATGATAGAGACAGATAGATCAATGGAATAGAATAAACCCACATACTTATGGTCAATTGATTTTGTACAAAGGTGCTAAGGTAACTGAATGGGAGAAAGAATAGTTTTTCGACAAATGGTACTGGGACAATGGAATATCCATGAGTAAAATAAAACAATTAATTTAGACTTATACTAGTCATGCAAACAAAAAGAACCTCAAAATTGATCATAGATTAAAAAAAGCTAAAATTATGAAACTTGCAAGGAAAACATGAGAAAATACTTATATTCTTAGATTAGGGAAAATTTTCTTAGATATGACAACCAAAAGCACAATCCACAAATAAAAAAAATTATTATTTAGATTTCAAAATTTAAAACTTGGCTTTAAAAGTCATTTGGGTCGATGTTCAAACACTGAGCCACACTGACTGGGCAGTAATTAAATATTTTAATTTTTAAAATGTCAAACTGAAGAGACAAAATTAGGGATACTTATTTTTCATAAGCCAAATTCTGCCTATGTTGTATAATTCATTTTTTTTTCTTTCTATAGTGTTTGTCTGGATCCTATCAAGAAGCTAAAACTTTGTTGAAATCCTACTTACAGCAGCATGGCTATGGCGCCTGGATTGTGAAATCTCCCTGTATAGAGCAATTTAGTATGTGAATTAGGCAATCCATTGTCACATTAAAAATCTTTTCTTTTTTTGGTGTGTTTTGACTAGTAAATTAAAAATATGTTATATTGGTGATTTTCAGCTTTCAAAATCAGAATCTTACAATAGCAGTTCCTAGAGATAGCTGAAAATTTGTAAATATTCATGTCCAAAGTACATTGAAGCATTAGGGTTTTGAAGTTTTAATTTTTAGAAAAATAATTACCTTATTCATTATTGTAGCCATTTTGTATTTATTTTTACAAACATAAAAATAAATAAAGCCATTACCCTTTTTGCAGTTCAAGAGAAAATTCTTTAAGTTTTTGTTTTAAAGCTATTCATACAGCAAAAGATATTGAACATTGTGTCCTGGCATCTCACTTAATTTTTTTAAAATATATTTTTTATTATTGATTTCAGAGAGAGGAAGGGAGGGGGAGAGAGAGATAGAAACATAAATGATGAGAGAGTATCATTGATTGCTGCCTCCTGCACTTCCCACGCTGGGAATCAAGCCCGCAACCCGGGCATGTGCCCTGACCTGGAATTGAACCCTGACCTCCTGGTTTATAAGTTGACACTCAACCACCAAGCCACACCAGCTAGGCTCACTTAATTTTTTTAAATTAAAAATTAGAATCCAAGAATACAAATAATAATTTTTACTCATTTGTTGGTTAATTCAACAGACATTTGAGTGCCTAATATTTGCAATCACCATACTACGTGATAGTAAAAAGCAGTAACTAAAACCCCATTTCTTATGCCAAACTGCACATTTAAGTGCAGAAAATGTTAAACATGTTAGGGAATAATTTGATAAATGAGTTATTCTGATTAATAGAAGATTATCATAAATACTTTTAAGATTGCTCATTTTCAAGTGTCCTATAAGATCCATCCAAATGTGAATTCTTTATAATAAGATCACTAAAAGATTGTTTAGCTTTATATTTGTTTATACCAGTGGTCGGCAAACTCATTAGTCAACAGAGCCAAATATCAACAGTACAACGATTGAAATTTCTTTTGAGAGCCAAAATTTTTAAACTTCTTCTAATGCCACTCACCCAGGCCATGGTATTTTGTGGAAGAGCCACACTCAAGGGGCCAAAGAGCCGAATGTGGCTTGTGAGCCGCAGTTTGCTGACCATGGGTTTATACAATTACAATGTTTATATGAGAAGGGAAAGTTTAGTTACTCTTGAGTTAGAATATGTATCTTTAGAGAAGCTATGCATTTATTTCATACTTTAGCCTCTTCAACTTATTCCTTAGTTTCAGTCACAGGTGAATTAATTAAACATTATTGGTTCTCAGACTTTATCCCTCTTAGCTTGAATCTTTATCAAATTTACTAGAGGCCCAGTGCATGAAATTTGTGCACTGCTAGGGTCCCTAGGCCTGGCCGGAAATCATGACTAATTGGGGCCTGCCTTCCCCCAGCTACCGGCTGGGGCCTTCCTTCATTCTGCACCGCCCCCTGGTGGTCAGTGCATGTCATAGAGGGTGGTTGAACTCCTGAGGGGTCAATTTGCATATTAGCCCTTTATTATATAGGACTAGAGGCCCGGTGCACGGGGGTGTGTGTCCCTCAGCCCAGCCTGCACCCTCTTCAATTTGGGACCCCTCGAGGGATGTCCCACTGCCCGTTTAGGCCGGATCCCAGGAGGATCCGGCCTAAACGGGCAGTCGGACATCCCTCTCACAATCCAGGACTGCTGGCTCCCAACTGCTCGCCTGCCTGCCTTCCCGATTGCCCCTAACCGCTTCTGCCTGCCAGCCTGATCACCCCCTAACCACTCCCCTGACACCCTGATTGATGCCTAACTGCTCCCCTGCCAGCTTGATTGCCCCTAACTGCCCTCCCCTGGAGGCCTGGTCACCCCTAATTGCCCTCCCCTGCAGGCCTGGTCACCCCTACCTGCCCTCCCCTGCAGGCTTGATCGCCCCCAACTGCCCTCCCTTGCAGGCCTGGTCCCTCCCAACTGCCCTCCCCTGCTGGCCATCTTGTGGCAGCCATCTTGTGTCCACATGGGGGCAGGATCTTTAACCACATAGGGACAGCCATCTTGTGTGTTGGAGTGATGGTCAATTTGCATATTACTCTTTTATTAGATAGGATAAAGGCCTGGTGCATGGGTGGGGGTCGGCTGGTTTGCCCTGAAGGGTGTCTTGGATCAGGGTGGGGGTTCCCTTGGAGCATGGGGTGGCCTGGGCGAGGGGCCTGTGGTGGTTTGCAGGCCGGCCACGCCCCGCAGCAACCCAAGCAGAGGCCCTGGTATCTGGGATTTATTTTCTTCTATAATTGAAACTTTGTAGCTTTGAGCGGAGCCCAGGGCCAGCCAGGAAGTTTGGCTTCCTCCATTGCCAGGGAAACGCAAGCTTCCTGCTGGCTCCATGGCCGCTGCCATTTTTGTTGGGATTTATTTATCTTCTATAATTGAAACTTTGTAGCCTTGAACGGAGGCCTGGGCCGGCCAGAGCGGGCAGAAAGCTTGGCTTCCTCCATCGTCGGGGACAACCCAAGCCTCCTGCTCCAGCTCCGTGGCTGGCCGCCATCTTGGTTGGGTTAATGTGCATACTCACTTCTGATTGGCTGGTGGGTGTGGCTTGTGGGTGTAGCAAAGTGGTAGTTAATTTGCATGTTACTCTTTCATTAGTGTAGATTAGTGTAGATAAGCTTTATGCCACCCCATAGGAACTGTGATGATCTCTTATGAAGTTGATGTAGGGGTTTTTTTTGGCAGAGTTTAGTTGATGAACATTGAAGTCATTCTGGAAAGATCTACATGTCTTTCAGTATACTAGATTCTATACTTACTACTATTAGGTTGAACCATGTAAAACTGCCATTTTTTGATAGGTTAAAGAGGTCAAATATGGGCAGTTTCATGTGGATCAACATCAATATACTATTAATAATTTCCATTTTCATCAATTAGGACCTAATTGATGAAAATGGAAATTATTAATTGGTTAATAATTGATATTTATTGGTTATTCCTCCAAATTAGTATTTTCTTCTTAAATATTTTGTCTCTCTTCTGAATTATTTCCTTCCACAGCTGATTTCCAGCCTTTATTTCTATTATTTTTTTTATAGTTAACTTACTTTTGAAAATGCAAGATCTTTCACCTCCTCTTGGCTCTTCACATTTATGGGTATTTTGCTTTGGATTGACACTTAAAAAATAAGGAAGAGTACCAAGTGGTTAATACT
Organism: Plecotus auritus; assembly: GCF_963455305.1. Lineage (NCBI taxonomy): Eukaryota > Metazoa > Chordata > Mammalia > Chiroptera > Vespertilionidae > Plecotus > Plecotus auritus. The sequence continues at coordinate 41,269,703 of NC_137773.1, forward strand.
TGCCTCTGAAAGTTTTGCCTAAATAGTAAAGGCCCTATGTTAAACACTGCCATGAAAATCAGTAAAAGATAATTTATTTTCTCAAGAAATTTAGTTTTAAGAATAAGGAAAAGTGAATATACCCAACTGTTTTACAGGCAATCTAGTAAGTATCCCTTATTTATTCAACATATAGTCACAGAGTGTCTCTATGTGTTATGTCTACTCAGTTATATGTACTGTTTGGGTTTAGAGAAAGATCATATCTAGAGAGGGGTATCAAGAGAGATTATGTATAGGATGAAGGAGATGGAATTTAGTAGAAGGCCATCATTTAGTGGAAAGGGCAGGAGATGGCTTGAAACCCATTGGCCTTTATGACTGTTATAAGTTATTTAATCTCCTTAGCTCAGTTTTTCATTTATTGCAGGGATGAAATCGATACTAGAATATTTTTCAGGGGTGGAAACTTATTAGAAAGGGCTCCAAGCTACCCTTCATTGAAGCAGCAATGTGTATCTTCTTTTATCTATTATGTATTGGGTTGCATAAGATGTTTTGCTTGATGAAAAGTAAACTACTAAATTCAGACTTCTGAAGTTGTTCAAAAACCACTAGACTAGTTGCATCTAAATTGAAGTCCTTTTTAGTTCTAAGGTTCTGTTACCTGAGCAAGCATTGAAGAATAGTTAAAATTTGTAAGGATGTAATAAAGCAAAGATTAGAGGGGAAATGTCAGTCTTTGAGGCTAGAGTATAGAACTCTTGATGGAGAAGTTGAGAATTGAATCTAGCATTTTTTCTCAATTTGAGACGCAGAAAGGGAGCTCTTGAAGGATTTTGTATAGGGAAATGACATACATTCAAATGCCACTCGACATTTTTTTGTTTACTTATGGAAATTTGCAAACATACAAAAGTAGAATAGTAAATGAATCCCCATGTACTAGTACCTATCACCAAACTCAATAATTATTAAAAAATGGCAATCTTGTTTGATATATACCTTCCCAAATTGGTTTATGTTAGAAAAAATTTCAGACATATTATATCTTCTGAAGATACTGTGATATGTATCTGTAAAATGTGAAGACTCTTTAATGCCACATATGTATAACCACAATTCAGTTAGCACACCTGAAAAATTAATAGTAATTCTCCCATTATTTCATAAATTTTAGAGTGTTATAACCAAGATCAAAGTTACACATATTAAAATTTGTATGTTTGTTAAGTATCTAGTAATCTATACATTTTCTCACATTTTTTTCTCTTAATTTAGTTCTGGGAAAATTGGCTTTTGTTTGAAGTATCCCACAAACTCATTTTTGTTGCCTACATTTCCATGATGTCATTTAACATGGTCTTTTGTCCTCTGTATTTCCTGAATCCAATAGTTAAATCTAGAGGCTTTCAAAGTCAAGTTCAAAATTTTAGCAAGAATATTTCATAGTTAAATTATTGGCATGAGTGATGGATTATGAATGGAGATTTTAGTGTTGAGTCCCTTCAATGTTTGAGGAGTCTGTGTGGGGCCAGGGACAGATAGAGCCCTGGACAGTAAGATCTGGGCTTAGGCAGCCTGTTTTTACCCCCACGTTCAATAATTTCATTTTCTTACCTATGCCATGGAACTTTTTAATAAAAAATATAGTTGTGTTCATCACGTATTAAGGCAGTGCCTATACAGGGTAAAACAGACATTTCATCTGTTATAGAAATTTAGACTTTTTAAATTGGGAGATATCTTTAGATAATTTTATTTTGCACATGAAATGATGTGAGCATTATTTTAAGAGAGCCTTAGATGAAACTTGCAAAAAATAATTTGATCATAATGTATATATGAAATATGTAAAAATGCTTTGAATATATTGATGGGGATTGGTAGGAATTGTTGTCAGACTTTATAACAGTTAATGAAGGATCACTGTGAGTTACAAATGCAAGTTTATTTTCTTTGAGAATGAGCTGAAATTGATGGTTTCTTTGATGTGAGAAAGGAGAGAAAATATTAAGTAAACAGGAAGCATAAGAATTTCCTCTTTAGAAATAGTTTGATCCTGATACATCCTATAAACTGACTTTAAATACAATTTACTGCTCTGTCACTCCTTGTGTTATAATAGTTGTCAGATATATTTGATTTTGTGTAGTGGTTTCAGTGGCACCAGAGGAGCACCCTCTGTCACTTCTGGTCCTAAGGAAAAAACCCACCACAGAACTCTGGTGGCATCTGGGCAAGATGAGAATACTGCACTACTCACCCATCCCAACACAGCCTTTCCCTGGCCTGTGCACTCTTCTATGGGGAGGCGCTGGTGCTTCAACATCATTGAAAGGGGCCACTTGGGAGTCTAAGCATTTACTCAACTATTAATGCCATTTGCAAGTTCTCATTAAATTCTGAATCCCGGGGAGTTTCATTAATCGCAGTTAAATCAGCCCAAACATGACTTATTTTCTATCCCCATTGGCTAAACACTCTATTCCCCAGCAATGTTGAGATCTTAACAAGTCCTATTTTAGGCCTGGAGGCAATAAAAGCTGGTAAAGGTGAGTTCTAGGGAAAATTGCCCTCAATTTGTGAGTCATTGGAATACTTTTAAGGAGAGGAATGTTTTTTACTCAGAAGGGACACAACTAAAAAAAAGGGGGCAAATGGGTATTCTCTGTGTCTGCATCCCACATCTTAGGGCCTCACTCCTTCCTGCCCTTCATGGGAGAGGCCTGGAGGGTCTGCATCTTTGTAGATCTTACATCAGGCTCCGCCCTATGCCATGTATACCCTATTACTACTGTAGAAATGGACTATTTTTTTTGTATGAGTTTATTCTTTATTTAACTTTTAAAACACTACTAGAGTTGAATATTAAAACAAAAACAGTAGCAAGTAGTGAGTATATTACAATTACAGTCCTTCACTCATTCACTACTGTAAATAAAATGCCAGCAGTGAGTGTTATTCACTGGCCCCATTAAGAAATCTGACACTGAACACCACTCCTAGGATGATGTCATCATCCTCATATGCTTCTCCATTGACTTGGATCAAAGTCCACCAGTTCTACCTGGTCCATTTCATCCGTCTCTTCTATTTCCTTCCTTTCAGGTAGGAGTTTTTCCAACAAAGAGGGTTTATCAGGAGAGAGAGAGCCATTCTCAGGAAAGTTTACCTTAAATTTGATGATTAGGTGACCCTTTTTATGTGGTCTATGATGAATTGGCATGCCTTCATTTAACACACATTTGATATCTTCATTCTTGACAATCTGACCTGGATGAAAGGTGATGACTATGGTTCAGTTGTCAGGAGTAGCTATTGGCTTTTAGAAGCCACACAATGCTTCAACCAGCTGTATGTCCATACACATGAAAAGGTCTTCTCCTTGTCGCTTAAAAGCAGCATGGTCCTTCTGGTCTAACACAATGATATTTCCTGGCTCCAGTCTTGGTTCTTGATCTTCTTCACCATGGAATGTTATCTTCTGGCCATCTTTCATGCCTTTATCAATATGAACTTCTACAATCTTCTCTCGAACTATCTTCCTTCCATTGCAGCTTTTACATCCATCTTTAGGACTGATCCATTCCCCACGGCCTTGGTACTCCATGCACACAGACTGAATTTGCTGAACCATTCCAGGTTCTATCTGGTGATTTCTTATTTGCATTCCAGTACCTCAGCAATTGAGACAGCACTCTACTGTTCCTTTCTTACCACCTCAGCTTTCACATTTGTCTCAAATCACATCTCTTTGCAGAGCTAGTTTTCTTGTTGCACCATTATATAAATCTTCTAAGGTTACTGAGAGCTGATGACAACATTTTTTTTTTTTAAATAAATCTTTATTCAGATTATTACAATTATTTCTCCTTTTTTCCCCCATAGCTCCCCTCCAGCCATTTCCCACCCCACCTTCTGCCCTTATCTACCCCCCACTGTCCTCATCCATAGGTGTATGATTTTTGTCCAGTCTCTTCATGAACCCCCCCATACCCCTTTCCCCCTGAGAATTATCAGTCCACTCCCCTTCTATGCCCCCGATTCTACTGTATTCACCAGATTATTCTGTTCCTCAGGTTTTTAATTCACTTGATTTTTAGGTTCACTTGTTGATAGATATGTATTTGTTGTTCACAATTTTTATCTTTCCTTTTTTCTTCTTCCTCTTCTTTAAGAATACCTTTCAGCATTTCATATAATACTGGTTTGGTGGTGATGAACTCCTTTAGCTTTTTCTTGTCTGTGAAACTCTTTATCTGCCCTTCAATTCTGAATGATAGCTTTGCTGGGTAGAGTAATCTTGGTTGTAGGTTCTTGCTATTCATCACATTGAAAATTTCTTGCCACTCCCGTCTGGCCTGCATAGTTTCTGTTGAAAAGTCAGCTGACAGTCGTATGGGTGCTCCCTTGTAGGTAACTAACTGTTTTTCTCTTGCTGCTTTTAATATTCTCTCTTTGTCTTTTGCTCTTGGCATTTTAATTATGATGTGTCTTGGTGTAGTCCTCTTTGGATTCCTTTTGTTTGGGGTTCTGTGGGCTTCCTGGACTTGTAAGTCCATTTCTTTCACCAGGTGGGGGAAGTTTTCGGTCATTATTTCTTCAAATAGGTTTTCAGTATTTTGCTCTCTCTCTTCTTCTGGCACCCCCATAATTCTGATGTTGGTACGCTTGAAGTTGTCCCAGAGTCTTCTTACATTATCTTCAACTTTTTGGATTTTTTTTTTTGCTTTTTGCTTTTTCGGTTGAGTGTTTTTTGCTTCTTTGTATTTCAATTCTTTGACTTGATTTTTGTGTTCTTCTTGTCTGTTTTTGGGTCTCTGTATAATATTTTTTATTTCAGTCAGTGTATGTTTAATTTCTAGTTGGTCCTTTTTCATCTCTTCGAGGGTCTCGTTATATTTATCGGCCTTTTCTAGGATATTCTTAAAAAGCCTAATAACCGTGGTTTTGAATTCTATATCCAGTCGTTTGTTTTCCTCCATTTCTTTCGTTTGTGATCTGATTCTTAGACGCCGCAATTTCACTGCTTCCCTGAGTTGGTAGATTTGTGTGCTAGGTTTCCAATTTGGCCCAGTGGGTCTGCCTCCCCAGTTAACCTGAGGTGGACACTCTTGGTTCACACCTTTGTGGACTGTGTGTACAGCCTTGTTGTAATTAAGTCTTTATTGTTGTTGGTATCACTGGGAAGAATTGACCTCCAGGCCAGTTGGCTGTAAGGATCAGCTGTGTCTATGCTGGGAGAAGTCCGGTGCTGGAGACAGCCTTATAGGATTAGACTTGCCAAATTGCAATAGCCTCTGTGCTCAGCTTGGATGGGGTGGAGTCTCAGTCTTGGCTTCCCATCAGCCTTGCCCTTGCTAGCACGTGTGTGCCTTCAGTCCTCTGCCTTCCCGGCTCCCGATTCTCCGCCCGAGAGTCCAGACTCCCCCCACAAGAGCGTGGGTCTCCGGGGGCTCGCCTGGAACTGGGGTTCACTGCAGTCAGAACTGGGGCTCACTTCAGTCAGAACTGGTGTTCAGTGCCGTCAGAAGCCTCTGACTCCCTTCTGTTAGGGAAAGCCTGTGGCAGCCCCCGCAGCCTTTGTGCGCACTGGCGCGAGCGGACTTTCAGTCTTCCGCCTTCCCCGGCTCCCGAGTCTCCGCCCGAGAGTCCAGACTCCCCCCACAAGAGCGTGGGTCTCCAGGGGCTCGCCTGGAACTGGGGTTCACTGCAGTCAGAACTGGGGCTCACTTCAGTCAGAACTGGTGTTCGGTGCCGTCAGGAGCCTCTCACTCCCTTCCGCTAGGGAAAGCCTGTGGCAGCCCCCGCAGCCTTTGTGCGCACTGGCGCGAGCGGACTTTCAGTCTTCCGCCTTCCCCGGCTCCCGAGTCTCCGCCCGAGAGTCCAGACTCCCCCCACAAGAGCGTGGGTCCCCGGGGGCTCGCCTGGAACTGGGGTTCACTGCAGTCAGAACTGGGGCTCACTTCAGTCAGAACTGGGGTTTTGTGCCGTCAGGAGCCTCTCACTCCCTTCCGCTAGGGAAAGCCTGCGGCAGCCCCCGCAGCCTTTGTGCGCACTGGCGCGAGCGGACTTTCAGTCTTCCGCCTTCCCCGGCTCCCGAGTCTCCGCCCGAGAGTCCAGACTCCCCCCACAAGAGCGTGGGTCCCCCGGGGCTCGCCTGGAACTGGGGTTCACTGCAGTCAGAACTGGGGTTCAATGCGGTCGGGGGCTCCCTTCCCCCTTCCGCCAGAGAAAGCCAGCCAGGCACTCCGCCGCCCTTCCTCTCTGCGCGCACAAAGACCCTTTGCCGTACCTCCAATTCTCTGTGAGCTTTTCTCCTTCCTTCTAGTTGTAGAATTTTCACTCAGTCAGCTTTCCTGCGGTTCTGGATGGTGTCCGTTCTGTCTTTTAGTTGTAGTTTTGAAATTGTTGTGCGAGGCAGCAGTTTAGGTGTTTACCTATGCCGCCATCTTGGTTTCTCTCTGATGACAACATTTTTTACCTCTCCTTTCTCTCTCTACCTTCCTCCTCCTCCAAAAAACTTATCACAGATGTCCATGGGAGAGCCAAAACCACCACCTGCTCCACCTTCCTTTAATTGCTTGTTCTCCGCCTTTGTCATATAATTCCCTTTTCTTTGCATCAGAGAGCACTTCATAAGCTTGAGAAATCTGTTTAAACTTCTCTCCTTCATTTGGATTCTTATCAGGTGGTACTTCAAGGCCAGCTTCCTATAAGCATTTTCTTTTCTTTTTTTAAAATGTATTTTTCATTATTTCACAGAGAAAGGAACGGGGAGAGAGAGAGAGATAGAAACAATGATTTAAGAGAAGAGTTGATTGGCTGCCTCCTGCACCATCCACAAGGGGGATCAAGCCCGCAACCCAGACATATGCCCTGAGTGGGAATCAAACTGACGCCCTGATTCATAGGTCAACATTCAACCACTGAGCCATGCCAGCCAGGCTGTAAATCTTTTTCAATTCTTCCTGGATGGCATTGGGTTTGACCTCCAAAACATCATAGTAAGTGGTTTCTTTTACCATTTTTGACAGCTGGTGAGTGGCCCAAGGCAGGTGTGGAGGAGCTGGAAAGAGCACATTGCTCTAGAAATGGAATATTTAAAATCAGCCAATGAGGACTTCCATGGATGTTTTTAAGTGTATATTCATAACTTTAATTTTAAGAATCTAGGTAATAATCGCAATTTTCATAACTATTGTTGCTGTAACAATTAAATGTCATGGCCTTGGATCTCGCAACACCTTGCCCTCCTGCATTTCATTCTATGCTACTATTGATGATAATTAGGATGCTATTGCATTCCATAGATTTCCCATGTCATACTACCATTGTGGTCCTTGACTATATGAACAATCCTGATCCAGGAGCCTATTTGAGAGTCTATTTCATGGTGCTATTTCCCATACAATTACTGTGTCTGCGTCAGGAAACAGCATACTCAGAATAATTCAAGGAGAATTTCATAAAGAGATGATTTACTAAGGTAGGGTACAGGGAAACTATGAGGGAGAGTACAGTACCTGGAGCTGGTAACAGTGGAAGTACATAACGCCTGGCTTAAAGGGAGGAGTGGAAAGAAAAGTTAGCAGAACCCAGAGGGAAAAAAGTCTTGAGAGAGCCGCCTTGGCTGAGAGGCACAACCACTCCATGGGGAAAATCGGGAATCTTTTCAATCCCTCCCACTTCCCACCAGGGTTCCTCAGTGGCAGGACCCAGTGGAAAGCCAGCAGGCCGGGAGACTCCTGAGGGCAGAGAACAATTTGTAAGATGTTGGGAAATGGATGGAGAGACACATCAATTATCTGAAGAGTTTCAAGAATGTTTGTGTTTAGCATCTTGTTTGTGGAGATATAAAATCATATAATTTGATGAGGTTTTCTCAGACTAGAACTTAGGAACTGATCAGCTCATGGTAGGAGAAAGCAAGAGCTTTGAGAAGCCCATTTCCTTATTCCACATACCTTCCAGGGGAAGGCATCTTAACTGTCTTTTGAGGTCAGAGAAGTAATTTGGAAATATTTTAATAATTACTCTGTGCTTGTTGTTATTCATCACCTTTATTAAATAATTTTATGAATTGAACTACATATACATTATATTTAACAATTCAATATAAAAATAAATACTTTGGGATAAATAATTTATGTATATTTTAGAGCCCTTGGGGCTTACAAAAAGAATCTTAAAAGATCCATATTTATCATCTGAAGACGAAGAATAATAATTACAAAAGGTAGCAAACCATACATCAAAAAATAAATATAATTTTTAAATATTTAAATAAATAGAAAGCCTGATAACATTTTAAATGGGAAGCACTTAAGTCAGTGTTGAGAAGATTCTTTGACAAAAGGTAATCCACTTGTTCAGGAAGTCTATGATGGTCACCGTCTTATCATCATAGTCACATTTGAATCTCGTTTCAGGTCCCTAAAACACAAAAATTATAATTATTTTTTTAGTTCAGGGTGGTTTACCTTAGATATAATTATTCTCAATTGAAGTATTACAGGCTTATGGCCTTTATTTTCAAGGAGGTTAAACATATTAATCTCATTTTCTTGAAATGATCAAATTGGTGTGCTGAAATTAAACTGTTATGACACCAAGTGATAGTAACACACAAGCTGAGGTTGTTAATCCTATCAATCTTAAGGAACACAAGATTTTTTCCCTTGAATTATATACCAATAAGCATTTTTGTGTTGTTGTTAGTCCTTACCAGAGGATATTTTCCCCATTGATTTTTAAAGAAAGTAGAAGGGAGGTGGGTGGGAGAAGAGAGAGGGAAAGAGAGAAACATTAATGTGAGAGAGAGACATCTATTGGTTGCCTCCCACACATATGCCAGCTGGGGACAGGGAATGAACCTGCAACATAGATACATGCTCTTGACCGAATCAAACCCATGACCTTTTGGTTCTTAGGCTGATGCTCTAAGCATTGAGCCACACCCGCCAGGTAAGCATTTTTTGTTGTTGTTAATCCTCACCTGAGGATATTTTCCCATTGATTTTTAGAGAGAGTGGGAGGAGAAGAAACAGAGACACATCAATTGGTTGCCTTCTGCACAGGATCAAGCTTGCAACTGAGGTACATGACCTTGACTGGAATTGAACCAGGGACCCTTCAGTTCATGGATGACGCTCTATCTACTGAGCCAAACCAGCTAGGGCCAAGTAAGCATTTTAAATGAAAACAGGTCTAAACAAATATTGCATTAAATGTATGCAAAATCAAGTTTTTAACCCTCCTTTCATCTGGGTTTAAATCTATATAGGTTACATGTGTGCAGTAGCAGTGATATACACATTATACTTTCTTTTTTAAACCTCAAGTCTCCTGTTATTCTATTTGAATGAATCTCTACATATTTTCCCCCTAATGAGATAGAGCCAGTCAAGAGTAAGTTAGGACAAGCTTTTGTTTGAGGGTAATTTGTGTGAAAAAGTTTCATAAATAGTCATTACCACCCCCTACCCCCAACTCAGTATCAGTAAAGGACCAACTTTTGAAAGTTTAAACATTGGAAATTTTGTTTTGTGGACTGACTTTTTGGAAATTAATTTCCTTTGCCAGTAGGAGCTATTTCAACTTTGCCTTTAGCTGATAAAGTAGGAAAATATTCTGATATATAGTAAGATAAAAGAGGGCTTTTTAATTTTGAAGTAATACCTATCCTGGGAACATAACCAAATGAGATAAAGTATCCATTCCCTTTAAATAAACTGTTGTAGTGTTACATTTTTTTTTTACATACAATTAAATATTATAACCTCTTAGAGGATGAGATTTTTTAAAACTTCAGGCTTTTGAAACTCGGAGTCTCTGATTTTCACATAATTTTCTCTTAATTTTGCATCAAGAACTTAGAGTCAGTTTTCTATAGTGGTAAAAAAAATTTAGAGCATACTTTTTAACATAGATGAGAAACAGTCTATCAATGTCTAGATGACATCGCTCTCAATGTATTTTTAAAGAATTAAATGAAAGGAACAGTCTACTAATAAAGTGACTTCTATTCAGAAACAATTAGAGTTAAGATTTTTAGAACCTTGGTTATACTATCATTAAAATTACACTGTTTATTTAGGGTACTTATTAACTCATGAATTTTGTACTTTGGAAGATTGGATGAAAAAAAGAGACATGAATCTCTTTTACATCACCTGAGTCCCTTGTATATTTTATGCTTCCTCTGAGTTTAAAAATACGTAAGGTTTTGAAAGTATAGCCTCTAAATAAGGAGTTAATTATCTAATCCATTGGCCATTTTAATGGTTGCTGATTTTTAGACCAATCTCTTTTAGTCCTTCTACCAGTGGTAGGGAAACCCCATTTAAAAGGCCTTTTAGATAATCAGTGTTGGTAAATCTGGAAAATGACCTGAAGGAATTAAAAAAATACATAATGAAAACTATGCTTTCTGTGACATTCAGTTCAGTTTTTTCTCCTACTCTCAGTATTGTGTTAATGTGAGGGGTGACTGCAGGGCCAGGGGCTTGTCCCTGTGTGGATGGTGGGTGGAAACCTTCTGGCTCTTACCCTTATACCTTATTCATCCCAGCTCCACAGTGTATCACCTAACACAATGATTCATGCTCACAGTGGACTTAAAATGTATGAGCACTTCACAAACACCAAAAATGCTATACTACTCTAAATGCCCCTCCCCTCCATGTATTTTCTTTCCAGGTGAGCAAGTGAAGTATTGCCTTACCTTCAGGTTCTGAGCGAGTACATTGACATTGCTCATTAATTCCGTGATATTGCTCAAGCTTTTGCTTTGATCTAACTTTAGCACTTCCTCCAGAGGTTCACGTTCTTCGACGAGACACTGCAGATGTTTCAATTCTGTGGCCTGGAATAATAAAAATAATTATTTAGTTTACCTTGACTCAAAAGTCAATCAATGTACCCTCAAATTTATTAAGAGTAGCAGGACATAGTTTTTACCACTCTCTCTGTTCTCAGCATTACTGTCAAGCTGGACCAATAGAGTTTACATGATAAGACTGGAAAAACTAGAGGTCAGCTACCCACGATTAGAAATAATTGTTAGTTAACAAATAATGAATCATTAATTTCAGCTTAATTTGGTTTTGCAAAGAGGCAACATTTCTGCATCTAATTGCAAGTCACAGATATAGGCTGAATTATTAGGACCAGTGTAGGAATGTGGAAGTATGGGTCACAGTCTATGATTCTAGTGTTTCATGGTTTAAGAGTTAAGAATCATGGAATGATAGGACAGAAGGAGCTCTCGGATGCCATCGGTCACAGTCCAACATTTTATACATTAGCCATTGTAACTGTGTACAAGATTGGCTTTCAAAATAGCAAGTCACATATAACTGCATCTTAATTGTTTACTTTTCTATAGTAAGTACATTAAGCATTTTAAAAATGATTTGTACCAACCAAGTAAAACATTGCAATATTTGAAGTATTTTTGAATGGGCCTTCTGATTTAGACATACACACATAATGATAATATTTCACACTTCTATGGTACATTGTAATTTCAAAGTGTTTTCTCCTAAATAAGTCCATTTAAGTCTCACAGCCACCCTTTGAGATCTAGGCAATGCAGTGTTATCTTCATGTTACAAATAAGGAAAGTAAATCTCAGATTTTGTGTTCTCCTAAGGCCACATGACCAGGAGGAGCCAGGATTAAGTTTCAGTTTTATCTTTATAGCATTAACCCAGAATCCTTTGAATTAAATGTTTTTATCATTTACTGAAATCTTTTAGAAACATGGAATGGTTGTAAAATGAACAAGTGAATGGAGTTTATCACATCACTTTGGTTTCAAATAGATCTTGAGTTGTCATTTAGAAACTGTTAGATTTCAAAGAATCTACCACCCTCTAAACTATGCACACATCTCATGTTATCTTTCTAGCAATCTTCAGAGGGAGAGGTAGCATTGCACCACACAGGTCTTACGACATTTTCATTTGCTGGCCTCTCAACTTGCTACTGCAGGTTCTACAAGTTCAAGGCTGCAGTTTTCGGCATGGGCAACTTGGAGTTAGTCCCCTTAGAAAAGTCTAGAGCCTTTAAGTTGCTGGAGGTAAGAGGTATGTGTCTCTGATTCAGCTGGAGGAGATCACTAAGTTATTTCCTTTTCATCTTTTAAAAGAGTAGCTTGAAGCATAACTTGAGTAAGAGGCAGATCAATGGAATTGCAACTATGATCCTTTAAATCCCATTCCCTCCCCTGGGCTTGGATTCCCAGGACAGGCTTTTCCCAGCACTGGTTTTGCCTGTTCTCTGTTGACCCACATAGCTGTTAGCAGTCCTCTCTTAGCAATAGGGGCCTGGATGATCTATGCTTATCTAACTACCTGAATCCCAAAACAACCAAATGGAGCTTTTAAACTTGGAAAATGAATCATCTAGTGTAAGTCTCTAGGCCTATTGGCATAAAAGATGTGTAAGTCCACAATTGTACTTTATGCTCCCCAGGGAGAATTTTGTCTTTACTCTTTAGTACTAGTAATAGTAAATGCTTGTATGGTGCTCACCATATGCCAGATGCTTGCAGGAAGTCCTTTACATTTACCCATTCATCCTCACAGAACTATATGAAGTATGTACAGTTATTCACAGATGAGACAAGAAACAGTCACAAAGAGAGCTGGTAACTGCCCAAGTTGACAAAAGCTAGGACATGGTAGAGCTGAGATTTCAGTTCAGATCTGGCCCTCAGGTCTGTGCTATGGATTAGTGCTATGTTGCCTCTCAAAGGCAGACTCTTAGAGATTTCTCCTAGGACCGTGGTCGGCAAACTGCGGCTCGTGAGCCCCATGTGGCTCTGTGGCCCCTTGAGTGTGGCTCTTCCACAAAATACCACGGCCTGGGCGAGTCTATTTTGAAGAAGTGGCGTTAGAAGAAGTTTAAGTTTAAAAAATTTGGCTCTCAAAAGAAATTTCAATCGTTGTACTGTTGATATTTGGCTCTGTTGACTAATGAGTTTGCTGACCACTGTCCTAGGACACAGGATTTATTTTAAAGTGGGCTGCTCTGATGTCGGTTTTGGTAATTTTCATGGTAAAAGTACATAATAGATATCTGTAGAATTTTACATTTTCAAATGAAGCAGTAAATTCACATAATCTTGTTTTAAAACTGTCCCAGCAATGAAATGAGAATATTATTATCTTCTTTTCTTCCCAACCCCTTTTCCTCCAATTACAAACAAGGTCATCTAAAAAATATATAGGCAAAGCCATTTTACAAAAGCCCCATTATCAAACCTGGATATATATATTTAAAAATATTGAAGTTACTAATACTTTTTCTCAGGTGAGATGCCATTAATATAATCAGTGTGCAAATTTCCATTTTACTTTGCATCTTAATAAAACACAAAATGAACTTAGAAAGTTGTACTTACATTCCTGGGCATGTAAAACTTAAACGTGAGCATCATCGGGAGTTTGGAGTTCTTGTCATTCTGAGAAAACAAAATAGACTGTTATTACAAAGTGTACTCCAGGCAGAAAAGTTAAAGGGAGTCATTTTAGCAAGCAAGGGATATACATACCCTGACTCCATTCAGAAGCCGCTGCAGATCCAGTATCAGGTGCTCCAGCTGCTGCTGTGTTTCCTGGCTGGAGCTCGAGGTAGGTGCACCGTCTGCGATGAATGCGAGAGTTAGTGCAATACAAGACAAGAAGTGCATCTTGTACATTGTGGCAGGAGGTGAGGTTGATGTGAGTAGTGATTAGAGAGCTGATAGCTCTTGAGCAAAAGGAGCAATTTATACGGTTAATTCTGGAAAAATATTATGGGGGTGTCGAAATATTTTACATATTACACATATTTTCAAAGACTTTACCTGTATGGCAAAAAGCATTACCTTTATTTTTCCTCTTCTGATGACTCTTTGGAATTTCTTTAAACCCCCGTGAGCTGACTGAATGGATGTAGGTGAAATCCCTCTTGGTTACATTAGCCCACACTTCTGTGGTAGTTCCAATGCATATGCCTCACGCCTTCTGTATGAAACAGTTTTTCCTCCTCTTTCATTAAGGGGGTGGGGAGACAAAAGTAGCTCATGAAAATGTTCTCTTTGTTGTAAAACTATGCTGAACATGTGGCTCACCCTGTTGTGGTGGACGAGAGCGGGAGCAAATAGTTGAAAAGAATAAATGTTTAGATTTGTTGATTAGACAGGAAGAATATTGGTTTCCTGTTTCAGGATGGTTTTGCCTTTTTATCTACACAATGCCTGAGCTAATGCGTACAACATGATAGATTACTTCTTACATAATAAGCTAGAGAAATACTAAGATAAGGATACATATTATGGTCATTGATCTTGAGATACTGTTTTCTGCTGTTTTAATTTGAACATGTTTTTTGTATCTGTTTAAATCTCCTACTATCTGCTGTATTTTTAAAAAACATATAGTGTTCAATAAATAAATATTCAAAACACATCCAAGGGTACTGATGTGTGTGTGTATGTGCATGGCAAATTTATTTTTGCTGGGCATCAAGGGGATATAACAAAAGAGTTGCAATGTTGCCCTAACCGGTTTGGCTCAGTGGATAGAGCATCGGCCTGCGGACTGAAGGGTCCCAGGTTTGATTCGGTCAAGGGCATGTACCTTGGTTGCGGGCACATCCCCAGTGGGGGGTGTGCAGGAGGCAGCTGATCGATGTTTCTCACCGATGTTTCTAACTCTCTATCCCTCTCCCTTCCTCTCTGTAAAAAATCAATAAAATATATATATTTTTTTAAAAAGAGTTGCAATGTTGCCACACCCGAGAATGCTTTTCTTCCTCTTGATTTTTCAGGGACCACCTGAGCTATTAAATCCTCCCTCCCCCACCATGTACCTTTCTTCTCTCTCTCTCTCTCTCTCTCCCTCCCTCCCTCCCTCCCTCCCTCCCTCCCTCTCTTTCACACACACACACACACACACACACACACACACTGCTTATATTTCTTTCAATATGAGACAGAAAAAAAAGGCATAACAATAGGGATCCCAAGTTTGTCTGTCTGAAGGAAGATTACTGACTGGGATTTTTGCATGCCACTGCACTTTCTTTAGGAGAAAGATACTAGGATCTGGCCAGCATCCCCTATACAATACTGGTCCATTCAGTGTGGTTGGGGTGAGGAAGGCATGGTAGTAAGTAACCTAGGAGGAAATGGTGGGCTATGGGGTGGGTGTGTTTGTGTGTGTGCTTTGTGGAGTGAGAGCAGTCCTTGGAACAGGAGTACCTGGGCTCATTTATTACAAGATGATGCTTTTAATACAGTAGCAGCCAGAACTCAGTAACAGAAATTGTTAAGAGGGATATTCATGATCATTCCTGGAACATCTTTATGAAAAAATGAATAAACTATTACAAACAACTGTGACAAATACAGAAAAGGGTTTGCATTCAAAAGTACAGATGCTAGTTTTATAATAGACTTTCCATGTATCTTATGTAAACTGATCCATATGTTTCCAGTTTTATGTTTTCATATCTATTAGATTTTCATTTATCCTCTAAAGTTCCTGGGACACTGAGTGTAGCATAATCATTATAAAATCAAATCAGTATTATTTAGTTGATAGACAGAAGAGGATATTCAGTATAATGTACTGTCTGAAGGATGGGATAGGTCTAGACTTCTAATTTCAACTGGGGAGAATCCATGATGATACAGTTCTCTCCTTTCTCAAAGAGAAAAGTAAGTCCTCCATTTTTTAAAAAGTGTTTTTAAAAAATTGATATTTGTAAGAGAGAGAAAGGGAGAGTGAGAGAGATAGAGAAACATTGATGTGAGAGCATAACATCAATTGGCTGTCTCCTGCATGCACCTAGCCCTCTACTGGGGACTGAGCCTGCAACGTGGGCATGTGCTCTGACCAGTAATCCAACTGGCAACCCTTCAGTGCATGAGATGACACCCAACCAACTGAGCCACACCGGTTAGAGCTAACTCCTCCATTTCTACTACCATACTTATAGCATGTCTAGTCTTTACCTAGCACTTACAGTGCCCATAGAGGGGAGAGAAAAAGCTCAGTGTGCCAGCAGCAGTCTAGTTGAACCTTACAATGAACCTGGTGAGTGAGGTTTTCTGTTTTGCAGATTAGAAAACTGGAGCTCAGAGAAGTTAGATAACTTCTTCTGGGTCATTTAGCCCTTACTGCAGGAAGGGGTAGGATGAGGATTTGAAACCAGAACATTCTGACTCTAAAGTCCACTCTCTTACCATTTGTATTCTTTCTGAAAAAACCTGAGGGCAGACACTTACATAGACAAGTGTAATCCTGGGTAAAAGGCCATTGAGGCCTCAAGAGAAGTGGATGGAAAGAATTTTAAAGAAGGGATAGACTTAAAGTGGGTTTTGACCACATGGCCAAACTGTGGCCATGTAACTTTAGGGGTGGGGAACTTTTTCTGCTAAGGGCTATTTGGATATTTATAACATCACTAGAAGCCCGGTGCATGAAAATCATGCACTGATGGGGTCCCTAGGCCTGGCCGGTGATTAGGGCATATTGGGGCCATCTTACCCAGTCCTGATTGGGGCTGGGCCAGACCAAATAATTTCACAGGCCTTATACGGCCCTCAGGCCAGATGTTCCCCACCCCTGCTTTAGGATTAGGAGGGTGGGGAGGCAAGCAAGGTTAGGCCCTCTAAGGCAGCGGTCGGACAGGGCCTGCTGGACGGGGCCTGCTGGACAGGGCCTGCCAGATGCGGGGAGGAGCGCGGGAGGTTTGCCAGCCGGGGGGAGGGACTGAGGGAGGTTGGCTGGCTGTGGGAGGTTGGCTGTGGGAGCGCACTGACCACCAGGGGGCAGCTCCTGTGTTGAGCATCTGTCCCCTGGTGGTCAGTGCGTGTCATAGCATCTGGTCAACCAGTCATTCCAGTCGTTCGGTCATAATGGTCGCTTAGGCTTTTATATATATAGATTTGAGGGCCATATAAAATTATCAACTTAAAAATTAGCCTGATATATTTGGTCAAACATTTAATTAACTTTCCCTTAATGCCATGGCAGGGCCAGACCAAATAATTTCACAGGCCTTATACGGCTCTCAGGCCAGATGTTCCCCACCCCTGCTTTAGGATTAGGAGGGTGGGGAGGCAAGCAAGGTTAAGCCCTCTAAGGCAGCAGTCGCCAACCTTTCAGACCTCATGAACCACCAGTGGTCCACGGATCACCGGTTGGTGACTGCTGCTCTAAGGAATACTTAACAAGTGCACTTGCAAAGAACAGAGAAATTGTGCTGTTTATCCAGGCATTGGGCAATATTGGAAGAATAGAAAACATCTTAGTAAAATTTAAACAATTACAGTTCCTCAGGTGGAAAATAATGGAGGAAAGCCAGATTAGAGACACATGATTTTTTTAGAAGAGAAGACATGGGTTAGAGACAAATATGATTTTTTCTTTTTATTACTAAAAAATGCAAAACACCTCTCTGTGCCTTTCAAACCAAAACCACAAAGTTAGCATTACTTCTAAGGGAAAGGCTATTTAGTGATCTTGTTTCGCTTCTCTAAAGATTTCAGTGTCTTATCCCAGCATCATCAGCTCAGGCTTTTACCCTTCCAGAATGGAAGAACTCAGGCCCACACATTTCTCCGTGTGGGGGCTTTTCCAATGATGCCTTTGATGTACTCAGTCTTGATACTTCTATTTCTCCGGCTATTTCCATTAAAGAATGGGTCAATGTGGAGACATTTATGGGACTCTGTAGAAATATTATTGCATAACTGGTACCATTATGGAGGTTGGCCTTATTTCTTTCTTGAAATGCTTGGGGAGAAAGCTCCCATATGAAGTAGATACTTTCACTTTTTAACGTGTCTGACACATGAGCTGGCCTTTCTGTCTGTAGTGGTGACAAAGTCAGCAATAGACTGCTAACTACCCAGAGTCGTATCCCTACTTCCCCTTTGAAAATAATATTTTTTCTGTTCAGTAAGGAGTTATTTTAGTTGCTTATTAGCATCATTTGTGACTCACGTCTTTGACTCAAGAGCAGCCCGAGTTCTGTGAAAAGGAAAGCCTGTCCCTGGAGTTGCCTGTCAAGAAGCTGGTCAGTGAGTCGCATGCACTGTCCATCAAAGCTGACTCCCCAGGACTCTGCCTCCTGCAAGATTCTTCTTCCCAATCCCCTTCCACAGCTTTGTAGAACTTTAACTTGGTCTCAAGCTGGATGCCTCTATTAATAATGCATCTCTTACCAATTTCTCTGTAGACCTCTTGGCTTTTCATGGTAAGTTCTCTCCCTTTAACATTAGGACACAGTGTTGGGTAATTTCTGTACCATCCTGAGAGAATTCAGCCAGGAGCTGTGTTTCCCAGGTCCATCTAGTCTTTTTTCTGTGAAAAAGCTTAATAATGTGTTAGAAATATCTCATATTAAGTATTCTTCTAAAACATTAGTTTTAACAGTTGAAGAATTCTGTTGTGTGACTGTATTCATTGATTGGAATTTACATTAATTCCAATCATTCACAAATATGAATAGTGCTATAACTCACTAATATCTTTTACACATAAATATTTGTGCAAGTTTCTGATTCTCCTCTTACATTAAAATCCTTGATGTGGAATTACTGGGCCAGAGAATAGGAACATTTTAAGGTTTTTGATGCTTATTCAGAAAGTTTATAACAACCTTACACTCCCTATCACTGGTATGAGCCTATTTTCTCTACTGCCAACATAGTTCCCACATTATTAAACAGGGGAGGGGCACAAGGGAGAAAAAAGAGCACATGGTGAAAAGTGTACTGATTGGTGGTTATGCTAATATCCTCAGGTCCACATTTGGAATAGTGAATTAATCAGACCTGGGTGCGAGCCCTATTTATCACTCACTGGCTGTGTGACTTTTAACAAATTACTTACCTTCCCTAAGCCTGTTTTTTCTTTCTTTTTTTTTTTTTCATTTCTAAACTGATGGATGGATTTAACTGGATTTTATGAATGACAAATCAGATATGTAGCTTTAAATGAAAGCTCACAATACTAAACTGTCAACTTTGAATGAATACCTTCTTGACCTGTTTCTGATATTCTACACCTTCCCCCTTTCCATTTAAGATATTTTTTAAATTATAACATTTGCTTTGTATAGTTTCTTGATATCATTCATGTTTACCAATGTGCCTAAGTTAAGGTTGAAAAGAAGACAGGTGGAAACTTTTACCATGCCAGGATTGCCCAGATTAAACTCAGGGGGAAAAACCTAATTAATTGACCAAATAATTTTTAATCATTCTGTATCATTCTAGATGTAAGGTGTAACAAATGTTATTCCATAACAGGTCAGTCCCATCTAAGAGGATCCTTGTCCATTGTAGGAAAGGAACAATCATTTCCACTCTACCCTTTTAGGTGCTTGGCTGAGATCAACCCCTTCCCCCCAAAGCTATAATAAAAGAGAGATTAATAAGTGAAAAAATAAACACGTTTAATTACATACCTACCTACCTACATGAACTCCATAAAGATTGAGACTTAAAGTCAGCCAGGCCATTGAGACTTATAAACTGTCCTCAGCTAAGGAAAGGGATAGGGGTCTGTCCCTTCAAAGGGGGAAAGGCAGTTCATGGGAAAGTGAAAGAGGAAATGTTTGGTAAACTACCCTGCAGATAAGATTTTTAGGTGACAGAGTTGTCTCCCATAGCCCTCTTCAAATGTAAGTTCTCTGTTTTCAGAGCTTCTCCTATCTGAAGTTTCTCAAAATAGTCAACTCAAGATATAATCCTTGTACCAAAGAGGCATATTTTGAGGTGTCATATTCTGCTATTCTTCACTGCCAAACTTGACCTATTTGATCTGTAAAACAGGCATATAGAGGGACGCTTTCATATAAGACAGTGAATGCAAGGGAATGAGTAGGCAGTTAATTGCTAAGGGTAAAATTTTCTAGCTTCTACTGGCATAAGTGTAAACATATAGATCAATGGGATAGAGTTGAGAGTCCAGATATAAACCCTTACATTTATCGTCAATTGATTTTTAACAAGGGTGCCAAGACACTTCAATGGAGGAAGAATAGTCTCTCAGCAGATGGTGCTGAAAAAATTGACCATCTACATGCAAAAGAATGAAATCAGACACCCTCCTACTTCATACCATACAAACATAAACTCAAAATGAATATTTACTCCTATGTTTTATTCTAAGTCTTGTAATTTAAGCTTTAGGCCACTAATTCTAGAGCTTAAATTACAAGACTTAGAATAAAACATAGGAATAAATATTTTTTTACTTTGAATTAGACAATGGCTTCTTAAAAGCAAAATTAACAAAAGGAAAAAACTTAATTCGACTTCATAAAAATTTAGAACTTACATGCTTCAAAGGACACCCTAAAGAAAGTGAAGACAACCCACAGAATGGCAGAAAATATTTACAAAGTATGTACCTTGTAAGTAGAATGTATAATGCAACTCAACAACAAAATGACTAATAACCAATTTAAAAATGGCCAAATGAAAAAAAAAAAAAGGCCAAATGATTTGAATAGACATTTCTCCAAAAAAGATGTACACATGACCAGAAAGCACATAAAAAGATGCTCATTATCATTAATCATTAGGGAAAATCAAACCAAAACCACAATGAGATGCCTCCTCAGACCCATTAGGATAACTAAAATAAAAAAGACAATAACAAGTATTGGCAAGGTTGTCCAAGAGATTGGACCCATGATGCATCATTGATGGAAATGTAAAATAATGGTACAGCTGCTTTGGAAAACAGTTTGGCAGTTTTCAAAACATTAAAAATTGAGTACCGTATAGACCCAGTGATTCCATTCCTAAGTATATACCCAATAGAAATGAAAACATAGCTACACAAAAGCGTGTACACTAATGTTTACAGCAGCATTAATCAAAATAGGCAAAAAGTGGAAGCAACACAAATCCCATCAACTGACGGGTGGATAAATAAATGTGGTATGTCCATACAGTGGAATATTATTTGGTGATAAAAGTACTGAAGTACTGATGCAATTCTACAACACAGATGAACCTTGAAAACATGCTAATTTCAGGAACCTAGTCACAGAAGGCCAAATATTGTTTGACTCTCATTTATGAAATGGTCAGAAAAACCAAGTCCATCATGGCAGAAAGCACATTAGTGGTTTCCAGGGGCTGGGATTATAGAGAATGCAGAGTGACTGCTAACAGGCATGGATTTCTTACTGAGTGACGAAAATGCTCTAAAGTTTGATGGTGATGATGGTTGTACAACTTTGTGAATATAGTAAAAACCACTAACTTGTACATTTATGGTATGTAAATAATATCTCATAGCTGTTAATTTTTTTTCTAGCTTCACAGTTGTGGTTGAAAGATAGGCAGTATGCTTTTGGTTTGTGGCTCCACTAAAATAAGCAAAGTCCCCAAATGAAACTATCTTTCTCTCTAAGAATTGCGTATTTAACCAGCATGTGCTAAAAGCTGGAGGGCTGGGGTAGGGGGATTGGTATTAGTGAGCTTGGGAGTAAACCCATTTTCTCCACTCCAGTGTTTAACCTCAGAGAGATTAAATCTCTGAGAAAAAGCAGTTCTTTCCCCAAGTTTAAGTCAGTGTGAAATCTAAGATGGAAAAAAACAGATGAAACCACACAAATCCATGGCACAAAAGATAGAGTTAGAGATTCTGTGAAAGAGCAGTTACAGAAACAGCCATTATCTTTTTAGAAAATTTTATTTTATTATTTAAAGTATTACAGATGTCCCCCTTTTTCTCCTAATTGACCTCCTCCACCCTGCTCCCCTTTCCCCCAACCCAGGCCTTCACCGCACTATTGTCTGTGTCCATGGGTTATGCATATATGCATATAACTTCTTGGTTACTCTCTTCCCGCCTCCCTCCCCCATTCCCTCTGAGACTCCTATCTTTTAAGATATATTTTTAAATTTTTAAAATAATTTTTTATTGATTTTTAGATAGAGAGGCGGAGGGGGGGTTGGAGAGAGAGAGAGAGAGAGAGAGAGAGAGAGAGAGAGAGAGAGAGAGAGAGAGAGATTGATGTAAGAGCAGAACACCAATCGGCTGTCTTCTGCAAGCCCCTTACTGGGGATTGAGCCAGAAACCTGGGTATGTGCTCTGACCTGGAATTGAATTAGCAACCTTTTGATGCTTGGGATGATGCCCAGTCAACTGAGCCACATCGGCCAGGGCTATGCAAAATGTTTTTAGTTTTGATATAGTCTCCCTTATAGATTTTTTGCTTTTGTTGTCTGTGTGATTGGTGTCACATCCAAGAAATCAGTGTCAAGAAGCTTTTCTTCTATGAGTTTTATAGTTTCAGGTCTTATATTCTACGTATTTAATCCATATGAGTTGATTTTTGTGTCTGGAGTGAGATGATGGTCCAGTTTCATTATTTTGCATGTAGAGCTCCAGTTTTCCCCTACAGACTTTGTTGAAGAGATTATCCTGTCACCATTGTATATTCTTATACCTTTGTTGAAAATTAATTGACTGGCCAAAACCGGTTTGGCTCAGTGGATAGAGCGTAGGCCTGTGGACTCAAGGGTCCCAGGTTCGATTCCGGTCAAGGGCATGTACCTTGGTTGTGGGCACATCCCCAGTAGGGGGCGTGCAAGAGGCAGCTGATCGATGTTTCTCTCTCATCGATGTTTCTAACTCTCTATCCCTCTCCCTTCCTCTCTTCCTCTCTGTAAAAAATCAATAAAATATATTTTTTTAAAAAAAGAAAATTAATTGACTGTATATGCATGATTTTATTTCTGGGGTCTCTGTTCTGTTTCACTTGGCCATATGTCTGTTTTTATACCAATATCATATAGTTTTAATTACTGTAGCTCTGTAATATATTTTGAAATCAGGCAGTGTGATGACTCCAGCTTTATTCTTCTTTATTTGCCTTGACCATAAAAGTCCCAAATGAATTTTTTTTTTCTATTCCTTTAACATTTTTTTGATGGGAATAACATTGAATCTGAAAATTGCTTTGGGTGGTATGGATATTAATTAATATCAAGTCTTCCAATTCATGAACATCGGATGTCTTTACATTTATTTGTGTCTTCTTTAATTTCTTTTACCAATGTTTTGTAGTTTTTCAGTATATGAGTCTTTCATCTCCTTGGTTGTTTATTCCTAAGTATTTTATTTGTTTTGATGTTATTGTGAATGGGATCGTTTTAAATTTTTTTTTCAGATAGCTCATTCATAGTATATAGAAATGCAACTGATTTGTATATGTTGATTTCGTATTTTTCAGCTTTACTGAATTTATTTAATAGTTCTAACAGTTATGTGTGGAGTCTTTAAGGTTTTCTATAGGTCATGTCATCTGCAAAGAGATTATTGTACTTTTTATTTTATTATCTGAATGGCTTTTATTTCTTTTTCTTGCCTAATATCTCTGGCTAGGACTTTTAGTATTATGTTGAATAGAAGTAGCAAGAGTGACCATCCTTGTCTTGTAAGTAATCTTAGAGGAAAAGATTTCAGTTTTTTGCTGTTTAGTATATATGGCCTTTATTGTGTTGAGATAATTCCTTCATTATTTCTTTAAATAAGCATTCTGTCTCTTTTTCCATCTTTTTCTTATACTCTGTAATGCACGTATTGGTTCATTTGATGATATCACAAATGTCCCTTAGATTTTCTTCACTGTTTTTCATTATTTTTTTCATTTTATTCCTCTGACTGAATAATTCCAAATGACTCCTCTTAAGTTTGCTTATTCTTTCTTCTGCTGAAGCTCTCTGTTGAATTTTTCAGTTCAGTTATTAAATTCTTGAGCTCTTGAATTTTTGTCTGATTTCTTTTTTATGGTTCATATCTATCGGTATTCTCATTTTGTCCATGTATTATTTTCTAATTTCATTGAGGCACCTGTGTTCTTTTGTAGTTCACTGAACTACTTTAATTGAATTCTTATTCAGAAACTACATGGATCTCTATTTATTTAGGGTTGGTTACTTGAGATTTATTTTTTTCTTTAGTTTTGTAATATTTCCCTGAATCATTGTGCTCCTTGTCACTTTGCATTGGTGTCTGCATATTTAAAGAAATAATCACACCTCTCCTACTCTTTACATATTGGCTCTGACAAGGAAAAATCTTCCTCTGTCATTCTGACTAGAGTTTCTGGGAGCCTCTCAAACCTTTGCTATGGATGTGCACACTGCACTCCTCTTTCTCCTTTCTGGGATATAAGTCTTTGGTATTATTTTGGTTTATCTGTTTGTCTTCAACCTGCCAGGCTCAAAATTATTGAACTCGCAACAAATTTAGACTATAGGCCATAGACAGAAAGGGCCTTTCTGGGAAAGATCTCTATTTTCTTTTTTTAAATGCTGTCAGATGGGCCACCTTTAGTCCCAGCTTATCACTTTCTTACAGGGTTTTAGTAAACAAGAAGCAGCTGGTTCATTCCAACATTCCTAATTTTTCCTATTATTTCTTCAAATGCTATGCCTTTAGTAGGCATATGTCTATTCCCCAAGGTAAAACAGTTTTACCAACTGTTTCCCAAACAAGTTTCTATAACTTATCAACCAGCAATAATAGCAGGATGTCCGTTGGCATTGGTTTCACTTTTTCCACTTAACAAATTTCATATTGTGTTTTAGGGTCTGTCTGAAATTTTTAGCATTTCAGTTTCAGATTCCAAATTCCCTGTCAAATAGGATACGCCCAGCCATAAGTAATAGAAGCCCTGCTTCAAATTGACCTGGATACCAAGGGCATTTATTTCATACTAGTGACCCAGTGCACAAAATTTGTGCACATTAAAAGGGAATTAATTAGAGAAAATATTTTAATATTGCTCTTTGCCCTTTCTCTATAATAGAAGTGTCAGAGATGAAAGAAAATTAGTAAAATGTATATGAAAATCTTCCTCCTATCAGAGTATGCGGCATGCCACAGGAACCAGAGTCAAGTCCCTGCCCACCCACGTGTGCCTCGAAATCATGTGAGACCCAGACCTGGCCGGCCCCACCCCCATTGGGCTAGATCCAGACCCAGCTGGCCCCACCCCCGTCAAGCCCTGCCAGGTGGGGGGCGTGGCCTCAGGTTCCCTGGCCTGGCGCCAGGGCGGGGGGTGCGGCCTCAGGTCCCCCATCAAGCCCCATGGGCAAGGGAATGGCCTGAGGTCCCCCGTCAAGCCCTGCATGGTGAGGGACGCGGCCTCAGGTCCCACAGCTTAGCGCCAGGGAGTGGGGTGTGGCCTCAGGTCCCCTGTCAATCCCTGCCAGGCAGGTGGCATGACCTGAGGTCCCCCAGCCTGGTGCTGGGGTGGGGGGTGGGGGGAGTGGCCTGAGTTCCCCTGGCCTGGCGCCAGGGTTGGGGGCACAGCCTGATGTCCCCTGGCCTGGCAACGGGGCAGGAGGTGCAGCCTAAGGTCCCCTGTCAAGCCCCACCAGGCGGGGGGCACAGCCTCAGGTCCCCTGCCCCAGCCCAGTGCCATGCAGCCTCAGGTCCCTGCTGATTGCTTGTTAAGGCTTGTTATGGGAACTCAGCCTCTTCTGTTGATGAAGTTATCTTGTGTTACAGAATCCCTGCCTCTGCTGTGGTTGCAGCCATCTTGTTATGGCATGACAGTCAATTTACATATCCCCTCTTTATTAGATAGGACTAGAGGCCCAGTGCATGAATTTGTGCACCATTGGGGTCCATCAGCCTGGCCTGCGGGATTGGGTCAAAACCAGCTCTCCAACATCCCCTGAGTGATCCTAGATTGCGAGAGGGTGCAGGCCAGGCCGAGGGACCCCACTGGTGCATGTTTGGGGCCAGGGAGGGATGTGAGAGGTTGGCCAGCTGGGGAGGGACTGCGTGAGGGCTCCAGGGTGTGTCCGGCCCGTCTCGCTCAGTTCTGATTGGCTCTACCCCAGCAGCAAACTAACCTATCGGTTGGAGCATCTGGCCCCTGGTGGTCAGTGTACGTCATAGTGACTGCAACTGTTTGCCCCCTGGTGGTCAGTGCACGTGATAGTGAGTGGTTGAGCGACCTTAGCATATCATTAGCATATTACACTTTGGTTGGTTGAACGGCCGACTGGATGACTGGACACTTAGCATATTAGGCTTTTATTATATAGGATACTAGGAAATCTAACAGTAGGGTAGACTCCAGAGCCAACTGATTCAGCAGCTTAGAGATGCCATTAAGGACATACTCTCTGCTGCCACAGAGTCAGCTTCCTGCTAAGACTTGTTACTCTCAGGGTCATAATATGGCTACCAGCAGTAATTAGAAAAAAAAAAAAAAAGTGCTTCCCTGTTCATATCCAGCAGGAGAGAGTGAAACTAGTTCCTTTTCCAAGAAACTTAAGTCCTTCACCCAAACTGGCTTAGGTTTGCCCATTCCCTTGTTAACCAGTTCCAAGGGACATAGTCTTATCATTATTGGCTTACACTGATCTTCTGAGATAGAATGGATGTTGGAGCTCCATTCTCCTCTATAGCCAAGCCTATTCCATTTTGCATTCATATACAAATGAATACCTCTTCTCCCAATACCAGCTAAGTTTTTCCCTGTGCTCTCCTATACATAAAATCTTAGAGTGAAGATTCTATTGCATATATGAGTAGATGTTGGCAAAAAAATTGTTTGACCAAGCTATGCATTTGTTATTTCAGTTTTGGCTTAAGTCATTGTCCACAACAACACTTTAATAATTCAATAAAGCTAGCTGGGTTCCATGTATCCTTTTTTTTTATTTTTTATTGATATTTTACAGAGAGGAAGGGAGAGGGACAGAGAGCCAGAAACATCGATGAGAGAGAAACATCGATCAGCTGCCTCCTGCACACCTCCCACTGGGGATGTGCCCGCAACCAAGGTACATGCCCATGACCAGAATCGAACCCGGGACCCTTCAGTCCGCAGGCCGACACTCTATCCACTGAGCCAAACCGGCTTCGGCCCATGTATCCTTTAGAAAAGCTTTAAGGTTGAAATTAACATAACTCACATATAGTGCTTACACAAATAAGATTTGAGTCATATAAGGAAATTGGCTATATGTACTTGCTAGTATTGGCTTAGTGGCTTGACAGTGTCAAGGTTAATGTCTGTGATTCTCAGCCTAATTTATATAGTATATCTGTCACCTCATGGTGACAAAATAGCTGCTGTAATTCCAGACATTGAGTTTATATTTTAAGCAGGAAGAAGGGAGAAGGATAGTAGGTGACTATGGAGAAGGGATCTGGGTAAAACAAACACAATGTCAACTGCATACTGCAAACTATGTAAAGTATGTAAGCATATGCAATTCAATGAAGAGTAATTTGTTTTCTTCCAGAAGCTAAAAATGAATTTATAGGTGGTGATGGGCATAAGGATGTACATGTACCCAATCCAGTTACCCCACCCACCCTGCGGGAGTACCTACTTGTGGCAGCTCTTCTGGACTTGGGAGACCATGTGCTACCCATGGCTCCCTGTTACCTTGTGGTTTTCAGCCCAACTTCCTGGGTTCCTGTCCAGAGGCATCCATTGGTTTGGAGAATTGAATTGCAATTGAGGCTGCAGGAAGCTGCGGTTGACCTGGTTTCTCATGACCCATGATAAACAGACTACATGGTCTTATTCTTGTAAGTTCTTCACAGTGTCTGCGAGAGGAATAAGAGATTCATTGAATCTCCCTTTCCTCCTCTGCTCTTAAAAGTGGCTTTTGTTACTTTAGGGTTGGCAAGCTCTGCAGACGATGGAGAGAACTTTGCCTGAGCTTCAAGAGTTGTTCCCTTCTTTGCTTCAACTTCCTTATCTTCGCTCTTGTCATCTCTATAACTTACTGGACAGTGGGTGAGAAGAGGCTGCAGTAGAAGGAAAAAAGGTCTGTAGCAAGGGGACTTCACTTTGACCTTCATTAAGTCCTGCTCTGTTCCCATAGCATCTAGGAGCCGGATGCAGAAAATGGCAAGACTGGAGACCTACTTCCCACATCTCCACCATTTCCAGGCCAGTTCTACTGTGAACTGAGAAAAGATTGAAGCCCTACTGGTGACTCAAAAATATTCAAGCCTCCTTGGAATCCCAGAGCTACTTGGAACCAAGGCAATAAGTAAGAGGTAATTGTCTACTGTTGCCTTCAGTTCCATTCTTTTCTCTGTCAGATGGAGCATCACTCTCCCTACATGAACTTCCCTCCTGAGCCTGTTTCTAAAATCCTGCTGTGGAACAACCCCCTCGCCTTATAGACCCTAGTGGTTCTATTCTAAGGCCAAGAGAGGTAGAAAATTACTCTAGATTTCTGAGTCTAGAGAACTGGCTAATGGTTTTTCACAATTGGAGTTTGAGGGAAAATGATACACATTTTCATTTTTTATTGAAACTGGACACTCATACAGAGAAGTGATAATACAAGTAGAAAGTCAACACCAGGACAGGCGTGGACAGCTCACTTGGGTACACTGCTCGCTGCAGTAGCTGGCACTTCTCTCAGGAGCGGTTGTCGCTGCTTGTAGTAGAGTAAGCTCCACCTGCAGGAGGCTGTGACTCTCTGTGCTGCGGTGGCTCCTGTTGCTAACAGTGAACTGACCTTAATTTCCTGGCTGCTTGTTTACTCATGGCTTCCACTCTACTATGGTGTCTGTTCCTGCCCCCACTTGCTATCTCTTGGCTTCTGTCCAAACCGTTTTCTGCTGGTTGTAGTGCTGTGTGTTCTGAATTCAGACTCCCCAGGAGTGTGGCTCAGAGCAGGTTGGCCCATCCTTATCTCTGTTGGACACAGTACCAGGTTAGGTGGAGTGCACATGAATGCTGGGTGAGGGCTGGTGCAATGATGACTGTCTCATCTGCTGGTGCCATCAACTTTAACCATGATGGTGCATCCTGTGTTAACATCGTGATGACGCAGATCAACAAGCCTCTCTCAGAATGGGCATCAGACACTCCGAGGCTTCCCCAGCGGGGCCAGTGCAGCTGCCAGGCGTCCGGCATGGTCTGTCCACATACAGCACTTGCCTCAGCCTTGGGAAGAATTCCTGGGAGAGATGACAGTAGAAAAGCCTTGGAGAACAGTAAGAGTTGAGTAAGGAGGGCAGAGAATACCAGGGAGAGGTGATAGATGGAATAACAGCAGAGACATGTGGAACTTTATGTCCTGTGCAGGAAACTGCAAGAAGTTCAGTGTTACCAGAATATAAATGTGGAAGCAAGACATGTAGGTGCATCAGAACCAATTTATGAAGACCCTATTTGCCAAGTTAAAAGGAAGTCACTGAAATGTTTTCAACAGGGAAGTATAATAGCTTTTCCTAGTTCAAGTGTAAAGTATAGGTTTAAAGAGAACAGAATTAGCACATATCCACTGGTTAGGAAGCTATTAAAGAGGGTGAGGGCAGTGGGGATACAGATGGAGAAGATAAAACTGCAAAGCTGGATCATTGAATTGCTCTTGGGAGTGTGCTCAGAATGAGTCCCAGGTTTCTGACATGGGCAGCCCTGGAGGGTTCCTTTTAACCAAAGTTTAAGGACTTAACACAAAAAGACAGTTTTGGGGGAAAAGATAAGAGGTACTGAGTTCAGTTTTGGACATTTTGAGTTTCATGTACCCCAAGTACACACCTTTGGCACATGCATCCAAGTTCAAGTGTCATTTCTTGCAAAGAAAATTTCTCTGACCAGTTACAGGGCACAAGTA
Source organism: Plecotus auritus (assembly GCF_963455305.1). Taxonomy (NCBI): domain Eukaryota; kingdom Metazoa; phylum Chordata; class Mammalia; order Chiroptera; family Vespertilionidae; genus Plecotus; species Plecotus auritus. The sequence continues at coordinate 41,299,329 of NC_137773.1, forward strand.
GGTCTGCACCTCATGACATCCGATGCTTTGTTGTGCTGACCACAGTCTAGTCCAGTGGTCAGCAAACTGCGGCTCGCGAGCCACATGCGGCTCTTTTGGCCCCTTGAGTTTTTAGCAAAGGCCAGCTTAGGAGTACCCAAATTAAGTTAATAACAATGTACCTACCTATATAGTTTAAGTTTAAAAATTTTGGCTCTCAAAAGAAATTTCAATCATTGTGCTGTTGATATTTGGCTCTGTTGACTAATGAGTTTGCCGACCATTGGTCTAGTCAGTAACTAGTTGTATATTTAACAGTTTTGTGTCATCTTCAGGAGGACCAGCTGTGTTTGTCTGGCCTAGACCAGAGCCCTGAACAAACACTAGGTGCTTTCAAGGAACTACTAGTACGAGTTAGAATAGCTGCAGCCGGGTGGTCTGAGAAGTAACACACCTGTGCGTGGTCCACGTGGGGTGAGTACAGGGATGCCAGATTTAACAAATAAAAGTCAGGATCCCCAGTTAACATTGCATTTCAGATAAACAACAAATACTTCTGTCATGTAATTATGTCCCAAATGTTGCACAGGATTCATTTGGGACACAGCCCAAGTGAGGGGCTTTTGACTCAGAACTATGTGACTGCAGAGTCCAGCTCTGTCTACTCGGCCGCAAGGAGGAAGGATGGCTGCTACTCTGAAAGCTTCGTGGGGATTGTACCAGCACTGATTCTCTTCCCCGTTAGTGAAAGTTTTGTTTTGTTTCACCTTAAGTTGTTGTTTTTTTGTTTTGTTTTTTAAATTCATTCTTTGATGGAACTTAAGATAGTTTATCCTGGGTGTAGACCAGCAACCAGTGGGTTCAAAAAATTTTGTTAGAGTCTTCTGGGGCCTCTCCAAACTCAAGGGTAAGCTAACTCAGCCTGGACTTTCTGCTGTATCATGCAGGAAAGTGAGTTAGAGGACTCTCCTGGGGTGGGAAGGCTCCCCACCCACATCTGTGGTATTTTGAGCCACTCAGGAGCTGTAGCCCCATCAGATGACAAAATACGTCAAAGACGATGCTTTATAGTGTATGAGTTTCCTCACCAATGTTCTGAATTGTTCTGGAAATAGATAACAGTGTGGTTCTAGCCATTTTCCTGAGCAGTTTTTAGGGCTGTCCTGTGTGGTTAATTTGATCTGTGGAGCTGCTGCTGCCTTATGGGTTTTGAAACATGGGGTTTGCTTATCTAGCTGACTTCCCTAGGTTAGTGGTCGGCGAACTCATTAGTCACCAGAGCCAAATATCAACAGTACAACGATTGAAATTTCTTTTGAGAGCTGAAAACCGACTTCTGCGCATGGGCCATGAAGTTTCACGCCCACACGTGGTATTTTGTGGAAGAGCCACACGCAAGGGGCCAAAGAGCCGCATGTGGCTCACGAGCCGCAGTTTGCCGACCACTGCCCTAGGTGATAACATTTAGGCTCTGGTTCAAGGGGCAATAGCAAGGTTTTCTTGCGAGACCTAGAAAGGCTCTCCTGTGCTCTCTCTCACTCCCTGTCTGTCTGTCTTGTATGCATGTATGTACATGGAGAGACCCATGTAATTGTTTACTAGAATATTAATAGTGATCATTATTGAATAATGTAAATTGGGAATAATTTTTCTTTTTCTTTATATCTTTCTATATTTTTTGAAATTTTGACATAAGCAGTATTACCTTTATAATAATAATAAATACTACTCTCTTTTGGGGAGAAAAACAGTTTCAGTCTTCCCTTTCCAGCCGCGGATTGTCCTCATATCTGATACTCTACTGTTTCTTCTTCCTCTTATACAGAGAAATAGGATAAAGGAAAAAGGAGAGAATCTTCTAAAAGATTATTTAATAAAAAGGCAAAAAAAAATCAAAGCAAACAGCTCTTAAAATGAAAATGTAATTATTAGTCCAATATTCACAAAGAGGTTTAAATTATAAGCAATGAAAACATAAGCTCAGGATTTGATATACAGGTTCTTTTCAAGAAAAATTTGCAGCAGATGTTGAGACTTCTAGGTGGTAAGGAATTTCAGGGCAGAGAGCATCTGTTAGAACCTTGAGCCTCAGGCTTGGGTACATGCTACTGCAGGCAAGACAAAGGAACCTCATCATTCAGTTCCTAAGGGTTGATTCTTACCCCATGACATAGGCCCATTTTCCAGACTGATTTCTCCTCCCGGCAGCCCCCAAACTGCTGCTGCCATTTATAAGAATTCCTGTAAAAAAGGGTTTGAAACCTTTTAACCTCTAGGAAACAGATGGAATGCAGAAGAACTGGCAGGCTTCCCTGGAGCCAACATTTAAGTTCAACTGTATTTCAATCTGTGTGTCCCCAGTCTAGGCCAGGCATAGCAGTCAGAGTCACAGTCACAAAGCAGTATTCTTGCTGCGTTTCTACCTGCTTGGCAGAAATTCCTCCCAGCTAATTCTGAAAGGCCTGGTGGGAGGTCACTGGTGTATGCTCACTCACGCTTGCGCCCACGTGGTACTTTCCATTCCTGCCCTCTTCCCGCTCACCTTGAAGATGTCCATACTGTCAGGGCCCTATTGGCTTCTACCGAAACTCTGGAAAAATCCTCTCTTCTCCTGATTTTCCTCTGGAAAAAGTACTGTTTTAGGTTTCTTAAGGTCTACAGAGTTTAGTGAAACAGCTCTTTTAGTTTGTTTCACACTTCCTCTTGGCCAGCCTGGAGGATGTGGACTCCTTTGTATATCTGGACAAGCTCTTTCTTTCCCAGAAGGCTCTCAGTCCTTCAGGCAAATAAGCCCGTTGTGTGCCACCCTGCTGCCTTCCAGACATGCTCAGAGAGACCTGAATTCCAGGGTGACTGTGGCATAAGGTACCAGACCACCTGCTTTCCATGGGTTTCCAGTTGGGGTTCCAGGTATAACCAAGTGATTAGAAGGACAGCAGAGTCAGAACCTCAGCCAGCAGTGGAGCTGCTAGCCCTTCCCTGGTACAAGTGGGCACAGCTGGTCCTCTTTTTAAGACAGTAGTGTGAATGGTCCCAAATAGTTATACAGACAAGAGGACATAGACACCCACTGCCCCAGGGGAATGGTAGAACAGAACCCTGACATGGCCTGACAGTAAGTCTCTCTCAGGCCCCCTGACATGCATGGCTGGTTGCTGGAGAGGAGGGAGTTGATTTGCATAGATGCCAAGCTATCTCCTAGGAGAAGAGGGGGTGGAAAGCCTCTCCAAGTTCAGTTCATTAGAACCTTTCTGATGGATTGGGATGGTTCTGGCTGAGATGTTCCTGTACTTGGAGGGATGGGCACACTGTGAGGGGAGAGGAGCCTGGCCCAATGGGCTCACAGGCCAGGGGGCAGATCTATACCATGAGTCTGAGGCTGGAGGGCCTCCCCAGGGAGCACTCTGGCCTCAAGCTCAGCCTTTGAAATAAATACTGGAACTTGTGGCCTGGCTGGCTTTCTCCTTGAAGCCCAGGGTGTCAGCACCTCAGCCTTGGCATGGTCTAGACAGCAAGGGCATCAGTTCCCCAGGAGATCATGCCACTCCGACCTGTGTAGGACCCATGGCAGCAGCCAAACAGAGACTCCTCACCTGGTGCTAAGACTTAAGACTGACCTTGATGGGTGTAGACACCTGGCTGCCTTGGGTGAAGGACTGAGGAAGCAGGAGAGGTTCAAGATTGAGATACTGGACTTGCTGAGATAAACAATGATCTGCTAAAATCAGAGCTCTGTGACTGCTTTTGTGCCTCTACATTGATAAAGCCAGTCAGTCATATGGGTTATGTGAATAGGAGGAAAGGGCTCACTCACCTTTTATTAGTTTTAAGATTATTGTCCACTGTAATTCAGTGCTCAAATGAGGTTTCAGGTTTATATTTAATTCCTAAAATGTTCAATAATTCTACATTTGAAAAGTAGAAGTTACTGTGATTGTTTGCCCTACCCTGGTCTCTTTAATAATCTGGACCTTTTCACACAGGTCTCTGGAATTAGTCCAGACATCCCCTCCTTGGCTGGTGCCTCTCACCGGTTCTTGCCCTTTGCTTCCTGGTTCTTGGATTTGAGACCCTCTCCGGACCTCAGCTCTCTGGATCGGCCAGGCCTCCTGACTAGCTATCTGTTCTGGGCTAGCAGAGACTCTTTTTCCAGCCTGGTCTTTGGGAAATGCCCACCTTTCTTCTGCCCTCAGCACCCACTCTGAGCCGCCTCCTTGTCAGTGGAACAGGGTCAGCGGGAGCCAGAAACTGAAGTCAAAGCTTTCACCCCAGCCCCACATGTCTATTTCACACTCGCTGAGTTACCTGTGAAAAGTGAGGATTGAACCAGGTGTCCCCACTGGCTATTATGAATTAAGGAACATTGTTTCTTGTGCTGCTGGTGTTTGTAATAACCAAGATGCACGTACAAAAGAAACAGTCAGCCCTAGCTGGTTTGGCTCAGTGGATAGAGAATCCCCCTGCAGACTGAAGGGTTGCAGATTTGATTCTGGTCCCCCGGCTCTGGTCAGGACACGTTCAGGAGGCAACCGATCGATGTGTCTCTCTCACATTGATGTTTCTCTCTCTGTCTCTCCCTCTCCGTTCCACTCTCTCTAAAATCAATGGAAAAGTATCCTTGGGTGAGAATTAAAAAAAAAGAAACAAACAATAATTTCCTTCCAATTGAAAGTGAAGTTTTGCCCTGGAGTATTCACAGTGAGTTTATAGCTCTCAGTTCTGGCTAAATCTTAATGATGTGGACTTTTAAGAAAGTTAAGCCCTTGAAAAAAATGAAAACCAACAGGTTACAAAGCATTGTATCAAATATTGGTAGTTATTTCCCCTTCTGAAGAGGAGAGATGGAGGTTGAATAGAGAGTTGGCATAATGGGGCAGTGGGGGCGGGGGGGAGCTGAAATCCTGGTAAAATTTTAATTTTACCTTAAAAATCTGGAGGTTTTTATTCACATCAACTTGATAATACAAGCAAAAACAATGGAGACGTTTGCCCAAGATTTGGTCTCCCTACCTTTATTCAAATGACTGTCTTTACGACTTTCCATATCTCAATAAGGGAAAAACTGAAAGTAGTGAGGTGTGTGCCCCGCAGAAGCTGCAGTCATTCCTTCCATCACTGAAAATGAGAATGAGCACGCAGTTTTTCCACATTCAGAAATTATACTTTCTAAAAAGCTCGATTTTTAATGGCATCAAGATTAGAAGCAGTCAACAAAGGCAAGGATATCTGCTGTGGAGGAAATGAAATTCCTTCTTTAATCACAGACCAAAGGAAGCATGGTCTAATGGTTTGATCATGTCAGGAATCCCCTACCCATTCTCATGAAAATCTCTGATAACAGGCCTTTTTAGTCACACAAGAAGGTGTGTCACACACACAATCATGCAGAGGTTTTTATTTATTTATTTTTTACTTTTTAAATTTTTATTTATTTATTTTTAATAAATCTTTATTGTTCAGATTATTACAGATGTTCCTCTTTTTTTCCCCCATAGCTCCCCACCACCTGATTCCCCACCCCACCCCATGCCCTTACCCCCCGCCACTGTCCTCATCCATAGGTGTAAGATTTTTGTCCAGTCTCTTCCCGCACCCCTCACACCCCCTTCCCCCTGAGAATTGTCAGTCCACTCCCTTTCTATGCCCCTGGTTTTTAAAATCAAATCCTTCAGAGGCTTATTAAGTTAGGATTACTTGCATCCTTCTTTGAGATTCTTTTGACAAGAATTATCAAACTACAAAAACTTTCTAAGATTTCAAACCTGAAAAGATTGTCTTTAATTTTTTTTTTTCAGTAGACAGGTCTACTTTTTATCTTTAGTGAAATCATGATGAGTAAACTGAAAGGAAGATTGGGTTGGGGTTTATGCAAACGCAGTTTCTTCCTCTCTCCCCTCCTACCCTACTCTGCCTGTGAGAGACTTATACCTTTGCCTTTGTATATTCCACCCCTTCATTCCCAGAGCACTGCTAGTCAGTCAGTCCTGGGCAGTTCTAGCATTTCATGTGTAAATCTTAGATGGAATGAACAAGGTCAGCAATGTTTCCTAGGGTCCACCTATAAAAGCAATCTCCAAACTGAAAAATGTAAAAAGACTCACTGTTCATTCAAACTGACATGAACAGAATCATTTGGACCTATGTGGCTACACCTATCAAGAAATATTTGTTATTTACATAGAAAGCTGAACTAAGTAAAATGTACAGTGGATATATCATAGGCAGCATCCTGACCCTCAAAGGCATGGTTGATAACAAGTGAAGGTAATACAACTACCACTCAGCAGGTACTTACCATATGCTGGGCATTTATATTCTCATTTATTTTCTACTAGAGGCCCGGTGCATGAATTTGTGCATGGGGGTATGTGTCCCTCAGCCCAGCCTGCACCCTCTCCAATCTGGCATCCCTCTCACAATCCAGGACTGCTGGCTCCCAACTGCTCACCTGCCTGCCTTCCTGATTGCCCCTAACCACTTCTGCCTGCCAGCCTGATCACCCCCTAACCACTCCCCTGCCAGCCTGATTGATGCCTAACTGCTCCCCTGCCAGCCTGTTTTCCCCTAACTGCCCTCCCCTGCAGGCCTGGTCACCCCTAACTGCCCTCCCCTGCAGGCCTGGTCACCCCTAACTGCCCTCCCCTGCAGGCCTGGTCCCCCCCAACTGCTCTCCCCTGCAGGCCTGGGTCCCTCCCAACTGCCTTTCCCTGCAGGCCTGGTTGCCCCCAACTCCCCTCCTTTGCTGGCTTGGTCACCCCTAACTGCCCTCCCCTGCTGGCCTGATCGCCCACAACTGCCCTCCCTTGCAGGCCTGGTCCCTCCCAACTGCCCTCCCCTGCTGGCCATCTTGTGGTGGCCATCTTGTGTCCACATGGGGGCAGCCATCTTGTGTATTGGAGTGATGCTCAATCTGCATATCTCTTTTAATAGGATAGAGGTCTGGTGCACCGGTGGGAGCCAGCTGGTTTGGCCTGACGGGTGTCCCAGATCAGGGTGGGGGTTCCCATGGGGCATGGGGCGGCCTGGGCGAGGGGCCTGTGGTGGTTTGCAGGCCGGCCATGCCCCCTGGCAATCGAAGCGGAGGCCCTGGTAGCTGGGGTTTATTTATCTTCTACAATTGAAACTTTGTAGCCTGGAACGGAGCCAAGCCTTCTGCTTTCTCCCTGGTGGCAGCCATTACTATTGGGATTTATGTATCTTCTATAATTGAAACTTTGTAGCCTTAAGCGAGGCCTGGGCCGGCCAGGGTTTGCGGAAAGCTTGGCTTCCTCCATCACTGGGGGCAACCCTAGCCTCCTGCTCTTTTCAGCTCTGTGGCTGCCGCCATTTCTGTTTGGGTTTATGTATCTTCTATCTTTGAAACTTTGTAGCCTTGATCCGAGGCCTAGGCAGGCAAGGGCAGGCGGAAAGCTTGGCTTCCTCCATGGCCGGGGAAACCCAAGCCTTCCTCCTGCTCTCTGTGGCCGTAGCCATCTTGGTTGGGCTTATTTGCATATTTGCTCCTGATTGGCTGGTGGGTGTGGCTTGTGGGCGTGGCTCGTGGGTGTAGCGGAGTGATGGTTAATTTGCATGTTATTCTTCTATTAGATAGGATAGCCACTAGAATAATGAGATATTATGATGACAGTTTTATGGTGAAGGAAACTGAGGCTAAGAAACATTAAGCAGTTTGCCCAAGGCTTTACAACAAGTATGTCAAACTTAAAGGCTAACACGGGCCAAATAAACAAGCTTTAAGTTTATATGGGCCACAAAAAAAACAAAAGCTTCAATTTTCATAGAAACGTAGGTTTATTTCTATAGAGACATGCTGAATACAAAGGCTGAAATAAATGAATAATCATTAACATAAAAATAATAGAACATTTTAATAAAAATTAATATTCTTCTTGAACATTAACTTAACAGACACTGAGTACCTGCACAGATTAATAAGCGTAATGCAAATAAATCTATTTTTCTTGTTCTCTAAAAGCAAAATATTTCCTGTTGCGCACACCCTACAAGTCAGTACAAGACTAATGATGTGGCAATCGGCTGCTAAAATATTCGCTGCTAGTATTAGTGGAGAGAAATGGTGTGACTGTGCGTAAGGGAAATGAATACAACACGATTATAGTAATCAGTCATTAGCTAACGTTGTAGCTCGTTATTAATAGTTATGTATAACAGGATATTGTAAAAATTAAGTTACGAAATTTTTATTAAAACATTTCTTACATACTGTTATATTGGCTGGGCTGCAAAAATATTCGTTGTGGGTTGCATGCGGCCTGTAGGCTGCGAGTTTGACATGCTTGCTGTACAACAGGCTGTGCTTGGCTCTGAGGAGCACACACTAGATCACACTCTCCTTGAGCCTATGTGAGGACACCTGTGTGCTTGAGGGTAGATATAATAATTAATGGGGGTCTCAGATGGAGGGGAAATAGAGAAAACAATGGAATCACTTTTCCACTTGGCCCAGGAGCCTGGTGTCCTGGAATGACTCCCTAGAGAGAAATAAGGGGGAAGCAGGTACTAAAGGAAGCATAAAATATCTATATAGGTTTTCTTTCTGAGAGCAGGGTATTTACAAAAGAAATACAGCCTAATTAAAAATTCAAACAATACAGAAATATATAAAATGATTCCACCAGAGAAGACTGCTATTAATGGTTTGTGTATATACGTTTAGATTTTTCCCACATATCCTATCTAATAAAGAGGGAATATGCTAATTAACCATCACTACATCACAAAGATGACTGCACCCACAGCTGAGGCCAAGTTCCCTTAAGGAGCCTTAACGAGCAATCATCAGGGACCTGAGGCTATGCTCTCCCTGGCCCTGTGGGGCTTGACGGGACCTCAGGCCATGCCCCCCACTCAGCAGGGCTTGATGGGGACCTCAGGCCTTGCCCCCTGCCCTGGTGCCAGGCCGGGGGACCTCAGGCCAAGACCCCCACCAGATGGGGCTTGACAGGGGACTTCAGGCCACACCCCCCACCCCGGCACCAGGCTGGGGGACCTCAGGCCGCACCCCTTGCCCCAGCATCGAGCCAGGGGACCTGAGGCTGCGCCCCGCTGCCTGGCGGGCTTGACAGGGGACCTCAGGCCATGCTCCCCACCCAGCGGGCCTTGACGGGAGGACCTCAAGGTGCACCCCCAGTGCTGGGTCAGGGGAACTCAGGCCGGGCCCCCTGCCCAGCGGGGCTTGACGGAGGACCTGAGGCTGTGCCCCCCTGCCAGTAGGGCTTGATGGGGGACCTCAGGCCATGCCCCCGACCCAGAGGGGCTAGACAGGGGATCTCAGGCCATGTCCCCCACCTGGTGGGTCTTGACGGGGGACCTCAAGGCATGCCCCCCGCCCCATCTGGGAGACCTGAGGCCATGCCCCCCATCCTGGTGCCGGGCCAGGGGACTTGAGGCTACACCCCCTGCCCGGCGGGGCTTGACAAGGGTGGGACTGGCCAGGTCTGGATCTAGCCCAATGCAGGGGGCTGCCGGGTCTGGGTCTCACGCGATTTTGAGGCGCATGTCGGTGGGCGGGGACTTGACTCTGGGTCCCCCTTTTAATGTGCATGAATTTCGTGCACCGGGCCACTAGTAAATGTATAATTATTTAAAAACTAGAGGCCCATCTTGCACTGGTAGGGTCCTAGCAGCCGCCGGCTGCCGGCTGGGTACTCCTTCCCTTCCCCCGGCCAGCCCCACCCCTGGTTGAACTCCCAGACAAACTCCTGATTGAGGGGACGATTTGCATACCATGCTTTTATTATATAGGACTAGAGGCTTAGTGCACGAATTCGTGCATGAGTGGGGTCCTGCCAGCCCGGCCCCAATCGGGGCGGATTGGGGCCGGGCCTGTCAGGAGGAGGAGATGGTGGGAGGTTGGCTGGCTGGCCTGCCCTGATCTGGGCCCAATCAGGGCTGGGCTGGCCAGGGGGGAAGGGGCTGTGGGCGGTTGGCCAGCCAGCCCTGCCCCTTATTGGAGTGGGGGGGCCCATAGGGTGCGGCACTGGCCAGGGGGAGGGGCCGTGAGCCAATGGGGTGGGGGGCCAATAGGGGGTGGGGCCTGCCAGGGGGAGGGGTCACAGGTGGTTGGCCAGCCAACTCCACCCCTAATCGGGGTTGGGGGCTGATCTGGGGTGGGGCCAGATGGGGGGAGGGCCTGTAGGAGGTTGGCTGGCCAGCTCCGCCCCCTATTGAGGTAAGGGGGGCTATTGGGGGTGGGGCTGGGCAGGGGGAGGGGCTGTGGGAGGTTGGCTGGCCAGCACCATCCCCGATCAGGCCGGTTCACTAGCCACAGTGGGCGTCATAGCGACCAGTCATTCTGGTCTTTACAGCATTCTGGTTGCTGGCTTTTTATATATATAGACTAAGGGAGTGGTCCCTCAGCCCGGTCTGCACCCTCTCCAATCCGGGACCCCTCGGGGGATGTCCAACTGCTGGTTTAGGCCCAATCCCTGCAGAATAACTGCCTCTGCCTGCCTGACTGATCACCCCTAACCACCTCTGCCTGCCTGCCTGACTGCCCCTAACCGCCTCTTGCCTGCCTGCCTGATTGCCCCTAACTACCTCTGCCTCGGCCCCGCCACTGTGGCTTTGTCCAGAAGGATGTCTGGAAGACGTCTGGTCTATCCGGTCTAATTAGCATATTACCCTTTTATTAGTATACTAGTAGATAGGATCATAATATACATACACACTTTTAACTTGCTATGTAATTCTTTTCACATCTTTACATCATTTTTTCCTAGGACTTTTTAGTATTTCATTGTATGGCTAGACCATAATTTATTTATCTAATATTTCTATTGGTTTTGACATTTCAATTTGTTTTTAATTTCTCATTTTAATAAATATTCTATAATAATTATTTTTATTTACACATCTTTGCAATGTGTGTAAAATAAATCTCTAGAAGTGGGATTGTCAGATCAAGGAAAGGCATTTTAAATGTTAAGGACTGCCCTGGCTGGTGTGGCTCAGTTGGTTGAGCATCATCCCATGCACCGAGAGGTTGCTGGTTCAATTCCCAATCAGGGCACATGCCTGGATTTCAGTTTCAGTCCCCAGTGTGAGGCATGTGGGAGCAGCAGATCAATGTTTCTCTTTCTCACTCTCCCTTCCTCTATCTCTAAAATCAATAAAAAACATATTTTTTAAAAAAAATGTTAAGGACTGGCCCTAGTCAACAGTTTTGCTCAGTGATTGGAGCATGGGCCCGCAGACTGAAGGGTTCTGGATTTGCTTCCGGTCAAGGGCATGTACCTTAGTTGCAGGCTTGATCCCTAGCCCTGATTGGGATGCCTGTGGGAGACAACCAGTCAATGTGTTTCTCTCACATTGATGTTTCTCTCACATTGATGTTTCTTTCCCTCTGTCTCTCCCCCACTCTTCCACTCTCTCTAAACAAACAAAAAAATCAACAGAAAAATATCCTCGGGTGAGGATTAACAAAAAAATGGTTCCATCATGGGAGAGTGCTTGTTCTTCTATACTTTGGCGATACTGGATGTTATTCATCTTTTTAACTTTTGTCCTTGTGATGGGTGAAAATTGTATCTTGTTATTTTGATTGGAATTTCTTTCATTGTTATTAAGTTACAGCATCTTCTCATATGTTTATTTGACCACTTATATTTTTCTTCTGTGAATTCCTATTTCTACCTTCTTTTTGAATTGGGAATTTAATCATTTTCTTATTGATTTTGATAAATTTCTTGTATATTAGGGATAGTTTAGCATTTGTCCCCTTACATATTGAAAATATTGTTTCCTAACTTTTCTTTTGAGTTCCTCATTTTCTACTCTTCCTCCTCTTCCTTTCTCTTTCACTTTCCACTATATAGACATTTTACATTTTTATGTCAAAAAGTTTGTATGACATTTGGACTTCATATTTTTACTAGAAAGGCTTTTCGCAGTCCCAAGAACATGCAAGTACCAATTTATCTCTTCCTCTAGTCCTTTATTCTTTTTCCTACTCAAGTATTTGATCAATTTGAAAACTTGAATGCATTCAAAGTTAGTGAGGAATCCAACTTTTCATGTAAAATCATCTGCTTTAAAAATGTCTGCTTTTAAATATGTATCCAAATAAAACAAACCTGGTGGCCAGATTTGCCATGGACTGTCAGTTTGTGACTTTAGTTCCAAAGATTCCTCATAAGAAATTAAACAAGATCAGATTATTTCTGTTCCATTGCTGATGGACTTAAGTGCAGTGTGTGATTCATCAGGGAAAACTGTTAGACAATAATGACCTTTAAGCTCTATCTCCTGAGGAAAATTGCTTAACCTCTCTCAGTTTTCCCATCTGCAAAATGGAGCTAATAGCAGGCTTCAGGGGGCATTAATTGTGTTTGGCCTTGTATGGGGTCTGGCACATGGAATAGTTATTATGGAGTAGTTATTATGAGGGGCTTTAGAGGATTGCAAGTATGGATTTTGCCACTCCCATAGCCAGCCTCATGGCCTGTTCTAAGTTTGTTTCTGAAAGAACCAATTCAAGTGGAGAGTCCATTAAAGTCCAATAGTGCTGAGGGGTCCCCAGTTTGTGTGTGTCAGTGATGGACTCTGGAGACACGCAAGGAGCAATAGACATGGTTTACTCTCAGGAAGTCTCCAATTTGGTTTGGGAAATTAGATTTTCACTCAGCAAACAAATGAAAACACAAATAAAGATGTTATTATTAAGAACCACTTGATCTAGACAAGATGTGTTTTAGCTCAAGAGGATAAAGTTGTAAGGGGAAATGGAACTGAAGGCCTTGAAGAAGGTGTAGGATTTGGTTGTGCTGAGAAAAGGGCATTGCAAGCTTGAGAAACAGCAGGAGCAAAGATATGAACATGGCCCTGAATAGTTCATCATGCTGGACTGCAGATGATGGGGCAAGAGAGTGTGTGAATGGGGACAGAGAAGCAGGACATGGTCAGGGAAAAATTATGGGACTATGCTGGGCAGACACGTTGAACTCCAAACAGAAAGGGTTACAATTGTGGGCTGAGTATTTTGGAGGAAGAGGCACCAGGGCTAAGTAGTCATGGAGAATGGTGAGCATTCACATTAAGTGAAAGTTGTGACCATGGATGAGAGTGTAAAGTCAATAATAGCTACCATTTACCATCACTAACATTATCAGTAATATGTCACTAACATAGAACAGTTCCAGGAGTTTTTTATCTCATCATTTAAGTTTATCACTTAAACATTACAACATGTTCTCATTTTATGGATGAAAACCATGAGATACAGAGGTTAAGAGACTTGCTCAGGAGGAGAGATGTCCTCAACAACATTGTGGGATCTTTTTCAGAAAAGCCACATGGAAACAATGCAGAGGCCACATTTTGAAGGAGAGATGCCAGGCTCTCACCCTCTTTTGAATGCACCTTAGTACGTAGGTCAGTGGGCAAGATGGGATGGGGCCACTGTGTCTTGATGACGCCTGTGCCCTCACCGTGTGGTAGATCCAGCAGCATTTCAGGGAGGGCATTGGAAATTAGTGAACCAAGGCTCACTGAGCAGAGAAAGTGTATCGAGGTGAAAATTATTCATTTTTGACTAATTGATTTTCTCTGCTCATTGAGTCATGAGTGCTTTGTACTGCCAGGAGTGTGAATAATTCCCTCTCTCCTTTTTTGACTACTAGGTGCTTTCTCTTACTTTTCCTTTTCAGTTTTGGGGATTTTTCAGATTTTAATTTACTACCAAGCAACGGGGGGTTGGGGGGGGGCCGGGGGAACCATTGGTTTTGATAACCATCTAACTGTTAGGTAAACCAAGTCAAAGAATAACCAAGAATCTTGTCCAAGACAACAAAATTAATCTCTGCTAACAGAAGGACCACCATGTCTTAACATTCCTCTTCAGATCTTTATTTTACAAACACATTTTAAGCATTAACTTCTGGGATATTGTGCTAATTTCCTTCCTGAGAACAATAAATGTGCTTTTATTTCTCAAGTCTCTAAAAGCAAAGCAAGTCATTCTCTTGATACTGCTACGCCAGTTAAATCGCCACCTGGTAAAAAGTGGAGAAGACAGGAAGTCTGACAGATGATTTGTCCTAAAGTTTACCTCCTCAAAAGACAGTTATGGGAAAGTTCTTTCCTATAATGAGTGGAAATCTATCTTCTGGAATATCAGCTCATGAATCTAAGGCTGTACCAAATCGAGTGCTTAAGCACATGACCCCAGAGCGAGCCTGGGACCCACTGTTCCGCAGCCAGGAGAGGGGAGCGTGGCCTCTGTGACTGTTCAGATCACACTTTTCTCCTTCAGGTTTTCAGGGCAGATAGAGCCAGATGTTTCAGTCTGGAATATGAGCAGCCACTTTCTGCCGAGCAAACAGAAACTGCGATATATTCTTTTGTGTGTGTGTGTGTGTGTGTGTGTGTGTGTGTGTGTGTGTGTGTGTGTGTGTTTTAAAGACAATAAAAAATCTATTCATTTATTTGATTGCTTTCGTTTTCATGAAAATACCTCTTTTTGGTTTGAAAGAATTCATTAATATTTTTTTGATAGATGATGTGTCAGCAAACTGTTGTCAGCACTTCCATAATGTATCTCTGATTTCTCAGCTTGTCTTCAGCCCTACTACAGCCAGCAGGCCCAAGCCACTCACTATTATCTGCTGCCTGGACCAAAACAGTTGGTTTCTAGCTGCCAGAATATTTTACAATAAAAAGACACTTCTTAGTTGTGTCCTGCTCAGGACAGAAGCTACCAGACCCCTCATGTCCTGGCCTTGGCGTACCTTTCCAGGCTTGGCTTGACCCTGCCCCCGGACTCCTGGCACAGTTGGTATCCTCTTCCTGGAAGAGGCCCCAGCGCTTGGCTCCTCCTCAGATCTCAGCCCAGTGTCAGTGCCACAGAGAAACCTTCCCTCACTGCCTGCCCTAAGTGGGCCCACAATTTTTACTCCATGTCTCTGTCCTGTTTGCTTCTTTTATAGTGACTATTAATTTATTTGTTTGGTTCCTGTTTACTATTTGCTTTTCTTTCTAGAAACATTGAAAGCTCTTTGCTAGCAGGGGCCACCTCTGTTTGTTCACTACCATATAGCTAGCCCCTGAGAACACGCCAGATCACAGTGGACTTTCTCTGCCATACGTTCATGTCCGTGTGTTCCAGAGAGGACTCGCAGTGCACTCTTGCTAGTCATCTGTTGATAATAAAAGAATAGTGTGATGTCTGGTTGTTGTCAACAAGCTTGACTTTGAGATGACAACCAAGACTGGGTATGTGGTGACACAGTTAACTGAGACATGCCCATGTGTCATTTGAAACACTACTCTCTAGACTAAAATACTCTCTAGACTAAAGAGTCCAGTGCTACTTCACATTCAGTTTCCAGGGGACTGTGGAAAACCTGGTGTTTTCAGAAGAAGACAACCAAGGTCAGGAGGGGTCTGGAACCACAAAGTTGTAGAAGAGGAGGCACAGAGAAGGGTGACAGAAGGTGAAGATTTTAACGTCAGCTGGGGCCAGAACTGTAAAAAGTAAAATGAAATGAACATAAAAGTGCAGTTATAATGAAGAGATATTAGATTTGTTCTAAATTGTTCCCGAAGGAGAAGATCAGAAAAAAAACATATTTCAGATCATCATAAAGAAAATCTCGCACAGTTGTCCAAAAAACAAATAAACCTACTTGTAAAGACCTAAGCTTTTTGTCCCGATAAATGTTCAGGTAAGACCAATAACATCTTCAAATATATTCATGTAAAAATTCTTACACGTAGTGACTTGTATAGAATAAACACTCAATTCATGTTGCTAAATAATTATAACTATATGAAGTGAGGGATGTGTTAATTAGCTTGATAGGGAAGTCATTTCACAATTTAAGAGTATGTCAAAATATCACTGGTGCACCTTAAATATACCTGGCTTTAATTTGTTGATTATAAGTTCAATGATGCTGGAAAAATTCATGTTTGGTAAATGAGAGAGTGTATTCCTTTGTGGGGACCGTGGAAGTTGAGAAGAATGCTGAAACTCTGATTTGTCCAGTGCTGGCTCTGCATCATGTGGGAGATACACAGGGGAGTCTTTGCTTTAAAAGTAGCTGAAAAGATCAAAGAACTGCTGGAAACAATGAGAAATTGCAACCAATTGTTGTAATGGAGGATTTTTAAAATGATAAACACTCCTGAGCTGGGCAGAAGTTTTCTTAGAGGAGGTGTATGAGTTGGTCAGCGGGACGTGCCCCAGGGGCAGGTGGTAACGAGGCAGCCAGTGCAAAGGAGCCAGACCAGGAGTGGGAGCTGGATGCAGGAACACATGGAAGTTTTGTCAATTATTAGGCAGAGGAGGGTCTGATTAGAGTGTATGTGAGAAACACCACCTAATGGATCCACAGAGGACAAAACAGCTGTGCTTTTCACATTGGAGTGCCCCGCCCTCACATCCACACACCCAAATGTTCACTGAGCATTCATTTTACCTTAAGTTTTTTGGGAAAAGATAATGTAGCGTGTAAGTAATTGAAGACATTATCTTATATCAAACAAATAGGATCAAACCTAAGACTTCAGAGAAATGACATTCTTGTTGCAGAATGGCCTTGGGCTGTGCTCCAGGGCTGCTGGGGCTCTGGAGTTCTTGGTGGCAGGTGGTTCTTAGGTGGAGCAGTGTGAGCCGCTTGCCAGAGAGGCCACAGGGCAGAAGATGGTGCCCAAGGCCTAACAGGAGAAGGTACTGCTGGGCGCCAGCTGGAGAAGCTGCGCTGGGCGCCAGCTGGAGAGGCGAGCCGGTGCTGGCTGGCTATAGCTGTTCATCTGCTGGGGAGACAGTCAGATAGACAGGTAACTTCAGTATATTGAAGGCAGAGGCTAAGAGGGGTGCAACAAAGACCAGGCCAAGAGTTGTGTGCAGCTATTGCTAATAGGAAAGGTGATATGTGACTAGATGCCCCCAGCGGTGGCTGTGACTGAGCACTCATGTGTAGTACAACTGAGAACTCTCGGCTGGGAAGAAAACAGCACATGAAAAAGACAAACACCCACTTAAAGAACTGTTGTTTGCACCCACACCGTCTGACCTTGCTCTGCAGCTCGCCCACCTACCTGTGCACACGAGCTCATTTCCAGCGGTGGCTCTAAGATCCAAGTTCTGATAGTTTCCAATTTTTAACTTACCCTGCCCGTTGAGAATAACACCAGTCAAAAACTCCAGAATAACCTTTTCAGTAAAGAACACAGAAGTCTGCAGCTCTTAATACGAATAAGAATAAAGATCTTGTAGAAATGGAATGTACCTCGCTGTGGTTGGTACTTGAACTATACACATGACATAGGTTTCAGTCTACCTTTCTTATAGAGCAGTAATTTATATTCATAGAATCAAATCAAATTGGATTGAATTGAATACCGGTGGTATACTGATTAAATGAAGTCATTTGCTGTAAATAATAGTTTTCAAATAATAACCACAAGTAATGAGCTATTGCTACTAGCTGACCTTTATTGAATGTTTAGTACATGCTAGGCCCTGAGCTAGCTCAGCAGTGCAAGAGATGAATTCATTCCATTGTCGCACTACCAAATTTGGTGGGTCTCATTATCAGTGTTTTGTGGATACGAAAACTGAAGCAGGAGAGGCAAGGGTATTTGTCCAAGGGAACATAGGAAGTAGCAGAGCTGGATTGTTTAAGAACTCAGAGTTTAAATGCTTTTTGTGATGTCTGTCTGATTTTGGTATCAGAGTGATGCTGGCCTTGTAACATGAGCTTGCAAGTGTTCCTTGTGCCTCACTCGTCTGAAAGAGAGTCTATTAAATGTTTAGTAGAATTCTTGAGTGGAGAAACTGGGCCTGACATTTTCTTTATGGGAAGGTTTATAGTTATGACTTCAACTTCTTTACTAGTTTTGGATTATTCAGTCTCCGATTTCATCTTGCAAGGGTTTTACTAATTTGTTTCTTTCAAGGAATTTATCCATTTCATCTGGTTGTCAATTTTTTTGGCATAAAGTTGTTTATAACATTTTCTATTTGCCCTTTAACTCATATTAGTGTGTTTTTTCACTTGTGAATTTGGTAATTTGAACTTTCCCTCTTTTTTGTCTTGGTCATTAAAGCTAGAGGTTTATGCATTATATTGATTTTTCTAAAGAATTGGTTCTTGGTTTCATTGATTTTATCTATAGTTTGTTCATTTTATATTTGATTGATTTCCACTCTTATATGTATGTAGTACTCTCATTCTTGTGCCTGCAGTGAGGAGACTAGTGAGCTCATTTGCATCTCTGAGGAAAGTCTGTGTTTAATATGATTTGGGCTTTTATGGTAACACATGGTGCAGTTCTTTGAAAATAAGTTAAGAAATTACTTTCTGATTATTCGAGGAACTGGGATTCTGATCACTTTAGGGCCACATGAGTACTATTTTCTGATGTTTGTTTTCATTTTATCCAGCTTTATTTGATATGATTGACACTGTGTATGTGAGATATACATGGCAATGATCTGAGAGACACCGTGATGAGATGTTAATGCATCCATGACCCCACATAGTTGTTTTTTTTTTGGTGGAGAGGATATTTAAGATCTACTCTTTTAGCAACTTTTAAGCATAAATACAGTGTTCTTAAATATTGTCACCATTATTTACATTAAACTAAATGTTTTAAAGGTTGGAATGAGAGAAAATGACAAAAATGTGGGAGGGAGGGAGACTTGGGCAATAAGCTACTGATGAAAATTAGGTCTCTCAATAAATTCTTTTTTTTAAGTCCTTAAGAAAAGTTGGGTTTGGGGTGAAAAATAAAAGTTCTGTGTCTATAAGAGGGAAGGTCTTAGCTCACACTTTCTGTTATTATTGGTTTTTAAAATAAGGGTTTTCCAGAGAAACAGAACCAATAGGAGAGAGATGGATAGTTAATAAGAAATTGCCTCAAACAATTTCACAGGCTAAGAAGTACCAAGATGTCCAGTTGAGAGCTGAGGTGTAAATGCCAATCTCAAGGCCTGAAAAAGACCAATGTCCCAGGTGATTCAGGCAGGGGGAATTCCCTCTTATTCAGCCTGTTTGTTTCAGTCAAGCCTTCAACTGATTGTATAAGGCCCAACTATAGTAGCGAGGGTAATCAGTCTACCAATTCAAATCTCATTCAGAAACACCCTCACAGACACACCCAGAATAATGTTTGG
The DNA here is from genome assembly GCF_963455305.1 of Plecotus auritus. Taxonomy (NCBI): domain Eukaryota; kingdom Metazoa; phylum Chordata; class Mammalia; order Chiroptera; family Vespertilionidae; genus Plecotus; species Plecotus auritus. Next base: position 41,318,452 of record NC_137773.1, read on the forward strand.
CCAAATATCTGGGCATCCCACAGCCCAGGCAAGTTGCCACATAAAATTAACTATTACAGCAATCTTGCTATTTTCATAAATATTGTCCATAATACTTGCAAAATAGACAATTCAGGTCCTCATCATATCCCACCTAAACTAATGGAACAACCTTAAAACAAATCTCATGCTATCCAATTTTTCCTTCCTTGCATTTATTCCCTAAACTACCATCAAAATTATAATACTTTCTAATAGCACAGATGGATGGTATTTTCTACCCTATCCCTTTGCCAGAGCACGCGGCACCCTCCGTGGTCTCTTTGAGGCTGCAGGACTCAGTACCATCTCAATAGTGTGGGCATGAGGATGTCTCATCATCTTCCATTCTACTTCTCCACGTGGGAATATCTCCTTATGCTACCAGCTAAAGGGGTTTGTTCACCCATGTACATTAAAGCCCAACCAAACATAAACAGGAGTTTGCAGCAAAGAAAGTAGAAGTTTATTAGTTGAGGAAATGGCACCAAGCCCAGAGTCACGGGTGAGCTAGTGCTCAAAGACCTGGCTCCCCGATGGCTTCCAAGGAATGGATTATACAGGGGGAAAAAATCATTACTCCTGGTGGCTAAAGGAGTTGGGGTCATGGGCCAGGGTAGGGAGTTGTTCATCATTGTATCAAGTCCTGATGTCAGCCATGGCATCATTATGGGCCTGGGGCTGAAACACAACTAAAGTCAAGATGTTATCATTAGCTTGATGGAAACTGTTTCTGTGGTCAACAGATCCAAGGCTTTGTCCTTAAAACGGTTTGATACTGAGCAGAATCAAATGTCCTTGGGGCTTGAGGATTAAGGAAGGGAATGGAGGAACAGAAAGGAGAAAGGGTTGTGTTACAGAAATGGAGTTTCTGTGTGGTTACACTTATCCTTCTGATGATAGATCACTGCAATACAACATAGTAACTATAGGTTGGACCACACGAAATTGCCATTTTTGTAGGTCAAAAGATGGTAAAGTGGCAGAATGCAATGCAGTTGGATCCAATAATACAGAAGTATATTGAACCTTCTTAGGAGCAGAGCCCTGGTCTCGTTCATCTCCGTGCACCCAGTGGTGAGCACAATTTTTGGTACATCACAGGCTCTAAAAATGTTCATTGAATCAATGAATCACTTCACACTCAAGATGTAAAAACTTTGGAGTACATAGTGAAGTTTCATGATCTTAGATTTGGCTCTGACTTTATACACATCACTTTAACTTTTATTAGAATGATGTTCAAAGATTCAAGTCAGAAAGGCAGTTATTCTCAGAGTTAAGAAGTATTTCTAGTTTATCTAGACACTTAAAAATTTCTGAATAAAAGAAAACAAATAGAGGATATCTTAAATTTAACTTGAGCTAAGTTTTACTCCAATCACTTGAAAACTAGTCCACTGCTTGTGGCCAAAAACTCCCCTTTGAAAGCAGCACTTGGGGTTTATTGGGATTTTTGGGTGAATTTTTTTTTTCTGGCTTTAGAAAAATGCTAAAAATATAACTTATTGAACTCATGGGGAAAATGAGCCATTGTGATCAGACAGAGCCTGTTCAATCCAAGAATGCACTGGAAACATTTTTTTTTTTTACGTTGACAGGAAGTAGAAAGTTCTTCAGCAATGATCTACTTGTAGAATGGAAGGACTAGCAGGGACTTCAGGAGATCAGTTTATCTTTTGTCTGTCTTCCAGTAGCACAGTCTTTTAACCAGCCCCAGTGGGTAAGAATGTATCCTATTTTTGAAAGGTCTATAAAAAAATAGACATTTTAAATCCTAATGCCTCTTATAGACTTAAATAAGTAGTACATTCTCCACAGCGTTTGCCAATACTATGATTAAACTAACATGGGGAGTGCATGAGACATAATAAATGGTCAATAATTATTGGCTATAATTAACTTTGAATAATTAAGATGGCCATTTAAAAAAAATAAGCATCTTTCTGATACTGAGAAAGTTAGCTTCTCTTAATTACAAGAAGCAAAGTGTATCTACTTGTCTATGTAATGATTGGAACCAGATGGTACACATGAAACACTGGAAGACGTCTGGACTGTAGACCCCCTCGTAGATGTGGGTTTAAAGTCTAGCTCCCCTGCAGGACTGTTGTGGAGATTATACGTACTATTCATAAAGTGTTTTGTACACAGCCTGCCCACTAGGTGCCCTTCGGAAATAGTTCCTACAGATAGCACTAGCCCTCAGCTTCAGCGTGAACTCGTGCTGGCAGAAGGAGGGAATGGTGAATGTCCTGTCCCATTAATCTGGGAGGTGACAGGTTTGACCAAGGGGAAGGCCTCATTTTCTTACACTATTCTTGCAAAAGCCCATGTTCACAAATCAAGATTGTTCCAGGGGACTGATCCACCCTTTGCATCACCTGGGGAACCTTCTGAAAGTATAGATTCTTTTTACGTACTGTTTTTTCCTTACTGTTAGACCCAGAAAATCAGCATCTCTGTGGGTGGGGAAAGAAGGAAGGGATCTTACATTTAATTGTTTAAAGACCAAAAAAAACCCCTCAGAACCCTAGGTGATTCCTATGATAAGTCCGTGAGATGACCTCTCCATTCCCTCCAAGATTTAGATTCTGTGATTCCAGTCACACCTCTGAGTGGGTCAGAGCTCATAATTATTATGCAAAATGAGGTAGTTTGTGGTTTCCTGTCTTTAGATTATGGTAGAGGGAAGTAGCACATGATAGGTATTATCTGATGAATTAGTGGAGATTTGCTCTAACACAGAAAAGTGAAAAATTGCCTATTAAACCCTTCAGCTTTAATCCTAATATTAGATCCCTAATATTCTGATGAAAAAAGTAAACAGAGCTGACTAGATTTTAACATGATGGATATATTCTGTGTCATAAAAAAACAAAAACTGTGACAAACAAGGAAAAACACCCAGGGAACAGAGCAAGCCACAGTCCAGGCAGCAATGGAGAATTAAGGTCAAGGTAATAAAAGGTCAAGGTATAAAATTATAGCTGAACAGCTGTTGTCTTGAGACTGAATCAATAAAGAAAATAAGCCTTCGTAAATTCAATTTCAAAAAAAAGAATAAGGCCTGGCAGGACTGGAGTGATATTTTAAATGGAATTATGGGGTGTGATTGCTGTCTGAAGCCCATTTGGTTCAGGGAAATGCCGCTCAATTAGCATTTACACACATATCTGATTCAATCAGGGGGAGAACTCAGCACTATGGGAAGGAAGCAAGAGGGTTGCTTTTCAGGCCATAATTGACACCCACAGAACTAAGACATGGGCAACTGATAAGGCCGCCCCTCAGAAATGTGCCCCTGCAGTGCCCACGTATGCAGTCAGCTCCTTTGTGCCTGGGGTGCTGCTGGCCATCCCATGCATTACCCATGGGAGTACCCGGGTCCCCTGAACACCTTAAGTCTTGGCAAAACAGTAGCGCCACACCAAATTTTCAACCAGCTGTGCAATTTATTTTTTAAAAATCTCACTAATTTATGTAACCTAGGTTTCCAGCTACAGGGGAAAGTACCCATGTAGGGCTATTTGGGGCCCTTAGTCAGCAGAGCACCTGATTCTGGCTGTTAGCTGTGCACCATCTCAAAGCTAGAAAATGCAGTCCTGTCATGTGCCAATCCACACCTGGACACCCTGTATCAGGATTGAGAAAGTTGAGGTCTGGTGGCCAAGGCTTCTCTACAGGAAGAACTTCTCAAGGGCTCTGTATCCTGTCCTGTTTTCTACTCTCCAAAACCCACTAACCTCTTCACCCCTTGTGTAGATGACACAGACAAGGAAATGATCAGGTTCTACTACTATTTATAACTTTCTGATTCATTCTCGGTCTCAGAGATCTGTGGGTGTTTACTACTGTTTAGTAGCTTTCTTTCATAACAGAATGCCCAGTAAATCTCTTCTCAGACCACAGCCAGGTACAGGTGCACCTCAAGCCCTGTTCTGCCTTAGTGCACACGATTGCCTTCAAAGAAGGTGAGGGCCCTGGGAAGAGAAATTTCTCCCTGGGAACTAACCACCAACTGAAAAGGACTCTCGATTACAAGTGAATAGTATTTTCAGTTTCAGCTCCTAGCTTGAGGATTGTGTTTAAAGAGGCCCACTTCATGGAAGCATTGAAGTCTAGTTGTAGAATGATTTTGGGGAAAACAAAGATGTTTGCTTTTCCTGAGTGTCATGTCCATAGCGACAAGGGGAGGGAGACCTGGCTTCCTGGAAGCTCTGTCTTGGAAACAGGTGCTGAGTTTGAAGTCATCCCAGATCGCTTGAGTCAGCACTTCCGGCCCTGTTTCCTCTTGGAGAAAATTAAAAGTTTGTCTTTCAAGCTCACCTCACTTTCTCTTTCTTTTTCACACTTATACTACACCCCCTTGTCCCAGTGCACTTCCCTTACCTGCTTCTCACCCCAGTTCCCTTTTCTCTTCTCCCTCATCCTTTAAGAACTTCTCAGATGGGGTGTGGATGGGGGTGGCAGAGAAAACACGCTCCTCATCTGATGTAAGTCAGGTGGGAAACAGGTAGAGCTTGGGGCTTTTGGTTGTAAAATCTGACTTACCTTGTGATGTGACTTTTAAGGAGAGAATTCACCAAGCCTTAAGGTAGAGCTAAGTCCTAGGTGGACAAGGACTTCCACAGCCAAGGGCCATTTAGGAAGCAGAGGCTCTGGGGACACCTGTGACTGATTTCACTTGGGGTTCTCTCTGCCACACTGGTCTTGGCAGGGCTCTCCTGTTACACCCTCTGAGCTCAGATTGATTGACCATGTGGATGACATTTAAAGGAAAAGCCTTTAAAAAAGCTATTTAAAATAGTCCATAGAGAGGATAAAGATCACAACAGAGACAGTAGCTTTCTCCTGGGATGTAGCATGGTCCTGAGTACTCACTTGCTCTGCGAAGCTGGGCTGGGTGTCAGGCTCATGGGAAGCCCCCCTCTGTCGGCAGCTCACTGGCTTTCCTCCCAGGACCACCTTTGCAAGAACAGCTTAGTGTGCCCACCCCTTGATCTCCTCTGTTGGTCTCAGCAGGAGTCACCTCGATGCAAACAACAAATCTTTTTTTTTTAAGGTCTGTTTATTTTATTTTATTTTTTCTTTCTTTTTTTATTTAACAAATCTTTATTGTTCAGATTATTACAATTGTTCCTCTTTTTTCCCCCCATAGCTCCCCTCCACCCGGTTCCCACCCCACCCTCTGCCTTTACCCCCGCCTACTGCCTCATCCATAGGTGTACGATTTTTGTCCAGTCTCTTCCCGTACCCCCCACACCCCTTTCCTCCGGAGATTTGTCAGTCCACTCCCTTTCTATGCCCCTGATTCTATTATATTCACCAGTTTATTCTGTTCATCAGATTTTTTATTCACTTGATTTTTAGATTCACTTGTTGATAGATATGTATTTGTTGTTCATAATTTTTTATCTTTACCCTTTTCTTCTTCTTCCTCTCTTAAAGAATACCTTTCAGCATTTCATATAATACTGGTTTGGTGGTGATGAACTCCTTTAGCTTTTTCTTATCTGTGAAGCTCTTTATTTGCCCTTCAATTCTGAATGATAGCTTTGCTGGGTAGAGTAATCTTGGTTGTAGGTTCTTGCTATTCATCACTTTGAATATTTCTTGCCACTCCCGTCTGGCCTGCATAGTTTCTGTTGAGAAATAGGCTGACAATTGTATAGGTGCTCCCTTGTAGGTAACTAACTGCTTTTCTCTTGCTGCTTTTAATATTCTCTCTTTGTCTTTTGCTCTTGGCATCTTAATTGTGATGTGTCTTGGTGTGGTCCTCTTTGGATTCCTTTTGTTTGGGGTTCTGTGCGCTTCCTGGACTTGTAAGTCTATTTCTTTCACCAAGTAGGGCAAGTTTTCAGTCATTATTTCCTCAAATAGGTTTTCAGTATCTTGCTCTCTCTCTTCTTCTGGCACCCCCACAATTCGGATGTTGGTATGCTTGAAGTTGTCCCAGAGGCTCCTTACACTATCTTCATATTTTTGGATTCTTTTTTCTTTTTGCTTTTCCGGTTGGGTGTTTTTTGCTTCTTTGTATTTCACATCTTTGACTTGATTTTTGCGATCCTCTTGTCTGCTGTTGGATCTCTGTATATTATTTTTTATTTCAGTCAGTATATGCTTAATTTCTAGTTCGTCCTTTTTCATATCCTCGAGGGTCTCACTAAATTTATCTGCCTTTTCTAGAAGATTCTTGAGTAACCTTATAACCGTGGTTTTGAACTCTATATCCAGTAGTTTGCTTTCCTCCATTTCTTTCATTTGTGACCTGTTTCTTTGTCTCCACATTTTGGCTGCTTCCCTGAGTTGATAGAGTGGCTTTGTGTGCTAGGTGTCCTATAGGGCCCAGTGGCTCAGCCTCCCCAGTTACCTGAGGTGGACACTCTTGATGCACCCCTTTGTGGGCTGTGTGTACAGTCTTGTTGTAGTTAAGCCTTGATTGTTGTTGGTATCACTGGGAGGAATTGACCTCCAGGCCAATTGGCTGTGAGGATCAGCTATGTCTACAATGGGAGACTTCTGTGCTGGAGACACCCTTATGAGACAAGACTTGCAAAAGCCTCTGTGCTCAGCTTGGATGGGGCGGAGTTTCAGGGCGGAGCAGACAGCATTGGCTTCCCATCAGCCCTGCCCTAAGAGGCCCCTGGGTCTCAGTGTCCCGCGGTAATCGCAACAAGTACCTCTGAGAGAAAGCCGCCCTCAAGTTTCACCCGCTGCCAGGCAGTCCAATTTCTCCCTGAATGAGTCTGGGTCCCCAGAGTCTCGCTCGGAACTGGAGTTCAGAGCAGTCGGGAGCTTTTGTCTCCTTCCCGCTTGAGAAAGCCAGCTACATACTCAGTTGCCTGCCCTCTCTGCGGGTGCGCCTCAGTACCTCTGCCTTCCGCAGTTCCTCTGAGTCTCAGTGTGCTTTTCTCTTTCCTGACAGTCCAGTTTCACCCCGTATGAGTCTGGGTTCCCAGAGTCTCACCGGAACTGGAGTTTGGAGCAGTCGGGAGCTTTTGTCTCCCTCCCACTTGAGAAAGCCAGCCGCTTACTCAGTTGCCAGTCCTCTCCACGCACACGTCTCCGTACCTCTGCCTTCTGCTGCTCCTCTGAGTCTCAGTGTGCTTTTCTCTTTCCTTCTAGTTGTAGAATTTCCACTCAGCCAGCCTTCCTGTGGTTCTGGATGATGTCCATTTTGTCTTTTAGTTGTAGTTTTGAAATTGTCGTGTGAGGCAGCAGTTTAGGTGTTTACCTATGCCACCATCTTGGTTTCCCCTCAAGGTCTGTTTCGCAAACAACAAATCTTAAGTATATTCATTTTGGCCACCTAAATCCAAATACATTCAATATGATTTTAATGCCTTGGAAATAGGGTGAGATAACTTGGCACAGGATATGGCCAAGCTGCTGAGACTCTGTGGGTCAGCATGGGATGCAGAATGTCAAGTGCTGGGGGCGGGGGAGAGGGGGGTCGTATCCTTCCTGTCCAGACTTCCAGTACCTCAGACTGTGAACTTATTTGGAAATAGGGTCCCTGTAGAAGTCATTAGTGAAGGTGCGGTCATGCTGGAGAAGGGTGGCCCCTCCTCGAGGCTGACTGGTGTCCTTGTAAGAAGGTGGCTATGTGTGAAGCACAGGCACACGGGGCGAACACCACATGACACAAAGGCAAGGACGGCAGTGGTGCAGATGTGAGCCAGAGCATCAAAGACTGCCAGTGATCCGCAGAAGCTAGGAGGAGGCAAGGAAAGGCCCCCTACAGGTTTCAGAGGAAGAAGACCCTGGTGACATCTTGACTTTGGACTTCTAGCCTTAGAAATGTGAGACAGTTGCCTGGCCAGCATGGCTCAGTGGTTGAACATCGACCTATGAACCAGGAGGTCACAGTTCAATTCCTGACCTGGGTTATGGGCTCGATCCCCAGTGTGGGGAGTGCAGGAGGCAGCGGGTCAATGATTCTCTCTCATAATTGATGTTTTTATTCTCCCTTCCTCTCTGAAATCAATAAAAATACATATTTTTTTAAATGTGAGGCAATAAATTTCAGTTATTTTATGCCACCAAGTGTGTGGCATTTTGCTATGACAGCCCAAGGAAACTAATACACCCAGGAAGGTAGAGGTGAATTGGGGGTGACACAAACCTAGCACCAAAGGAGAACGGTCTGGACAGCACTGGGCAGACACTCCCCAGTCACTTGTGACAAGTGTCTCAGCTGGTGAGAAATTAGCCCCAGACCCACACTGCAGTGGCGCCTGCACATGCCCTGTGCCATGCCGAGTGAATCCTTAGAGCTCTAGACAGTTTTCAGTCCTAATGTCAGTTTATGGATTCGAAATGGAGTCTCTGGTGTAGCGACTATCATCTCCACGTTCCAGGTGAGGAAATGTGGCTGCCAAGCAGTGAAGTCAGATTTATGGCTGTTGAGCGGCAGAGCCAGGTGTCAGCTGGAGGGTTCATGCCTCTAAGCACAGATGTCTTCCAAGGTCAGCAGAAGGGCCGCCCTGGAAGTGAGAAGCCACCCACTCACTGTGTGTCTGTGGAGTTGGGCAGGAGCAGTCTCCTGACTGCTCCTGGGAGAGGGAGTGCAGGCTCCAAACTGGGGACGTCAGTGCCGTCCGTATTTTCAATGATGTGGGTTCACTCCCTGGGGTCTCCAGCACCAGGAGACATTCCCATTAAGTGGGAAAGGAATAGATGTCAAAGCAGTTCCCAGTGACAACCACATTGGATATCTAAACATTTGTGGAGTTCCACAAAGACAGGCATTCTGGTGAATCTGTGTGGTTCCCATTTACACATGAGGGGCATTTATAATTGTACATGTTGCCTTGTCATGGGAGGAAAACTCCCATCTTTGACTCAGTATCTGTGCAAACTAAACCCTTTACTTACACGTGTGTGTGTCTGGTGATGACAAGAACGTGTCACAGAGCAGCTTCTCACTTTGTACATTCCAAACACTTTTTCTCCTCTGCTACCTGTGTCCTGGGGCTGGGCATGGTAGCACACTTTCATGTTGTGGTGCCACCTCTAGCTCTGTCTCTTCAGGTCATAGCACAGAAGTCGGATCCCCAGGTTGAGGGGGAGTGGTCCCAGAGACCATTCCCACACTAGCTCACCTGTGAACAAAGGGATTGCAGACCACATAAGGACATGCCACGAAGCTAAACTAAATGTATTTCCAGCTTAATTTCCCCTTAGCCCAGTGTTTCTCCACCTTTTATTCATTCTTTGTCTTTATAGACCTTTTTTTCTGGTCCCTCCCCGACCATGATATTTTAATACCAAAGAGATATTATAGCATATGCATTTAGGCAATGTCTATATCTGTGCTTTATACATAAAAAGAGTAAGATGTTTTCCCCCATTTGGGAACAATGTACCCTCATTGAGAAAGCACATCTTACTCAAATACCCCCAAATGTTCATGCCATTTTGATGCCACTCAGCCCAAGGGGAAAATGTGATGGGGGTAATTTTGGGGGGAGAGAAACATGATCACATTGGGCACACTGATAGGAATCCTCCCAGTACCCAGGGAGGGAGCAATTCAAGCGAAGAGTCCCAAGCTTAGCCTCCTTTTTCTTCCTGGTCAGTACACTCCTGCCGACATGATGCAGCCTTTGTGGCTGACAGGTAAGACAATCACAGGGAAGTCAGAGCACACTGTCCCTTCCGAAAACTAGGCACGTGGCCTAATGCCATTCTCATCCCTCAGACTTGGCTGCCTGCTCACTCCAGGTCTGAAAGAGCAGAGAACCTGACTAACACAAAGTCCCAGGAAGACTGTGGGAAACCTGCAGGTAAACTAGTTTCTCCTCCTCTTATTTCAAAATAGAGTGACAGCACAAGAATAGTGACAATTGTTTTCATAATACAGCGGTGTGTTCTTTAAATGATGAAGTTTTATTGTAAAGTGCTTATTAGTCTTGCAATGGTGACCGAAAACATTTAAAATGATTAAAATATCTATACACTCATCAATATGTTACTCTTGTTACTGGTTTTGAAAAACAACTTTCAATTGATTTTTGAATGGTTTACATCTTGATAAGTAATAAGAAATCATTCTACTTGTAATCAGCACTTGTAAATGTTGGACACGATACTACAGATAGAATTTACTGATTTTCACATTTCTTCATGCTTTGAAGGGAAAGTGAATTTAAAGGATGACTCTGTTGCTGGCTCTGTGATTCTAAAACATCGTGTTTTGAGACTCTGTGGGGTCTCATAGAGCTGGTCAGTTCATCTCAGGGGCTGTGAATGCTGCTTGATGAAGCTGTTTGAATTGTGAAACCTGGGAACATTGACGTGAAGGGCTACTCACCATGTTTTTACAGACTTAAAATAGAAAGACAGGTTTTACTTTTTTCCCATGTAGGAGAGAATGGAACATTTTAAAATTGAGACAGTTAAAAAGAATTCCAAGATAAAAGAAAGTGAGACCTGAAATTTCTAAGTGCTTCTGGGTCTTTTAGTCACAGTCTCCAGTCATTTCTCATAAGGTGCTTTCATCTTGGGTACCTGGTGCCCCTGTTCATATAGGAAGCAATCTTGTTTACAAGGGCTTAGCTGAAAAAATGGGTAACAGTTACCAAGTAACACTGAGTACCGACTGCGCTCATCACAGACGGTGCCTGCACGTGCTCCCCACGGGGACGTGCCTGCCGTCCTTCAGCTCCCTTGGCTTCCCCGAGCCAGTTTCCTCTCCTCAAAACAATTGTTATATACGGATCAGGTGAGATAATATGTTACAACCGTTTAGAACTTGTCCTGCAGATACAAAGCATTGCTACCAGTATTGTTTTTGTGAGTTGGAGTATCATGAAAAACACGGAACTTCTTCCCCAAGCTCTTCGGGTTACTGTGCAGGGGTCAGCTCGTATGTTTTCTCCTCAGCTCTTAAATACAGACAGGGATTCTCAGCTTTTGCTTTGTCTATACCGTACATAATTGTCAATTAATTGCATTGAGACTGTACTATATTGAAATTTCCTGTTTACTTGTCGGTCTCCTATAAGCTAGAAAGGCAGCTTGTCTGTCTCTTTCACTACTCTGCTCCATGTCTAGCATATGTCACTTAGCACCCAGGAGTCTCATATGTCACTTAGCACCCAGTAGGTTCTTAATTATGTACTAAATGAGCACAAGAATAGATGGTGATGGTGTCATGATAGAGAGTTATATACTTAGATTTCTTTAGGTAACATTTTTTTCCCATGTGGTTTTAATTGTGACCTGAGGCCTCCATGACTCATTCAGCCTCCCAACCAAAAACACCAGGAGTGTTACTTACAGTAAAAGGCGATGTTCACAAAGAAAAGTTGTCTACCTACAGTAGTAAACAGAAACCACCTACCGTCTAATTTCATGTTGGCCCATCAACCACCAAAGAGCAGGAATTTTCCATTCCCACCTAAGAAGACTGCTGTTTAGTGTCTGGAAGGTATTTGGATTGGAGCAAATACAGTGATCTACCTCGTACTCATGAAGGCTTCCTTGAGGCTACAGGGTGGACAACATGCTGTTCATTGTGGGCAACAAGAGGAATGGAAGTCCCTGCCCCTGCTCCAGAGAACTTGCTCCCACGTCAAGGAGCCAAGTCCATGCTGGAGAAAGGAAGACTGACTCAAAGTATCTGAGGGACAGCAGGCGTACGGTTATGGCTTTTGGCTGATGACTTCTGGGGGCCCCTCCTGGAGGAAAGAATAATAACTCTGTGCTGGTTTTTTTTTTTTTTTTTTTTAATATATTTTATTGATTTCTTACAGAGAGGAAAGGGAGAGGATAGATAGTTAGAAACATCGATGAGAGAGAAACATCGATCAGCTGCCTCCTGCACACCCCCCATTGGGGATGTGCCCGCAACCCAGGTACATGCCCTTGACCGGAATCGAACCCGGGACCCTTCATTCCGCAGGCCGACGCTCTATCCACTGAGCCAAACCGGTCAGGGCTGTACTGGTTTTTTTTTAATTTTAGTGTTAGAATTAAGAATTGTTTAATTCTTAATTTTATTTGTCTGGAAGGAACATAAAAGGGTTGGGGTAATTCAAAAGAAAGCCTAGTAAATTTCTTTGTACAGATTTTTGCTTCTTTGTGTTTTTTTTTTTTTAATTAATATATATTTTAATTGATTTTTTTTTTTTTGAGCAAGAGGAAGGAAGGGAGAGGGATAGAGAAATAGAAACATCAGTGAGAGAAAAACATCATCAATTGATCAGCTGCCTCCTGCATGCCCTCTACTGGGGATCAAGCCCACAACCTGGACATGTGCCCTTACCCGGAATCAGCTGGTAACCTCTTGGTTCATGGGTCGAGGCTCAGCTACTGAGCCACACCAGCCAGGCAGATTTTTGCTTCTTAGGCATCGCCCTGTAGCTGAAAGAACCTTGGGCCTAGGTCCTTCCTGTCTCTCTAAGGATGTAACTGTTCATAAGCATCATGTTGGTTTCAGGAAGCCAAAGGAAGACTTCATTCTGGTCAGAACTTGAGGGAGTAATGGAATCAGGTGCTCTCACTCTCTGTAGTCCTTTCTTTCCTGTGATGTTATCTCTACCCTGTCTGAGCAGGATAGGGTGAGGCAGGTGGGAGCAGAGAGCCCATGGCCAGGCAGGAACAGGTTGACAAAGTGAGGTGGGCTCAGAGGGGCACCACTGAAGGTGAAAGACCTGAAACGGTAGACTGGGAGCAGTGAGACCATGATAAGGGCAGCATGGATAGGTGGAGACAGCATGATGAATGGTTCAAATTCAAGGCTAGGTCTTACACAGGTGTTGTAGTAGAACTGTCCTGTAGCAATTGGGTTGGAGCTAGGCTTGATTGAGCAGTTTCCTTGAGTTGATCACCTTCTCATAAAGGAAATGTTTAGGTGAAGCAATGGCTGGGCTTCCTGCCTGGCTTTGCCCCGCCCTGTGGGGATTTGCATCACCTCTACATCAGTTCGACGTGCTTTCTTCCTCACTTGTCACTTCATGGTTACAAGGTGGATAGTGCAGCTCTGGACATCACAACCATGTTAATTGAAGACTGTGAGAAGGACAGGGAGAAAAGGTTAGCATCAATATATTTTCTCTAAGGTCTTGTTGCCAGAATGGAGTCAGGCAATTCCTGGGATTCTACCAGGAAGGCTGGGAAACCAACTCTCTGGTTTTTGCATCCTCTGGAACAGACAGCAGAGGGTTGGATTTGGGTGTGGGGTAACCAGTGTGCAACATCTGTCACCATCACGGAAACACTCCTCACCTTGTGTACTCTCCCCACCCCACCCCAGTATAATAGATTTTTAAAATAAGAGAATACTCAAGGATGTTTCTAGTGGAAATATTCATCAAACTCATTCAAGTCCTCATCTTTCACCCCCCAATCTGCTCAAATGCCAGGAAACCTGTTCTCTTGTTTTATCACCTTCCTGTCTTATAGCAGAAATGTTTCCTCTCAGCCCACCTCTGATTTCAGCCACAGTCTTGGGGACAGTTCTATGCATGTCATTAACCTTCCAGGTCAGAGACCCACCGTAACCTCTCTGCTTCCCACCCCCAGGGTCTTCAGCAAACCCCAAGAAGCTCACTGGCCTGTCAGGTGAGCAGCCCAGAGTGTAGCAGGGTTTGCTTTCCTGAGATGACCCTCCTCCAGGGATGGGCAGGAATCAGCAGACACCCAGCCTTCTGCACCTGAACATGCAGTTGAAGAGGCCCTCTAATGCTTCTTCATAGGGTCCCAGCTAGTCACCCGCAGTGGACACCAGCCCTATAAATTCCTCTGCCCTGGTTTTTCTTCCTCTGCCCAACTCTTTCCTCCCTTACTCCTGTGTGGTCACCACATGCATACATGATTAGGCCGGCACCCATGTCCCTCATCTCAAGCGCTACTTGGGGGGGAACCCAAACTAAGGCCGTCTCTCCATGGGAACTGCTTGACCATTCTTACCAGTGGCCTCTCCAAGGGACCTTTTCTGTACATATTCCCCTTTAAAGGGAAGGTGAGTTCTCTACAGAAACTAAACATCCAAGTGTGTGAACTGTAGTGCATTGTATAGATGGGAACATGTCTCTGTTGGTAGAAACAAATATGTCAGAGGTTCTTCTGTGAGTCTATTAATGAACCAGGGGATTGAGTGATTGTTGTTAAGTGTGTATCCAGCAGAATCAGCAACGGTATAGAAGCATTTACAAAGTAGTCAGTGTGCCCAGTACCTGGTCCTTGAGCTAAGGATCCACAATTGAGCAGGCAATTTCTGCTCTCAAATTGCTCATGGATTACAGGTGTGATTTGGGGAAACTCAGGTCAATACTTAATGTGTGGTATGTGCTGTATGAATCCACACCTCATGGTCACTGATGCAATAAGGGATGGCAACAAAAAAGACATAGGGATTTGGATGACTCCAAGCTTCCTAGCCTGGGTGACTCGGTGGATGGGATGTCATTAACCAAGATAGAAAATGCAGGGCAATAGCAGGTTTGAAGAGAAAAATGACCTGTTGAGTTTTAAATATCTAAGTCATTCAGGTGGGGATATCCAGTAGACAGAAATATGGGTCTAGAGCAGCAATTTTCAACCGGTGTGCCACAAGAAGAATTTTTAAAACATGCATACCTGACCTCTTTTCCCTTAGATTGTCGAGAAAAATATGATAACAGCCAACACAATAGCCACCTTGTGTGAATGCCTTGACTTAAACCATAAATATATAGGTCATATAATAGAGTTGCGTCTTATTGGTCACGCCACATGATAAGGTTTGGTCTGACTGATTAATTGTTGGTACCAGAAATCCTTATATAAAAGTATAGGCACCTGATTTTTTTTAAAAAAATACTTTGGACCAAAAAGGGTATGTAATTACTATTATTGTTTTGTTAATCCTCACCAGAGGCCATTTTTTTTTTTCTATTGGTTTTTAGAGAGTGGAAGGGATGGGGAGAGACAGAGAGAAACATCAGTGTGAGAGAGACACATCAATTAGTTTCCCCCTACATATGTCCCGGTCAGGGTTGGGGATCGAGCCTGCAATCAAGATACGTGCCCTTGGCCAGAATCCAACTCAAGACCCTTCAGTCCGTGGGCCGATGCTTTAACCACTGAGCCAAATCAGCTAGGGCTATCATTATTAATTTTTTGTAAATTAATCAAACTTATATCTACTTTTTGTCAGACTGGCAAAAAATACATTTTTCAGTGTGCCACAGAATTTTAATAATTAGTTTAAATGTGCCATGAGCTGAAAAAGGTTGAATATCGCTGGTCTAGAGACAGGAAAGAATTCATCACTGGCACGTAGATTTGGAAGTCAGGGGTGCATAAAGTTAACCTACAGGAGTTAATGATATCAACAGGAAGCCCAGTGGAGGAATAAGAAAGGGTTAAGAGCAGGAACCAGCAATGAGACTGAGGAA
Source organism: Plecotus auritus (assembly GCF_963455305.1). NCBI lineage: Eukaryota > Metazoa > Chordata > Mammalia > Chiroptera > Vespertilionidae > Plecotus > Plecotus auritus. Next base: position 41,333,859 of record NC_137773.1, read on the forward strand.
GTCAGACCAAGCTGTAGGAGAAGAATCAGAGGACATGTTTCTCCACCATTGAAGCCCACAGAGGTTGCTTCAGATGAAGGTGTGAGTACAGCCCAATGCTACCTTAAGGACAGGGCCTTCAGCATTCGTGACCTCAGAGGTGGCTGTTTCAGTAGAGGGGGTGTACAAAGGACACCTGGTCCTTTATTTTACTCACCTCAACCTGTGTCTCCTCAGCAGCCATGAAAGTGGGACATCGACATTCCCTTCTAGAGCCTGTATTTATAACATCAGCTTCTTCTGACAACCAGAGCCAGATTTCTTCCCCTTCCCCTATTCCTTCTCCTTCTTCCTCCCCAAGCATACTGAGATTTCTCTTCCTCCTTGGGGGTTATTATTATCTCCTCCAGACTGAAGCTGCTGCTTTTTCTTGGTTTATTTGCTCTCACCTGAACAGAAGCGTTCTGAGCGGCCAGTTTCCAGTTTGTATGAATGAACTTCTCAATAGCAGTCCCATTGGACCCCTAGTCTCCCAACAAGGCCATGTGGCACACGCCAGGATATCTGGTTAAAAGCAAAGGCAAATTGGTAGAAATCAGAACTGGTTGCAAAACCCTGTTTGCCGTCATTTGTTTTGCCTCCTTTCAGGCAGCGATGCTTGCTGTGCTGTATAGTGACCAGTCGTACAGAGACGCTAGTCCCACATCTTGTGAGGCTTGGCCAAGGGTAGAAAAGTTACCAAAATAAACTGAAAATTTTTTTACAAAATTGGAATAGGGATGACGTAAAATCAAAAGTCAATGTGATGTGAAGCACAATTCAGGTCCCAGCAAGCTGTTCAGCCCGAAGGCAGGAGCCCTGAGAGGGATTGATGGGAAAACTGCTTTGCGTGGTGCGAGCTGGTGGTGAGAACATTGGCCTTAAGCTTCAGAGAACTATGTGGAAGCTGGTTTGGGGATTTAGTGAGATGATTATAAATTGGGTTCTAGACATATCGAACTTAAGATTCTGGTCTCGAGACAGGTCTGGATGGAAAAGTCAGCCAGGATGTGTCAATGAGGAAGGGAAAGCTAAAGAGAAACTGAGGCAGTGGACAGGTGAAGATTACTGATATAGAATATAGAGTGAGGTTAAAGGTTGGAAGAGAGTACAGCTATCTGCCCAGTGCCCGTGCCCCATCTTCCTCAGTAACAGAACGCAGACTTTTAGCCGAGCACATCACCTCCTCAAATAAAAGGCCACACTGCTCAGCTTACCAGATAGCTGTTGGCCACATGAATAGGTTCTGGCCAGTTATTTGTTGTCAGATATGCTGTGGGACTTCTAGATAGAGCAAGCCCTCTGTCTCCATTTCTTCTTCCTGCTGCTTGGAATGCAGAGGTGACGGCTGACTCCAGCAGCAGTCACGTTGGCTAGGAGGTGGCCTCAAAGAAGTCACGTGGAATGGACCAAACAGTAAGGGGACCTGAGTTTCTGTTGACTTCATGAGGCTGTATATACCAGCTCTGGATATTCCATAAATACATTTTGGTTTCTTTTTTTTTTTTTTTCAAAGTGTATGTAGGGTCCTAAAATTGGGGAATTTTGGGAAATGGCCAAATTAATAAGTTAAATTATTAGATTTAAATAAAAATTTTGCATAATTCAACAATTATTGCCTACTATGTGAAGGGCATTGTGCAAAAGCAAAGTTCCTGACTTTATGGAGCTTATGGCTTAGCAGGAGATATCTGAAGTATTACGTACAACAAAAATATATAACTGAAGCATTAGAGGAAATTCATCTAAAGGTCCCAGCAAAGTCCCAGAGGAGGTATTTTTTGAGGAGATATGTGAATGTATCAATTCACCAAATTGACAGACTAGGAGAGAGTGGTTAAGGTAGGTTTAATTCATGGAAAGGTATGAAGAACATGACATCTCGCCAGAATGTGTTTTGTTTAAAGTGGAGAGGGAAAATAATCATGGAGAAAGACACAATGTATGGAGTGATTTGACCACTAAAACGCTCCAGCCTGGAGCAGCAGCCCAGTGATCCTTGGTTTCTTTAGTGGCAGTGCCCCCTAGTGGTAGGAGGGCTTCATCAGCTGGCAGGAAGAGGCAGGGTGGGTGTGAGTAGACAGAGGAGAGGCTGGAACAAGGCAGAGGCCACAGGTCAGATAAGAAATCTAATAGAAGTGTTCTGGCAGAGTGGTCAGGAGAGGCTGCCAGTGAGAAAGTTGGGGAAAGCCCTGATGGGCACAGTGTGGGAACTACTTTTGCTGCCCATCTATGTTGATCAGTTCTTTTGGATTCCATGGGACAGAGGAGTATTGCTTTGTTTTGTTTTGTTTTGTTTTGTTTTGTTTTGTTTTGTTTTGAAGCCTGGTGATGGTGGAGGGGTGGTAATAGGTGTTGTCATATTGAGCTCCTGCTCAGCCACCCCTGTCTCCTGCACGGCCTTCTTATCTAAGAAGTGAAGCCCAGGAAATCAGAGGACAGGTCCACACAAGTGCACCCTTGGCACAGGAGATGGCGGAGGAGCTCAGGGTCGCTCGGAAGCCCTGTGCAGGGCATTTGACCCTTAAAAATTTTTTTTTATTGATTTCAGTGAGGAAGGGAGAGGGAGAGAGAGATAGAAACATCATTGACAAGAGAGAATCATTGATCGGCTGCCTCCTGCATGCCCACACTGGGATCGAGCCCACAACCCCGGGCATGTGCCCTGACCAGGAATCGAACCCTAACCTTCTGGTTCATAGATCAGCACTCAACCACTAAACCATGCCAGCTGGCTCTTTGACCCTTTTTAACTACCTTGGAAGCTCATGGCCTTGTTTTTGTTTATAATTCATGCCCATATAATTCCAGTGAGATGAGGATACCTCAGTGACTATTACATTCAGGGAGATGTTTAAAAATAAAGGATGTAAGTCTAGAAACAATGTTGAGGGAGGAGCAGAAAGAGCTGTGGCCCACAGTGATTGCCACAAATGAGAATTCCATTTAGTTGTCAGTTTCCTTGGAGCTGTGGAAACACTGGAAATACAGGGCATTCTGTGGTTTGCATTGTCTGGAAGGAGGAAATGCAACTGTCCTTCAGAGATACATCATTTCTGGAATGGGACGAGGTGTTAGCTAATGATGTGGTGGTATCATTTTTCAATACATAAAGTTATCAATTCAGTATGTTGTACACCTTAAATTTACACAATGCTATATATCAATTATATCTCAATAAAGCTGAGAAATTTTTTAATGATTTAAAAGAGAGAGCACATGGTTTACATAGTTCCTGGCCTACTATTCCAAGAGGAATTTATTCTAGTGATTCTAGACCCATAAGTAAACACCAAATTGAAAGGCATCCAAATGCATTGTTGATTCTCTTCCCTGGGAGTTTGCAGACCTGTTCCAATACCTGTTAGGTACTAGATATGATGAGTGTTCAGTGGAATTGATCAGTGGTTCCCCACCTTCAGTGGGACCCCTAGTGGGCCATGGAGTTATTGCAAAGTTGTCTGAGAATCTGCATTCTAGATGCATAATTTTAGGAGAGGAAAAAATTGTTTTGTGCAAACATACCAATTTAAAAAAAAAATATGATGACCAAAACTAGTGAAATACTAATGCATGTACTATAACTACTGACTTCACACTAGCTTTAGGTTATTATCAATTTTCCTAGTTAGATTGTAACAATATACTTATTAACATTTTGATATTGCAAGTACGTAATTTTTGAGTGGGACTAGCAAAACCCTTCCCCAGAAGTGTTCTTGTATTTGAGAAGGGGCAAACTGTCTAGCTGGTGTGACTGCTCTGAGCAGAGAAGAGTACCTCCCACCCCAGTCACTACTCTCAGTAACTGGTTTTCACATTGTGAGATGAGCTCTGAGGCCCCCAAGTGCTCAGATACTCTTTGTTCGGTAACCAGCTCTGTGGTTTCAGGAGGCGCCAAAGAACTTCAGGGCTTTCCACCCCGAGCACTTTGTTCAGGAAGCTTAAGCAACCTGTTGTGGTTTCAGAAGTGACACGCTTGAAGTTCTGGAGTTGGCACAAACTACTGCTCCTGCTCAAACGGATGGTAGAAAGAGAGGCCACCATAGGGCTGGTGGCCCAAAAACCGAAGCTGTGGTTGTCTCCACAGACAGCTGCTCTGCAGCAAGCTTGCAGTCGCTCCCCATCCCTTTCATGTGGGCAAAGAAAGAACTTATCAGACACAAAGTCTCTCTTCTCTTGTAACATTTGGGGTGAGAGGAGAGGAAGTTGGGCAGTAAATCGGGGCAGAATTTACAACAGTGAAAATCACGTTTTTGTTGAGCTCTTTTCCTCCTTATGGGCAACTCCACGCTGCTCCAGAGGCCACACCCATGCCTGTGTGCTAGCTGATGCTCAGACTGCACGTGAGTCCCCAGGAAGGGGACGGCACTGCTTCCTGTGCTCTGGGTCACATGGCTCAGCTCCACCGTTTGAGGACAGGAGGATGGCCTCAGGATTCCAAAGCTAAAGTGGAACTAGCAACACCTGTGAGAGAAGCAATTACACATAGTATTCCAGCCTTGGCCACTGCAGTGGTTCCATTAAACAGGCCGCAAACACCCTCCCCAGAACCGACTTGCACATTTGCTAAGTACAAAGGCCACAATTGTTTTCAGTTATAACCCTAAGGGTATATGTAAGAACATATATATTTGAGTGTCTAGCCATAAATATCTCTCCCACTGCCTATCATGGCTCCTCAGTTGTACCATTGGAAATTTATTTCTGTGAGTTAACAGTATTTTTTGTGTTCCAGAGAATGCAAGCATTCTGGTGGGTGTACTTGGTAGAACAAGAAAGAGGAAGGGTTTGGTGACAGGCCAACTATGTGGTGCCTCTCAATGGTGCCAGGTGCATGGCCCTGTTCTCCTTCCTGGTCCATTACATTTTTACATAGGAGCTGTTCTCTCTAAAGTATTGGGCTGGGTGTCGGGCCAATGGGGGCCTGGTTGTCGTCAGCATTTTCAGATTCCAAGAATTTGATTTTCTCAAAGCTAGACAGTAAATTTTTGACCAATTCAGGATTCATGGTAGAATCCCTGGCCCTGTGTCCTGTGGGATAAACATAACATTGCAGCCAATGAGTAGGGATTCAACAAGTATTTGTTGAGTGACTATTATGTGCTAAGTCCTTCACTAGGCACCAGATATGCAAAAATGAATACATAATCCTACAAACAGAAAGGAACATGTGGTCCAGACATGAACTAGAAATTCACAAAAGAAAATTTCACATTGTCAATAAACATTTAAATGTGTGTGGATTGAAGAAAATATAAGTAATGAAGAAAATATAAGTTAAAATGAAAAGTAATTTGTGTGTGTGTGTGTGTTTGACAAAGGTAAAAAACAATGGCTGGACCCTGTGTTAGTGGGTGTAGGTAACTTTCCTACACTATTGATGAAATACCACCTTTCTAGAAAAGTTTGGCAATGTGTAGCGAAATCAAAATGCCCACCTTTAACCTGGCAATTCCCATTTAGGAAATTTTTAAAAAGTAAATAATAGAAGGGGGCCCAAAGATGTGTGCTCAAAAATGTGTATACAAAGATTTTTATGGAAGTATTGTTTATGTAAATGTCATTTACAGTACTGCTAAATAATTTATGGTGAAGTTTTTCAATGGGGTGCTGTGCAGTTGATGTGTACCTGTGTTAGGATAGCAATCCGCAATATACTTGTACAGTCAAGTGACAATGGGAGAATGCTGCATACAGTCTAATTCTGTTTCTAAAAAGGCTACATATTTATATGCATAGAAAGAAATTAAGGAAGATCCTCCAAGATGATAAACACAGACTGATCTCTCATTTTTTATACCTCCCCGTAGTCCTTGAATTTTTTGACAGCGAGCTTTAATTACTTTTATTATCTGATAAAGGCATTAAAACATAAATATCAAGCACTCTGACCTCAAGGATGTCACATGTGTACACACGAGCATGTGTGTCCAAGCTGGCATGTGAGTTGCCCACCAATTCTAGAATCTGCAGAATTGGCAGAGCTCAGGAAGCTGGGAGCCCACCTTTCTTTTCAAAGCCCAAAGCTCAATCCCAGGAGAGAGGCAAGGGAGCCAGATGAGTCCTCCCTCCCTGTCCTCCAGCCACTGAGGTTCTTTTCTCAGCATTTTCCTGCTTAGATAAGTTAGATTCAGGTAATGTCATTTTCTTGAGCAGGAAAGAAACTAAAATTTATCAGAAGGTTCCTAATTCCAGGTACTTGGCTGTACACTCACATCTCCTCCACTGGCCCCAAACTGGCAGGGCCATAATTCAAATCTAGTTCTTTGATTCTAAAAACTATGCTATTTCCATGGGTTCCTTAGTGTTTGCTTCTGTGTGTTTGTGTGTTCACCAATATACAGATTCCTGCTTTAGCATGAAATAGTTTGTGCCTAAAAATTTTCACTTAAATGGGTCTTCCTTAGAAGAGGCCTATAGGGGGCGCATTTTTCTCATGCCCTAGCCTTCTTCAATGGGCTACAGACCTGCACACTCATCCATCTATTTATCCACCCATAAACCCATCGATCCATCATCCATCTATGCATGCATGCATCCATTCATCCATCTATCTTTCCATTCATCTATGCATCCATACATCCATCATCTTTACATATATCCTCTTCATTCATCCACCCTTCTACCTAACATTTGTTAAGAGCAGCATAGGTTTTAGAGTTTAAGAGCATGGTCCATAGATACAAACTGGCCCCCTTCAAATCATGGCTCTACTTACTAGCCATGAGATGATGGACAGGTTAATTAAACACTTAGTGCCTCCATTTCCTGTCAAATGGGGACAGTAACATTACTCATAATATTGTTGTGAACATGAAACGAATTGTTCAGTGTAAAAAACTGAGAGTTGTGCCTGGCATGTAATAAGTACATCTCCATCATGATATTTACTATGTGCCAGATATTACAATTTTTGTGTCTTATTTCTAAAAAATAAATACGTTCCAAGGACAGGACTTGAGTGCTGCAGCTTGTACTGACCAGGAGTTTACAATTGTCTTGATAGTTCTCAAGGATTCCTCTCTGTTTGTCTTTAAAGTAGCAAAGGTTAACATGTTTCGGCTTTAACTGTCGCCTCACTCATTACAAAAATCATGTATTCTTTTTTTTCCTTTATATATATTTTTATTAAGGTATTATATGTGTACATATCTTACCATTGCCCCCCCACCCCACTCTTTTATCTTCATTCAGTACACCCTTATGTTTTCTCTGTGAAACTTGTATCTCTCATGCTATTTTTTTTAAATTTATTTTTATTGGTTTCAGAGAAGAAGGGAGAGGGAGAGAGAGATAGAAACATCAGTGATGAGAGAGAATCATTGATTGGCTGCCTCCTGCACACCCCACGCTGGGGATCAAGCCCACAACCCAGTGTGTGCCCTGACCAGGAATTGAACCGTGACCTTCTGGTTCATAGATTGATGCTCAACCACTGAGCCATGCAGGCCAGGCTCTCAGGCTATTTTGAGATTCCCTTTGAAAGTAGAGTAGGGATGCTCGCTGAACTGGTGACTATTTTCCAGAGGGGAATCAAGCCCTGTTACATATATTTATCTTTAAAAGGGATTTTGTAGGTCTGTCCTGACAGCCTTGGTATTTCTCTGTGGGCTTTAGCTTGCTCTCTGTTCTTTGGTGTAGCCTTCTCCCTGGGGTATTTTTGGCAACAGAGCTCATCTGGTTCAATCTCCTTTCATTTCTGAAGCCAACCAGTGATTCATGCCAGCAGGGAGGACTTTCACAAACACACCATCCCAGGTTGTGTCACTGTTGTCTGGGGGAGGGAGACAGATCAAGGAATGTTATCTCAAGGGGCGTCCTACTTTCTGGTCAGTTAATCACTATTGCTCCTGTCAGTGGCACCTGGGGTGAGAACAGGTGCAGGCTTCTTGGACACCACCTCCTGCTAGGAGGGGCAGGAGGGGCAGAGGAAGGAAGGCTGGAGGTTGAAGCTACATGTGCATTAAGGAGCAATCAAATCCCGTGTTCCTGCTGTGCAGTAGGGAGAAGGGCACAGCATCACCTTCATTCTATTACTGCCCCAAACCTTGCATCTGAATCTAAGGGCGAGGAAACAATCAGGCACATCCAAACTGAGATATTGTTTTATTAAATATATTTTAATTGATTTTTTTAGCGAGAGAGTAAGGAAGAGAGAGAGAAACATCGATGTGGCCATGCACTGACAGTCCAGAGCTGGTCTCAAACTCCTTGTCCGCGTTCACACTGAGCTCCATAGGTAAAGGAGAAACAGTTTTCCTGGTCCTGAAGCTCTGGTTAGAAATGATCTCAGAAGTGGAAATGAATCCCATTTAAGTCCATGACTGAAAAAGCTGAGAAAACCTTTGAGCATTTATGCCATTTGCTTTTCGCCAGGTGTGGGTGACAAGGTCCTGCCGTTCAAATCGGGTGTCTGCCTGTGTTTGCATTGTTTCAGTAGGTGGCAGCATGTCCTCTCCTTTCAAGGGTGTCTTCTGAAGAGCATGTCTGCAGTGAAAAGCTTCTGTTGGGAAATTAAGGGGTGTTAATCATGATTAAGGTCAATGGCAAATACTCCCTGTGACCACCACAAATACCTTGTTCATGGTCACAACTCAAGTCATTTAACTGGTTTTGATGCACCAACAATAACTTTAGAGCAAATGCTTATGACACTTCTACTTGGAATTCTACCCAACCAAAGGTAGATGCGTGGTCTCTCTCTCTCTCTCTCTCTCTCTCTCTCTCTCATATATTTCTCATTTCTTTTGTAAGTTCAATTTGGAAAATTGCTTGAATTAAGATGATAGGGAACAAATACACAGCAACACAGACTTTTCTTCTCCAAATCGACCATCTCTCAACCTAATAGAAAGATGGTAACATGGTCAGAGCCAGTTTAAAAATATAATTGTAATGGTGTTATTTTTAACTAAGGTACCACAACCTAGAATCTTCCTTTATGGCAGCTGCTGGGATTTCCCTTCTGTCTACCCACTACCCTCCCCCTCCCCCCCAATCATCCCTCGCATCAACTCTCTAGGAGCGCCTGCATCATTCATCTGATAGGGAGGATTTTTTAAAGACATCTTTTCTCTCATTTATTTTCAACTTTTCATTAAAGAATAACATACTTAGGGAAAATGGTATAAATCATAAACTCAATAAATACCACATTCTGGGTCAAGAAATACAGCATCACTTTCTTTCTCTCCCATTGCCATCCACATCTCCCCCCATCCCCCCCAGCATGAACACAATCTGCCTTCTAATACAGCTGGCCCTGAGCAACACCAGTTTGAACTGAGAGAGTCCATTTAGACACAGATTTTGTTTAACAAATATGTACAGTACTGCAAATATATTTTCACTACCTTATGATTTTCTGAATAACATTTTCTCTACTTTATTGTAGGAATACAGTACCTAAGAATAATATATATACATATAACATACAAAAATGTGTTAGTTAACTGTTTATGTTATCAGTAAGGCTTCCGGTAAACAGTAAGGTATTCATAGTGAAGTTTTAGGGGAGTCCAAAGTTATATGTGAATTTTTTGACTGAGCAGGGATCAGCACTCCTAATTCCCGTATTTTTGAGGGTCGACTGTACTGTTTATTACTGTTTTCTGTTTGGGAATGTTATATAAATTGGATAATAAAGTGTGTATTCATTTGTGTCTAGCATCTTTTGATCCACATTATGTTTCTGTGGTGCAGCCATGTAGCTACTATTCATTTGTTTATTGCTGTACTTAGCTCTATTTTATGATTATCCCACAATACATCTTTCCTTTTTTCAACAAATAATTAATTTTACTTGAAATATCTCCAAAATTATCTTTTTGTTTTAAAGGGTAAGCACATTTCTGGCACTATCATTGTTGTTAGGGCCTCAGAGAGAATTAAATTATTGCGAAAGGGAAATGACTTGGGGAAAGTACAATGCATGTACTTAAAATTTCGTAGTACATATTATCTCTCTCTCGGTCATAAACATCAGCATGGCCTTGATTCTCTCAGTGGTTCTCAGCCCTGGTTACACACTAGAATCACCTGGAGAGCTCCACAAACACCCTTCTCCAGGCCCTCAGACATTCTCATTTTATGTTAATTAAATACCCTGTAGTATTTTGTATAAGCTCCCCAGATGACTCTGATGCATGGCAGGGCTGAGGACCACATGCCAGTTTTGTTGCCACCTGGTAGATAATTCATTTGAACTAAAGTCTATCTCCACACTGTACCTCAAAGAGTTCTCTCTCAGACTGTTTCTGTAATCATGCCAGTGCCTCGAATCTTTCGCATTATTCCTCATTGAACCTCACTGAAAGCAAGTAAAAGAGTCCACTGAACGGAGGTTTCCTTCCTATTTAAAACTAGTGGCCCGGTGCATGAATTTGTGTACATTGAAAGGAAATTAATTAGAAGAGATATTTTAATATTGCTATTTGCCCTTTATAATAGAAGTGTCAACCAAATTCACGATCAGCAATAACAGATCAAAACACAAACGTGCTATTGGTGCCAGCGAGAGCTTTATATGTATCGTGCGTGTGCGAGTCAACTTAGCCTTTTATAGAAAAAACTTGCTTAATTAGGCCTGTTTTCTGATTTAGCTAAACTTTTTCCAGCCCAGTGAAGCACCCCAACTTCTCCTTCTGGTAGTTGTCAGCAACATAGCAGTAAATATCAACACAAAGCAGATTATTACTATTATTGTATATCATGCAGGGAGAACAAAGGGTAAAATATTTAACTGTAGCAGTGTTTGACTATATTCTGCACAGTGAGAAAACCTGAAGTCATTTTCAAGATCCACCATTTCTTACTTCTTTTCAGTTGGGTCAAGTTTCTAAGCTTTCTAAATCTCCGTTTTCCGGCTAGTGAAAAGAAAATAAGATTCCACCTAGTCTCCTATCTATCTACCTATTCCAGGACTTCTGTGAGGATCAAATGAGATGAAGCATGGGAAAACGCTTCACAGACATTTGGTTACAGTGTAAATGTTTCCACCTGGCTATAAAGAGAAGTCATGTTCCTGGGCTGCAGAAACTGCAAGGAGACTACTAGTAGATAGGGAGAGGAAGCCGGGCGTTGCTATGTGACGTCATTACCTGGCGCCCACACTGACCGTTTCTGGGCTGGCCATGGGGTCTCAGCAGCATTGGCTGCGATTTGGTGGGCTGTCGTTCTGCGGTGGTGGCAGAGACTGTCTCCCACTTGGGGGAAGCCGAGTGTTGCTTTGTCAGCCAGGTCTGTGCTGCCATTTCTCTGTAAATGGCAAGTGTGCATCACGTCAGCTCCTGCATTGAGCATCTGCCCCCTGGTGGTCAGTGCACATCATAGCCACCAGTCGGACAATGGGAAGGACACTTAGCATATTAGCCTTTTATATTTATAGATTGCTGTCTCAGCCCAGCCTGTGTGGCTCAGTGATTGAGCGTCAACCTATGAACCAGGAGGTCACAGTTTGATTCTTGGTCAGGGCACATGCAGGAGGCAGCTAATCAATGATTCTCTCTCATCATTGTCGTTTCTATCTCTCTCCCTTTCTCTTCCTCTCTGATATCAATATAAATATTTTAAAAATAAATAAATAAAACAAAATTGCTCTCTCATCTGCCCCATTCATGCTGCCTACCTCTGCCTCTTGCCTGCCTCTGCTTATGTTCCCATAGAATTTCTTCGCAGCACTTCATGTCTCATTCAGAAAGAACAAAGAAAGGAAAGCTAAAGAGAGTGAGATAAATAATTTGCAACATGCAAGGAAGCATTCTTGAAAAGAATATTTTATTATAAACAAAAAAAGAGAAAAAGACATGTTTAGAAACTCATAATGAATGCTCTGAATTTTCTATTTTTGTAAGGGGAGGAAGATTATCATTCTGAAGACTTTAAGCTGTAAAACTGGAAAGCATTAAGATGTTTTATCTACAAGTGAAAGAACTCTAGACAATAGAAATCCAGGATCTTTCTTTAGAAAAATATTTTTTGCTAAAATTTTAATAATATGTGGGATAACGTTTCCTTTTTAATCTTCCAAATTTTAGATTGCTGAAAGCCAGTTTTTAAAATAAGAGGTGTGGTTACATCTGATAAGAGGATGGTGGGATATATGTAGAAAATACATGCTATCCAGAGATCAGGAGAAGCTATAAGGGAAAAAGCAATAGTACAGCACTTACATAATAAAGAGAAGGCAGATTGTGTGTTGGGAATTAAAGCCCTGTGGGGTTTTAATTAGAACTTTAAGGCCAGGCACTGCAGAACCACCAATTCTTCCTAAAAATATTTGCTGAGTTCTTGCTGTGTCCCAGGTATTATTCCAGGTGCCAGATAGATAGCAATGAACAAAACATACCAAATCTCAGCCCACGTTGAGCTCACCTTCTAGTGGGGGCACAGACCATAAACAAATAAATATCTAAAATCTATATGCCCAGGGTGGTACGTGTTATGGAGAAAAATAAAGCAGGGGTGTTTGGGAGGAGAGTTGCAATTTAAAATACAGTGGTCATCAGAGAGGACCTGGTGGAGAAGGTACCTGTAGAGCATGGACATGAAGGAGGTGAGGATGGACCATGTGTACATTTGGCAGGGGCATTCCAGATGGAAGGAACAGAAAGTGAAAATGCCTTAGGTGATGGTGTTCCTGGAGTACGGACGAAGGAAAGAGTAGCAGTGTGTGTGGAGTTAAGTAAGAAGAGTGAAGATGAGGTTAGAGAGGTGATGGGTGGAGGGGATGGGACCAAGTAGCCCGTGTAAGACTCACACTTTACTCTGAATGGGATGGCAGCCATTGGAAGGTTTTGAGCTGAGAGGTGATATATTCTGATCAGTTTTCAAAAGGATCTTTCAGGTTGCTTTGTTGCAAATCGATTTTGGTGAGGGGCAAGAACAAAAGCAGGAAAACTATTCAGGAAGGTGTCACCATCATTGCATCAGAGACTTTGGTGGCCTCAGAAAAAAATGGAAGCTAAAGATGTTGATGAGTAGTTGGATTCTAGCGATACTTTGAAAACAGCTGGCAGTCATCACTGGCTTTGGCGATAACTGGATTCTATGTGTAAGAGAAAGAGATGCCAAGGAGAATTTCAGTGCATAATATACTTTGTGTTTAGTTCAATTCAATTTCATAAATGTTTGTTTTCTACTATATATTACCTACTATATATGACACACTGTGCAAGCAAAATGCAGTTCCTTCTGCCAAAGGAAACAGACATATAAATCACTAAATTTGTATACATCGTATTAAGCCTAATAATCAAAGTATGCTCAAGTTCTGAAAGTGGGGAGAGATTAAAGCATCACAGAGAGAAAGATGGTGATGGAAATCCTTCTAGAGGAAGTGATGACTAATTTAAATGTTGACAGACACATGTGGGTTTCCTGGTTATAAGGAAGGGGCAGAGGAATGATATTCCTGGGAGAGGTCACCGCATGTACAAAGGCTCAGAGGAATGAAACAACGTGGGGAGTCTAGGGAACTAGAAGTAGATTGGATTGGCTGGTGTGTGAAGTTCAAGGGGAAGAGAGGCCAGGAGCTGAGGGGAGCACATGATAACAGGTTTTGCATGCCCTGCCTCGGGCGTAGGCTCTATTCCAGAGGAGAGTGAAAGGTTTTAACAAGGGAAAGTTGTAATTAGACTTATCACTGGTGGCCAAACTGAGATAGATTGGAAAGAAGAGAAGGCAAGAGGCTAGAAATCCATTCAAAAGTCCTTGCGACCATTGCGAGAGCCAGCATTAAGGCGATGGCAGAGGGAGTAGAAAAGAAAGGCCCAATTTAAGAGATAGAAACAGCAAAGCCCAGTGACCAATTGGTTATAGCATATGAGAGTGAAGGCGGAGTCTGGGAGGCTGGGGAATGTGTCCCCATCATTATGATTAGGAAATACTGGAAAACAGAGAAGGTCATGAAAGTGGGGGAAAGTGATGAGATCACTTTGACATATTGGGGTGAAGGGCCTGGGAGATATGATGGAAATCTCCAGAGACAAGGTGAATTAGCAGATTTGGTAGGGGCATTAGCCTATTATCTATAGATTTGGTCACCAACATATAGAGGGCATTCAAAATGCAGGAACTCATCCAACTGTTGAGGGAAAAGATTTAAAGAGAAAGATAGCCAAGGACAGAATCCCCAGGAACATTGAGATCTAAGGGGAGGATCCAGGAAAGCAGCCAATAACCGACCCTATGGATATGCAGTCAGAGAGGGGAGACAAGGATCAGGAGGAAGAATTGCCTCCACAGTCAGGGAGGATGGAGGGGTGATCAAAGGTAGCAAAAGCCATGATGATCAAGTGAGATGATGACTTAAGACACTTTGGAGAGCTGGGTTATTTGGAGGTCATTGTTGACCAGAGAGAAGGCAGTTTTTATAATATAGAAGTAGGGGTGGGAGGGGCAGAAATCAGATTATGGTGGTTTGATAAGTGGATAGGAAGTGAGGAAGTATAGATACAGGCATAGACTCCTCTTTCAACAAGCTTGACTATGAACACCCAAATCTCTCTTCTCCTTGTGAGGCATGGTCCTGCCCAACTATCCTGTGCCCTGGAGTAGAGGGAGGAAGATATTGAAGCAGGTGAGTGTTTAGAGCTAAGAGAGAAGTGGGAAAGTAACCCCAGGAAGCCAGATAAGGGAGGCCTGGCTGTTGATGAGGTCTTGGGACTGATGGAATAGAAGTAGGCAGTGTAAGAGCTAAGAGATGAGCAGTCAATGGTTTCATGTATGTAGAGACTTCAGATAGAGAGTGCTTCCAGGTGACCAAGTCTGGCACCTGGGAATGGAAACATCCAAGGACAGAGTAAAAGATGCAGGCATTGGAAACTGAGGCAGTTCAGGTTCTGGGAAGCTACAGTGGGAGTGGACTCTTCATCGTGGGCACTGAAGTCATCCAGTTGGTGAATAACATTGGATGCAAGGAAAAGAATATGCCTGAGTCCTCGGTGAACATAGAGAAGTGTTCACTAGACAACAGTCATCAATAAGAAAAGTAGACAGACAAGTGAGGAGTGAGGTTTGCACAAAAGTAATGGACATTGGGAAGAATATCTTCAATTCCGCCCAGACCTGCCATACCTTTGGGAGGGCCGCAAAGGTTATGGTATCCTAAAGGTAGGGACAGGAAGTGGAAAGTGCCATTTCAGTGAAGCACATAAGGAGAGAAGATAGTTTTTAGCATATATATGTGAAAATTACAAGTTTTCAGAAACTAATGATCCATTTTATTTTCTGCTAAGACTATTGAATTAAGGGTTTCCAGGGAATCACAGAAGACAGTATGCTGACTGAGTAGTATTTAATATAATCAGGTCTTAAATAAGAAGCTATGAACATAAACATTTAAACCCAAATATATAATAAATAATCATTAAATTATAAAGTACATAGTTCATATTAAAACTAAATTCTCAGATGCAAATGTCAATACAACAGAGCAATATATAGATAATAATGCTACAGTTCTCTGCAAGAGTCCAAAAAAAGACACTTTCAGCTAAAGGAGTGGAAATCATGACTCATTTCCCTGAACTCCCAGGACCTCCAGCAATGCTTTTCTTTCTTCCTCTTTTAATTTTTTAAAAACATTTTTCTTGTTTCCCCAGTGAATGTTGCTACAAATCCTATTGAAATAACATTGATCAACTGAACATCAGATTCAATAGAAAGTTTGACTCAAAAGTATGGTCAAATACTGTATTCCTCTAAGAGTATTCAGATTTTAGGGACTCAGACATATAAAGCTCTAAAAATATAGGCAGAATAGACCTTAGACATTAAGTCCAACAGCCTTATTCTATAGATGGGAAATAGAAATCCAAAAAATTTAAGCAAGTGACATAGCCAGCAAGAGTTTAGGCCTCCTGTGTCACCATTGTAGGTGAACAGTAATGCTATGGATCAGCCGCAGTGGCTTTAGAGGGCTGGCTAAGTCTGGAACACAGAGCAGGCAGGGCTCACTTCTTCGTCCTCTTTATTCCGATGCATTGCTGTTACTTGGGATATTGTGAGGATCCTGTCCAAGTCTCTGAACTCAGGTTCGTGAAGGCTCTTGGCCAACAGCCCACTAAATTATTTTTACTTTGAAGGTAAAAATCTCTGGTCAAAAGGACTAGAACAGAGACTTATTAACAGTAAACACACCAAAATAAATACATTATTTTAAATATAAAATCACAGTGTCAAAGAAGTAAAAAACTAGAAAGCCAGAAACAAGAAAAAAGATCCCTCTTCCCAGGTCAACTTTGAGCCCGCTTTCCAGTTTCACCCCACCTAGCACCGGCCTGGCACTGTTTCACACCAAGGCAGGCGTTAGATGTACAGCCTCGTCCTTCTGCACATATCTACAGGATTCCTTTGCAATAACATCTTCATGTTTTAAAACAGAGTACTCGTTTTTGATGGTCAAACATTTCATGGTGACCTGATGATATAAATGGTTCCTAACACACTTTTAGAACTATAAAAGTACGTGTTTCTAAGGCACTTTTAAGTAGATAACGTTTTTTCTTAGAGCATAAAGCATTTCCCATACAACATCTCCTTGTGTACTCACAGCCATTTTAACAACAAGGTTCTCAAATAGCTTATAACGTCCCAGTGAAGATTTATTTTTCTAGAGTTTCTAACCTCTGACCTAAATGAACTGCTGGAACAGAAATGGCACTTGGAGCGGGTCACCTGTTTTTGCTACATGGTTGGAGGACTGATACGTTTATGCCCAGGTCTGCATTCTGTATGGACAGGAGTCCCAGGCTCTTGATTTGTAGGCTGACTTTGATTTTCTGCAAGTGACAATTTGCCTGATGGAAAGCATGCAGACACAAATTGTCTGTCATTTTTAAAAGAAGAAATATAAAAAAGAAAGGAAGGAAGGAAGGAAGGAAGGAAGGAAGGAAGGAAGGAAGGAAGGAAGAAAGAAAGAAAGAAAGAAAGAAAGAAAGAAAGAAAGAAAGAAAGAAAGAAAGAAAGAAAGAAAGAGGCATTTAAAGTTATTAGCTCACTACAGTCATTGTCATGATTTCAGGGGAGAGCTAGCCACAGGATTTTAAAAATTCTATCTAGTTCCAGAAGCCCATCTGAAGGATGTCCCTCTGTAGATTTTAATTGCCATTTTCATAAGCTCAGTGTTAGCTTATAAAGGGACTCAAGCTGGGAAGGTACAATTACACCCACTTAAAGAAAAAAAGATTGAGTCTATTTCATAAATATATTCATATCTATCGTATTTAAATATTTGATAAATCCCAATGAGGAAGTAAGACTTTTGTGTAGGCATCTGGTAAAGATATCCTTCTGGTACATAAATAAATTATATATTATATGTTAGACATTCTGAGATAAAAAGTAAACTTTTGAGCTATACATTTTTAGACACTCATTTTTCATTTCATTAAATTACTAGAGAATTCAGTTTTGCATTTTGACCCTATACTTCTTACATTTTTAGCTTGAATTACAGTGTATCACTTTTAACTTATGATTATCAGAGACCTCATTCTTGTGGTAATCAAGATCAAAGTTAATACAAGATAAATATATTCCCAAACTATATTTTCGGTTAAGAATTTTAGCTTCTCCCCAACCAAGAAATGTGATAGTTGGGCAGGTAAGTAAAAATTTTAGAATCCAAATCCATAACATAGGAAATCAATAGGCAGTTTTTTCAAGTTGGGCAAACATAGACCAGGTGGATTAAACTGAAGTATTGCATAGCAACATGGGGGAAATAATCCGGACTTTAAACAGAGTTTACCCTCTTCACTAATATATCGTATTCCTCCATTGGGAATACCCAGAAGTGAGTGTCCCTGCTGTGTTAGAGTACGGCACATAGTGTCAGCTGCAGCGAGGCCCAGGAACCTTCCACTCCACGTGCTCTAGGAGAGGTGCTGATGGATCATCTGTGGAGACAGTGCACCATGAGTACCCACACAGGACGCCATCCGGGTACAATTGAGGTAGGAAATCTAACATAATTTAAGTGGTACCTTTTGGATGAGTGATTTTAGTCTTTCTAGGTATTCTTTGGGTGGTTTTTTCTCGTAAGAATCACATGAAGGGCACATCTAGAAATCAATGAAAAAGTAATATTCTTCTTTGAAACTTTTTTCCCATTGAATAAAACATTCATTTAAAATTTGTTTTTTTCCAATTAGAGTCATAAATCATGTTCACTGAAATATTGGGAAATGCATAAAATTGTTCAGAAAATAATAATGGGGAAAATCACTTACTGTAATCCCACCCTCAGAGATAACCACAGCCATGTTTTGATACATACCCTTCCAGTGATTTTTTTTCTTTGCATTTCTATACACTGATGGGTAATTTGCTTTTTATATATTTAAGATAACATGAGCATTTCTTCTGTGTTAAATATCCTTCAATGTTGCCCTAGCTGGTTTGGCTTAGTGCATAGAGCTTCGACCTGCGGACTGAAGGGTCCCGGGTTTGATTCCGGTCAAGGTCACATGCCAGGGTTGCGGGCTTGATCCCCAGTAGGGAGTGTGCAGGAGGCAGCCAATAGGTGATTCTCTCTCATCATTGATGTTTCTATCTCTCTCTGCCTTCCTCTCTGAAATCAATAAAAATATATTAAAAAATATTCTTTAATGTTCAAATATGGTACACAATGGTAGCTTTGTATTCCAACATAGGATTGAACTATTGCCTAAAACACATAGATTGCTTCTAACATTTTCTATTTTATACAGTGCTTCAAAGAACATCTCTGAATAGTTTTTCATATATATCTTTATATATTTTATTTGATAAACTTCTAGAAGTAGAATTACTAAATTAAAGGGATGAAAAATTTTAAGGCTTTTGCCCTAACTGGTTTGGCTCAGTGGATAGAGCATCGGCCTGTGGACTGAAAGGTCCCAGGTTGGATTCCGGTCAAGGGCATGTACCTTGGTTGCGGGCACATCCCCAGTAGGAGGTGTGCAGGAGGCGGCTAATCGATGTTTCTCTCTCATCGATGTTTCTGACTCTCTGTCCCTCTCTCTTTCTCTCTGTAAAAATCAATAAAATATATTTTTACAAAAAAAAAGAAATGAAAAAATTTAAGACTTTTAATGTACATTGTAAAAAGTTTTATTTCTATTCACATAGAGCATTTTTACCATTATTGGGTTAAAAGTTTTTATTGGAAAAAAATAGGATTTCCTTGCTTTAATTCCCACTTATTTGATTACAGGGAGAGTGAAGAATTTTTCATATGGGTATTATTCGCTTATATTTCTTTTTTGAAAATATTTCTTGGTTTACCTTATTTGGGTAAAGTACATTGATAGCCCACACACCATGCCAGTACCTGGTATTTAGCACCTATAATGCCAGCCTGATACTGTAGTGAGAGCACTGGACTGACAGGAGGAAATATAAGTTCTGGTTCTCATTCTGGCCCTTGCTGTTTGTAGGGGAAACACCACTTAGGCTCTTTGTTGTCCCTTTCCCATCTATCAAATGAGGGTGCTTAACTGGATACTTCTAAGCTCAGTGCCAGCACTACCATTTCATGCATCTTTGATACTGGATTTCAAGGACATGCTCAGTTCCTTTCTTTCTGAGGATACTTTGAGGGGGATACTTTTCACATTGCGATCTAGCCAAGCAACCACAGTAAATAAAAATCATTTTGACAATGTAACTAAGATTTCATTTGAATCACATGTGAAATTCCTTGAAGGAGAGAAAACTGGTAAAAAAAAAAAATGGGGGAGTAATGTATCTTAGGTGTTTACCTACTGAATTTGGTTAATGCTTATATCACTCATGAGAGGATCAGCATTGCTCATGAGTTGGCAAAAGAAGGGCCATACATGAGGGTCTCAGGGCCCCTCAAACTGGGGACTATTGGAAATCTCCAGCCACATAATGGGGCCCACCTGTTGAAATGAGTATGAACTCTGTTACTGCACAGGACAGTCATATTCTTTAAGAGAGGAAGGCCAAGTCTGATTTATCCTGATCTCTGTCAGGCTGTCGTTTTCCTTATAGGAAAGCTAGGATGTGGCTCCTGTCAATTAGAATGCAAGTTAAATGAGAGGAAAGTATTTTTTACTCCTAAGTCACAACCAAATTCTTTGCCCAGTGAATCCCTCACCATGGGAAGTTGTATTATGTACTCCAGGGGCCAGGGACTGTCAGCGAGTTCCGTTTGGGTTTCTGGGCACTTTCAAGCCTCTGGACTTATGAGGGGTGACTTCATGTCTCAAAACAACACTGTATATAAAGTGCAAGTTGCAGAAAGACACTGAGGCTCTGGCTAAGGAGTAAGCGAGTGTGTGTGTGTGTTATAAGTCATCAGGACAGATAAAATGGAAAACAAAGGTCAGTCTTACTAGTCTCTGTTTCTGTTTTCTCTCTGCATTTGTGGGAGGCAGTTTCCTCATCAGCCGTTTAGTTAATATGTTGATCTCGTTGTCTCCTGTATTTGCTGACTTTAGTTGGACCTTCTGAAAACATGAAAAAGCCGATCGCTCACAGTGTCTCTGAAAGGGAAACAATTTGTGGATATGTTAACGAAAGTTATTCAGAGAGTAAGCATGTCCTTCCCAGTCCCCCTTTTTACTTGTAAGACAGTGTCTTAGGTCACATCCATTTCAGAGGCAAGTGAGGAATGACTTCATGTCCCACCTCACCTGGGGCTGAGGAGCCGAAGGAAGCCCACTTTCCCCAGTTCTTCCCAACACCTGAGGTCTGAGTGGTGGGCGTGAGCTTCAGTTTTGTAAGGGAATTTTCTAAGTTATGAGGCTCTAAAAGTCACACTGACCTGTGGCAGCATGCTGTGAGTTATGCTGTGGTCTGATTAAGAATCTTTTCATTTGTATTCTGTTTGCCTCTATGATTTACATAGAACGTCTAATAGCAGCATCCGATGTTGCCCAACACCTGGCATAGAGCCTTGTTGCTAGTGAGTGCCCAGGAAATACTCATGGAGTCAACAAATGAAGTAACGGGGTTAAAGCCAAGCCCCTCCTTTGGGGAAAGGACGTGGGCACCTGCTTCTGGTGGCAGATTCAGTACCCTCGCCATAGATCACGCTTGGCTTTCCTAAATCACTACTCACACTCCCACGTCGGGTAGGGAAGGTTTCTGCCTGAATTGCCCAGCCAATGAGAGGGAAGAGGGTTTCTCAGGCAGTAAGAGGATAAGTCAAAGTCTCAGAGAACAAAGAAGTGGTGGACAGAATGAAGAATGAAATGTGTCTCTTGATTTAGCCCAACAACTAGTTACCAACGAATAAGTCAGAGTCTTAGAAATCGCACTGACAATGAAGCCTATTGGAAGAACAAAGTTTATACTGACCTGTAAAAAACATTTTAATGCTGATCTAAGAACTTGTATCCAAGTTTCTTTTCTCTTTCAGGCAGTGTGTATATATGACGCCACCCTCCTCCCCCAAGCTGCCCCGTCTTCACTTCACCCATGGGTGTGGAAGCACTGCCATACAACCAGAAACCCCCACCTCTGGGTCCCTACAGCACACCTGAGTCTCAATGGACAGTCAGCTGAAAATAGCGCCTGGCCTGCTTTGCATTTTCCAACCCCTCGGCGTACCCGGTTATGAATGTGTTGATTAATAACATGCACTTGGAGACACAACCCCACCGGCTCGCTTTGCATACAGACCCACAATCTGAGAACCGGCTTATCTGGTTTCCTTCTATCAGAGCCGCTTGCCTCTCATGAGGGCAAGGTAGTGTCCTTCCCATGTTTGCCAAAATGCTTATTTAATAGAAACTATTTATAAATGTTAATTATAGCACTTTTTTTTCCTTGAAAACCACATTCTCTTGTTTGTTGAAGTTTTTTCTTTTCTCTTCTTTTTGACCACAACCGGCTTAACTTACTGGAAAAAATAATATTCATATTTAAAGAGGTAAATTTTCCAGCTGAAACTGAAAACGCTAACTGCTTCATCTGTGCTGATCTGAGAAACCAGCATTTCTCACAGAGGCCCATTTTGCTGAGTTAACATTTACATGTGTGTTGAAAGGAGATCAGATTCCAAAGAAGTAGAAGGGCCCCACCAAACAAGCCCCCCTGAGCCACCATTGCCAGGAGTGGTCCGGACCAGTGATGGCGGCTTTGACAGCCTGGACAGCCACTCTTGCCGATGGGGCCGGGCCCCCCTTCCTGTGTCGACAGACTACAGGGTTTGCCTCTGTGCTTGCTGCAAGTAGCAGAGCTGTCCCTGGCCATCATGGCCAGGACCAGGAACTGCTGAATTTGACTCCAGATGCACAGCTAAGGCAGCCTTGGAGGAAAAGAGGTGGAGGAGCTGCAAAAAGGGTGTGCTCACTGCTAAGAAGGGGCGTGGACAGGGGAATCTTGTCCAGGTAGTGCAGGAGCCCTGCTGCTCACTTCAGGGGTTTCCTGGATGATCCCAAGTTCATGTGTGGCACCACCCCCTGGGAGCAGGTGCTTGGATGTCCCATGCTGTGCCTTGGTGCAGCTAAGTGTGGCTCCCCTCATTCTTTAATACATGAAAACACATGGATCCAGTTGTCCTACATGTGTTTTGCAGAACAGAGGGAGCAGTGGGTCAGACGCCAGAGTCACGAACCACTCCTGTCCTCAGCCCAGAGCAGTCCAGCAAATGCTGCTTTTGCCAGGAGGTGTACAGGGCTTAGTCCTTTTACAGTTGAATATTTGAAAATATTTGCCCTCTGACAGCTTATTTTTAACCTCCTTACTTTTTTTTTTTTTTTTTTTAAAGAAAGCCCTGACCATTCACACTGGGAAGTCTTACTAATTGGACAAAATAACCTTTGTCCCACACACAAACTAGGTTTAAGTCAGGGTTTCTCAGCGGCACTACTGGCACCCTGGGCTGCATAAGTCTTTGTTGTCAGGGCTGTGCGCTCTAGAATATTTAGCAGCGTCCTGGCCTCTATCTACTTGATGCCAATAGAAACCCCTCACACACACACAACTGTGAAAGCCAAACATTTCTCCAGACATTGACAGATGTTCTGGGGAGAAGGGGGGCGGTGACCACCAGTTCAGAACCACCAGTAGGATTAGAAAGAAGAAGGAAGATTCCTGGCCAGACCAATTAGAGATCTTAGATAATGAGTATATAGCAATATTTATCTGCAAAATATAGATGGATTTCTTTTCATTAAACTTTTTGATCTTTCTAAGTCTCATAGAGCCTGCTTTGATGCTAGCTCTGAAAAACTTGAGGTAGCACTACAGTGCCTTGTGCTCTCTTCTTCCTTCCTGAGTCTGCTGTCAGCATAGCTTACCGACCTGTTATACCATCACTCACTGGAATCACAGCCAGGGCTGCTTGATCAGATCACCAGATGCATGCAGGGTCACCAAGACCAAACCCTCACTTTATGATGTAAGAGAAAAAGCACTTCTCTTTAACAAAGTTTATGAAGAAAGTACCCACTCAAGCCATAAAGTAGGATATCTTTCTTATTTTGCAAGATATAGTCTGTAGCTTGAAAATTCCAGAAAGAATTCTAACCACAGCAGTTCAACAAAGGGCGTGAGATGCTGAAAAATGTTCTGTTTTGATAATTAGGACATTGATTAAGACATGTTCTTACTTATTGGAAAAGTCTTTCCAATAAACTGAATGTGCTACTTTCATTTTAGATGCTGCTTATTAGAAAAGGGCCTAGTGAATGAGAGTAGTTACGTTCAGAGCTAGAGAGTGAATTTTAGAGAAAAGCAATAGTTGTGACTCATTCACTTTCTAAACTTTTACACAGAGTCATTTACCATAATTGTTCTCTTTGCACTGTATCTTCTTAAGTCTCCCCCTCTGTAGTGTCCTAATTACTGGTAACACTTTTACAGTTATTCTGATTTATGCAGTGAAAGGTCTGTGACAATGAAAACATTTCCCCAATTGCATTTATATCCTCAGGGTATCAAACCTGAAGACTGAGTAAGGACTAGTGAGGAAGTGGTGCACTTGAACAATAGGCCTCTTCTTCCCTGGACCTAATGGATTTAGATGGCTTAAGAGAATGGGATGAGTTGCTGAAAATGGTCCTTTCAAAAGACCTCGCTGAAGGCCAAAGGAGAGGAGACCCTTGGAGGCCAGGTATATGGGAAGTCTATTCTACAGCACAGCCTGCCTTTCCACACTCCTGAGTTCTGTAATCTGCTCTTCTTTCTTTTTCTTTTTTTCTTCCTTTCTTTTTTTCTTCCTTTCTCTCTTCCTTCCTTCCACCTTTCCTTTCCTTTCCTTTCCTTTTTCTTTCTTTCTTTCTTTCTTTCTTTCTTTCTTTCTTTCTTTCTTTCTTTCTTTCTTTCTTCTTTTTTTCTTCCTTTCTCTCTTCCTTCCTTCCACCTTTCCTTTCCTTTCCTTTTTCTTTCTTTCTTTCTTTCTTTCTTTCTTTCTTTCTTTCTTTCTTTCTTTCTTTCATGTTATTAAGAAGTGAATTCTGCTTCTTATGGTGTGTATTTGTATTTCTTAGACAGGTTTACAAAAGGGCTCAAGAACTTTCATGCACAAGGTCTCTTACAATGTAATTCATGAGTCATTGTTAAGAAACTGATCATAGCATAGACTTATTTTCTAGTTTTGTTATTCCATCTCACCAGTACTACTTAGATGTACTCTTAGAGATATTTGGAGAGAAAAATATATTTTATAAGATATATAGCATTTTATTGTTTGGCTTTTTGGTAAATTAATGAATAGTTGACCAAAATAGAAAACACTATTTTATCAATTATTAAACCTTCAGATTCATTGAAATTAACTATATTCCTAAAAAATCATGCTAGTGCCTTTCTTAATTGGATTTAAAAACTTCTATCAAACATAACTTCACCAATAAATTCAACTGGTCTTACCTTTACATCTTCTGGAGCTGGCAGAAATTCAGGGTCCTAGAGCAAAAGAAAATGAGTTCTGAGTTATTTTGTTAAGTCAAAAAGCTTCTTTTATAGTAACTGAAGAATATGATTTAAATTTTGTTGTGACAAGTGCAGCCTTACCAAGTCATTCACATAATTCTTCAGCTGATCCACAGTATCAATAAGTTGACGCAGTCTGATCAAGAGGCGATCTTGCCCTTGGTGGCTGGATCTACGGGCCACCACCCCTGAGAAGATGACCATCAGGCAGAAGACTACCCACTGCATGTTGCCAGGACTGGGTCTCAGAAGCGCCAGGAGGGCAAGACCTGGGTCTCACTTTTCACCTCCGTTTGACTGTGAACAGGTTGTCAGTGGAGCTGCGTATTTATTCATCCTTCAGGGAGAGCTAACGCCCTCCCATCGCAACCTGGAAATCTTTGTAAAGTGGATGAATGTGAGTAACCCTTTTTCTTTTCCACTGGCTAGGTGTGTGTGTGCATGTGCGAACACGTGGGGGCAGGGATGGACGGACTCCACGAATGTGCTCCATCTGCACCTCAGACAGGAAAAGAGAGATGGGTGAATTCCAACTTTCAGCATGAGTCGAAAAGTGTGCATGGTAAACAGTAGGTGCTACCAAACATGAAAGGAGTAAATAAAAACACTTTGATCTCTCTCTCTGCCTCCCCTGGCTTCTTACCTGGTCTCTCTACAGTCATAAGGGCACTTCAGTAATGACTAAGGTGGCTGCCTGTGGAAAGCAGGACTTTTTCTTAGGGTAATAACTATGCCTCTTGACTGAAATCACACAGTATTCCATCATAAAGGTAGGAGGAGAGCTACCTTTAGGAAATTTTAAATATCAGGGGTATTTTCCAAATTAGCAAGAATACTTCAGGTTTTTTATCAGGTTAAAGGGTTTAAAGTAGAATTTGCTTCCAACTTTTCTCCAAAGCATCTTCAAATAGTATTCATCTCGGCTTCTAGCATTTTACTTAATCTGATTTATACATGGAATAAATGATTTTAAGGGACTATACAGAAATTCAATCAAGATTTCACTCTAATTTTATTTTTAAAAACAGTCTCTCATGTTCATCTATTCTGTATAATCCTTCAGGTCAATGAATGAAAGTGCTAGTACTCCTGTCCCAACCAAGATTTGTTTTTACAAAAAGCAAAATTTAAAAATACCCCCAAATGATTCTTTTTTCTCTTTGTGTGGTGCTACTTTTTTCTGTTAGATGTTGTTTCCTCTGGCGTGAACAGTGCACGTCTAACCATGACCAGCTAGCGGCGAATGAAAGACTCAGAGTCCAGGAGTGGTTTGGTCAGGCTGCTGTCACTGCTGCTCCTGTCCCTGCTACTCTTTGCACTGGAGGAGGTTAAGCAGAATATTATCACCAAAGTAGGCCAGTCAGTTAGGTCTTACACACAAAACTGTTGACTCCAGACTTTATTTATTCCTCTATCTCATTTCATGCTCACAGCCATACTTTGTTCTAGAATGCTATGCAGCCGAGATAAATTGGAGTTTGGACTTGGCTTACTTTTATCACAGGCTGTCTATTCAGGAGTGTTTGGGTTTGGTCATACAGAGTAGATAAGACTTCATACTGTATGAACAAGAAGGCCTCCTCGTAACCATTACGTTCTATGGGGGAGGGTTTTATGTAAACCTCTGAAATGCGTAGGGACCAGGGATTACCGCTGGCACCGCCACGTTGCCTTCATCATCTCCGCACATGCTTCCCTTATCTGGCAAAGAGATGTGTGTCTTCTTGAAGACCTAACCACAGTGGTTAGGAGCTCACCTTCTAAGTCAAAGTGCTAGAGTTCAAGTCCCGACCCTGACAGTTAATAGCACATATGA
This sequence comes from Plecotus auritus, assembly GCF_963455305.1. Lineage (NCBI taxonomy): Eukaryota > Metazoa > Chordata > Mammalia > Chiroptera > Vespertilionidae > Plecotus > Plecotus auritus. The sequence continues at coordinate 41,360,590 of NC_137773.1, forward strand.
CCCTGGGTATGTTCTTGCAAAAAAAAGATAAGTGTAGAATCTAATCATAGGGTGGTGGTGAGGCCTAAATGGACATTCCAAGTTCAAGGACTAAAGTACAGCCCGTGACCAGGTCCCAGGAGATCTGTGTGCTGGTCAGGGATGAGGGTTAGAGGATAATTGGCAGAAGCCTAGATAGGCAGGCCAGGACAGGTTGTTATTCAGGCAGAGCACACGGGTGTGGCTGTACTGCTTGGAAAAGGTTTCCACTGACTAGAGAGAGAGATACTCCTCCCCACCCTGCAGTGCCTCAGCACCGCCCGAGACACCCAGCCTGACCCTCTCACTTCCCAACATGTTGGGATTGCCAGGATCCTACACAATCCAGATCTTTCCAAGAATCAGACACGCTGTCTTAAGTGGCCTGTCAGTGGTTGAGTACCTGGAATATCATCACCGATGTAATGGCACTTAAAGGCGTCCATGTCCTAATTCCTGGACCTCTGACTCTTGTTACCTTCATGGTCACAGGTGTGATTAAATTGCAGATCCTGCGATGGGAGAGTACCCTGGGTTGTCCAGGTGGCCCAGTGTGATCAGAAGAGGAATGCAGGAAGATCAGCATCTGAGGAGGTGTGACGACGGCAGAAGGCAGAGTGATGTGTCTGGAAGGCAGGGAACAGGGCAGCCGCCGCCCGGAAGCTGGGGAGATGAGCTCTCCCCCAGAAGAGTCCCTGCACCGGGAGTCAGTCTTGCCAACACCTCGCTGTGAGCCCCAGAAATACTCACTTGGACTTCTGGCCTCCAGAACTATCAAAGAGTAAATTTGTGTTGTTTTAAATCACCGGTTTTGTGGTAATTTGTTACAGGCAATAGGAACGTAGTCCCCCTAGGTATGAACTTTTTACTCTTGGAAAAGGGTGGGAGAGAGCAGGGGGGATAAGGAGGATGTCTCCCTAGAGCTCAGCAGGCTTCGCTCGGGACTGGCGGTATGCTTCAGAATGATGGAGCCCAGCTTGCATTTTGCTTGAATTTATCACTGTGTTGAGATGGACCTTCGAGTGGAAAGAAGGGGGCTCGGGTTTATCTGAGTCGTATGTTCTCCACTTACTAATATTAACCTTATTGTTACATTCACAGCATCATCTCATTGGGGTCTTATTCACTTTTTACTTTTTAAATCAGAATAATTTTTATTATCTAGATTCAGTCAGTTCTGCATAATGCTTATATTGAAGATGAGAATTTACTTCAACATGATCATGACCGGGGAAATGTTTGGGTACAACAAGAATTTTGGGTTTGCTTCTGCTTAGTTTCTCTTGCAAGAAACTCGAGGTAAATGCAGAACCCGCATCCGGCTGACCCAGCCTGAGGGTGCACCAAAACCCACATGCCTCAAACACCCACCGGCCTCCCCTGTCACCGCATGTGTGATGAGCCACAGTGGTCCCCATCTGGTAGCACACGCTTCCCCCGGGGACCCTCACGTGCCATTTTCCAGTAGCTCACAAGCTGCAACCCTTCCAACACTCAGTTTCCTGAGCTAACTTCAGGTCTTGTTCTAGATAAAGGGCCATATTTATTGTAGTACTTATGTGTTGTTTAATCATTGCTGTACAAAATAGCTGTCTTTCTTCTTTTTAGTAGGTTCCTATCATCTCTTCCCCCCCCGCCCCCGCACCCACAGACAGCATCCTTTTTATGTGTGTTTGAGTGAGGGGCCTCAGTCCCATTTCCCCCATAAGCTCTGTGGTCATTATTGTGCAGTTTTGTGCAGTGCAGTGATTGTTAGAAAAGTATGTCTCATGAGAGCAGAAGCCACTGATTTTTGTCTGGAAGTGTTCACAGCGACCTGCTACATCCTAGGATAAAGGATTTATTCTTAAGGATGGAGACAAAGGGGTTGATGGAGGAAGGGAGAGGGAATAAAAAAAAAACTATTTCTTTCCTATTTTTACACCCGAGCTCAGATATTTCCAACCCCTGTGCTCCGTGCTTCCTCAGCATGCGCACCTCTGTGCAAAGCCAGCAGCCCAGGCCGTTACAAGAGCCCCCGAGGGGCAGCTGCCTGACGGAAGCACACTGCTCATGCTCAGCTTCCGTGTTACTTGGGCATCTTGGAGCCTGGTGGTGGGTCAGCTGTCTGCATTCTTTCCTGGATTAGAATGCAGGTCATCACCATGAAAGCAGGACATTTTAGTCACCTGCAGCATGGACATATTTCAAGCATTTTCTCTAATGGACTGTGCTGTAGACCAGCAGGAAGGGGCCAGGGGACTGGAGGGCAGCCTGGAGAGCAGGGAGAGGAGCTGACGTCCGAACATGAATGCTGCTACTTTGCAGTTTTTCATGGGGAGAGCTGGGCCAGGTCTGAAACTGCTGGATACTAACTGTGCCCAACTCCCTTTCCCTGACTTAATGGCTCTTCCGGGGACCCCTGCGTGTCATATACTTTATGTCTATTCTCACTCACTTTGGACCTCATGGGTAGAGATAGGTGCTCTGCATGGAAAACTCTAGGAAGAGAGGCCTCCAGTGTCTAGAGTGATATTAAGTTATTATAATATGTACCCCTCCTGGATACCAAAGGTATTCAGACAGGTGGCTTGTCTGTAGGCAACTGTGACACTCACCAGTGAGGCTAGAGATTAGATGTCCTTTATTCCATGACCAGCAGGCACAGGGGATGGAGGAAAAGAACGGGAAGATCCATAGTGTTCCACCAGGTTCCCCTGACCCCTTCCCCCGAGAGGGGACAGGTTCCACCCACCTCCCCCAGCCTCCTGTCCAGGATTAACCACCAAAGAAATTCTATTCCCTCTGGACAGGCCCGCCCCTGGGCAATGGGTGGATGTAAACATCTTCAATCTTGCCCTGCAGCCCCTAGCCCTCAGGCGTGAAAATAAGTGCAGCGCTAGCCTTTGCTGTGTCCGCTTCCTGAGTGTCCGCTGAGTTCCTCGCCCATAGCAGCCTCTGCGTTCTCCCAGGGCGGCAGCGTGACCACAGGGAGTCCGCCGGCCGGATGCGCCCCTCGTTCTGGACACTTGCTTCTGTTTCCAGGAATGAGGATCATTTGGAAAATTAATACTTTTCATTTTTATATTTATAAAAGTTATACACATGTGTCATAAAACAAGGAATTCAAAGAACATATTGCATAAAGTAAAAATAAAAAGTATTCCCTTTTCCTCCCTAATTTTCACTCCCTGGGGACACTCTTGAGAGTTTACTTTGTATTATTCTAGACTCTTTTCCTATGTACATAGGGCCATATAGAGGAATATATGTAGATAGAGATGGAAGGAAATAGAATTATATAAGGAGATAAAGATGTATACAAAAAGCCATATTAGAGGTAATAGACATAGAAAAATGTGGGGTTTCTTTTACATAAAAATTAATCTTACGGTACATATTCTACAACTCTTCTTTTTCACTCAACAATATGTCCGGGACAGCGGTTCACACAGTAGTCAGACATGGGGCTGTTGCATTTAAATAGCTGGATTAATATCCCAGTGTAAGGCTGTCCTACTGACCAACATTTAGTCTCTTTCGCTTCTTATCTCCTACAAACACTGCTGCCATGAGCATCCCAAACATCTATACTTTAAGCACACGGGAAATATATTCCTTTTAGATACACAGCCCCTGCTTCATTTCCTAAGTGGAAGATCATATCCTTTTGAACATTTGATAGAAGCTGCCAAACTGTCTTCCAGCATCCCTACCAGTTTGTACTCCTGGCAACAGAGTTATCTTTGACCATCTATATTGGTTTTGTTTCCAATTTACTTGTAAGGGTTCGTATTCTATTAACGATACGTTAAACACATTGAAATTATTTTCTCTGTGGTATCTTTTATCATACAGAGATTTTATGTTTTTATGTTATTGTGTCTGAGAATCTTGTTTTATAGCATGAACTCCTGTTTAATATAAAAAAGTTTCACCTTCCATAATAATAAATGATAGAAATCAATTTTAGCATTCCTCTTACTTGAGGAATTCTTTTTTTAAAAATATATTTTTATTGATTTCAGAGGGGAAGGGAGAGGGAGAGAGAGATAGAAACATCGATAATGAGAGAATAGTTGATTGGCTGCCTCCTGCACGTCCCCTACTGGGGATTAAGCCCACAACCCAGGCATGTGCCCTTGACCAGAATCGAACACGGGTCCCTTTAGTTCACAGGCCAACACTTTATCTACTGAGCCAAACCAACTAAGGCTTACTTGAGGAATTCTAATGCCAAGGGTAACTATGAATTCAGGAAAGCTTTTAAATGAATTTGCATTTAATTCATCACAAGATTAGTTACATACTTTTTGAAAGATGATTACACATGTATGGTTGAGTGTGATTTAATCAGTTTATAGACAATGGTCCTTGCAGCGATGGATTTGGGGCTCCCGAACACCATTGTTTTAGAACAAAGTTGGATATGACATAGAATTACTATATACGTATAAAAAATCGTACACCATACCCGGCAACAGGGGATTGCAGAATCCTGAAATGGCACCTGAGCCATCAATCATCAATTGCATTCACTAACATTTTAGTGCTGTTTTATTTTACTTGAATTCTTTTAATATGAATTCTCCATGTACAATGCTAGTGGCAGCTCCATAGAAGCGAGAGCAGCCGATTAGCAAAGGGAAGCAGGAGAACACAGACTGAGATGTGCTCACTGGGCTCCAAGGCTGCTCTGAAACCAGTCGCCCCTGAGAGACACTCCTGCTGCTGACAAAGAGGATGGGGTCTCTGCTTCTGAGAAAAGACCTGGACCAATCAAAGAGGTAATAATATTAATAATTATTAGGCCAGACACTTCTAGAGATAAGTGCTCTATAGACAGCATCTCATTTAAAGCAACAATGTGGCCCTAACCGGTTTGGCTCAGTGGATAGAGCATCGGCCTGTGGACTCAAGGGTCCCAGGTTCGATTCCGGTCAAGGGCTTGTACCTTGGTTGCGGGCACATACCCAGTAGGGAGTGTGCAGGAGGCAGTTGATCGATGTTTCTCTCTCATCAATGTTTCTAACTCTCTATCCCTCTCCCCTCCTCTCTGTAAAAAATCAATAAAATATATTTAAAATAAATAAAGCAACAATGTGAAAAATAGAACTATGATTCTCTGTTCACACAGATGAGGAAACCAAAGCACAAAAAAGTCAAATGACACATCGATGTGACTGGGGGAACTGCCTGCAGAACCAGACCACCCCTCTCTGGAGCCAGGGCCACTGTCCTAACAGCATGGCCTGTGTCGTTTGTGAAACCCCACAAAGTGGCGAGAACACAATGGTGATGTTTCTGCATACAGATTTGGGGTAAGGTAAGGAGTCCTTTTGCAAAATGATTCCTGGTGGTATCCAGAATGTAAATGTATGTGTTGTCTTGGTTAATTAAGTAATCAGCTTCCAATCTGGGTTGGAATACCTAATTACCTTTTATTTATGTTACCCAGTGACAACCTGGTCCAGTGTGAGAGCTGACAACAATTTTCTGGCATTTTATATCTATGAAAGAAGTGAATAAACTCCTGCTATCATTTGGATCTTGGATGTGAGTTAAGTGCTGTTGAGTTGGCACTGACTCCTGATGGCCCTGTGATTGTATGATGTCCACAGTGTCCTGCTCTCAGCAGCCCTGCTCAGCTCCTGTAGACTCATGCCCATGGCTTCTTTTACTAAGTTAATCCTTCTCATATTTGGTCTTCCTCTTTACCTGCTGCCTTCTATTTTCCCCAGCATTATTGTCTTTTCCAGAGAACCCTGCCTTCTCATGAGATGCCTGGAGTAGGACAGCTTCAGTTTTGTTATTTTTGCCTCCAGTGATGTTTCAGGCTTAATTTGCTCTAGGACCCACTTGTTCAACTTTCTAGCAGTCCAGGGTCTCCTTTTAGAAAAACATTATGTTTCTTGAATATCATAGGCAAAATCTATCAGGAAATCAGTTGTCTTGACAATTTAATGGCCCAAGTATGATTAAGTCATTTACGTTTATTTAATCAATTATTATATGTTTGCCATATTTTCCAAGCCTTCTCGTGGTGATGAGAACATCAGACCACTCATCTCCTGCTCCCGTCAGCTCCCAGGACTCTAGCATGGACACAGGGGAAATCAGGAAGGCCTGCTTATACAGATGTCAACTAAAGTCCTCCTGACATTAAAAGATGGATGGCACACTGTCTTGGGAAGTTCTGCTATCAGTGTGCATAAGCTGGAAGTGCTAGTGTTGTCACAGGGATAGGGACTCTGGCCCTGGACTTGATTCCACTCAGCTCTCACAACCCCTGCCCTCATCGTTGCTGCTGGGCTCAGATGAGCCATTTTCAGTGGGGTTGGTGTTCAGGGCAACATTTAGAGTGGAGACCTTGGAAATGTAAGGAGCAAGGTGGCCGAAGGTCAACAGTAATCATCAAGAGCAGTGACCCCAGCAGAGTCCACAGCCCAGGTGCAAAGCAGCCTAGGGAGAACTGTAATAAAGGCAATATCTGCTTAGTATCTGGTGAGAAGACAATTTAGAAACAGCCTATGTTTACTTTCCGAATCTCTAAGGAGCTGTTTTCCCTTAGAAGGAGCTCTCCTACCTGTGGTCATTGTTCTGGGTTCAAAGCTCTCTGAGTGGCCACTGTCACGGCCCCCCTGGAAGCCTCCACACAGTCAGCTCCTCCAAACCTGGCCTCTCGCTCACATAGTGAGCAGGTTCCACCAGGAAACATGCTGGACAGTTTTGTGTGGGATACTGAGTAGAGCATTTCTATTTTCATTCATTTCCCGCATCTGCTAGGTTTTCTATGGATAATCCAGGTACAGGTTGTTTGGAAAGCGTATGTGTCCCATACACTTGTAACTGACATGCAGTAACAGTTCATTAAATTGAACTTGTCATTCCGTGGAAGCATCCTGAGGGAGAGCTCAAGGAGGGTGTCATTGGTGAAATGCTACAAGTAAGGTGACATTTCAACATGGTGCCATTTTGACAAGGTTAGAGTAATTGACTGACAGACACCTGTAAGAGTTTTGGGAGACTCATTATCTTAAATGTGACAACAAAGTGACATTGTTGCCCTTAAAAGGCTCCTTGGAGGGGCTTCCCTGTAGGTGAAGGGGCGGGAGCTGGTAGAGCTTTGTTCCCCACCCCACCCCCAACCCTTTTTTTCAATTAGAGAAAATCCTCTTAGCTGTTTCTCACATTGGGTCCTGCAGAAGATTTGGGTTGAAAGAAAGGTTAACCTGCTAGAAAAGCAAAGTTTAAAGTGACTGATGGGGCCCCTGCTTACAGTGGCTGCCTGTCGTGACCAGGTCCTGCCTCTGATAGGGACGCCACACCGGGCCCATGGGGCTGGCAAGCCCACTCCTGCACGGTGGCGCAGGCTGCTGACGGATATTGACAGGTCACATTTTGTGGGCACATTCTTCGTGCCAGGTGTTACCCTGAGTTCTTTATCTTTTAGTTATTACTGTATTTAATCTGTTCTTGGGCAGCATTTTTATATGTTGACATCTCTGAAACCAGGCTGCCTCATATACTCAATGGCAACTTAGATTCAAACAAGTACAGTAAGCCACCGAATCCTCACGTTTGTCAGGGAGCTACTGTTGTCATCCACTTTAGAGATGAGGACACTGAGGCACAGAGAGTTTAAGAAACTAGTCCCAGGTGGCACTTACGCGTGGCAATGTGCTGACCACCACTAGGACACCAAGGCTGCTATTGAGGAGGTGACCAGGGTGCATTCTGCCTGCACTGAGGACAAGTGACTTGATATGGGACCTGTGAGGATGTGAAATCATGTGTAACTTGTTGGGGAAAAGAAGCCTAAGATGGACATTCCTGTCCATTTTCTACCAACTCTGCCTTCTCTGACCATCATTCAGAAAATTCATCCATCTGTTCATGAAAAAGACGACAGTGTTTCTGCCTAGAAAGGATATAACTTAGGGGAGTCCCTGAAAACTGGCCTGGCTCATAGCAGAGGCCCAAAAATGTTAGTTTCCTGACTTTTTCGGGGTTAAAAAAAAGCTCTCGTGGGATCAGACTTTAAAAGTGTCATGATGGTGGCTCCCACCTCTGAGGTCAAACTTATTTGCTCAGTAGAAGCCTAAGCACTGAGGAATATTGTGGAGAGAGCTTTGACAATTCCAGTTGATTTATAAATAGATATTTGAATGTAAAACAACTTTCCTGACTCCTCAAGAAGTAGCCCAGCCCGTGTAGCTCAATGGTTGAGTGTTGACCTATGAACCAGGAGGTCACAGTTTGATTCCCAGTCAGGGCACATGCCCTGGTTTTGGACTAGGCCCCTGGTATGGGGCATGCAAGACGCAGCCGATCGATGACTCTCTCTCTCATTATTGATGTTTCTCTCTCTCCCTCTCTCTTCCTCTCTGAATTCAATAATATATATATATAAAAGAAGTAGGAAAGTGTTTAGGCAAAGGAGGACCATCTGTGCCCATTACTATAAGCACCTGGTAAGCCTTGTGTGAAGAAGATGAGCAGAGTGAGCAGCAATGACACCCTGCGGAATGGCTTGACTGTCAGATGCATGAATAAGAGCCAGACCAGCAGGGGAGTCGACACACTTCCGCTCTATGTGTGCAGGGGGTGGGGAAAATACATGCTTTCCCTGTCAGGGAGAACAAATGGGCAAATGACGTGCACCTAGCATACGTCATCTAAGAGGTCTGTGGCTTAGGAACATGCTGAGTAAACCTGCTACTTGAGAATTTACATCACCTTGATAGCGGACTTCCCCAAAAGTGGAATTCGGAGCAACCTCACATCCCTACCTGGGGAGAGCAGAGATTTCCTTTTCCCCTCTCTGGCAGCCCGCTTCACGAGGGGGACACAAAGCAGAACTCATTCCCTCCACCCACATTTTCCTTTACATAACAACAAGAAAAGGTTTTTCCTACAGCTTAGTCACTGGTGGATTAAACAGCATTCTGAAAATTAGGAGGCAAGGTGACTAAATTGCTTTCAAGGAATTTTTTGCTTTATCTCGAAGTTAAGGATTCTTGAAGGTGTTATTCAGCGTACCATGAAAATGCACCCATCTGAAAGGCAACATGGCTTGCAATTGCCAACAATAAACAGGAAGCATTGCATCACCGAAAACCATGCATCAGCCTGTGTGTACCTGCTGTTTCTCCAGAGGCTGTCAGGTCACTGCCAATGGAGACACGAGGCAACCCTTTTTACACGTGTGCCTGAGAAATGAAAGTGTGCTGGCCTTTATGTGCGAAAACGACACTGAATGTGATCAGACAGATGTGCATCTGAGGTTTGGTTTTCAGTTGCACTGAGTTTGCTCTCTATCATTTCTGTAGTACATTTGCTGCTGGTGACCATGACTTTGTGATGATTAGCAAGAGTCAAAAATGTAGACTTGGCTCATGAAATGGTTTTGTCTTTGAGATCTCATTGGTAATTACACCCATGAGCATGCACTTAGCTGCATATGAATGAAGCTTCGGTGGACATCATCTGGACTTTGAGTTTGGGGAGGTGTTGGTAAAACACTCACTAGTGCAGGACACAAGTGAGATACGGAAGGCATGCAATATAGTTACCTTTGAACTCATCTATCTGAGAAACTGAACAGGTGGGATTGTTATGGAACAGTAATAACATCAGCCATTTAACATGCTGGTGGAATTCCTCTATGCTTTCATGACTGTCCTGCTCATGGCTTTCTTCCCCGGGCCCAGCCCAATGCCTAGTACAGAAAGGCACTTAATAGATATTTGTCACCTGAATACATGAATGATTGATTGATTAAATGAGTGAACGACTTCATTAACTGATTGTTGGCATGTACTAGAGATATAATTGGATATAGCCTGAAACCAATCACCAACTCAACCCTGATTTTTGCAAATAGGAGGGGATTTAGTGAGCACCAAAATGGGAAGAGACCACCTACAGTCTATTAACCTGAGCATCATGAAAACAGATAACTCAGGTTCTAGAAAACAGACGGTGACTCCTCTACATCTACATCCACTCCAAAAAGGCGGCAGGTGTAGCCTAAATAAGACAAACTGTTTCCGTTTGTGAATTAAAAGCATGTGTTAATTAACAAAGAAGCGGTCACTTGAGCAGAAAGCTAGGCAAATGTCTGAGCAGTTAAAAAAGAAATTTCCTACAGAAAAGCAATTCTTTTGATGATCGCTTTAAAAAATAATTTATGTAGTTTCTTTTTCAGTAGCCAGGCTTGATCTGTGATCTGCATGGTGCAGCAGTATTAGCCTTTGGTAACAGCCGGAATGGTAAGGAAATGACTCAGCACAGTTGTGAGGCCAGGTTATTGGAGACAGAGAGAAGACTGGCCTCCATGAGCACCTGGTTCAGACGCTGCCATCAGCAGAGGTGCGGGCCAGGTCTGGAGGATGTGAGGCTAGGGAAAGCATTGGCTTGCCCGGTTTCTGATGAGGCATTAAAATTTGTAACGCACAGCTGGCTTGGCAAGGACCAGTAGTTTCTTTTGATGTAAAAGAGATGAGTTAGTTGCTTGGGAATAAATAGCACTAAACTTTCTTTGAGCTTGAATTTCATGAAAGTCTCACATAAATAAGGTGATGGTCTCAGTAAAGCAGAGTATGTATTATATTTTTAAAACGTGTGCAAAATTAGATATCAACCATTTCTCATGAATGATTTGGTGCCACGGACTGGACTCCAGTTACGAATTTGCATGTCCTATGTGCTTGAGTCCCTGTGTGCCTGTGCACAGTGAGGGTGTCTTTGTTCATTTAAAAGCCATTCATTCAAGTATTTATCAGTTAGTCATCTGTTCTCCTCTATTTTTTTCATCCGTGAAAAATATGGGCTGGTCTTCAGCTGGGTTTTATTGGGCAAGTGTTTTAGCAGGGCCTTCCTAGCACATTTGTATTTTTGTGTAATTGGAAATAACATAGCTCCCTTCTGAGCAGAAGAATTATTTTCAAAGATGCCTCTTCCTCTGAGGGGAGGAAACCCTATGCCAGGGACAAGGATGATGAGGGGAGAGAATTCTAGAGTTCAGCCCTTCCCCAGGTGTGCCTACCTGTGGAGGTTAGTCTCAGATGAAGCCTCACCAATCAGTTTGGGTTTTGTTCATCTTGTAGCGATTTGGACCAAGAAATGGGGAGAGTTCCTTCAATCCATGTGAGCCAAAGAATCTCTATACCAAAGTATCTGGTCTCAATTGTCCATCTGCCAAATGAGGGGCTGAGACTAGATTCCTTTATGTCCCCCTAAAAAATATGTATTTTATTTACGTAGTAGATAGGTCACAAATATGGGCTTTGGAGTCAGACTGCTTGAGTTTGAATCCTGGCTCTATGAATTAAGAGCAATTTGACCTTGGGAGAAACTCTCTGAGCCTCAGTTTTTTATTTGTAAAGTGGAGATGATAGTACCTAGTTCATAGAGTAAATAAGAGAGTGAAGCCGAAACCGGTTTGGCTCAGTGGATAGAGCGTCGGCCTGAGGACTGAAGGGTCCTGGGTTCGATTCCGGTCAAGGGCATGTACCTTGGTTGCGGGCACATCCCCAGTTGGAGGTGTGCAGGAGGCAGCTGATCGATGTTTCTCTCTCATCGATGTTTCTAGCTCTCTATCCCTCTCCCTTCCTCTCTGTAAAATATCAATAAAATATATATATATATATATATATATATATATATATATATATATATACATATATATATATATATAAATAAAAAAAAAAAAAAAAAAAGAGAGTGAAATGAGGTAAGGCATGTAAAGCACTTAGCAATGTGTCCGGAGTAAGTGCTCAATAATCACGAGCCATGATGATGATGTCATCGTCTATTCAGGGGTTGGCAAACTTTTTGACTCGAGGGCCACAATGGTTTCTTAAACTGGACTGGAGGGCCGGAACAAAAGCATGGATGGAGTGTTTGTGTGAACTAATATAAATTCAAAGTAAAGGAGCGGAGGGGAGAGCAAGAGAACCAGATAGAACAGCCGGATCCGGCCCGCGGGCCGTAGTTTGCCCAAGGCTGGTCTATGTGATTGCAAATCTCTGGAAAACCAAGACAGCCAATCCCTGCCTTCTCCCTAAGAGAGTTCTAGCATCAGCCATCTCACTAGCAATCAATAGTTTATCCACATTTGCCACTCAGCCAATTACAACACCCTCTGGGTCACTTATCTAAAGTAAATAAGGGCATGCAGTTTATAAGCTCTAACAAAGCTACTGCCCCTATTCCTCATACTACTTAATGATCTACAGACATTTTTCTCTCTCTTTAGGGTAGAAGAGCCAAGTGGCGGGCAGTTTTGTCTAAATCAAATGATTGGTGTCTGTTGACACCTACCTCAACATACTCCCAAAAGTAGTCTGTGGAGTCTTAAGAAATAATCTCTCAAGCAGATGAATTATGGAAGCACCTAAAATGCAATACAGTGTATCAGTTAGCTAGTGCTGTGTAACCAACAACCCCCAAAGCAATCTCCACTTATTATTTCTCACTAGAGGCCTGATGCACGAAGATTCGTGCAAGAATGGGCCTTCCTTCCCCTGGCTGCTGGCACGGCCTTCGCTCTGGCTGGAGCCACCTTTCTGCCTTTGCTCAGGCCCAGAGCCACCTTTCCACCTTCCCACACTGCCCAGAGGCCTGGAGCTGCTGGGGCGGTGCAGAATGCCTGCGTCATTGCCATGGCGATGACGCAAGCGTCCCACCCCCGGCTGCTCGGTGCCTGTGTATGCAAATTAACCCGCCATCTTTGTTGGGTTAATTTGCATATTCACTCCTGATTGGCTGATGGGCGTCACAAATGTACGGTCGATTTGTATCTTTCTCTTTTATTACTGTAGATGTGTCTATGGGATGGCTTAATAGCTCTGGTGATCTGGGATAGGCTTAACTGATCTTGGCCAGGCTTGTCCATATGTCTGTGATCAACTAAGTTCCCCTTACTATGACTCCTCACATCCCTCCAGCCTAGCCCACTTCTGATGGTGCTAGCAGGGGTCTAAGAGAGAAACTGGAAACAGCAGGTTTCCAGGTCTAGTTTGTGTCAAGTTTACTACTATCTCATTAGCTAAAGCAAGTTACGTGGCCAACCCCTGAATCAGCATGGAAGGGTGCCAGGAGAAGAGATGGTTAGAGAGAGGTGTGCAAAATTGGGGCTATCGCTGCAATCTACCACACATAGTACATATTATTTAACAGATTTCTAGCTCATAAACCCATCTAGTACTGAGCTTTATTGTTTTAATATTCAGTCATATATATAATTTGTTATTTCAGAAATCAGTTGGTAGAGTCCTCCTAAGGTGGATAAAAAATTAAAAGCTAGGATGAATTTATCTCTACTAGAGAAGACTGGAGCATGTTGCTAAGTCAGATAGTGTGGAAGACTGAGTCCGCCCCCCCGCCCCCCAGCCGCCGCAACACACACACTTTGTAACTATCATCTATCCTGGCTGCAGAGAACTGACTCAGAGAGGGCACAGGGCACCCATGAAAAAGCTGACCCCACCTGGTTTGCGAAATCTGTTAGTAGAACCTGCAAGCCCTCCACCATGTAAGTCGTCTATTAGAATTTTCATTTGGACCTTAGCATTGGAATCCATAAAAATAATCTCAAAATTGGCAAATACACTTTCTAATTTAGTTTATGTCTCTAAACCTGCCTCAGCAATGTGATGGCTCACACCCTGAAACAACCCTCCGCATATTGGAAGTCACTATGTGGTTTAATATTTTCCTATAGGACCTAGTTTCCAGCAATACCATCATTTGGTTCCCTGGTTTTCTCTAGATCTTGCAGCTCTTTGCCACATCTGCTCTTAAATGTGGTGACAGCTGCCCCGGGTATGGTCAGCTGGGATGGTTCCCAGGCCCTACAACTTATCCACCCCCCCCCCACCCCGCACACACACACACACAAACACATGCACACATTGTAATGACAGGTGGCTAGGAAATGACTCAGGAGGTGGAGTGTGGAGGAACCAGAGGGGGCTTTCAGTACAAGTGTGGGAAGAAAGAACTTGAGGGTTTCATATATGAGTGCTCATCCTTCGCACCATGACGGACAGTAGCAAAGACCTGCCCTTCCCACAGCCGTTCCAGGATGCATGTGTCTAATTAAGACACATCTTCCAAATTCATCCTCAATGTTCACTGTAACAAGAGATGGCCTGTAAACTAAAAGTCAGCACAAATGTGGTTAACTCTCCCCTGTCTCGCTGCTCCAACTATGGTCACCAAAATCTATTATATCTCTACTAAAGGCAACCCCCCAACTCCAGCTTGTATAAGTCCTTCTCTGATTGTGTGTGTTTCTCTCTGACCAGTATTCCCGTGTGCACTGTATCCAACCTGGACTTCTGCAACTCCCAGTCTTTCTTTCACCTCCAATGCTCTTCAGCCTACTCTATTTCTAATTTCTAAAAGTTTCATGTAAGTAGTAAGGGATTATGAACAAAAATTATCTAAAACGAAATATGACTGGAAAACATTAAACCAGGCTCCTTTATTGAAGGACTTTTCTGTTTAATGTGCCATCACATCTGTGACTTTCCAGCATTGAACGTGTGACCACACGGACTCTTCCTCAGGGAGCATCCATAGAACAAGCCCTACAGGGTCCTCTCTGGGAATGCTGGGAAGATATGTCCCCAGCACAGATGTGGAGCATCCCTCCCAAGGGACGCAGCTAGCCAGAACAACCCTCCCCCCAGGTTCTCCACCCAGGTGCCAGGTCCCAAGGGGCTCACTTCAGCTGTCAGCCCTCAGAGGCAAATGGGGAGAGCCTATAAAAGACCCTCAAAGTTTTTGGTAGTGATCTCGCATGAAAGCAGGGATACTTTCTATATTTTCTCTTCTGATGTTCAGAATCTAGAGTTTGGGATCATTCATTCAGTCAGCAAATATTTACTGAACACACACTTTGTGCCAGGAAAAACAGACCAAGAATCCAGCCCTCATGGAGATTATATTCTGGTGGGGAGAGACAGATAATGATGGATAATGACCTGAACTATAAGGTGTGTTACTGATAATTGTATAGGACAGAAAGAGCAGAGGAAGATTCGGAATTTTGGGGTTGGAGAAGGTGGGATTAGTGAGTTGTAAGTGGTGGAGGACTGTTGGAGTTGGGGACTAGAGAGAATAAGCTGGAGAGATAGGAAGTGATCAGAGGGCGGGATGCCTGGAATTTAGGTCTTAACAGGATGAAAATGATTGATAATGACATGGTATAACAGGACATGACCATGGATGTGAATGGGCAAGATCTTTGAAACAGATGAGGTCAAGGAACTTCAGGCCAACGTATCAGCAGGATTATCTATACCAGTGGTCGGCAAACTCATTAGTCAACAGAGCCGCAGTTTGCCGACCATTGATCTATACGAACATTTAAATCACCAAGAATTGTTATGCGCAAGGTCAGAGGAAGTGAGTGACAGTTAACTGAGACCTCAAATTTTAGAAAATGAGGGAAAGGGACCTTGGTGGGTGGGAGGAGTGTGAGGACTGAAAGAGCAGACTTGGTGGTATGGGCCTCACGACATGCAGTTCAAAGCAGCTGTTTTGTATTTAGGGAGGATAAAGCAAGAATATTCTGAAATTAGCAAGAGGGCCAGGTCATCTTGGCTTCTTCCCTCTTCGTCTCTTGCACCTTCTGCAGTAGATCCTTCTAGGTAACTTTTTCAGAGTTCTATCGAGTTGTGGCTTCCTTATCTCCTACCCCTTTTTATCCTTGTCTACGTTAGGGCTCAGGGCTATCATTCTCACCCTGACTGCTAATGTTATTTCACATTATCCCAAACACAGGCCTTACTGTGAACTACACTGATTTCATTGTTGGGGATGCGGGGAGAGGGGACAGGCATCTGTATTTTTAAAGTTCTTGGGGGATTCTAATGGCCTGGCAAGTGAACATTGTCCTTTGAAAGGTTTGCATCTTGGAGGCCTAGGCAATGTTATGACGTGGGCCAAAGCTTCCTCACATCCTTGGAAAGATTCCTGACTCCAGAGGTTAAGATTAAGCCTCCTATTTTCCTGATGACAAAACTTCATCGTCATTAATTCTTTAAAAAATATATTTTTTATTGGAGATGGAGATGGGCAATGGGAAAAGGGAGTTTGTTAGAATCTGGGAAGAACAATACCAAATCAAGTAAAATGATGGAGTCTTCCCCAGAATGTCAGCAGGGCTTTGAAACCGCCACGAAGTGGACTCTGAGGCCAGCCCAGATTGCCTCTGGCCTCCCTTCCTGCCCTCTAAATGTGTGAACTGCATGGTCAGGCTCCGGGCCCTCCCTGCTGGTTTCTGCGTAGGAGTGCCGCTCGCACCGGGCTCACTCAGCACCTGCCTTTCATGATGTGAAAACTGCACCTCTGCCATGTGAGCATCACCTCACATTGTATAATTTTTCTCACCAAGTGGAAAAAAGCAGTTTCAGAACACGCATTCTGCCTCCTCTGGCCTCCTGGAACAAGGTGGGTAAAAGAAGGGGGTCATGGCGTTGGGGAGCCCTGGGGCAGATGCCCCTCCGAGGCTGCGACAGCCGCCCCGTGCTGTGCCTGCTGTATCCGTGCTCTGTCCTTGTCGTTTTGTGAATTTACTCGCTTTGTGTAAAAATGCTTGCCAACGTCCATGCGCTGGTCCTGGATCCTTCCTCGCAGGCCTGGGTCCTTTGCTGAGAGGCAGGAGTGGCTTGGAGCCTGTGCTGTATGTAAGTTCAGGTATCATCTTCACTTAGCCACCCTGTGTCCATTCCAGGGGACTCTGAGATGCCCGATCCAAGCCAGGACATCTGGGAGCAGTTAGATAACAGGGAACCATTTATAACTTGTTAGGAAAGACAGATTTTGGTGAGAGCAGCAGCCACAGATGTTCCTGAGTGCATCTGCCTTGGCCGAGCAGCTGCCCAGCTCCAGCCTAATGAGCATTAACTCCTGCTGGTCCTACACATATCAGGGGAAATAACAGAGCAGATAGTGCCCGTGGCTTCGCTCCCCGCCCCCTGTCCCCCATGTTCCTGTCTCCCTTTCCTCTTGCCATCATCCCACACTCTCCTCCCTCTTCTCCTTCTGCTCACAGTCCTCTGCACAGACCTCACAGGCAGGCACGCTCCCCTCACCCCCCTGACTCACATTCTCACCTCACCCACACAATCGCTCACTGTAGCTCCTTTGATGTCCATTTCTGCCCAGATGTCCTTGTTTTCAGCTTTGCCTCATTCCCAGCAGCACAGCCAATGGTCTGCAGGCCTCCAGAGTTCAAAGCAGCCACCAGCCATGGCTGACCTGTGACTCTCCCCAGGCTGTGTCTTGGGTCAGCTCTGGAGGAGCCTGCGATGGCATACGTCAATCCCGAGGCCCCAGCACAGGTCTCCAGGCAGCCCAAGTGTCTCCTTAGCCCACACAGCGTCTTCAAGCTCCTGTCGGGGCCACACTGTCTTTAGCAAATCAATTTAGTTGACGCTGAAAGTTAGGAACCAGCACTGTTTGCATCCCAGCTGGGCAGTTGATGGCTGGGTTGACTCCCCTTAGGTGGGGCATGTTCCCTGTTTGCTGCAGCCCCACTTCCACTCCATCAACTTCTGCCTCTTCACTTGCTCATGGCAGGTGCCAGCTCACAGGGCATCTGTGCTGGGCCCCTACTCCACAGCCCAGCCTGACAGAAATCCCAACCCCAACAGACACGCTATGCTGGTGGTTGTGAAAACCCCAAACACAGGGCAGCCCAGGGTCCCGGGCTGCTCCAGCTTCTCAGCACGATGCAAAGAGCATCTGCTCTGGAAACCAGCTCCCTAGGACTAAGTCTGAACTCAGCACTTGCTAATAGTTTAACTTTGGATGATTCACTACCTGCTAGGAGCTTACATTTTCTTCTTTATGAAATGTGGGTGTTATTGGAAACATTGTTGTGAAGATAAGGATATACTGCATATCTATGGACTGTGGGCCTGGCACAGGAAATGCCAGCTGCCATTATCTATCCCTCTCCTTTCTGGCCCACGCACATTCCTGAGTGCCAGTGGGGACACAGGCACACGTGTCAATAGGGGGGCATAGCCTGGCCAGTCACGGTGAAGCCAAACCAACTCCAGGCTGTTCCAGAGATTGCTGATTGCCCCACGGAGCTAGAGAGGTAGCAGTTCTTATCCTAGCAGATGTACCTGCAACCAAGACCCTGAAACTCACCAGCTGCTTTGTATCTGTGCTGTGCTGGTGGACCACGTCAGAGAGGGCAGGGTCTGGACCGGGCCAGGGGTTGTAGAGAAGGAAAGGAAGGCACCTATTTGAGAAACCTGCAAGGATTGGAATTGGTTGCTATGTAGAATATGCTGATTTTGTGTTCTGTCAACTTAGCTGCAATTACATTTCCCAGAACCTCCTTCTCTGTATGGTTCTGGTCAGGGGTGACCACGCAAGGCATGTATGTGGCTGTGATTTGGAAGGCAGAAGTAGAAGAGCAGCCCTCATGCCATCACTGACCTGCTGGTCACCCGGGCAGCGCCAGCCCACAGCTGCTCTAGCTCTCACCCGTCTCCTCCTTCAGCCTCCCCAAGTACTGGGCTGGCGCGTGAAGAGCTCAGACTTGGGGCTCCTGCCTCTCCTGCTGGTCACCAGGCTCAGATGCAGGGAGAGACAGGCATGAGTTCCAGGGTTTCCTTGTCGGCCCGAGCTTCTCCTTGTGATTCTAGGTTTTCCCCATTCTTCCTCACGTATGTCCATCTCTCCTTCCTGACTGTCAGCCCTCCTGAGAGAGCCTAGGCCCACCACCAGGTGGTCTGCTGGGATTCCCTGAGGTGGTTGCCACAAAGAGCCAACAACTTCCACAGACTCCCACTGGGCAGCTTCCACGGACTCCCACTGCAACTGCCTAGTAGGGATTTTTCTCTGATTTTCTCAGGCCTTTCCTTCCCTAGCTCCCCCCATAACTGTGGGAGGTCCGGTTCCTACGATGAATCCTTTAGTCCGTAATGTGCACAGTGTTTCTGCTTCCACACTGGAACCCTGACTGACACGGAGAGTAAAGGAAGCAAGGGAAGGTTCCCGGTCCCTGTCTTGGAAGAACGTGATGGATGGGTGTGAAGAATGTCCGAAGACAGCTAGACACATATCTAAAGCAAGGACTCCCCTAAAGGCTCTCAAAACAATGGAAGAAGCATTGGATTAATATAGAGAACCCAGAAGTCTAGGGCAGCTCTCACTCCAAGCCCACACTCACTTCATCAGGGCTTCCCTCTCAGGTCATAGATTCGCCTGCTTTACTCTGGTTGGGTGAAGAGGGTTATGTAGACGTGGACACATCCATCCCCACTGTCCTCAGAGAAAGAAGGCCAAAAGCATTTGTCCTAGAGCTAGATGAGTAGAACTTCTGTATAATCCATTGGCATATTGGCTTGATATTTTATTTGTCTTTCCACATGCCTATTACATGCAGCTTCAGCAATGCTAATAGAAGGAGAAGATTTGCATCACAGGGTGGCTTTCGAACCTAAGGAGACAAAATATGATGATGCATTTTGGGAGAAGGGGCTACAATGGAAGGAAGCTTTCACTGCCCTTTTGCTCCTTTTCTTGAAGGTAGAGAACATTACTAAGAAGAAATAGCTAATGCAACTGGAAATGTACGGCTTATTTTCAGGGTCCGTTTCTAAGGCCTGTCACGATGGCCTCCTTAGTTTTCTCCTCCTGCCCATCAGTTACACTGTCACCACAGTTACGCACTGCGTGGTGAGGAGGAGCGGGAGTGGAGAGAGATGTGCTAGGAAGAGTTGCTTTGCTTTGGGTTGAATCTATTATTGAAGCTCTGAGGCAAAACTAACAATTACCATGTGTGCTAAAGGTAGCTTTTTTCTGAATGGATGGGAAATGAACTTACAGTCTATAAGCATTTTCTAAATATGTAAGATAATGTATTATAACTTTGTTCCTAGAGTATCAGAAAATTGTTTCGTCAGCTGGTTGTTATCTGAGAATCCATAGTTCTTTGTTTTTAACCTAAGGAAAAGCTACAAAACCAGAGGGCAAATGAGTACACGCATGTCCATCAATCACAGAAGACTTTTTACAGCATTTTGGTGACACATGAACTGAGTTGAACTACTACTGAGAAAGGTAAAATCTTTCTATTATCTGACCACCTCTCCGCACCTTCCCTGCTGCCACACCCCCCTCCTATAGTTACAACATTCAGCAGCCACAGGAATACTTTTAAAACATGTCAGATCCTGTCACTTTCCTGCTCAAGTTCCCTAGTGGTTTGGTTTTCTCTCAGGGTAAGAACTTAGTCTTTGCAATGGCCACACCCACCGAGATGTGCCCCTATTAGACCTCTGACTTTCACTTGCCTCCAATACACTGGCCTCCTTGCTGTTCCTTGCATATACCACCACACTCCCACCCCAGGGCCTTTGCATGAGCTGTTCCCTTTGCTTAGAACAGTTGACCAACTTCCTCACATCAAGATTTTGTATAAAACTTACCTTCTCCATGAGGCCGCCATGACAGCCTTATCATATAGCAAATTTCTACCTGCCACCTCACTTTTCATCCCCCTTACTCTATTTTATTTCCATTGTAGTGATCAGTTTCTAATAGTCTATATAATTTACTTATATGCTGTGTATATCTTTGTGTCCTCCCCCTAACATGAAGCTCCATGGGGATCAGGTATCTTTGATTTTTTGTACATTGATATAACCAAAGTGCCCAGAAATGTGGCACATAGTAAGGGCTTGAACCTAGTTGTGGAGTTGAATTGATTGCTTACACTAGATAGTGCGGCTCAACAGCTGTAGTATATGGACTTTCTGGTCTATATTCAGAATCAGAAACAAATGTATAGGAAGATAAAGAAAGTTATCTGAGGTTGAAGTTATCTGTCACATATGACATGATACAAATCAGGATTTAAATGCTTGCAGCTTTTGTGTTCAGAGGCAACAGACACTATTTAATGTCACACCAAGGTCATAGAGACCTTGTCATCCTAACAATGATAGAAGAAGCCATCTAAAAATATCAAAAGAGGCAAACAAAGCATTTTTTAGAAGGACACTCGAGCATCTCTGGCATCTGAAATCGGTTACCCTTTATGGACAACATTTAACATTTAAGGATAATTCAGACATATCAGACGTTAATAGCTAGTGAAAGCTTCCAATGTGGTCAGCACAGCTTGAGTTGCTTTAAATCATTATATCCTCCCACAAGCTAGCAAGCACAGATACTATCATTTTGCAAATGAAGAAATGGAGATACAGAAATGCTATTCAACCTCCTCAGGGTCACACTGGTGGTCAATGGACTGACCTAAATCTGGCTGCCTCCTGAGATGTTTCTTTGATGAGCAGACACATGAGAAGAAAACTCGGAGTATTTTTGTTGGCCTATTAGTAGTTGCAACATGAGCACTCTCACTCTCTCTTCCCAACTCTTTCCCTCTTAAAGAGGAATCTGTGCTTTCAGAATGGTTCCTGGGCTTTCCTATAGGTAGATCTTCATAATAAAACTGATCAAAGATGAAAGCCTGCTTGTCTTGAGTGCATGGTGTAGTGTTTTGACAAGATCTTGAAGATAAATTGTGGAGCTAATTTGGTATCAAGGCAATATTAGGACAAATGGGAAAATGAGATTTTAAAGAAATTTAGCTAAGTGTTTTGAAAGTAGTCCCCCTACAACACATTCAGCAGAGACCATCATAAGGATTAAATAGTGTTAATGTACTTTTTGGTTGCCGGATGGTTATTTCTTTGAATGGAAGGCCATATGAGGTTGGGTTACCAAGTGGCTTGCCTGTATGCATTATGTGATGAAAGGGAGGAAAATCAATAAGTAGTTCCACCATCTCCCAAGCTTCGAATCCCAAAGTAATCAGATGCCTCCTCTATTAGCTATCTATTGCTACATAGCAAATCCCCCCCTCCTCCAAAATCTTAGTGACTAAAAACAATAAGCACAAACTATGTCTCTCAGTTTTACCCCCACAGGGACCTCCTTGTGAGACCTCTTGCATGGTGGCTGGCTTCCCACAGAGTGGGCAAACCAAGAGAGCAGGCAGAAGCTGCACTGTCTTTGTGACCTAGCCTTGGAAGTCACACGCCATTGTTCCACCATGCCCTGCTGGCCTCACAGGTCAGCTCCCATGTGAGAGGGATGTACCAAGCCATGCATACTGGGAGGTGAGGGTCACTGTGGGGAGCAGGTCACCTTAGAGACTGACAACCACTTGTCCCTTTCCCTTTCTCCCCAAATCCAAATGGTCCTTGAATACTGAGTGCCCTTCTTTATGGCTTTTCAATTTCTCAGTCTCCACTATTCAGCTCCCACATCCCATCTTGATTGTGTCCTGGATAATGTGATGGCCTCTTAATTGGCTTTCCTATCTCCAATCCAGCTCATATCTCTTTTTCCATGTCTGTTGTTCCTTTTCAACAGGGCTTGCTCTGTTACTGTAATTATGTACATTTCTATCCATTTGTTCTCCACTCTAGGTTGAAAGGCATTGAGGGTAGTGACCGTTTCATGCATTTGCTTATCCGCACAGCTCTTAAACTGTTCCTTAGAGAGGGTGAGGCACAGAGAGGACTGACCCAGATAAATGCCACATTTGAATCCCAGATCTTCCAAGCCTGGAAATCTCAGGTAAGTTCTTTTTTTTTTTTTTTAAATATATATTATTGATTTTTTTACAGAGAGGAAGGGAGAGGGAGAGTTAGAAACATCGATGAGAGAGAAACATCGATCAGCTGCCTCCTGCACACCCCTTACTGGGGATGTACCCGCAACCAAGGTACATGCCCTTGACCAGAATCGAACCTGGGACCTTTTAGTCCGCAGGCCAACGCTCTATCCACTGAGCCAAACCAGTTAGGGCTCAGGTAAGTTCTTCAACCTCTCTGAAACTTTCTTCTAAAAACAAGTTAATCATAATTATTAATGCATAATAATTTTAGTAATTATGTAATTATTAGTAATAAGTATTATCATCGTTAATATCACCTGCCTTTCAGAGCATGAGAATTGGATAAATTATGTGTGCAGAGGGCTTATCATAATGTCTTATATGCATACTAAATGCTTAATAAATGATAGCCATTAATATGTCACATAGTTGGCATTTAGTAATTTTTGCATAAATTAATACTGAGAAAGGAAGTGTGTGGCAGGAAGGCCCTGACTCTGAAGGTTGTTTCTCCGGAGTTCTCGAGCAGCAGTACCCAGTAGGGCAAATCCCCCCTTTCCAAAATCTTAGTGGCTAAAAACAATAAGCACAAACTATGTCTCACAGTTTCACCCCCACAGGGACCTCCCTGTGAGACCTCTTGCGTGGTGGGCTCCTGGGATGACAGAAATATTCTGTGAGCACTGTTCTGTAGGGCAGCCACTGCCATGTGTGGTTGCTGGGCACTTGAAATGTGGCCAATGTGAGGACATGTGTTTTTTATTGTATTTCCTTTCAATTAGCTTAAATGTAAAGAGCCACGTGTAGTGAGTGGTTACCATGGTGTTCAGGACAGCCTCTGGTCCAGAGCTCTGCAGTTTTGTGATGATGCGGTAGGCATCCCGCCGCAGTGCTATAAAAATTGCTCTGTGGCAGTCTGAAGTTGAGCTCTTCCAGACGGAGCAAGGAGTGTGGTAATTCCTTCACTCAAGGAGCACTCTTCCTGTGCCTGTGAGCAGGTGTGCTGCAGCATAAAAAGATGTGACTTCTGTTTGGGGAAGGAATGATGTTCTAGGGAAGTCAAACTGCGTGCAAACCAGAAGATACCTCAAGTTAATGTGATAAGTGAGAGAAAATAATTAGCACACAATTGCTTATTCTGATCTTACTATCGACTGAAACCGTTTTAATACAATCTCATGTTCATACGTCACCCTCCGCATCTTCACCATCCCATCCCCAGACCCTCTGGCTCATATTCTGTTTAATCCTCACAAAGCCCTGTGGTGTAGTATTACCCAACCTCCATTCTATAGATGAAGAAACAGGCTCCAGAATGCTGGGAGACTTAGCAAAGGCCACACCATAGTCAGTGGCAGAGCAGGGCTTTGAGTCCAGGACCACCGCGATCCAGCCTGCTTTGTCCACATCCCACTCTACTGCCTCCTTCTTTATAACGTGTCCTTCACACCACTCACTTAGTTCTGAGTGTCTGTGTGTCTTATTTTTTTCTCAATATTATTTTAATTATACAATTACATATGTTCATTGGAGAAAAATATTAAATATAGAGAAAAAAGAGAAAGGAAGATGGGAAGGAAAGTGGGGTGGGGGGAGGGAAGGAAGAAGGGTAGGAAAAAAGGAGGGAAGGCAGAGAAGAGGGAAAAGTTTAAATTTGGCCTTAGTTTTAACCTTGTTAACCCATTGTGAGAGTAATCACAATATAATTTACTACCCAGCCTCTCTCCTATGGGGAGGGGGACAGCGCAGTGCAAATTGAAAGCATAACTTTTCTTTACAAGGTCAGCAGGTTGTGTTTTTCACCTGTGCCCAGCAGACCATTAGAATCTGAGAGGAAGATATTGGTTATCAGATTCTAGGCCAACTTCCTCATTTTCAGAGGAGAGGCCCAGGAGTTTGCAATGATAATTCTCAAGAAGGTAAAATTGTCCCTCACCAGAGCACTTACAGCTTATTTTTCGTTTTATGGAATTCCTGAATCCATTCGTTCACAAATTCAGTGACAATCAGCAGTTGCTACTGCCATCTGTTGGTGGTGGGCAGAGTTGAAGCATTTCTATATAGGTGCATAAATTAGTTCATGCCTGTGAAGGTCCTTAAATTGAATCTTCATCACAGGCCCAAGGAATCAGGTAGACCTTTGGGTTCATATCTTTGCCATGCCTCAAGTGAGAAGTGTGGCCACTTTCATTCTTGGTTTTCCACTTGTAAAATGGGATAATATCTAGTTCATAGGGATATTGTAAGAATTCATTAACAGATATATATTAGTTCGAGTAAATGCTAGCAAACAGCTCAGAAGCTTAACACAGTCTCCTATTAACATTACAGTTTCTTGCTCAGTTCAGAGTGGGTGCTCTGAGTCACCAGGCAGCTGTCTTCCAAGTGGTGATTTAGGAGAAAGCTGCTTCCATCTTATTGGTCTACCATCTTCAACTCTGGCCTCCAAGGTCACCCTGGGGCCCCACATCCACCAACAGAACAAGAAGGAAGGACATGGAAGTGTGCCAGGAGATTTTGAGGGCCCAGGACTGTAGCTGCACACTGTACGTCCACACCCCTTCTATTGGCCAGGACTCAGTCTCGTGGTTGTATGTCACGGTCCAGTGGTCTCTGCCACAGCCATTATTTTTAGTAATAGAAACATGAAGTTCTGAGTTTTCTTTGTGTATCATAGAATACTATTCATATTTTCCTCGGCATTTAGCATGACACAGATATGAATCTAAAAGGCAGTGTGGTGAATGAGCAGCGGCCTTGGAGATGTGGCTTCCAGCCCTGTGTGATCGTGGGCATGTCACTCAGCCAGGATGAACCTCAGTCCTTACCTGGAGGATGGTGGGGAGAAAGCCAGCTGGTATGAGTGCAGGTCTGCTCCACCCCATCTCCCCGGGTCTAAAGATTGACAGCTTTTTGCATAGAAGTAACGCAAAACAAAACATGCACTGACTCTCAGAATAGACAAGAGATAGAACCCGTGTTGCATGGGCTTAGGTGGGCAGCAAAGAAATAGCTTTAAGCCCATTCTTGGAGGAGGTGACAGTCCTGAAAGAAGGAGTGAGGTATAGAGTGGTCTGCAGGAAGGCCCAAAGAGGTCCATAAACAAGAATTGTGGGGAAGAGCTGGCTGAAAGGGGATGTGCTGGAGTGGGGCTGGGCGATGGAAGATGTGGTTTGAGAGGTAAATGGAAGGCGACATTAATGGCAGGCTTCCAGGATTAAGAGGTCATGTTCATCCGAAAGGTTCTCGGTCGGGGAACCAGCTTTGGTTTTTGGGCAAAAAATCTGTCAGTCATTATGAAAAGTAATCTGATTTGATCATAGCATGTGACATGACAGTACCTTTTACTAAATTGCTAATTTCTGAAGTCTGAATGCTCCCTAAATAATCTTCCATACATATGAGTTATCTGAATTCTGTACCCATTTCAAAGAAAAAAGAGTTTTACGTGGTAAGGGAGAAAAGATGAGGATGTGGGAAAAAGCAAATCATTTTATGTTGAAAGGGAGCCCTCATTTCACTGCTTTACTTTATTTTATCTTTAAATTGAGGATAAATATGTAGGTAAGACATGAGTCAGAGCAAGCTCAGAAAGTACCTAGAAGCCTTCGGCATTTGAAACATGCTAGCTAGTTTCATGTGGGTGAAGTATGGTTTTCAGGAAGACACAGTGAAAATAGAACTTGTTTGTTTAGGTTTCACCATTCTCTAGGGGTACGTACAAGGATGTTCAGTGAACAGTGAGGGGGAAGCGTTTCTTCCGGGGCTCAGCTGCAGAGCATCCTGTCTGGAGGGGTAGGGCCGGAGCTGACCCTGAGCACAGGGCGGTTCTTCTCTGGACCCGTCTGGGAGGTGCAGTCTTGGCAAAGGGAAGCATAAGTGGCAGTGGGTCCAGGCCTCAAACCAGGCTCCCAGTAAAGGACACCCTCCCTCCCGAAACAGGAGTGGAATGAATGATCCAGGGCAAGCTGCTGCTGATACTCCTTTCGTACTAATTGGCTCTTGAGAAACACTATTTTGTTTTTAGAAAAAGATTACATTTTAGATGGGGAGCTATTTGTTATTTACTACATGTTAACTGTTTTTGTTTTTACACAAATGAAATATTCTACTATTAAATAACCTCATGCCCTCAGCCAGTCCCCAGCCTTCTCTGGGCTTCGGGCGGGTGTGATTTTCTTCTCTGTAAAATACAGAGCTAAATTATATAACCTCTGAGGCTTCTGCCTGATCTCACCTGATAAATTCTGATTCAAACAACTTCCTCTCCCCGGTGCAGTAACACACAGCCTGAGGTTACTTTATTACCTCCTTCTAAATCTCTATCTCTCTCAGAACAAATGGGAAAAAACCCCGCTGCCCCTCGAGCGTGTGCCTGCAGGAAGGATCCTCATTTAGCGCCCAGCGCTGTGGGGCCCTGAGCTCTGCCGCCCCCTCGCAGGCAGGATTCACACCTTCACGCTTCTTAGAAACACCTGTGGCCACACAACAGACTGTCTGCGTGCACTTTCCAGTTTGGCAATATTTTATCTGCTCTTATTCATTATTCCAGAGTGTCCATGTTTTTAAACAGGTTCTACTTCTTTCTCAGGAGGCAGTTCCCCTAAAGCAAGGCCATGTCCTACATCTAAACAGAGCCATTTTATATGCAGTGTCCAGGACAGTGGATGTGCTAGACAAGGATGATGAGAGCTGGAAAAATATGATAGGACTAGTGACCCGGTGCACGAAATTCGTGCACATTAAAAGGGTATTAATTAGAGGAAATAATTTAATATTGCTATTTGTCCTTTCTCTATAATAAAGTGTCAGAGATGAAAGAAAATTAGTAAAATGTATATGAAAACCTTCCTCCTGTCAGAGTCTGGAGCACACCACGGGACCCAGAGTCAAGTCCCAGCCTACCCACATGCACCTCAAAATCACGTCAGACCCAGACCTGGCCGGCCCCTCCCCATATTGGGCTAGATCCAGACCTGGCCAGTCCCACCCTTGTCAAGCCCTGCCAGGCAGGGGGTGTAGCCTCAGGTCCCCTGGCCCAGCGCCAGGACAGGGGCGGCGTGGCCTGAGGTCCCCCAGCCCAGACCAGGGTGGGGGCGTGCCTTGAGGTCCTCCATCAAGCCCTGCCAGGTGGGGGACACGGCCTGAAATCCCCTGTCAAGCCCTGCTGGGTGGGGGTCATGGCCTGAGGACCCTCATCAAGCCCTGCCAGGTGGGGGGGGGGGAGTGTGTGCAGCCTCAGGTCCCCCGTCAAGCCCTGCTGGGCGGGGCGTGGCCTGAGTTCCCCCGACCCAGCACTGGGGGTGCACCTTGAGGTCCCCTGTCAAGCCCCACTGGGTGGGGGGCACGGCCTGAGGTCCCCTGTCAAGCCCAGCCAGGCAGGGGGGCGCAGCCTCAGGTCCCCTGGGCTGGTGCTGGGGCAGGGCCTGAAGTCCACTGTCAAGCCCCACCTGGTGGGGGGTGCGGCCTGAGGTCCTCTGGCCTGGTGCTGGGGCGGGGGGAGCAGCCTGAGGTCCCCTTGCCCAGCACCAGGACAGGAAGCGCACCTTGAAGTCCCCCGTCAAGCCCTGCCGGGCGAGAGGTGCGGTCTGAGGTCCCCCAGCCTGATGCCAGGGTGTGGGGCACAGCCTGAGGTCCCCTGTCAAGCCCCACAGGGGCAGGGGAGGGCATAGCCTCAGGTCCCTGCTGATTGCTCGTTAAGGCTCCTTATGGGAACTTGGCCTCAGCTGTGGGTGCAGCCATCTTTGTGATGGAGTGATGATCAATTAGCATATTCCATCTTTATTAGATAGGATTTTAGAGCTCACTAATATGCTACCCATTAGCCAGGTGTGGCTTTTTAAATGGAAATTAACTAAATTAACTATGTATGGGGCCTGGTGGGTACTTGAAGCATTGGGGGACCACTCTATAAAGTCCATGATTTTCTAACCACTTTGTTCTACATCTGTAATTAATACAGAATAATATTGAATATAAATTGTAGTTGAAAAATAAAAAATAAATTTAAAAGATGCAGTTCTGCCATCTTAGCCACATTTCACGTGCTCAGTGGACACCAGTGGCTTGTGCCGAAAGTTCGGTTGGATGGTGCTGCCTTAGACACCAGCTGTCACAGAAGCATCTAGGGGCTGTCAGAAAACTTGGAAACCACTAAGGCACTCTTCTGTCGGATGGTTCAGATCTTTCCAGTACTAAAGATGCATCACCTTATAAAGTGGCCCGTCCCACCTTTTGAAAGCTTTAGGAAGTTCTTCCTTAAACGGGATCTGAATCCATGCCCCCGTAACTTCTGCTTTCTCTCCAAATGCAGTGGGGGTGATGATTCTCCCGCCTGGAGTTCATTAGAGCATCGATGCCACTACGGGCCTCCTCGGACTCCCTTCTCCCAGCTCATGCGTGTCACATATTCTGCACAAGTGTTTTAGAGCACAAAACAGTCAACCCACACACCATAACCTGGCTGCCAAACAGAAATCACATCCAGTGGCTTGCTGTAGTTACCAGTTTTAAAGTGGTGTGAGGATAGAAAAGGAAGCTAGAAGCTCTAAAAACAAGTGGTCTGCTTCCAAACGTGTCTAGAAGAGAGTGTTCTTGATAACTGTCTAGTAAGAAAGGGTGTCTGCCTCTCCACGGGGTTCTGTGGGAACTTTGCAAGTGAGCTACTGTGTTAAGTGCTAGCAACAGGCACTCATCGAACTGTGGGCTCCCTGCTGGGCCACAAAGATGATGAAGACATTGCCTTCAGCCCTAGGTGGTTTGGCTCAGTGGATAGAGCATCGGCCTGTGGACCAAAGGGTCCCGAATTCGATTCCAGTCAAGGGCATGTACCTTGGTTGCAGGCTTCTCCCAGGCCCAAGCCCTGATCAGGGCTCGTTCAGGAGACAACCAATCAATGTGTTTCTCTCATATCAATGTTTCTCTCTGTCTTTCCCTCTCTCTTCCACTCTCCCTAAAAATCGGTGGAAAAATATCCTTGGTTGAGGATTAACAAACAAACAAAAAAATAAAATAAAATAAATAATAAATAAGTAAAATCTTAAAAAAAAAAAAAAAAGACATTGCCTTCATTGTTTACTGCCCCCCTCAATCCTAGTCACTGGCAGAGAGGCCTGGTGATGTGAACAGTCGATTACCACTCCAGACAACTCCCCAGCGCACTTTGGCATGTTTCAAAGGAACCAACAGATGAGTCTTGGAGTTCAGATGGTGACAAGCAGTTGCTGTCACAACAGAGCAACTTCTGAGGAACACTGAATAAGGAGACCCACAGACCAAGCTTCCTAAGGAAGAAGACTGTGGCCAAACCAGCCTGGGCCAGCAGGCGGCCTGGCACTGCATAGGGGCTACCTTCTCACCAACAAAATAACTGCTACCAGATCCACTCCATTCAGTTCGGACTATGATCAGAAATAATGAAGTCACCAGCCTCCATCATCAGCCATGCCCCTAACATCCAGTGCTAGGTCCATGGTTGACTATGTATGTATGTGCATATATATGTGGATAGTCATACACACACATATGTATTCACACACATATAAACAACACAGAGGCAGGATTTTATGTAGAATTATTTTATATACGTATATATCCACATACATATTTAAGTGTTATTTTATGTTATGTTTCTATATTTTAATGGTCTTATCATTTGTACGTGTGTGTCCATATATTGCATATTTCTAGTTGTGCACACTTATATGTAATGTTTCTCTATAACATGTATGCATGCATATGTACATACACATGAGAACGTAGCTGGAAGGAAATTTTCATGGTGGTTACCTTGGGAGAGTAAGAATAGGCTCTTGGGGATGGAGTGGGGAAGGATACATTTGTATTTCATTTTTATGGTCTTTATCTCTTACTATCTATTTACTACTTTTAGAACAACAAAAACATTGTTATTACTGTTTGGTTATACTGAGGACTCATCATCCAACATGAGCTCCAAGTGCACATGGAGTTAAACGTCTGCTCCCTGCTTGGCTCATCCAGGCACCTCACCTTCGGCCACTTAGATTGCTCTGTTTCTTTCCACATCTGCTAACCTGAGAAAATTAGTCCCAAGTGAAGATCAAATGAGATGCCATATGTGACAAAGTGACAGTGCTTTGCAGAATGTAAACTTGTACATGCAGCTCCATAGAACACAGCTGACAGAGAGCACCCAGTGCTACCCAACTAGAGTGTCATCATCCAGGTCCTGTCCTCCTCACAGGCCTGTTTTTGAAAAGGGATGTGCAGAGAAGAAACCAAGATGGCAGCATAGGTAAACAACTAAACTGCTGTCTCGCACAACAATTTCAAAACTACAACTAAAAGACAAAACAGACATCATCCAGAACCACAGGAAGGCTGGCTGAGTGGAAATTCTACAACTAGAAGGAAAGAGAAAAGCACACTGAGACTCAGAGGAGCTGCAGGAAGCAGAGGTACTGAGACGCGCACGTGGAGAGGACTGGAAACTGAGTGCGCGGCTGGCTTTCTCAAGCGGGCGGGAGACAAAAGCTCCCGACTGCTCTGAACTCCAGTTCCGGGCGAGACTCTGGGGACCCAGACTCATTCGGGGAGAAACTGGGCTGTCTGGCAGCGGGCGGAACTCAAGGGCGGCTTTCTCTCAGAGATGCTTGCAGTGATTACCGCGGGACACTGAGACCCAGGGGCCTCTTAGGGCAGGGCTGACGGGAAGCCAATGCTATCTGCTCCGCCCTGAGACTCTGCCCCATCCAAGCTGAGGACAGAGGCTTTTGCAAGTCTTGTCTCATAAGGGTGTCCCCAACACAGAAGTTCTTCCAGCGTAGACACAGCTGATCCTTACAGCCAATTGGCCTGGAGGTCAATTCCTCCCAGTGATACCAACAACAATCAAGGCTTAACTACAACAAGACTGTGCACACAGCCCACAAAGGGGTGCACCAAGAGTGTCCACCTCAGGTAACTGGGGAGGCTGAGCCACTGGGCCCTATAGGACACCTAGCACACAAAGCCACTCTATCAACTCAGGGAAGCAGCCAAAATGTGGAGACAAAGAAACAGGTCACAAATGAAAGAAATGGAGGAAAGCAAACGACTGGATATAGAGTTCAAAACCACGGTTATAAGGTTTTTCAAGAATTTTCTAGAAAAGGCCGATAAATTTTGCGAGACCCTCAAGGATATGAAAAAGGACCAACTAGAAATTAAGCATACACTGAATGAAATAAAAAATATTATACAGAGATCTAACAGCAGACTAGAAGATCGCAAGAATTAAGTCAAAGATGTGAAATACAAAGAAGCAAAAAACACTCAACCGGAAAAGAAAAAAGAATCCAAAAATATGAAGATAGTGTAAGGAGCCTCTGGGACAACTTCAAGCGTACCAACATCCGAATTATGGAGGTGTCAGAAGAAGAGAGAGAGCAAGATGCTGAAAACCTATTTGAAGAAATAATGACTGAAAACTTCCCCCACCTGGTGAAAGAAATAGACTTACAAGTTCAGGAAGCGCACAGAACCCCAAACAAAAGGAATCCAAAGAGGACCACACCAAGACACATCATAATTAAAATGCCAAGAGCAAAAGACAAAGAGAGAATATTAAAAGCAGCAAGAGAAAAACAGTTAGTTACCTACAAGGGAGCGCCCATACGACTGTCAGTGGATTTCTCAACAGAAACTATGCAGGCCAGATGGGAGTGGCAAGAAATATTCAAAGTGATGAATAGCAAGAACCTACAACCAAGATTACTCTACCCAGCAAAGCTATCATTCAGAATTGAAGGGCAGATAAAGAGCTTCACAGATAAGAAAAAGCTAAAGGAGTTCATCACCACCAAACCAGTATTATATGAAATGCTGAAAGGCATTCTTTAAGAGAGGAAGAAGAAGAAAAAGGTAAAGATAAAAATTATGAACAACAAATACATATCTATCAACAAGTGAATCTAAAAATCAAGTGAATAAAAAATCTGATGAACAGAATAAACTGGTGAATATAATAGAATCAGGGGCATAGAAAGGGAGTGGACTGACAATTCTCAGGGGGAAAAGGGTGTGGGGGGTGCAGGAAGAGACTGGACAAAAATCTTACACCTATGGATGAGGACAGTGACGGGGGGGTAAGGGCAGAGGGTGGGATGGGAACTGGGTGGAGGGGAGCTATGGGGGGAAAAAGAGGAACAATTGTAATAATCTGAACAATAAAGATTTATTAAATTTAAAAAAAAAAGAAAAGAAAAAGGATGTGCATGTATGTTATGGGGAGGGGTAGGCTGTGATGGAGTGACCGTGGCATGTAGTGGGAGCAGGAAGCAAGGAAACGTGAGGGTACAGTATGGGCCAAGGCCTCAGAGGGTAGGCAGAAGGCACCTGCCATGGGTGCTCCTCTCTGCCTGCAGCCCTGAGCTGCCATAATGCACCCCTGTCCCCGGCCGTGTGGGAACATCTTTGCTGGGACAATGAGGTATCATTCTAGAGAGATCCATGAGAATACAGTGAATTCATTTCTCTTTGTCCAAACACTGAGCTGCCTTTCCCTTCCTCTGCGGAGTCCTTTATTGACTCTCTTGAATCCTCTTGCTTTATTACTAATTAAACCAACAAGTGTTGAGTGTCTCCTCTGTGCCAGGCACTGTGCTCAGTCCTGGGGATATGGGATGACTACAGGCTCCCCACATCAGGGCATTCACTGTTAATAGTGGGTAAGGACAAGCCCTGGCGGGTGGTGTTCAGTGGGTAGAGAGTTGGCCCACATACCAAATGGTCTTGGGTTTGATTCTGGTCAAGGACACATACCTGGGTTGCAAGTTCAATCCCTGGTCCTGGTCAGGGTGTGTGCAGAAGGCAACCAGTCGATGTGTCTCTCTCACATTGATGTTTCTCTCTCTCTCATCCTCTCTCCCTCCCCCTCCTTTCCCCTCTCTAAAAAAATCAATGGGAAAAAAAAAAACAAAGAAAAAACAGTGGGTAAGGACATGGAAAGAAATATTGCGACCCCATGTGTCCACTGCTCTGGCAGGTAGACATACAAGTGCTCTAGACAGTGACTGATGTGCAAAGAGAAGAGACATTGAAGGATAGGTAGGAAGATGTCAGACAAAGGACTTTTAGACAGAAAGGCTTAAAAATGCATGAAAACTTTTTATTTTTATGTAGTCCCATTTGTTTATTTTCTCTTTAGTTTCCATTGCCCTAGGAGCAGTATCAGTGAAGAAATTGCTTTAGCATATGTCTGAGATTTAGCTGCCTGTGGATTCCTCTAGTATTTTTATGGTTTTCCATCTTATGTTTAAGTCCTTTATCCATTTTGAGTTTATTTTTGTGTATGGTGTAAGTTAGTGGTCTAGTTTTATTTTTTTGCATGTATCTGTCCAGTTTCCCCAACTGGACAGATACATGCAAAAAAATGAAACTAGAGATTGTCTTGACTCCATTTATTGAAGAGATTGTCTTGACTCCATTGTATGTTCATGCCTCCTTTGTCGAATATTAATTGAGCATAGTGGCTTGAGTCGATTTCTGGGTTCTCTATTCTATTCCACTGATCTATATGGCTGTTTTTGTGCCAGTACCAGGCTGTTTTGAGAATAGTGGCTTTGTAATACAGCTTGATATCTGGTATTGAGATCCCCCCTACTTTGTTCTTCTTTCTCAGGATTGCTGCAGCTATTTGGGGTCTTTTTTTTTTATTCCAGATGAATTTTTGGAAAGTTCATTCTAGGACTGTGAAATATGCCGTTGGTATTGGCAATGGACCTCAATAGATACTTTTCAAAAGAAGACAGAAGGAAGGCCAAGAGACATAAGAAAACACTAGAGCCACGGTGCACAAAATTCATGCACAAGGGGGGGGGTGTCCCTCAACCCAGCCTGCACCCTCTCCAATCTGGGACCCCTCTCACAATCCAGGACTGCTGGCTCTCAACTGCTCGCCTGCCTGCCTTCCTGATTGCCCCTAACCACTTCTGCCTGCCAGCCTGATCACCCCCTAACCACTCCCCTGCCAGCCTGATTGATGCCTAACTGCTCCCCTGCCAGCCTGATTGCCCCTAACTGCCCTCTCCTGCAGGCCTGGTCACACCCAACTTCCCTTCTCTGCCGGCCTGGTCACCCCTAACTGCCCTCCCCTGCAGGTTTGATTGCCCCCAACTGCCCTTCCCTGCTGGCCATCTTGTGGCAGCCAGCTTGTGTCCACATGGGGGCAGCCATCTTGTGTGTTGGAGTGATGGTCAATTTGCATATTACTCTTTCATTAGATAGGATGCTCAAAGTCACTAATCATCCGAGAGATGCAATCAAAATGACAATGAGGTACCATCTCACACCTGTCAGAATAGCTATCATCAACAAATCAACAAACGACAAGTGCTGGCTAGGATGCAGAGAAAAAGGAACCCTCGTGCACTGCTGGTGGGAATGCAGACTGGTACAGCCACTGTGAGGAACAGTATGGAATTTCCTCAAAAATCTAAAAATGGAACTCCCATTTGACCCAGTGATCCCACTTCTAGGAATATATCCCAAGAAACTAGAACAGCCGTGGGCAAACTATGGCCCGCGGGCCGGATCCGGCCTGTTTGGCTATTCTTTCCGGCCCACGGAGCCGAAAGAGCGGAGGGTTCTCTTGCTCTCCCCTCCGCTCCCTTACTTTGAATTTATATTAGTTCACACAAACACTCCATCCATGCTTTTGTTCCGGCCCTCCGGTCCAGTTTAAGAACCCATTGTGGCCCTCGAGTCAAAAAGTTTGCCCACCCCTGAACTAGAAACAGCAATTAGAAAGGATATATGCACCCCTATGTTCATAGCAGCACCATTTACAATAGCTAAGATTTGGAAACAGCCTAAGTGCCCATCAGCAGATGAGTGGATTAAAAAACTGTTGTACATCTACACAATGGAATACTACGCTGTGGTAAAAAAGAAGGAGTTCTTACCATTTGCAACAGCATGGATGAAACTGAAGAGCATTATGCTAAGAGAAATAAGCCAGTCAGAGAAAGATAAATATCACATGATCTCACTCATTTATGGAATATAATGAACAGCATAAACTGATGAACAAAAATAGATCCAGAGACAGAGAAACATCGATCAGATCATCAAACCTCAGAGGGAAAGTAGGGGAGGGTGCGGGGAAGGGAGAGAGATCAACTGAAGGACTTGTATGCATGCATATAAGCCTAACCAATGGACACAGACAACAGGGGGGTGAAGGCATAAGTGGGGGGGGATGGGAGGGTAATGAGGGAATAAGGACACATATGTAACACCTTAATCAATAAAAAAATTAAAAAAAAATAAATTACCATACATATATTACCCTTAAAAAAATGCATGAAAGATCCAGAGGAAAGTGAGTCATTGGGTTTGGTTGAGACAAAGTGAGGGCAAAGTGAGAAGGCTGGGCAGGGCCAGGCCAGGTTGTAAATGACATTTGGTGTCGTGGTAGGAGCTTGCATTTTGTCCAGTAGGCAAGAGGGGACATGAAAGATGTGAGTCCGTTCATTTGATCTTACATCTGTGAAGGAAACCTTACATATCTACACAGTTATTTACCTTTAACAAACAGCTTATTCAGAATGAGGACCTTTTCAACCTACTCACTTCTGTCTACTTCTCTCAAATAACTGATTGGCCACTCAATATTATTAGGTGTAAAGCACAGAAGAAATTCTAAACCTGTTTGGGAATCACCCCCTGCCCCCCCGCAGTTTGATGAGTTGATGAAAGCTAAAATTTTCTCCCATAAAAATGCAGATACAAAATATTGTGTATGATTCCAGAGAGTTCAAGGAACTCCTTTAAAAATTCCCAAGCTATGGGACGTGTAGACCATCAAATGGCAGTTTTGTTTTAATGGGGTTTTTAAAAACAAAGGAATTATGTACAGAGTCTTAGGTACTTTCTGAAAACCTCAGATTGGGCTAAAAAAAAAAAAAAAGAATTCAAAATCTGACTTCAGTGATAAAGTCTGAGGTCATCTCCCAAATGCAGAGTGGGATGTTGAATTTTTTTGAAGTCTTTGTGATTAAAAGAACCCAAATTCATGTTAATATGGAGAGGCTCAGCTATTTTAGGATGCCTGAACAGGAAAGGAAAGAGGAAACAATCCCATAAAATAAGGCAAGCCCGGCCTGTGTGGCTCAGTGGTTGAGTGTCAACTTATGAACCAGGAGGTCAAGGTTTGATTCCCAATCAGGGCACATGTCCGGGTTGCAGGAGGCACCTGATCAATGATTCTCTCTCATTGATGTTTCTATCTCTCCCTCTCCCTTCCTCTCTGAAATCAATAAAAAAATATATTTAAAAAATAAGGCAAAAAACAATTTCATCTGATGTCAAATTTTCAAAAGCCTTTTTTAAATTCTCCACGGAAATGCTGGAATGAGTCTGTGACCATTTCCAGTTGGGAGGCTGGCTGCCTTCCAGAAGACAATGAGATTCCTTTACTGACCTAGGAGACCCTTGAAACTGCAGCCCCCTTTGCCATGGACCTTGGCTTGCATCTTCTAGAAATGGATAGAAAGCCCGGCCATCCATTTGTAGAAGATGTGAGCCAACTCAGGACCTGCCCTGAGGAGGAAGCTGGGGGTGGTGTGGGTGGGGGCTTGTGTATTGGAACTTTTTGTGGCAGAAGTGCCTTCTGAAAACCCAAATAGGATTTTTTTTTGTTTTTTTTTTTTGTTTGTTGTTGTTTTTTAAACAATAAAACTCCATTTCATTGTAAGGAGGGTGGAAGGAGGGAGGGTTAGAACACTGCAGGAGGAGTGTGAAAAGTACTTGTGAACAGTATGAGTGGGGAAGGCAGGCAGGTGAGGGGAGCCCTGACCCTCCCCTTGGCTGAAGTCCCAGCAGGGACAGTTCTGCTGGAGGGGCTGGGCAGCGGACTCCTGTTTGTGTGATGGAGTGCATTTAGGCAGAGGCTGGGCGAGCCCTCCTGAGCTGCCCTTGGCACTCAGACAACACAGCGTTCAGAAGTCCCTGTCTGCAGAAGGAAGCGATGGTGCCGGCTGTTCAATTTGGCAGAAATCCCCAGGCAAGGGCTGCGTGGCCACGTTGCAGCCAACGTTCAGGGGCCAAGTCACCAGAGAAAAATGTGGTCTCAGACCAGACTGCTAGAACCCAGTGCAGTCCCACCAGCCTCAGATTCAGGAGCAGCCACCAGCAACCTGCCCAGGGCAGAAGCAGAGCAGCCGGATCTCAGAGGACACCAGCCAGCACATGGCCAGGGATGCCCAAAGAGCATAGGAAAGCCCCTGGCACACCGGGCTGCTGCCCGAAAGGGAGAGAACAAATTCTGAAAGCCTGAGCATTTATGAAGACCTGAATCACCCAAAAGAAACCATTTAAATCAGCTATGATTGGTGGTACGTCATATGTGAATAGATTGAAATTTAGACCCAAAGGGGACTGTTGAAATCACTAATTGTTGTTGTTGTGTCTAAATGTCCTCTCCACCCAGCAGGACGGGGCTCATGGGGAGGATGCAGTCAGCCATGGGAATGAAGAAGACACTTTCTCTTTGCAATTGGAAGTGTGCCACGAGTGATTTGGGATCCTGCTAAACAATTCTGCACAAATTCAGGATTATATCTTATTTATTACTGTCTTTGAAAAATGAGGGGGAAAGTCCAAATTTTAATTAGCAGGGTTTATAGTTTTAAAATGCACTAAGCAAATATCAGTACATGTGCTTAATCAATTATTGACCTTTCTGTTACAAAGACCCTATATTGTGTGTGTGTGTGTGTGTGTGTGTGTGTGTGATACATACATGTATATATCATATTCTGTATTTCCTTTTTTTTGTTACATTTCCTGTGTGCTGAGCTGGGGTATTTATTCTTCTGAATGATGCAATGGG
Organism: Plecotus auritus; assembly: GCF_963455305.1. Classification (NCBI taxonomy): domain Eukaryota; kingdom Metazoa; phylum Chordata; class Mammalia; order Chiroptera; family Vespertilionidae; genus Plecotus; species Plecotus auritus. The sequence goes on from NC_137773.1 coordinate 41,399,109, forward strand.
TTAACGAGATAATAGAAAGGAAATCTTTGAAGGTACAAGGACCTTGACACTACAGTTTGTTTCGGTTTGATTAAACAGATGGAATTCCACACAAGCGGAAAGTTGTGAAGGCGGCACCATAGCTTCTGCAACATCGGTGACCAAGTGGGGTAAGAAACTGAAGTGAAAGATGCCACAGTGGTTTCTAGCATCTCACCTTCCACCAACAATACTCTGCTGCTTTGAGCCTTCCTACTCAAAATCCAGGTTCTGTAACAATCAGAAGAAGTGATATTTTTACTTGTGAAATGCTAAAGCTCCTAACCAGTGGAGGATGGAGTGGGTGATTGCCTGGAAAACAACTCACACAGCCTTTGAGCATTTCCCTCTAGAAGTCATTCTTTGGTGAACATGTAGAGGAAGCACTGGGAACTACAATAAATGTGGGAGTTTTATTCTGATTAAAAGCAACTGATGTTCTTCATTTTGTATACAGATGTTATGGTGATGTCAAAATCAACCAAAGTTTTAAGTGTCATATTTTGGGAAGGTTGGTGTGACCTAATTTTGGTTAACTGGAAATACTTGTAATTAAAGATGAATATATTTGAAGTGACAACATGCTTAAAGGACACTGTCTTTCCAACGAATCTTGTAGTATTGAAACAAGAATTAATGAAAAACAATAATACAAAGATCCCAATTTAATTTTCTTCTTTGGTTTTGAAAAGGGTATAAATCTTGGCAACGTAACAAGAGTCATTATTTTTTTCTGCTTGGGTGCATTTTTTATAGCATGCAGCATTGGAGAAATCATTACTACAGTCGATTTTGACATCCTATTAAATTTAGAAACATTATTTTAAATGAAGAAAAAGTATCCAATTTAAAGCAGAGGAAATGGGCTGAATGTTAGTAGGTGTCTGAGGTATGAAATCTGCAGAGAGAATGGTCAAAGGACTCAGGTTTGAGAAGACTATTTAGCGGGTTTCAATACCAGCTGGGAAAATCAAAAAAGAATTCTGACTTTTGGCATTTAACACTTGTACCATATAAGCTCTCGATTTCCCTTTGTTTCTTCTGTTTAGTGGCACAAGTGGTTTGTGGCCAAAGAAAGTGCAGACTGCCTAACTCTGTGCCTCACCACCTTACCAGCCCGGCCCCGCACTGGCCACACTCAGAGACAACGGGGACTCCTAACGGTAAACGGGGCTCCAGGAAACCACTTCCATCAGTCCAGGTCAGTGCTGCAAGCAGAACCAGAATTGCTCTAGGACAAGCATGTCAAACTCAAAGGCTAACACGGACCAAGTAAACAAGATTTAAGTGTATGTGGGCTGCAAAAAAACAAAAGCTTCAATTTTCATAGAAATGTAGGTTTATTTCTATAGAGACATGCTGAATACAAAGGGCTGAAATAAATGAGTAACCGTTAACATAAAATAATAGAACATTTTAATAAAGATTAATATTTTTTCTTGAACATTAACTTACCAGACACTGAATAACTGTACAAATTAATAAGCATAATGCAAATAAACCTATTTTTCTTGTTCTCCGAAAGCGAAATAGTTCCTGTTGCACACACCAAACAAGTCAGTACAAGACTAATGACGTGGCAATCGGCTGCTAAAATACTCGCTGGTAGTATTAGTGGAGAGAAATGGTGTGCCTGCACGTAAGATGCATAAGGGAAATGAATGCAACACAATTATAATAATCAGTCATGAGCGAACGTTGTAGTTCATTATTGATAACTAGAGGCCTGGTGCATGAAATTTGTGCACTCGGCGGTGGGGGGCGTCCCTCAGCCCGGACTGCATCCTCTCACAATCCCGGAACCCTCAGGGGATGTCTGACTGACGGACATCCTTAGTGCAGCCATGAAGCGGGAAGAGGCTCCCACCACTGCCACTGCACTCGCCAGCCATGAGCCCGGCTTCTGGCTGAGTGGCGCTCCCCCTGTAGGAGCACACTGACCACCAGGGGGCAGCTCCTGTGTTGAGCATCTGCCCTCTGGTGGTCAGTATGCATCATAGCAACCAGTTGTTCCGCCATCGGGCCGAAATTGGCTCTCTGACATTCCCTGAGGGGTCCTGGATTGCAAGAGGGTGCAGGCCAGGCTGTGGGACCCACCAGTGCATGATCAGGGCAGGGGAGGGCTCCAGGGCATGTCTGTCCCATCTCGTTCAATCCCGATCAGCTGAATCCCAGCAGCAAGCTAACCTACCAGTCAGAGCATCTGCCCCCTAGTGGTCAATGCACATCATAGCGAGCAGTTGAGTGGTCTTAGCATATCATTAGCATATTATGCTTTGATTGGTTGAACGGACAACCAAACGACTGGACACTTAGCATATTAGGCTTTTGTTTTATAGGATTATGTATAACAGGATATTGTAAAAATTAAGCTATGAAATTTTTATTAAAACGTTTCTTACAAACCATTATATTGGCTGGGCCACAAAAATATTCATTGTGGGCCACATGTGGCCTGTGGGCCTCGAGTTTGACATGCTTGCTCTAGGACATGTGCTGGCAGCAGGGAGGGAGTTACATGGGGTGGGGGTGGGAGTGGGGGGCTGATTGCCCTGGGTTTCATCCAGGCTGGGAAAATCACTAAGCTGTCTGCACCCTGTCCTCCATGTGGAATGGGAGGAAGAATTCAGCCATTTGATGTAGGAGAAGATGGTTATGAGTATTAAGCAGGTTAAAATAGCTAATGTGTTAAGCTCAGTGACTGGATTTTAGAGGGATGTCTAATATCTCCTTCCTACTGTATCTACTAATGCCAATGAGTGACAACATGCTCACTGACACTCTCACATAATCCCTCACTGAGTACAGGGACCCCCCCCCCACACCTGTCCTGCCCCCAGTTGTGATTCACATAATTCTGATGTATTATCTGAACCGGATCAGTTTTATGATATTTCTACTCATCCAGAGAAAACTAAATGTTTTTAAGTCCTTCCTAGAATAATCGTATCTAATAAAAGGGTAATATGCAAATTGACCATCACTCCAAGACACAAGATGGCTGCCCCCATGTGGTCAAAGATGGCTGCCCCCATGTGGACAAAAGATGGCCGCCACAAGATGGCCTTCAGGGGAGGGCAGTTGTGGGCAGTTAGGGGTGACCAGGCCAGCAGAGGAGGGCAGTTGGGGGTGACCAGGCCTGCAGGGGAGGGCAGTTGGGGGTGACCAGGCCAGCAAGGGAGGGCAGTTGGGGGAACCCAGGCCTGCAGGGGAGGGCAGTTGGGGGAGATCAGGCTTGCAGGGGAGGGCAGTTAGGGGTGACCAGGACAGCAGAGGAGGGCAGTTGGGGGAGACCAGGCCTGCAGGGGAGGGCAGTTGGGGGGACCAGGCTTGCAGGGGAGGGCAGTTGGGGGGGGACCAGGCTGGCAAGGGAGGGCAGTTGGGGTGGGGACCCAGGCTTGCAGGGAGGGCAGTTGGGGGGGACCAGGCCTGCAGGGGAGGGCAGTTGGGGGGGGGCAGGCCAGCAGGGGAGGACAGTTGGGGGAGGGGTGACCAGGCCTTCAGGGGAGGGCATTTGGGGGGGGGTACCAGTCCTGCAGGGGAGGACAGTTGGGATGGGGACCCAGGCTTGCCGGGAGGGCAGTTGGGGGAGACCAGGCCTGCAGGTGAGGGCAGTTGTGGGGGGGCAGGCCAGCAGGGGAGGGCAGTTAAGGGTGACCGGGCCAGCAGGGGAGGGTAGTTGGGGGCGACCAGGCCTGCAGGGGAGGACAGTTAGGGGCAACCAGACTGGCAGGGGAGGGCAGTTATGGGTGACCAGGCCAGCAGGGGAGGGCAGTTAAGGGTGACCGGGCCAGCAGGGGAGGGCAGTTGGGGGCGACCAGGCCTACAGGGGAGGACAGTTAGGGGTGACCAGACTGGCAGGGGAGGGCAGTTAGGGGTGACCAGGCTAGCAGGGGAGGGCAGTTAGGGGCAGTCAGGCTGGCCGGGAAGCAGTTAGGCGCCGATCAGGCTGGCAGGGGAGTGGTTAGGGGGTGATCAGGCTGGCAGGCAGAAGCGGTTAGGGGCAATCAGGCAGAGGCAGGTGAGTGGTTGGGAGCCAGCAGTTCTGGGTTGTGAGAGGGATGTCCAACCGCCTGTTTAGGCCTGATCCTGATTGGGCCTAAATGGGCGGTTGGACATCCCTCAAAGGGTCCCAGATTGGAGAGGGTGCAGGCTGGGTGAGGGACAGCCCCCTCTACCCCCCATGCACGAATTTCGTGCACCAGATCTCTAGTTCAGAAATAAGCCACAGTGGGCCCTTCTCTGCCATGGGATTTAATTTCCCCACTTCCTTCTCCCACTTGATGATGATGATAATGGTAACAGTCAACATAATGACAGCTGTCACTCACTGAAGACCTGTAGTGTGCCAAGCACTGTGCTAAATCCTTTACCACACAGTCCTTCCTACACTTCAGAGAGGTGTGTATTTTATCTACACACTAGAGGCCTGGTGCATGGAATTCGGGCACTCAGGGGGTCCCTCAGCCTGGCCTGTGCCCTCTCACAGTCCAGGAGCCCTCAGGGGATGTCCAACTGATGGCTTAAGCCTGCTAAGTTGGCAGTCGGACATCCTTAGCACTGCCACAAGGCAGGAGAGACTCCCACCACTGCCACCACCACTGCACTCACCAGTCGTGAGCCCGGCTTCTGACTGAGCAGTGCTCCCCCTGTGGAAATGCACTGACCACCAGGGGGCAGCTCCTGCGTTGAGCATCTGCCCCCTGGTGGTCAATGCATGTCATAGTGACCAGTCATTCTGCCATTTGGTCGATTTGCATATTAGCCTTTTATTATATAGGACTAGAGGCCCGGTGCATGAAATTTGTGCAAGGGGGATGTTTCCTCAGCCCAGCCTGCACCCTCTCTAATCTAGGACCCCTTGGGGGATGTCTGACTGCAGGATCAGGCCTAAACCGGCAGTCGGACATCCCTCTCGCAATCCGGGACCACTGGCTCCTAACTGCTTGCCTGTCTGCCTCATCTCCCTGAACCGCCTCTGCCTGCTGGCCTGATCACCCCTAACTGCCCCTCCTACTGGCCTGATGGCCCCTGACTGCTTCTGTCTGCTGGCCTGATTGCCCCTAACTGCCCACCCCCCGCCGGCCTGATTGCTCCTAACTGCCCTCCTCTGCCAGCCTGATCACCCCTAACTGCCTCTGCCTCGGCCTCCGCCACTGTGGCTTTGTCTGGAAGGATGTCCAGAAGATTTCCGGTCTAAATAGCATATTACCCTTTTATTAGTATAAACTAGAGGCCCGGTGCACGAAATTCGTGCACCGGGGTGGGTGTCCCTCAGCCTAGCCTGCACCCTCTCCAATCTGGGACCCCTCGAGGGATGTCTGATTGCCCGTTTAGGCCTAATCGGGCCTAAACGAGCAGTCAGACATCCCTCTCACAATCCAGGACTGCTGGCTCCCAACTGCTCGCCTGCCTGCCTTCCTGATTGCCCCTAACCGCTTCTGCCTGCCAGCCTGATCACCCCTTAACCACTCCCCTGACACCCTGATTGATGCCTAACCACTGCCCTGCTAGCCTGTTTGCCCCTAACTGCCCTCCCCTGCAGGCCTGGTCACCCCTAACTGCCCTTCCCTGCAGGCCTAGTCACCTCTAACTGCCCTCCCCTGCAGGCCTGGTATCCCCCAACTGCTCTCCCCTGCAGGCCTGGGTCCCCCCCAACTGCCCTTCCCTGCAGGCCCGGTCACTCCCAACTTCCATCCTCTGCCAGCCTGGTCACCCCAAACTGCCCTCCCCTGCAGGCTTGATCATCCCCAACTGCCCTCCCTTGTAGGCCTGGTCCCTCTCAACTGCCCTCCCCTGGTGGCCTGATCGCCCCACAAATGCCCTCCCTTGCAGGCATGGTCCCTCCCAACTGCCCTCCCCTGCTGGCCATCTTGTGGTGGCCATCTTGTGTCTACATGGGGGCAGGATCTTTGACCACATGGGGGGCAGCCATCTTGTGTGTTGGAGTGATAGTCAATCTGCATATTACTCTTTTATTAGATAGGATAGAGGCCTGGTGCACGGGTGGGGGCCAGCTGGTTTGCCCTGAAGGGTTTCCCGGATCAGGGTGGAGGTTCCCTTGGGGCGTGGGGCGGCCTGGGCGAGGGGCCTGTGGTGGTTTGCAGGCTGGCCACGCCTCCCTCCCCCCACCCCCCCCCCCCGGTGACCCAAGCGGAGGTCCTTGTATCTGGGTTTTATTTATCTTCTACAATTGAAACTTTGTAGCCTGGAGCGGAGCCAAGTCTTCTGCTTGCTCCATGGCGGCAGCCATTTCTGCTGGGATTTATGTATCTTCTATAATTAAAACTTTGTAGCCTTAAGCAGAGGCCAAAGCAGGCTAGGGCTATAGAAGCTTGGCTTCCTCCATCGCTGAGGGCAACCCTAGCCTCCTGCTCTCTCCAGCTCCATGGCTGCTGCCATTTCTGTTGAAATTTATTTATCTTCTATAATTGAAACTTTGTAGCCTTGAGTGGAGGCCTAGGCCGGCAAGGGCAGGCAGAAAGCTTGGCTTCCTCCATTGCCAGGGAAACCCAAGCTTCCCTCCTGCTCTCTGTGGCCGCAGCCATCTTGGTTGGGTTTATTTGCATATTTGCTCCTGATTGGCTGGTGGGCATGGCTTGTGGGCGTGGCTTATGGGTGTAGTGGAGGTATGGTCAATTTGCATATTACTCTTTTATTAGATAGGATGGCTTTCTTGATACTGAGAATTTTCCTTTCCAAGGCAACATTCCTAAAATATCTGGGACTCCCTTAGAATTAAACTTTCTGGACGTTCTGGTTCTGCCAACCAGAGGCCCCCTCACCTGAAGGGAAGGGATCCGCCACCTGCCATCAGCAAGAACATGGACCCCAGGCCTTGTGGCTTCGTCTGTTCAGCCACATTGTATCGTCATACTTCCACACCCCTCCCCTCAGCCTGGGATACAGGGGAAAAACACATTGGCCCAATTATAGTTGTTCATGTTGGCCCAGCGGGGTTCTTAATTCTTCATGCCACCTTCTCTTAGCCCAGAGCTCCTGGGTAAGACCCTCGAATGTCTCCTGACTCTGGCACCTCCTCCACCATGTGTTTTCCCTGCATACAACATTATTGGTTCCACACCTCCCTAAATGGCTTCAGTGTACATCAGCAATTTTGACAGGTGTGCCAAAAGAATTGTTAAAGCATGTGATACCTGACTATTTAGATAGGGGCACTGACCTCTTTTCCCTTAGATTGCCAAATAAAAAAATGACAACAGCCAACACAGCAATAGCCATTGGGTGTGAATGAATCAAAATTACACCTTTTTTTTTTTTTCAAGTCTACAAAAAGTTAATATATTTTTTTTGGTGTGCTGCAGAATTTTAATAATTGGTTGATGGGTGCCATGAGATGAAAAAGGTTGAAAATCCTTGGTATACATGAATCCCTCCCTGTACCAAATGCTCACATAAAATAATCTCTCACCCTAGCTGGTTTGGCTCAGTGGATAGAGTGTCGGCCTGCGGACTGAAGAGTCCTGGGTTTGATTCCAGTGAAGGGCATATGCCCAGGTTGCGGGCTCGATCCCCAGTAGTGGGCGTGCAGGAGGCAGCCAAGCAATGATTCTCTCTCATCATTAATGTTTCTATCTCTCTCTCCCTCTCCCTTCCTCTCTGAAATCAATAAAAATACTTTAAAAAAATAATCTCTCATTTAATGCTCATAATAATGTTCAGATATTATGGATAAGGCCATGACTGAGGTTCAGAGATACCAAATAGTTTTGCCCAAGATAACCCTGGCAGTGACAGCTGGGACTAGGATCCAGGTCTTTTGACTTTTAGTTCAGGACTTTTTATACTATGCTGCTCTGCTTGCTGATCTTGTCAACAATTAATAATTTTCAGGAATGTCAACAATATGACAGTATCTTTTTGTGTCTCATTTAACTGCTCAGTTTATGGAAAATGATTTTATAATGATATTTAGCAGTATTCATACACAGTAGCATTTAGCAAATTTATTAAGTTTATAATGCTAAAGGACATTAAGTATTTAAAACATTTTAAAAGAGTGATTCACCACCATTACTAAGAAAATATGAAGTGGAGATGATTCACTATAGAAAGTTTAAATGAGACTTTGAAATAGACAATGTACGAATCATAAATTATTTTTTGTTTAAAAGAGAGAGCGAGAAAAGAAAAAAAACTCTTTGTGGTTGCTTTTCTTACAACTAAATATCATTTTACTAGAAAAGGGGTTGACCAACCTATTGATTCATCCTGGAAGGATGCTTTTGCTTGTTTTAGATTTTTTAAAAAGACCTCCTGTTCATTTTAATAGTTTCATTTTCTTTTCTTCTTTGCCTTCTTATTCTTTTCTCCTTCTACTCTTTCTTCTCTTCCTTCTCCTCTATCTCCTCCTTTTTTATGATTTTCAATTTTGGAGAATATTAAAATTAATTCATACAAAGAAATCGCATATTGTACTACAAAATTAATATCTATCAGAATGAATTTTGTTTTCGGATTCGTTTTCCTTTCTCCTTGCCTATGGACAATGTTTATGATGTTCCTCCAAGGGAAATGGAGGTGTTAGAATGGTCTGCCTCTACATGTAGAGCAGGAGACAAGTCAGTGTCGAGACAACATGAACTCCCTCTTCTGGGAAGTTTCTAAACTTATGTAGATTAGGGTATTGTTCAGAATTCTCTAGAGAATTAGAACCAACAGGATGTCTACATGTTTAAAGAAAGAGAAAGATTTATTCTACAGCATTGGCTCACATGATTGTGGAGGCTGGCAACCCCACAGCTGCAGGACAGATGGAGAAGCTAGAGACACAGGGGAGAGTCAGTGCTGCAGTGCGAGTCCAAAGGTGATATGTGGCAGAATTCCTCTTCTTCAGGAAGGTCAGTCTCTTTCCATTAAAGCTTCAACTGCCTGAATGCAACCCAACTGTGTTACAGAGTACCAGTAATCTGCTTTACTCAAAGTCTGCTGATTTAAATGTCAGTATCATCTAAAAATACTTTCATGGGAACATCTAGAATAATGTTTAGCTAAACTTCTGGGTACCGTGACTTAGCCAAATTGACACATAAAATTAACCCTCACAGAAGGCCAGCTACTCCCTGTAGAAAGATTTGCCCCGTGTCCCATTTTCAACCTCATCAGAATAAGTAGAGTGTCAGCCACAACTCTTCATCTCTCCCTGGCTTAGCCAAATTTTTTTTTAATGTATTTATAAAGTAAGACCTGGTTTCCTACATTTATGGGAATTTAGAGGGGAAATTGTTGTCTCAACTCCAACTGTGTTATTACAGATCAGTAGCAATTTTCCTTGCTGGCAAAGCTGGTAAAATTATTTCCTCCGAGTTCTGAAGATTTGGCAGTTCTGCCCCTACTAGTCGGAATGAGCAGTGGTAGAGTCACTCTCCCAGAAAGTCTTACTTCGAGTTCTCTCTTGCTTTCTTTAAGCTTCTAATATTGACTTGTTCCTTACTCTGTCCCATTCTGTCCTGGAGATGTAACAATAACCCAATAGCAATTGAGTGGGACTTGGGGAAAGCAGAAGCTGTGGGCCCCGACTCCCCACTGTCCTAAATAACACCACCCTCCCGGGCTCCCACCTGCAGAGCCACCGAGCCAGGTGATCCTATCCTGACTCTTTTTTCAGGAACATTTTCACAAGTCCTAGGATTTATTCTAATGGAACATACATGGGCCCATACCCACCCCTGAAAGCAATTACTGTGGCCCAGAAGGAGCTGAGGTTATAGAGACTCGTGCCAGAGACTCAGGTGTGTAGGAACTTTGCCTGATGTAGGAAGATAAGGAGTTTGGTGAGTTTGTACTCTACTTTTCCAAAACATTATTAGGAAATAACTACAAAGTGAACCTCAAACCCATTAACACCACTATATTATCATATTGCTACTTAACTATATGCCAGTGGCCAGTAGCTCCTCTGAGCACCCTCTTATGTATCAGTGATCTAGTCTACTCGGAGTTTCCCCCATGATAATGAATATCCACCTCCCCTCATCCTTTTATATGGTTTAGATACAGATGTGCTACATAAATGTCAGCCCAGAAGGCAAGTGTTTATAATAAATCAAAAGCAGTGATTATAATCTCCCATTGATTGAGGTCATATTATAAACAGAAAGCACACATTCTCCCTGTGATTATAGCTTTGAACATGGCACGCTAAATATAAGATATGTCTTTAGTAAAGACATAAAATGCAGTATATATAAATTCTGATTTTTCTGAGGACCCCATCCTGCCATGACTCTCCAAGATTCAGCAAGAAAAGTATTGTGGTTTCTTTTTAAAAATATGTATTTTATTGATTTCAGAATGGGAGGGAGAGGGAGAGAGAGAGAAACATCAATGATGAGAGAGAATCATTGATCGGCTGCCTTCTGCATGCCCCACACTGGGGATCAAACCCACAACTCAGGCATGTGCCCTTGACCAGAATCGAACCCAGGACCCTTCAATCCACAGGCTGACACTCTATACACTGAGCCAAACTGGCTAGGGCAGAAAGAAAAGTGTTTTAAAGGTTATGTGTGGAGGTATGCACATGCATTCCCAGAATAAAAGACATGAAAATTGCAAGTTCCTCACACAGTTCAGAAGGCATCCCGAGTCACACCTCTGACAGCTCTCATGGTTCAAGTGGCTTTTGTGAATGTCCCTGAGCTGGTGATGCTGGTCTCATTTGATCATGGTTGCTCTTACCACTTTCACAGTGAGTAGTCCTGAGAATTTTTTTTTTTAAGTAAAAGAGATGGAAGGGAGGAAGGAAGAGAAGGAAAGAGAGAGATTCATTGCCCATTGTTGCCACAAATGAAAAGGAAGAAAGACTGGCGGTGGGGCTAATCTTTCTGGGGCGTTCCTGCATGTAGACAGTGCCCCAGATGCCAGCAGCTGCTCTGGCACCGCTCTTCCCACTGCTTCCCTGCTGTCAGAACTGAGCCCAGTGCCAAGAGAGCCTCGGCCAAGGGCGGGCAGAGGGTGTGAGGCGGCCACGTTTCCCTTTCCCTCCTGGGCTCTGGTTTCCCACCTTGCAGTTTGCCCTGATTCAGAAAGAGAAGGTGAAAACATACAGAGGGAGATGGCAGCAGCCCACTGCCCCCGTGACCAGATCACACTGCAGCTGAGTGTGACACCACAGAGCCCATTCAAGACAGACTCTTCTGCACTCCTGGTCCAGTGTGGCTCCATGGATGGACTTTCCAAATGGCCGTTGAGCAAACTTCCTGGCAGCCCAGGACCTGACATCCGTGATGCACACGCAGCCTGCCCTCCCTGACCCTGTCCTGACTGCCCTGTCTCAGCCGCTGCCCATGACGCAGGCGCCCTTTTCCTCTTACTCATCAGCCAAATCCATGGGTTTGTGATGGGCGAGCAGCCTTGTTTATTAATAAGAAGCGGCCGGCTCTGTGGTGACAAAGGCAAAATGAATCACAGTGAGAAATGTCATCCCCCTCCCTTGGCATGATGCCATCATTTAAACAATCTAAATATAGAAGTTCTCCAGTTTGTAAAGCCCCAAAGAGAAAAACTGAGTCTGAAACTCGCCTAATGGTGCCAACATTTAACAATAAACTCCGTCCTGTGAAATCTCAGCTCGTTGCCCAGCATATTCACTGACTTGCTTTTCACATCAAGAGAAAAATACTTTTAAACTCCCTTTAATTTAAATTACATAGCAATGCCAAAGCTTAACAACAAAATATAATCTAAAAATCTTGAATCACTACTCAATATATTTGCTGATTATGTTTTTAAAGACTTAAAGATATAGATGCAAGCAGAGAATAATGTTATTGGAGTTCATGTTATTTTCTGGAAATGTGTGAAATTGCTACTCAAAGGTTGATGGGAATCCTCTTTCTTTACAGCATCGGTTTGTGAGGTGTGTGGGTACAGCAGACACCCTCCCCCTCATTCCTGCTGTCCCCTTCCATTTGCAGATGGCCTGTCCCGTCCCCCTGCTGACCTCTCTCTGCCCCTTTACTCATCTGGGAGGAGTGTTTGCAAAAGCCTTACCATTCATCCCTCCCCAGGCCCTTGACAGTGTGGCTGAGCCACTTCTTGCCAAGAGGCGGCTTCATTTCTACAGCCCTTCAGTCAGGCTGGCCTGGGATGTCCTTCACCCCCAGAATGCAGTGCAAGTGATGATTGTAGCTTCTGAACCTCCCAACCTCGAGTGGCTTTGCACCTCCTATTCTAGTCCCTTCTATGCGGCCTCTGCATTGAGAAGTCCAGGCTAGATTTCTTTTTCTTCTTTTTAATATATTTTTATTGATTTCAGAGAGGAAGGGAGAGGGAGAGTGATAGAAACATCCATGATGAGAGAGAACCATGGATCAGCTGCCTCCTGCATGCCCCCTACTGGGGATCGAGCCCACAACCTGGGCATATGCCCTGACCAGGAATCGAACCTGTGACCTCCTGGTTCATAGGTGGTGCTCAACCACTGAGCCACGCTGGCCAGGGCAGACTAGGCTTAACAATGAGAGAAGACACAAGAGAAGGGCCCAGCAACAGCCAGGACCAACCACCAGATTTGCAAGAGAGCTCACCTTAGACCATTGAGCTGCTGATGACTGCAGCTATGCGTGTGACCCGGCAAGGGCAGCAGAAAGAACCGCCTGGGTCCAGTGCAAATTGATGACCCACAGTACTTTAATCAAGATATAATTTACATCCAACATTGTGAGTTTAAGGTGCACAGTGTGTTGATATGACACATTTATATATTGCAATATGACTACCACCATAGCTTAAGCTAACCCCTCTATGATGCCACATGATTTCTGTGAGTGTGTGTGTATGTGTGTGTAAGGACATTTAACATGGAGTCTTTTAGCAATTTTGAAATGTATACTCCAATTTGTTGGCTATAATCATTATGCTAAGCATAGATCTTCAGAACTTACACACCTTCTAGTTGCAAGTTTGTACCCTTTGACCAACATCTCCCCAATTCACCTGTCCCCAGGCCCTGATAACTATTCTATTCTCTGATTTATGAGTTCGGCTATTTTAGATTTCACATGTAAGTGATATCATGCAGTTGTTGTCTTTCTCTCTGGCTTATTTCACTAAACATAATACCCTCAAGTTCATCCATGTTGTTGCAAATGTCAGGATTTCCTTCTTTCTTGTGGCTGGATCATAGTCCATTATGTACATGTGCTACAACTTCTTGATCCATTTTTCCCTTGGCACACTCCAGGTTGCTTCCATACCGTGGCTATTGTGAATAATGCTGTAATAAACATGAACATGCTGATATCTTTTAAATATTCTCTTTCATTTCATATATAATCAGAAATGTGATTGGTGGATCATATGGTTGTTGTATTTTTAATTTCTTGAGGAACCTTCACACTGTTTTCCGTAGGGGCAGAAACCAATTTACATTCCTACCAGCAGTACATAAGGGTTCCCTTTTCTGCACACTTATCTCCTGTCTTCTTTTTTTTTTTTAATTATTATTTTTTTCTTTTTTCTTTATTGATTAAGGTCTCCTGTCTTCTAGATGGTTGCCATTCAAACAGGTGTGAGGTGATATCTCATTGTGGTTTTGACTTGCATTTCCCTAATGATTAGTGATATTGAGAATCTTTTGTGTATCTGTTGACCATTTGGATATCTTTGTTGAAAAAAAAAAAAACTATTCAGTTCCCATGCCCATTTTAAATTTTTATTGTTGCTGTATAAGTTCTTTGTATATTTTAGATATTAACTCTTTATCTGATATATGAATTGCAAACATTGTTTTCCATTCCACAGGTTGCCTTTCATTTTGTTGATTCTTTTGCTATGCAGAAGACTTTTAGTTTGATGTAGTCTCACTTGTCAATTTTTGCTTTTGATATCGTACCCAAAAAATCATTGCCAAGATCAGTGTCAAGGAGCTTCTTCCTGTTTCCTTCTAGGAGTTTTACAGTATCGGGGCTTATGTTTAAACCTATAATCCATTTCCAATTAGTTTTTGTGAGTGCTGTAAGACAGGGTCCAATTTCATTTTTCTGCATGTGATTATCCAGTTTCCCCAGCTCCATTTGTTGAAGAGGCTATCCTTTCCCTATTGAGTGTTCTTGGCTCCCTTCTCAAATATTAGCTCACCGAATATGCAGGGATTTATTTCTGGGCTCTCCAGTCTGTTCCACTGGTCTGTCTGTTTTTATGCCAGGACTATACTGTTTTAATTACGACAGCTTTGTAGTACAATTTGAAGTCAGGAAGCATGATGCCTCTGGTTTTGTTCTTCTTTCTCAGGGTTGCTTTGGCTTTTCAGGGACTATTGTAGTTCGATATAAATTTTAGGATTGTTTTTCCTATTTCTGTAAAAAAAATACCGTTAGATTTTGATAGAGATTGCATTGAATCTATAGATGGGTTTGGGTAGTATGGACATATTAACCATATTAATTCTTCTTATCCATGAACACAACTTATCTTTCCATTGTGTCTTCTTCAGTTTCTTTTTATCAAAGTACTATTCTTTTTGTTATACAGATTTTTCACTTCCATTCTTTAAATTTATTCCTAAGTATTTTATTGTTTTTGATGCTATTGTGAATGGGATCGTTTTCTTTATTTCTTTTTTAGATATTTCATTGTTAGTGTATAGAAAAACAACTGATTTCTGTATGTTGATATTATATCCTGCAACATTACTGAATTCATTGATTAGTTCCAGCAGTTTCTTAGTTGAGTCCTTAGAATTTTCTGTATATAAAATCATATCATCTACAAATAATGACAATTTTCCTTTTTTTTTTTTCAATTTTGGATGCCTTTTATTTTATGTCTTGCCTAATTACTCTATCCAGAACTTCCAGTACTGTTTTGAATGTGTGTGATAACAGTGGACACCCTGGTCTTGTTCCTGATCTTAGAGGAAAAGCTTTAAATTTTTCACCGCTGAGTATGATGTTAACTGTGGGTTTATCACATATGACCTTTATTATGTTGAGGTATGTTTCTTCTACACCCAATTTGTTGAAGGTTTTTATCAAATTCCATTTTTTCAAATGCTTTTTTCTTATCTATTGAGATAATGATACGATTTTTATCTTCCATTCTATTAATGTGATATATCTTGAACCATCCTTGCATCCCAAAGATAAATCCTACTTGCTCATGGTGTATGATCTATTTAATATGTTGTTGAATTCAGTTTGCTAATATTTTGTTGGGGAGTTTTGCACTTATATTTATCAGGGATATTGTTCTATAGTTTTCTCTTTCTGTAATCCTTATCAGGCTTTGGAATCCTGGTAATACAGTCTCATAAAATGAAGAAGATTAAGTTTTTGAAAGAGTTTTGGAACAATTGGTGTTAATCCTTTAAATATTTAGTGGGATTCACCAAGAGAGCCATCTGCCCCTGGGCTTTTCTGTGTTGGGAGGTTTTTGATTACTGATTCAATTTCCTGACTTATTATTGGTCTGTTAAGATTTCCTATTTCTTCCTGATTCAGACATGGTAGGTTGTATGTTTCTAGGAATTTATTCATTTCCACTAGCTTATCCAATTTGTTGGCCTATAATTACTCATAGTAGTCTCTTATGATCCTACGAGTTTCTGTAATATCAGTTGTAATGTCTTCTCTTTGATTTATGATTTTATGAATTTGAGTCTTCTCTCTTTTTTCTTAGTTAACTAAAGATTTGTCAATTTTGTGTATCTTTTTGAAAAACCAGGTCTTAGTTTCATTGATCTTTTCTGTTGTTTTTCTGATCTGTATTTCATTTATTTCCACTCTGAATTTTGTTATTTCCTTCCTTCTGGTAATTTGGGGCTTCATATGTTTTTCTTTTTCTAGTTTCTTTAGATGTAAAATTAGGTTATTTGAGGTACTTCTCTTATCTTACTATATGCATTTATCGCTATAAACTTCCCTCTCAGAACTGCTTTTGCAACATCTCTTGAGTTTTGGTGTGCTCTGTTTCCATTTTTATTTGTTTTGAAATTTTTTATTTCCCTTTTTATCTCTTATTTGACCCACTAAATTGTTCAGGAGTCTGTCGTTTAGTTTCCACATGAGTGTAAAATTTTCAACTTTTCTCTTGTTGTTGATTCTAGTTATTCCACTGTGGTCAGAAAAGATAGTTGGTATGATTTTAGTCTTTTTAAATTTTCTAAGACTTGCTTCTCTATCCTGGAGAATGTTCTACTGCTGATGGATAAAATATCCTATAAGGTCCATTTAATCTAATGTATGGTTCAATTCCAGCATTCCTTGTTGATTTTCTGTCTGGTTGATCTATCCATTGCTGAAAGTGGGGTTTTGAAGTCCCATACCATTATTATATTGTTGTCTATTTCTCCCTTCAGATCTGTTACTATTAACATATTTAGGTGCTCCAATGTTGAGTGCATATATATTTACAATTGTTATATCTTCTTGATGAATTGACCCCTTAAAATATGGAACAATTAATGAATTTGCATGTCATCCTTGTACAGGGGCCATGCTAATCTTCTTTATTTTTCCAATTTTAGTATATGTGTTGCTGAAGTGAGCACAACCCACAGTGTTAAGAACAGATAAAATTGTTGTTTTAAGCCACTACATTTTCAGGTGGTTTTCAAACACAGTAGATAATTGATAAGTACTTAATCTGATTGATGAATCTAGGAAGAGAGACTGAGGGTATACAATTCAACCCCTTCTTCAGTCTCCTTTTGGGAAGAAGCAGCTCTCTGAGAATCCATTCACACAGTAAATCTTCAGGATTGAAATGCACTGATATGTATTTTTTCCAAATGCTAAAGGGCCAAGAGTTAAAGTCAGTATTTGGCTAAAATCAAGAGCAAAACCAAATGAGAAAAAGAATAAATCTGAAAAATAATTTCAATTTAGAACATTATCATCATTTTAGTAGTCACCAATTGAAAGTTGATCAGTGAAGTTAAATGTGTTTTAAATATTTTTACAATCTTTATTATGTCAAAATTGAAAGTAATTTGTCAAGATTTTGAATTTTTCTCCCCATGAAATTTTAAGGTGGCAAAAACAATCATTTAATTCATTCTCACAAGATGTGAAAAATTCTCAAAAAGGACTTTTTATTGAGACTACATAGTGTCCTTGTATGGGATTTGTCTTGACACTTTTCTGTTACCTATTTTTGTGAGAGTGTAGTTTTCCTGGTTATCAGAGGATGTTTTGTTCTAAAGACTTATTTTGTTTCTGTGTAGTGTTAAAACAAAATTTTTAAGGTGATTTTTCTTTGTTTTTCTTGCTTTGTTTGTCTGCCCCACTTTTATCTGGACCTTCTCTTTCCTTTATCTAGGTTTTCCTTTCCTGATCAATTTTGATTCAGCTCCTACCTTTTGCCTAAGTGTGGGACCCTGTGGAAGGTGGGAAGGTGCTATTGCTAAGCCTGTCAGCCTGGCTTATTACAGGCCCCTTGCCTCACCTGCTAGTCAAGGGACAAACCCCTCAGAATGTGATTTTATTTGGAAGTAGAGTTGTTGCAGATGTAACTAGTTAACACGGAGTTGTACTAGATTGGAGCCCTGCTCCAATGTGACTGATGGTCTTATGAGAATACTAGAGGCCCAGTGCATGAAATCCGTGCACTCTGGGGCGGGGGGTCCCCCAGCTTGGCCTGTGCCCTGTCACAGTGTGGGAGCCCTGCGATCGATTGCCCCAAAGAGGTAGGCCCCACCAACCCAACCGGGGCTCCTTGATGGATTGCCCCAAAGAGGTAGGCTGGAGCCGGGAGTCCTGCCTTTGCACTGCATGGAGCCAGGAGGCGGGACTCCCAGGCAGGCTCCGTGCCGCACACACAGCGTCAAGCCCAGCCCCACCCACCTGCGCTCGCCCACTGTGCACACAGCCATCTTGTGAGGGCGTGAGGGCATTATGGCGTGACAACCACTTAGGCTTTTATTAGTAAGGATGGCTATGAAAACAGAGATAACACATGTGATGACAATGGCAGAAATTGGAGTTATGTAGCTGCAATGCCAAAGATTGCCCACAGAAACCAGGAAAAGGCAAGAAAGCATTCCCTCACTGGTATCAGTGGGCACGCAGGCCTGCAGACGCCTTGATTCCAGACTTCTAACCTCCAGAACTGTGAGGCAGTAACTTTCTTTTGTTTTAAGCCACCCTGTTTGTGGTACTTTGTTATGGCCTCCCCAGGTAACTAATACCCTAAGTCAAGGCTAAGGGGCTTATCTTTGTGATCTGATGCTTGTACTGAGCAATGCAACTAGTTTTTGCACTCACAAAAAGGCATAGTATAAGGAATCCCACTGACCCCAAGGTGAACACAGAACCCAACACCCAAGAATTTGGAAACAGCTAATGTGGACTAACGTCGATATACAGAGTCCAAGTCTTCTGGAATCTAATTAACTTGGTTACACTGATGCTTTTGGAACCTTTAAGAACAGAGGTACAGCCCTAGCTGGTTTGGCTCAGTGGATAGAGCGTCGGCCTGTGGACTGAAGAGTCCTGGGTTCGGTTCCTGTCAAGGGCACATGCCCAGGTTGTGGGCTTGATCCCCAGTACAGGGCATGCAGGAGGCAGCCAATCAATGATTCTATCTCATCATTGACGTTTCTCTCTCTCTCTCTCTCTCTCTCTCTCTCTCTCTCTCTCTCCCCCTTCCTCTCTGAAATCAATAAAAATTTAAAAAATTTAAAAAGAACAGAGGTACAGTCAGTGTGCTATAGAGTTCATGTTTATCTGGCCCCAAATGCCCCCCAGTGGCCCTGCGCCCTGCCCATGGTTTCTCTTCGTAGTTTTCTGTAAGTGTACATTATTTTCTGTCGTGAAAAAGCTTGGCTTCTACAGGGTGGGTGAAGCTTGGGGGAAACTCCTCTCTTAGAATTAGTGTTTAAATTCTGAATCGCCAAACAAGCCAACAAATCTCAACAATTTTTCTTTGTTAATTGTAAAAATAAACAGATTCCCATTAGAGAGGATCCTGACTTGATTTCTCTCCTCCTGGAACAGGGGCTGCTGGGAGAGGGGGATTGATGGTGGTTTTGCAGGTCTCCTTAGAAACAGCATCAAAGGTGAGGCCTTCACTGTGCTTGGAGAACCACATGAAAACACTCCCTAGTAGTTTCTATGAGTGCAATATAAGATAGTCCTGCCAGAACTATACCTGCATTTGAAGCCATTACATGGGTGTAGTTTCCTATGGGTCATTCCCTATTGAAATTGGAACTAGATCAGAGTCACAGGGCTTTTTCTTCTTGCCTCATTTAATCAGTTGTTCCTCTCCCTTTTTAATCGTCTCTAGAACAGTGATTTTCAAACCTGAGTGTGCATGGGGCTCGCATTCATAGACTGATTCAGTGGGACCAGGCTGGGTTCAGAAAACTGTAGATCTTTATTTATTTATTGTTCTGTAACCAACCTGGGACGTGTGTCTGACCATTGCCTTTCGCTGCCTCTATCTTCTTTCTTTTCCCACAACCATCTGGGGACAGAAGAAGCAAGTTCTGCCCCCTTCCCCTTCATATCTGGAAGTGCCTCCCCCTCCCAAAGTAACACTCTAGACTCTGGCCAGTCTGTCCCGTGATATGCTAAATGGGGAACTGAGATGGTGTCTGTGATTTTATTTCACACATTAATTAATGAGGGAGCCAGTAAGATAATATTACTGATTCACAAGCACACACATCTATAAGTCGTTAGGAATGCTGAAATGAATTTGCAAAGAGATGGAAAACTGGTTAATATCCACAGGGCCATAATCACTTATATTCCACATGAAAATATTCATTTGTATTTCTATAGACAAGCATTATTTGCATTACTGTAAGTTTTCTAAGACTTACTAAGTTACCAAATAGCTTGAAGACTGGTCTCAAATCCCTGTAGAACTAGACAACGTGGGAGGGTGTGGTGTGCTACATAGGACCCCAGTGATATTTTTCTTCCTGTTTAAATGTCTTTCAAATTTTTCTTGATACAGTCAAAGGCCTAAATTTTCTTATCAGTAAAATGAGAGATTTGGACTAGTGACTCCTGAGACCCTTCAATTTCAATGTCCTATTACTGGAATGCCTTAGCCATTATCCATGTGTCTACATAAAACTCATGGAACCTTTTTTTGCTGCTGTGTCAAAACTATTGAAGTCATTTGTGTTAGTCAAACTCAGCCATATCTGTGAGTGTATCCTCTGTCTAAAAATAAGAGCAAACACAAGTTCTGCCTCTCTCTTGTGTGCATGTGTGCACACTCACACACACGCACTGGTAAATAGAAGCAGAACCTGACCACAGGTAGTGTAGGTGTATATGTTCACTGTCTCTACCAAATGTGACTTAGAGAAGATGCTGCTAACATGGCTAATATGATAAATCAGGGCAATATTGTGAAGATTTCGTAGATGGTAAAACTTGGAAAAGCTATGATTAAAGATTTCTCTAATTCTTGTAGACTTTAGATTTTCCTGCCGGGCACATACAGCAGATCTTTTCAGAGTGCTTTGTGGTTGTGGAGGAGGTTGCAGTAGTGTTGGGGATGTCCCCAGCTGGTGGAGCTGGTGGAGACGTGGAAGAGAGTAGGAATATACTGACATGTGATTTTGTTTGTTTACTTCATTCCTCCTCTGTTAAGACTAAGCTCTAAACTTTAAAGCAACAGAGAAAAGGGACAGAGCCTCTTTAACTTAGTAACTTAACAAATGGTTGTTGAATGAATAATTGAACTAACTCTCCTTTCTCTGAACATAGAGCACAGGTATCCTAAAAAGCTCTCAACCTATTTAGTTGTTTAAAAATCTACAATATTTGAAGGTGTGAAAGCATGAGTAATGAGTATGTGCAGCTGATGTTTTGAGGATAAATATTCTACTTTGTAGATTTTATCAGGTAAAACCCCATTCAGTTTAGAAATCAGCATCAAAATTTCTTTTTTATGTAAATTTGTTTATCCTCATTGCAGTGGTCTCATTTTAGCTAAAACGATATTCTTGATGGTAAAACATAAAAACAATCGCATTTCTTTGTTTCAATCTTTCTTTTCTTTTATCCTAGTCATTTCTGTAGAGTGCTGGGTAGAATTTGGGAGGGTTTCTGGTAATAACACACCTACACAGAGGTGCTGCAGGAAGCAGAAAGTCCATACCTGATACCCTCAGTAACTACGCTTGACGAGTCATATACAAACTTAGGACAGACGTTTGTTACTGAATGGGGAAGATTTATGTCCCAAATATCTTTTTCTGTACCAATAACATAACATGGATTCAAGGGGCAAAAATATCAGAGGCCTAGATTTTAAACAAACACACACATACATTTTATGCCTGTCTACATAGGTACATACGTGGTTACATATAAGGCTCAGAAGGTGGGCACGGGGTGAGATGATGAGAAAAAATAACTAATGTAATCAGCACCTTGTATGTGAGAGCCTGATGGCATCCATTCCTTTTATTGTCACAATCCTGAGAAGCAGCTTCCAGGTGAAGGAAATGAGACTCTGTAAGTGGCAGAACTCAGTTTTGAAACAAGTTTTGCCTGACTCCAAAGCTAATAGGACGTAGAGTGAGACTTCTCCTGTTGTCCCTGAACTCAACTAGGGTCCCAAAAATCAGTGAGTATGTCCACATTTTAAGATCAGAGAGCTGCCAGCACCTGGAGCCAGCCCCGTTCTCAGGGAGCTTCGCTAGCGGACAGCCCCGACCGCCCATTCCGGGCGCCGCCAGTCCTACAGCCCCTCCCCAAGAGAACTGAGGGGGGAAGGGGTATAGCTTTCCACTCCCAAAAGCGAATGGAAAGGGAAAGCGGGGTGGAGGGGGGGACGAATTTATTCTAGAGATCAGGATGTCTACAAGAGGAGAACAACGTTTTCATCTCCATAACAGGATTTGGTTCCAGAGTGGACATGTTGTTTGGCCCCCATGGGACCTGAATAGGGGCCAAGAGATGTGGAAAGAGAGGGCATGGAGAGCTCCCAGGACCCAGTTGCCTGTGATCTGTCACCTTCCGTTAGAAGACGGATCCCATGTTTGCCTGCTGACTTCACAGTTTGTGGGAAGGTGAGAACTGGGACTATCGTTTCGGGCAGTGTGTGTGTATGGGTGTGTTGGAAAGGAGGATGCTGGCAAAAAGGCCACGTATTGCAGGTAAATGCCAACAACCAGGGGTCCCTAGAATAGATGGTCAAACCAGCCCAGGATAGCCAGGGCCTAGAGGAGCTACACCAGAATAAGTGCCCCCTTCCTCATCCACTGTCCTCTCTCATTTGCAAAGGAGGCTGGGCCTCCTCCTCAGCCTGTGTAGATCTTGAACAGAAGTGTAGTTATGGTCAATTCAGAAGAGGTCTGCTGCTTGGTCCCTCCCACCCCAACTGAAGCACAGGTAGGAGAGGGAGGAGAGATGGATACCGATGCAGGTCTAGGCTGAGCTAGAGAAAGAAGATGAACTTTGAATCGAGTTTGAGAACAGGATTGAATCCTAAATGTCAGAATTAGACTGTTCTAACAACCAAAATAGGCTGAAATTTTGTAAAAACTGGCCAAGATACTGTTAAGCCAATACTGGGGCGGCGGGGGGGTGGGGGGATGTGGAGGCGGGAAGGGGGTGGTCATTTAACACAACTACCAGGAGTTAGGAAAATATAACTCTTTTATATTTATACCTCCTCCAAACAAAGGTCAAGCAAAGTGTCCCTGGATGGGTAGCTCCGTTGGTTAGAGCATTATCCTGATATGCCAAAGTTGTGGGTTCAATTCCTGGTCAGGGCACATGCAAGAATCAACCAATGAATGCATAAATAAGTGGAACAATAAATGGATCTCCCTCTCTCTCTCTCTCTCTCTCTCTCTCTCTCTAGCGCTCTCTCTCTCTCTCTAGCTCTTGCTCTATCTCTTTCTCTCTCTCATCAATAAAGAAATTATTTTTAAAAGTTAAGCATAGTCACCAAACCAATTACTCCATAATTCTTTCCTCTGTGTAACTCTGATGAGGGTAGTGAGCCACAGGCATATCTCTGGCCCCTCAGGGCCCTTTTCCAGACTTCCCCAATGAACTGGGACTCCTTGAAATTGGTAAGGTGTCCCTATTTCCTGTAGTTACTTACTCCTTATGTGTTTCTGCCTCTGTTGGGGATCTACCTCCCATTAACCTGACTTCATGGGAAAGTTCCTGGCTGGCTTTGTCACAGCTCTGAGATGGAGAGAGAGGATTCCAGCACCCTCTGCAGGACCAGTGGGTCAAATTCTTTAAAATACTCTCAGTTCAGGCATGGTGCCTTTTCCAGATGCGCCACCTCAAAGCTCACCTGCTCCCCTTCCCCTGAGCCTTAACCCACACATACTCACAGAGTCGCCCAAATCTTCAAGTAGCAGCATCTAATTTAATTTTATTGGACAATGATCACTGTGTTAGTTTGCATAATGAACGCCAATTCTCTGCCTCTTCCTGTGCCCCTGCTTTTTTGCCATAGACCTTGCAATTCTTCCCACTAAGGGAGCAGAATGTATTGCCCACCCCTTGACTTTGGGTTTAGCCATGTGACTTGCCTTGGGCAATAGAATGAAATGAAAAAGACAAGGTACCATTATAAGCCTAGGACTTAAGAGGCCTTGAAGATTGCTTTCCACAGACATGTGAGTCTTGTTTTGGTTTTAAGCCACTGAATTTTGGGATGGGGTTTAATATGGACTAAAAGCTAACTGACTAATCATTTTTATTATAGTGAAGAAAAGTGGTAGAATTTAAACCAGAAAAAAAACAAAAACAACCCTATTACTTCTAGAGTAATTGCCCCTTTGTTTGCATTTGCTAGCTTAATAAGTGATTAAATTAATTGGGATTTGTGTTATTTGCTGCAATACATGTATCTGCTGGCATAGTCTGAGAAGATGCTGAGTCTACGCTTATTCTGTAGAGCTTGGGAGGACTGCTGGGTCATTGCTGACAGCCAGGACTCCTGAAGACATTGTCACGGCAGAGGGTGCAGACACCCCCTTCATTTGGAAAGTTGCTAAGTCGGCTCGTGTGCTGCAGTCCAATTCATTTATGAGTCACTTGTTTAGAATTCAGAGTGCCTTTCCCCATAGAAACAGTAGTGTGAGGTTTTTGGCAAACTTACAACAGCCCATTGAACTGCATGCTCTAACTAAATGACACGATTACACCACAGAACACGGGGAAAGCACTTTACCTTCCACTGTTCAGGTCTCCTCTCTCTCTAGTCCCCTTTCTCCTTCTTTGCTCTTTCCAAAGGAAGAGGATCAGCCGATTGGGTAAGCCTGTTGTTTATTGGGTTTCCTTTCTGAAATGTATCCATAGGCAATGAGGGCCCGCCACTGTCTCTCAGCTGTGTGGTCCTCTCCCACATGACTGTTTGGGTTCATGGACTTGGAATCTGCTGTCTCTCTCTCTCTCCTTTCCAGACATACCTGATCCATGTTTCATATTTGAAAAGGCAGCAGAAAATCCCACTTGGTCTCATGTCTAAGATGATTTCTCCATCACAGAGTAACCAAAACCTTTAACCAGGGAGTTTAAAAAAGGCCTGTGCAGGTTAATATACCAGTGCTTCGCCCCTCTCACGGGGCTGGTGATCCTTGCTGGATATGTCATCAGCTAGAAAGCTGATGGACCAGAGGTAGCTTAGAACTCCTGAGATCCAATCCCTCTGGTCATGTTTCCTGTGGGAAATCCTTCCCATGTTCCAAGTCAGGAGGTGGGCTCAGCTCGAAGCAGCCTCCTCTAGTGTCTTCCAGGGCAGACCCTCCCACTTCACACTGACTGGTATTTTGGAAGAATCTCTGGTTTTTCCATGGAGGAGTAGTGGTCCTGTTTTGTTAGAAGATGATCATAAAAGTTGATTTTGGAGAAACTAAGAGAGGAGTTGAAAGTATATGTGTGTTCTACTTCTTCAAAATTGGCATGAAAATGCATTAACTTACTGTTCTCAGTTCAGAACTCAAGGATCTAACTGCTCCCTGACCATGGCTTCAACTGATACAAACTTCTAACACAAACACAGCATCCTTTCTGAGAGGTGTCTGACATTCTTCAAGAACATGTGAACTGACACTACTGTTTTATTCAGTTAAAATAAATTCAGTTTATTCTCATTGTTAAAACATCAAACTATTTAGCATAGACATATGAGCTTTCTGTTTTACAACTAGAATTTTCATTTTAAATTCATTCTGAAAGCCATTTCTCTCCATAATCTGTCTCATAAGAGTCTAATGTATTAAAAAGAAAGATCATGTAAATTATCATTTATTTTTCCTATAAGTTTTATAGCCAGTGAAACATATTATTGATATGCTGTGCTGTGGGGAGCAGGGACATTCTGAGAGAAGCAGGGACAAGCCCGGAAAAGAGGGAGCCCTGGCAGAATTGGATCCTGGCTCCATGTGCCAAGGGCCAGACACATCCATGCTCCCACAGTTACATGCGTGACTCAGTTCTCTTTAAAACAGATCAAAATACTCTTCTCCTTGAGTTACAGAAGTGGGCATGTGTCTAGAGTCTGGCACGACTCTTGGCCACTCCACACGTGCTCTAGTGAGAGAGCCACCAGCATCAGGAGGCCACGGCGGAGGGTGGGCCAGGTGAGGCAGCTCCTGGAGGAGGTGGGCTCCGGCTCCCACTCCTCAGCGACACCCCTCCTCCTCAGCTTTGGAGGAGGCTCGGGCACCATCCTGGCCCCGGCACCCCTCAGCATGCACCTGAAATGCATGGGCTGTTTCTTTCTTTTAGAATTCATAGAAAAGCTACTATTAGTAGTGATTACAAGTCCTAGCAAAATCTCTTAAACTGCTTATAGAATCTGGGATGCAGTATTATAAATCTAAAGAAACTAATAAATATTTCAGTACAACTTTCTTATGGTTGTTGCTATAAACAACAGCTCCTACAGAGAAGAAATGAAGGCTGTGGCCATCACAAGACAAACAGCCCGATATGTAGAAATGTTCAGGTTTCTCTGAAGGCTGCAACAACCTTAAATCCAAGTCTTTCATACGTGTTATGTATATTGCCTAATAGTGTGGCCTGGACACATCCCCACTTCCTTCAAAAAGGGAGGCAACGTAGTGATTCCTTGATATCTTATGCCAAAGGTAATGGTAGTTTATCCAAACAAATCTTATTTGAATGTAAGAAAAATGCTCTAAAAATCCAGTCTTTGAGATTAAGTGATAAAGACCTGAGACGGGAGGAGCTGGAAAACCATCACGTGCCGCATGCTGACCTGGCCCCAAGGACCTCCTCTCCCCGGGAACGCAGGGGCCCCGGCAGCACTGCCCGGCAGGTGTGTGTTGGTTCATTGCCTGGAGAGCCACCCAGATGATGGAATTATTTATAACTGGTTGCATGGATTATGTTTTAAAATATTTTTCCAGTTCCTGCTGGGTTGAGAGGCATCATATTTCAGTGGAAAGAACGAGAATGGACAGACTGGCAGACACAGAAAGAAGGAGCAAGGGACAGTGAAGGGAAAACGGATTCATGATGACACACAGATGTAAAATTCCCTAGTTAAGAAAAACGCAGCATTAAAAAAATACGTAGATAAAGAAAAGTACTGTTTGGTACTTTTCCATTAATTTTTCAAAGGTCTTGACCTCCTAAAGAAAAATTTCTGACTAACAGGGGTTTTCCTCACCGCTCAGTTCCTTCTTCTGTCGGGACCAGCGAAACAATGGTCCTATATTTGGCCCTTAGATCGCTGCCACGGAAATGAGGGGCAGACTCTCCGCCTCCTGGCTTCACTGTGGGATCCAGTGAAGAACATGATTAAGCTGTCGGAGAACCTCTCTAACTACAATTTTACCTGATAAGTAAAAGTTTCCAGAAAAATGGTGACACATATGGGAAAGTAGATTGTTTAACTCACTCTGAGAAATCCCTTTTGATTCATAGACTGTCTACATGATCGAGACAGAAGAAACCATCTCTTTCTCTAATCAGACTCTGCTTGGTTCACAGACAGGGGGCCCGGAGGGCGAATAAAGCTTCCCTGTGTTTGCATGGGGAGGGCTTGGTTAACACAGGGAACGTGGGGTCCTGAGTGCTGGGGAAGCAAAATGCTAAGTGAGGGCACAGGCAGGGACAGAGGGAATGAGAGGGAGGCACGCGGGTGCCGTTTAAACCATTTTAAAGGAAAATTAAATATCCTATTTGGGGGGAAAATCACAGTGTCAAAGAACACTGGCTTTTCACAAGTGGGCCAGAGAAGACATGGAGCCTGGGGGTCTCAACTGCAACGGACCTGAAGCTTGATTTGTGTCATTTGTTCCCAGCAAAAGAGACCTGGTTTCTCTGGGCAAGAACTCAAGCAGTCACTCCGAACCCATTGGGCAGTCCAGCCCAGCGGCCGCCAGCCTTCTGGACCGCACAGGCCACCCGCTGGGGACCGCTGGGCTAGTCCGGCGTTGGCCTCGAGTGAACGCTATTGGTGAGCAGGTCTGCGGTCTCCACACGTGGCTGCCGGGAGAACTGACTGGCAGCTGCCAGCATGTAGACAGCATTTGGAAGACTTTCCCGACACTGGTGGGATGGGAAAAAGGAGTTGCCATTTGAAAGGGTTACACCCTTTATCTTCCATTTGGGAATTTAAAGTTCTTGTAGTTAAAAATAGTCTAGCAGCTATATACTTGCTGTTGGGCATGTAAATGATCACAACCACTCTGGAGATCAATGTGGAAATATCTAAAAAAGTTGAAGATGCAGATTTTATACAACCCACCAATTTCACTATGAGGTGACTGCTATAGACTGACTGAATGGTACCCCCCACTCCCAAATTTATGTGACTGTATCTGCAGATGGGTCTTTAGTAGGTAATTAAGGTTAAATGAGGCCGTAAGGATGGGATCCTGAATCTATAGGATAAGAAGAGATAGGGAGAGCGTTCTCCCTCTTCCTGCCATGTGGACATAGCTAATAGGTGACCGTGTACCAGCCAGGAGGAGAGCGGAGTGCGTGCCAGAACCTGAGGATGCGGGCACCTGGTCTCGGACAGCTAGCTTCTAGAACTGTGAGAAAATAAACGTACATGTTTAAACCACCTGGTCTAGGGTATTTTGTTATGGCAGCCTGAGCTAAGACAGTGGCTAACCTAGGAAAGACCTTATACAGGTGTATGAGGGAAATGTAAGGATGTTCATTATAATGTTGTTCCTAATAGTAAAAATATGAGACCAGTCTAACTTCCTGTAGAGAAATAAACCATTCACATAACAGAATTCTACAGAGCAGTTGAAATGAACCTATATTAACATGTATCAATGTTAATAAATCTCAAAAATATAATGTCAAGTAAAAAAAAAATCAAGCTGTAAAAGAATATTTATACACCTGAAACAATAGTCTAAAACCTTAGGGATACACAACTGTGTGTAAAAGTACAGACAGTTGCCTGGAAATGATACTCACCAACTACTTCTGAGAAGAGAGGGGAAAATGATAGGCAAGAGAGGAACTTTTGCTCTATCTGTACGTGTTTTATTTCTTAATAAGAAATGAGATTTGTGCCAATGTCAGCAAATTGCTTGCATCCTTTAAGTCTGCCTGGTAAAGGCAGGGTGCCTGTTACATTATTTTCTGTAGGTTCCACATATTTCATAAATAGTTGTTTTTTCGTGTCATCTGGGTTTTCAGCAGTACAACAGTGCTTTTCAGCAGATCCTTTCGTATACGAGACAGATCCTTTCATATACGAGACAGATCCTTTCATATATGAGACAGATCCTTTCATATACACTGTGATAGGAAGCCCAGAGAAGTTTAGGTGACTTGGCCAAAGTGTCCAATCTAGTTAAACAGTGACCTGAGGATTGGAAGTAGTTTTCTGTCTGTTTTCATATCGTATTCTGTATGTGCAATAGAGACAATGTCTCCAACTTTATCATCTAAGCCTGAAATAATCCAAATCATGTCCAATTGCTGAAGAGCACTTTGAACCCATCAGATCTCCCCTGTCCCCCAAATCATTTCCACAGTTGATGGGTTACCTATTTTACTTACTCACAGGCCTCAGCCCTACTGGGGAGAGCTCAGATTTTCAACTTTTGGAAAAAAGGATATAAGAAAATAAGACTACTGATCTAGAAGTTTTCTGAAACAATTGAGAAGTTGGCAGAAGCTTTAAAATGGAGGTTTTACTGATTATAATGAATTTTGGCTGAAAGATTTTAATTAGGACATTACTATTCTTTGTAAGATAGATTTTTAATACTGTTCAACATAGATGTACAGCAGGAGAATAAGCAGTTATTTATACTCAATTTCCAAATTAGTCCAAATAATTGCATTTTTGAAAAATGGATGGCATGTGGATTCCATGAATAATATGGAAACAATGGGTAGGAAATATTCAAGGACATTATGATTAACTTTTATTGCTACAATGACTAACTAATCCAGACAAACATAAGCATGTTTCACACATGCTCTTTATCCTGTTTTACATAGTTGGGGTAAAGAATTTTGCGGCATTAATTAGGTAGTGTCAACCCCCTTCCAACACCTGGTGAAATTTTTTAACCTACATTTCATGAAGAAGTAGGTAAATAAAAGGACTTAAGGAGGAGGACTGGACTTATTTTGAGGAATAACAATAAAATACAACTTATACATTATTCCATGCTACATATTTACCAAAAATACACAGCTGGGGGGAGGTACACACACTACATGCTAAGCTAGGCATAGGTAAGAAAATGCTCTCTACTCTTACTCTTTCTGGGTTTTGCTGATCCTCTACAGCGCATCCCAGGGTATTCTCATCCGTGGCTTTCGTCATCAGAGTCCTTTTCTATTTGCCAAAAAAAAAAAAGCCTCAGCCTCCTGCTTGTCTGATTGTTCAAATTCATTTAAAATACTATCTTCATAAGAGTGTTCCTGAAATAATCTCGGCTTTCCACATGCTGGACAACACGTTTGTGTGCCGTGTCCTCTGGCCAGATGCCTCTATGACGTTCCCTGCCGGGTTGGTGGAAGGGACGCTGTCACTAGGCCTTTGGGCAGGAAGAGGGCCTTTTGATGGAGTTAGAGTGAAAACACCAAGGCCATGACGCTTCTTGCATCTCACCATTGAACACTCCTCAGGACACGGCAGTTCCGGGTGTTCACTAAGGAATAGTATGGGGGTTGCTACTCACATTTATAGGTTTCTTTAATTTCATAATTCTTACATGGTTTGATATTTGATTTAGCCACAATATATTTCCAAGAGAAGTAAAAGGTACTTACGTATATCTAATAAGAAGACAGAAAGAAATAATGTAACACAGTGTACCTATGTATGTTTTCACTCGCTTAACACTCATTTAAAGGACCTTATTCCAGAACATAATTTATTTTGATCAGGGGTGTTCCTTTGTTTGCACATAGTTAATTCTTTTGAATATGTTACTTTCCCCCAAACTGAGTCTATAGATTTGAGTTATTAGCTTTTTTGTTAAGTGAAAAAACAACAACAACTGTTCCATTCTCAACGAAACTTGTGTATTTGGAGCTTGAACAAATTAAATAAGTCTTCATTTTTGAAGACTTCAGAGCCCAAATGTGACTTTCTATTCAAAAGATGCTAAGTATACAGTGTAACCAACACCCTTCCTTCCTTTTTGATGTAGTATTGTAGAATGCTTATTAGTATCACTTGGGCA
Organism: Plecotus auritus; assembly: GCF_963455305.1. Taxonomy (NCBI): domain Eukaryota; kingdom Metazoa; phylum Chordata; class Mammalia; order Chiroptera; family Vespertilionidae; genus Plecotus; species Plecotus auritus. Next base: position 41,429,731 of record NC_137773.1, read on the forward strand.
CCATATTTATAAATATTTAGGCAGATTACATAAAACAAACTTGGACATATATTCCTAATTTATTTTCATAGTAGCTTCTTAACCTAGTTTTTAAAAGCATTTGAATTTGTTACTTCTTTTATTTAAATTATAAAATTTATGTTCATAAAAATTCAAACCATACATAGGTATGCTGAATAAAAAGCATACATATTCACCCTCTCCAAAATCTTCAAAGAACATTTTTCCTCCCTGATAATTCCATGGCATACATTTTTAATAGTGCCAGTTTGGTTTAAGTGAAATTTTTGACTTTTCATTAACATAACTAATTAGTTACCAAGGAAGGGGATTTAAGAATAATACAATTTCTATAATTCTTTTCAAGTTATGCTTGATAAATGACATCTTTAACTTTGATCTTTTTAAAAATCCTTCTACTAATTTATGTTGATTAAATAAGCATAAATCAGAGCACACCTTCACTCACCAAACTGAGGTAAGCCCTCAACGCCCTCTAGTGGTGTGACCTCCATGCTCCATCTCGTGTGATCAACCCACTGATTTCAGTGGGTAACATTCTGAATGTTAGACTTGTACTTCCCTATTACATTCATTTGCCAAATATTTAAACTTATACTTAAAACTTTCTGGTTAAAATGAGCCATCACCAAGAAAGCAAGGGACAATGATTTTGGGAGGCAATGCCCATTATAAAATAACAAGTAATAACTTTTATCACTATAATCTCTGATCTTACAAGTTATTTGCTCATCTTGACTGTCTAATGTTGACCACAGCATGACTCCCTGCTATTGAATTTACAAAGACTAATTACAAAGACTGTTAATTTTTTAAAACTATCTTTTTCTTTGATTTCACTTCTCCAGATTTATCACTTTCCTTACATCTGACTTCACACACTTTTCTGATCAAGAAAGATTCACTTTCCTGCTTCTCTGCCTATAAGAATATGGGCTGTTGCCCCTTCTGTGTGAAGATAACACCTGGACAGGAGTGCTGAGAGCCGAGCAGGGGTTGAGAGCCCTGGGATTGAGGAGGAACAGCAGGCCTCACAGTGTCCAGATGAGCCATTGGCTGTCCACGTGATGATAAATTAGTCACTTAAACCCTCTGTCCTCATCTGTAAAATCAGAATGCTGATAACAGTATCCAGTAGGCATAGAAGTTAATAAGAAAACCCATGTGAAGGAGGGAGAGCGGTGCCTAACACACAACAAGCACTCGGTAACTGTCACAGTGACCTGTGAATAAAAATGAGATAGAAAGATTTGAATCCAACCTCTTTTATCCAAACCAAATACATCTATGCACTAGAAACAGGTTGGAATTGGAGGGCAGCCAAAGTGTCTAGAACTTGGGAGGAAATTTTATAGAGAGCAGGGATTTGAGTGAAGTGAAAAGTATGGTCCAAGTCCCTTGTTCCCCCATCACGCCAACTCCTGAGTTCCAGGTGTTCAGGATGAGACTCCGAAAGACCTAGCAGAAAACAGCATCTGAGAGAACAGAGAGCTGAGCAAAAGCTTAATTACATAGCTGCACAGTGCCGCAAAGACTGAAATGTGAGTTCAAGTCAGGAGGATGGGGCCAGGGGGTCAGGACATATACCCTGGGCTTTCAGTCAGGTACGGAAATATTACAGTACATCCTTGGAGTGAGGCTGCCCTTTCTCCACATCCCCTCCAGCACTTATTTTTGTCTTGTCCATAATAGCCATTCAACAGTTGTGAGGTCATATCTCATTGGGATTCCAACTTGCATTTCCCTTATAGTGATGTTGAGCATCCTTTCACTTACCTGTTGGTCATTTCCATGCTTTCTTGGGAACAGTGTCTGTTCATGGCCTCTGCCATGTGGTGTGTTTTGTGTTTTTTTTCAGGTAAGGCAATTAAAATTGCATTTTCTACAAGCCTTTCTTGCTCCAAAGAGCATTAGTTGCGCTTAGGAAGAGTGTGTGTCCCCACACGTGGTATCCGTCACCTATGATCAGGATCAGCATCAGAAGTCTCAGCACTTCTGCCCAGCAGTTTGGTGTCAGAGTTGCCAAGGAAAACAAACGCAGCCGAGGACAGGAGGACGCAGAGTTTAGTCCTACGGGGAAGGGACAGTGGGAGACCAGTTTCAGCAGTGAGCGTGGGTTTCCTGGGCCACGGTCCCTCCCAGAGCCCGAGCCCACACAGAGCAAATGGCCTGCGCGCACCGCACCCCTCTGGTTGTATAGACCTCTTTCTGAAGGGACAGTTACAGCAGGGGGCCTGCCGGATGCCACATGCCACATGGTTAAACAGAACAAGGACGTGCGCACTGAGGCTGAACCAGGGAGAGAGGTTCTCAGACAAGGCCACAAGTCCAGCACAGCTGTGAGGACTCTCCATAAGGAGGTGTTCCAGGCCCAAGGCCCATTGTCATGCGGCCCAGTGCGGGGCAAAAGACTTTGTGCTAGGGACTGCCTTTCCCAACAGATTGGCTCTTTCATAGAAGACAAAGACAGTTAAATTGCAAGGTACAGAATTCAATGAATCAGAAAACATACTTACCCTGCGAGTTTTTATCCATGGGGAAGCAGCATCATGGAAATAAAGATAATTTCTCTTTTTAATGATTTCAAAGAGAGGAAGGGAGAGTCATACACAATGATTTGTTGTTCTACTTGTGAACTCATGGGTTGATGCTTGTATGTGTCCTGACCTGGGATCAAGCCTACAACCTTGGCGTATGAGGGTGCTGCTGCTAACCAGCGGACAAAGACACAGAATTTAGAATCCATGTTTTATTTAGTATCTGTGGGTGACTGAGCAACTTTTAAATTTAAGTTCTCTGAACTTTCATTTTCTCTTACATAGTCAGAGCTAATACTACCAGCTTACAAGTTGTAATATACTAACTAGATAACTGCTAAAATCCCTGTCCTAGGATATTAAATAAATGCTAACTTTTAGGGTCAAACCAATAGGGAAGTCTGCGTGATATAAGTACTGCTTTAAATTTCTTTATAGGAAGAAAAGTAGCAAATAACATAGTTACCAGACAGTTTTATTTAATACTATACATATCTGAATAACTGCTGAAAAAGAAAATTTTCAACAGTTTTTAAAGAGTTGCAGACACACACACAAAATAATAGGGAAAGTAATGACTTTGTTGCCAAATGCCTTTGCATGTACGGCCAAGTTCATTAAACTTAAAAAAATGTATAAGTCTTTGGACCCCAGGCTCTAAAAATAGCAGTTGGAATTGATACTATTCTTGGATTCATGGTTCAAGGAAGTCATTACATTTTGTTCTTGATGTTGTAGATTTAACAACATATTTGGAGAAACATGTAACTTCTCACGTGGTTTAGACATCAAGAGACCAATTTGTGCATATAAACTGCAAATTGAAAGTGAATATTCAGATATTATGGAACTGTATAACAAATACAAATTTGTTAACTTTTAAAAGGAACAAAAACAGTATTAATAAAGACTGGTCTTTTGCATCATTCTCAAAAATTCATCCTCATTTATTTCTCCATCCCCATCACGATCAGCTTCATCAAACATTTCCTGTAAAACAAAACATAAATATATGTGAACTCTATTAAAAATGAATAATACAAATGAATATTCAAATGTATACTCAAAATTTTACTTTAAATGTATTTATGAGTACAATTAGGTAAGGCATTTAAATTCTGATATGTAAGTAATCCTATATAATAAAGAGCTAATATGCAAATGGTTGTCGCGCCCTTGCGCCCTTGCGCCCTCATGCCTCGCACTGGAGCCGGGGGACCTGAGGCCAGGCCGGGGGACCTGAGGCCGTACCCCTCGCTCAGGCACCAGGGCTGGGGGACCTGAGGCCATGCCCCCCGCCCCGGCTCCAGGCTGGGGGACCTGAGGCTGCACCCCCCGCCCAGCAAGGCTCGACAGGGGACCTGAGGCTGCGTCCCCAGCCCTTCAGGGCTTAACGGGGGACCTGAGGCTGCGCCCCCGCCCTCCAGGGCTTGACGGGGGTGGGGCTGGCCGGGTCTGGGTCTTGTGCGATTTCGAGGCGCACTCGGGTGGGCGGGGACTGGACTCTGGGTCTCGCAGCACGCCCTAGACCAGGGGTGGGCAAACTTTTTGACTCGAGGGCCACAATGGGTTCTTAAACTGGACCGGAGGGCCAGAACAAAAGCATGGATGGAGTGTTTGTGTGAACTAATATAAATTCAAAGTAAAGGAGTGGAGGGGAGAGCAAGAGAACCGGATAGAATAGCCGGATCCGGCCCGCGGGCCATAGTTTGCCCACGGCTGCCCTAGACTCTGACAGGAGGGAGATTTTCATATACATTTTACTAATTTTCTTTCATCTCTGACACTTCTATTATAGAGAAAGGGCAAATAGCAATATTAAAATATTTCCTCTAATTAATTCCCTTTTAGTGTGCACGGATTTCGTGCACCAGGCCACTGGTTGTATATAATTATACATGTAAATTGTAGTTATAAAAATAAATAAAATTTACCTGAAGTTCATCATCTGTTAAAGTTTCCCCTAGTTCCTTAGCAACCCTCTTGATATTGTTTAATGTTATGGTTCCAGTAGCATCATCATCAAATAATTTGAAAGCCTTCAACAGTTCTTCCTTTTCATCTTTTTCACTCTTTAAAAACAGAAACAGCTAAATGTTATTAGTCTTTCACTTATTTTCCTATGAAGCTGGACTTAGAGGTCTTTGAGGTGCAGAGCAGCAATGTACAAGGTAGCTGAGCTCTGACTTTACTTACTGCTCTGCCTTTTAAAATCGTGCCAATGCACTCACATCTGCCCTCAAGGTATTTACACTCAGAGTCAAAGGAAGTGGATGAGGCACAGGGTGGTAAAGAGGCTGTATTTCTTGGTGACCAGTAATTAAGATCCATTACAAAAATGTGAGCTCCAAGAAAACAAGAAGTGTTCCCAGAATAGTGCCTGCCAAAAACAGGCACTCAGTAAATGTTCGTAGAATTCCAGGCTTTGAATTGCTGGCCCCATTCTATACACCCATATATCCTACTATTTCCTAACAAAAATCTTCTCCACACTGGATGGTCTTCATGTCACTACCCTGAAAGCATATTTAATCTTGCCCTTCCTGTCTAAACCCCAACCACCCTTAAGTTCTTCTATGAAACCTCTCATTGTATTTCTTTGAAAAACACAATCACTACTATACCATTTTTACACTCATTACGGCAAAAAAATCTTCAAAACTAATGGTGCCAGTTCCTTCTTTGTCGATTTCAGCTATCAATTTTTTAACTTCTTCTTTCTTTGGTTCAAATCCCAAGGCCCGCATAGCAATCTGAAATAAGAAGCAAATAAATTATATGCCATGATTTCATTCCTAGCTGTACAATTACCTTAATTGCTAGATTCTCTCTCTCTCTCTCTCTCTCTCTCTCTCTCGCTCTCGCTCTCGCTCTCGCTCTCGCTCTCTCTTTCTCTCCTCCCCCGCCCACCGCCATGGACAAGTACAAACCTAGAGAGTAAGGTCAGCATATATTTCCCCCATCACCATTTATCCCCTCTATGCCCGCTTCCACCTCCCTCCCCCGAAATCGCCACACTGTCACCCATGCCCATGGGTTCTTTATAAAATAGGAATAAAATGCTTAACAAGATATTGCTTTGCCAGTGTGAGGAGGATGTCTGCATTGAAGGGACTTTATATTGAGCTTTCAGATGGCTACTGTTAAAGACTTACAAGATTGGCATGAATAAGTTATATGGTTTTTAAAATGTTTTAGAATTAGAAATAATTTTAGAACCTTCAATTCTTTTACATCTATGGTTCCAGACCCATCAATATCAAATAAATCAAAGGCCTCTTTAATTTCTTGTTTCTGAGTTTCATTTAGTTCAATTTTTGCTGCTTTTTTCTTCCATTGGTCCAAACTTGTGCGGCAGTTGGATGCCTGTAAGAAATACACATGTGAGTGAACGATAAGCTATGCAACCGGAAAAGTTACCAGAACCAGAATAATGGATGAAATTGGTGAACTCACTAAATATAATGATTATAGTCAAGTATCCTCTTCCCTCCTATATAATGACCTCAACAATTCTCCCCTTTCCCTTTTGCTAACATTTTTGCTTAGTTGTTAATATGTTGGTGGAAAGCCTGGCTCTTTTTTAAGTTAGGTCCAATTAGGGTTTTCCTTCAAATTAGTGCCTTTAGAGAAGGAGAAGGGGCAAAGGAAGGCATGCTAGAGGGGTAGGTATGTCGGAATGTAATCGGCCCTACTTGAGGTACCTGAAAAGCACTATTGAAGTCATCTTTACTTCTATTATGCCTAAATATCTTATCATAAAACTTATTTTGTGGGATATGCTTGATTGGAACATAATACTCTTTTCCACCTTCTAGCATACTTTCTTATATTGCACAGGCTGAGAAATGAATAAACTGCATTTTCCGGGTGAAAAACTACTGCAGGGATCTGGGTAAGAATACATATTGGGCCAATTATCAGTATTCAGGGAAGGTGTGTGTGTGTGGAGGGGTCATCTTCCTGCTATTTGCCATTTTCTACTGGCAAGCGAGGTTGGCGTGGGCCCCTCCTGCAGCCTTATTTCGGCGTCTCCTCCCCAGCTTCGGGTAGGAAGCAGCAGGACTCCGCGTCCTGCGCCTCCAGTGGCCGGCTTCGCGCGCTGCTTCCCGGCCCCGGGCTGCAGGTCACCGGTCTGGCAGCCTTGGATCCCGAGCTTCCAGGCAGTGGCTGAGTTCCTTGGTCCCCGGACAGTTCGTTTTTCAGAGTTCAGGACTTTTCTAGAGGCCCAGGCCCTCCAGCTGTTTTTAGCATCTAATTCTTTGTACTTAACTGCTTTCTGGCTAGACAGGGAACCTGTCTTAGACTGGAGGTATTCACATTTGATGGGGTTGATGAGGGAAAATGAATTGGAGAACCGTCTTCTTCCCTAGAGCCGCGGACAACGCGCTTATTGAGCAGCGAGAAGAGTTTCTATTTGACACTCGAGGATCATGAAAAGGAGGAGAATGATACATTTCATGAGCTAAACAAAATTCCTTCCTTGCTCCGGGGAGGAACCTCAGCCCCTTCTCCAGCTCCAGCCCCAGCAAGAAGTTGCAGCTGCACACTCACCATGTCCCCTTCCGGCGCCCTCAGCCGGGAGTCCCGGCCGCCTCCGCCCACCCCGCTGTCCAACAGTAGCCTCGTCTGCTCCCAAGCCGTTGCTAAGGCCGCGGTCGCTAACCTCAGGCAGCCCTGCCCACTCAGGCTTGCCCCTAATGATTGACAGCCATGTAACCCAATGGCCAGAAGAGCAGGCCCTGAAGCCAGCCCCCTATCTGCTATCTACCAATAGCGTTACTCTGCCTTTCTCGTCTAGCGTTAAGCAACCTTTCCAGCTGGTTTCTTAGCGACCAGGCCCAGCCGGCCGGCCCCTTTCGCACATGCGCAAACTGCGTGCGGGGTGGGGGTCGTCGTCGCCGGCGCGCTTGGGCGTCCCTGTGCCCCCCAGAGCCTGTCTGACCGTAGAAAGCGGGCCTGGAGCACCCCCGTGGGGCTGGAGAACAGAGCGAGGTTAGTAGCGAGGTGCTTCCAGCAACTGCCGAGTTTTGGTGGAGTCGTGGGGAGCCCGTGTTTGCTTTTCCTGCGCTTTGCACAAGGAAAGGGGTGAGAATGGAGGGCCCGCTAGGCCCGGGTGCCTTGGTCCAGCTTTGGTTCACCGCCGGCGGGATGTGGAGAGGCGGAGAGGATGCACCGCTGGACCTTCCTCAGCCGCCGCGGGGCCTGGGGCTGGGTCGTTGGCCACTTCCCTCCTCTCTTGTTCGCAGGGATTCCGGCGTGGTGGGCCCCAAGGTTAGGGGCGTGGGGCGGCGGCGCGGCCTGAGGGAGCGGGGTTGGGGGCAGCGTGGGTCTCTGATGCCCTGGAGCCCCCCTGCGGAGCACTGAGGTTGTGCCTGGGTTGCAGGGTGTACTAGTCTTTGCAGGGGAGGGCTTCGTTCCCACCAGGATCGCTCTCTGACATCTATACCCACACTCACCCCCAGTCATTCTAAATCTTGGCGGAACCCCAAGATTTGGCCGGCGGTCCAACCACATCCCGCCTAGATCCACACTCTTATGGGACACAGGTGACCCGATGATCATTAAAGGCTTCGGGTTTGATTCCCATCAGGGCACATACCTAGGTTATGGGTCCACCCCAGGTCTGGGCGCATGAGGCAACCTATCCATGTTTCTCTCTCTCTCTCTCTCTCTCTCTCTCTCTCTCTCTCTCTCTCTCTCTCACACACACACATAAATTTTTAAAAATTAAGCATATTTAATGCTTTCTACATGTCATGTAGGATGCCAACTATCTGGTGAGCTTCGAAGGAACCAGGTGTAGAGTATGAAGATGAATAAAAGGAACCCACAGATTGGTGGCGGAGATCGCACAGAGAGAAGTGTGTAAGCCCAGATGTTAAATGCTTTGGTAGATGTGTGTAGAAAGTGCTTTAGGAGCACAGGAAGGAGGCACTAACCCTTCCTGGGCATTGGAGAGGCTGTTTTAAAAAATGTGGCATTTTTCTTGGGTCATGAAAGATATACAGCATTTGCCAAGGTAAAGAAAGGGTAGGGTATTCAAATCAGAGTCTAGCAAGTGCGAAAATGAAAATAAAGGTGTATTCTAGTGTGGCAACATCTTGGGGATCATAAGGGAAGTTTGAAGACGAGTCTTATAAATTAGAGTGAGGTCAGATGGTTGGACACCTTTGTAGAGCGAGGGGATCGACGTTATTTTCTAAGATAAGCGGACGTTTTAGGCAGAGGAGTGACCAGATTACATTTGTGCTTTTCAATGGAAATTCTAAGAACCATATTTGGAAGAACCATGTTTGGAAGCAATCAAAGGGCCTCAACTAAGGCACCACATACAAATCATGTCCACTCCAGAGGTGCTAAACCTTACCCTTGTGGTGCAGGAATACTGACAGCAGCAGGTCTAATCTTGTTTCAGATTTGTACTGACATTTAAGATAGTAAATATACAGCCAAAACCAGTTTGGCTCAGTGGATAGAGCGTCGGCCTGCGGACTCAAGGGTCCCAGGTTCGATTCTGGTCAAGGGCATGTACCTTGGTTGCGGGCACATCCCCAGTAGGGGGCGTGCAAGAGGCAGCTGATCGATGTTTCTAACTCTCTATCCCCCTCCCTTCCTCTCTTCCTCTCTGTAAAAAATCAATAAAATATATTTTTAAAAAAAGATAGTAAATATGGTGAAAATCATTCACTCATCAATAGTCAGACAACATCCTGGGTGTGTGGAATACTTCAGTGACTAAGATTGCCCTCCTGGGAATTAGAGGGAGATAGTCCAACAGAGGGAGATAGTCAATAAGTACTAAGTAAATAAGGTGAGGCCATAGATTCCTTGGGAAAGAACATTCCGGAACAAGGAGAACAGAAACACTTGGAAGTGTTTGGGAACAGAGTGGTCAGGGTGGTAGAGGAATAAGAAACAAAGACAGGAGGGAGGAGTGCACATTATTAGGACACTAGAGGCCCCATGCACGAAATTTGTGCAAGAGGCTCGGCCCCCCACCCCCTACCCCCAACCCCCAACCCCACCCCTGCGGCGGCTGCCTCAACCCCTGCCGTGGCCGCCTCTGCCTTGGCCCCTGCTGGCTGCATCGGCCCTCGCAGCCCCAGCTTTGTCCAGAAGGTCGTCAAGAAGGATAGCCATTCTAATTAGCATATTACACTTTTATTATTATAGATTATAACTACTTTGACTTCTACGCCAGTGTAGGGGGAAGGCTTTGCAAGATTTTGAGCAGAGGAGTGAAAAGATCTGATCTGACTTAGTTTTTAAAAGGGACTCTCCTGTGTCAGACAGGGGAGTAAAGACTTTATCTTACAAAATGAGAGCTTTTGAACTAGTGGAGTGATATCACCAGACTGTTGTATTGAGAATAGATTGGAACTAGGCAAACTGTTGGTTTTGACATGATGAAAAAAAGCTAACTACACCTGTCAGAAAATATTACTTTTTAAAAAAATGCAACTCCTGAAAAGCATGTCTTAGTATTCTAAGCCAAGTACCTCCGACAAGACTAGACGCGATTTTAGGACAAGAGAGCTTCTTTTGGTGTGAGAATTCCAGGGAAGTACTTGGAGCCAGCTGCTCTTCTTGCACATAGGAAGTTAAAGAAACACTAAATTGGCATGTGAAGTTGTTAGGGATCTCGATGATGAAATGGGAAGCTGTTCGTGGAAAGCATGTGCTGATACCTAGCAGAACATAATCAGATTGTGTCAGTTCACTGCCAAGAAAAGTTGCCAGAGGTACTTTGCATCTTTGAAATTATCTCATTGTCCCCTTCACCATCTTTACCTTTTTCAACCTCTTAGAAGATAAGGTATTTTTTTGAGTTTTTATTTTATGTTAATTATAGCAAGTTGTAATCACTTCAAAATAATTTAGGAGCTCTTCTAAACTTAGAAATGCTAAGACTTTTTAAAAAATTACTGAAACTTGGATTCTTCAAATGTTGAGACAGATTGTGTGAATATGTATTTTGATATCAATTTTTGCTTGCAGACTAGTTGAAATAATTTCATGCCTCCTATGGAAAACCTTTTTTCACATAAGTTAAATACAGACTAAGTTTGAATTGCCCATGACTTTTTCCTTTTGCTCTAAATTTTTTATGACTTTTGCACTCATACAGCAATATCTTGTGACTTAAACATAATATAGAAAGGAAACCATAAGCAGAGACTCTGACACCTGAAAAAAATGAGCACATCCATATTAAGAGTATGACAGGCTTGGGAGAAGGGAGGAAGGCTTGGAAGTGGGAGATCCTACAGAAGACAGAGTGGATTACTGTCATCCTGGATAGAGGGGCAGCCAGAGGGCAGTATTGTACAGTAGTTAATAGCATGGGACTTTGACATTAGACAAGCCTGGATTTTAGTCCATACCTGCTACTTACTATTTGTGAGATTTTGTATATGTTACTTAACTGTTCTTCATTTTTCTCATATATTTGCATTTACTACCATCTCCTTCAACTTGCTGACTCACATTATTTTTCAAGACTCATTTCAGGCATTGCCTTCTTCTGGAAACAGTGCCTGCAGCCTCCCTGACCCACTTCCCCGTGGGATGGAGTGGTCCTCCTCCGGCACCCATACCTTTTATCGCTAATATCATCATACTACTATATCATTGCACGGACCACATTTGATGGAAACTGTACCTACCAGAAACTCCTCAAAGTCAGGGACTATATATCTTAGTGTTCTTTACAGCATTTATAACCATGAATTACACTCAGTAAGTTTTTGTTTTATTTGCAGACGATGACTTGTAGAGATGGCTCGCAGGGTCATAAACAAAAAAAGGCACCTGGGACTTCAGCAACTTTCAGCCTTTGCAGACGCAGGAAGAACTTTCCTAGGCCCAGTGAAATCCTCCAAGTTTATTACAGATGAAGAGAGTCATGAGAGCGTGATAGTCAGTTCAACAGTAAGGCTTCTTGAAAGTTTGGATTTGTCCAGTGCAGTGGGGCAGCTTCTCAGTGAGGCAGTTCACGCTCAACATAGCACACACAGAACTGGGGCCAGCACCCTTCTGTTTCTCGTCGGTGCTTGGAGCAGTGCTGTTGAGGAATGTCTTCATCTGGGCGTCCCCATGTCTTTAATCGTGTCGGGAATGTCAGAAGGCTTGGACTCTTGCATTGAAGAGGTCGCTTCCCTGCAAGTACCTCTCCCCGATGTCTTTGACCATATAGACAGCACAAAGATATTTTCTGAACTTGAATCGTTGAATGTCGGTTGGTGTCCCTTTCTACAAATTCCTTCAGATACTGGTTTGATAACGAAAGAGCGTGATCTCAAAGAAGTTGCCTCTCAGTCATTTACCACTTCCAGTCTTTCTGGGAGATCTGTTAAATCAGCTAAACTTTTTAGACCTCAGGCTACAGTTGATGCAGATAAAAACACGTCACAAACCCCTCAAACTCTGAGAAACAGTCTGCTTGCAGACAGCCGCTGCAGACAGTCAGTAGTGATCCACAGTAGGCATTGTAATCGGGAGGCTAGTGATGAGTGGACAAGCAAACATGGTTCAGCTGCTCCCCAGACTTACAGATGTAGTGATCTGGGAGAGTTGGCGGTGGGTCTGAGTCACGGAGATCACAGCAGCATGAGATTGGTGGAAGGAGCTGTACGGCTGCAGCACCAGAACACAAGCGTGTGCCAGGGCAACTGGACGATGCCATTTACGTTCGACATTTCAAGAGTCTTCACTTGCTGTTTACCAGGCTTACCCGAAACTTTCTCTTGTGTGTGTCCAGGATATGTCACTGTTGTATCAATGTTTAGTACGACTGTGCTCGAGGACTTACAGAATCAGCCTCTCCGGGTCATTCTCATTGAGGGTGACCTCACAGAGAATTACCGCCACCTGGGATTTAACAAGTCTGCAAATGTTCAAACAGTGTTAGAAAGCATGAAGGAGCTTCATCAAGACAGCTCAGAAGAATTGTGGACAAATAATGTATTACAGGTATTAATCAAGTTCAATGTGAACCTTGTCCTGGTGCAAGGAACCGTATCCGAACACATAATTGAAAAATGCATGCAAACTAAGCGGTTGGTGATTGGGTCGGTGAATGGCAGTGTGATGCAGGCTTTTGCAGAGGCCTCAGGAGCCGTGCAGGTGTCCTACATCACACAAGTGAGTGAAAACTCTGTGGGCAGGGGCGTCTCTATGACCTTCTGGAGAAGCAGTCCCTTGGATGTTGGGGATGGGATCAGCAGAATGGCAATTTTGTTGAAAACAGAAGGGATTAATTTGGTTACAGTAGTGCTCACTGGCCCAGTCACTGCACAGATGCAAACCAAAGAAGATAGGTTCTGGACTTGTGCCTATCGTCTACATTATGCTCTTAAAGAGCAAAAGGTCTTCCTTGGAGGTGGTGCAGTTGAGTTTTTGTGTCTTAGCCATCTTCAGATTCTCATGGAGCAACCTCTGAATAAAGGAGACCAAATCTGTTCAGGGGCTCTTCATAATACTTCCTCTTGGCTGGCCTCATCTCTGGCACTGTACAGACCTACTGTGCTTAAATGCTTGGCAGATGGATGGCACAAATACCTTTCAACTGTCATTTGTAACACTGCCAATTACTCCTCAGAATTTGAAGCCAGGACTTTCATTCAGCATCATCTGCAAAATGCCACAGACTCAGGCTCACCTTCATCTTACATCTTGAATGAATATAGTAAACTAAATAGTGGAGTTTTTAATTCAGGCATTTCAAATAAACTGGAACAGATTCCAAGAGTTTATGACATTGTTACACCAAAGATTGAGGCGTGGCGCCGAGCTCTGGATTTGGTACTGTTAGTACTTCAGACAGACAGTGAAATTATTACTGGACCTGGGCACACACAGATAAAATCACAGGAATCAGAGGGCTTTTTATTTTTGTAGTGTTATTGGCTAAGTCTTTGGGAAATAATCTTTTTTAAAAAATATTGTTGAAATTATTACATAATGTCCCTCTTCCCCTCCTCCCCCCCGCCCAATAGCTCCTCTCCACCTGGTTCCCGCCCCGCTCCGGGCTCTCGCCACCCTATTGTCTGTGTCCATAGGTAATGCATACATACATATAAGATCTTTGTCTGCTCTCTTCCAGCCCCCCATACCCGCTATCCTCTGATAATCGTCAGTCTGTTCCATTTCCATGCCCCTAAGTCTATTGCATTCACCAGTTTATTCTCTTCATCAGATTTTTTATTTTTTTTTATTTTTAGATTCAGTTGTTGATATGTATTTGTTTGCCACTTTGTTGTTCATATTTTTTATCTTTATCTTTTTCTTCTTCTTCCTCTTATTAAAGAATACTCTTCAGCATTTCATATAATACTGGTTTGGTGGTGATGAATTCCTTTAGCTTTTTCTTGTCTGTGAAGCTTTTTATCTGACCTTCAATTCTAAATGATAGCTTTGCTGGGCAGAGTAATATTGGTTGTAGGTCCTTGCTATTCATCACTTTGAATATTTCTTGCCACTCCCATCTGGCCTGCAGAGTTTCTGTTGAGAAATCAGCTGACAGTCGTATGGGTACTCCCTTGTAGGTAACTTGCTGCTTTTAAGATCTGCTCTTTGTCTTTTGCCCTTGGCATTTTAATTATGATGTGTCTTGGTGTGGTCCTATTTGGGTTCCTCTTGTTTGGGGTTCTCTGTGCTTCCTGGATTTGGAAGGCTATTTCTTTCACCAGGTAGGGGAAGTTTTCTGTCATTATTTCTTCAAATAGGTTTTCAGTATCTTGCTCTATCTCTTCTTCTGGCACCCCCATAATTTGGATGTTGGCACACTTAAAGTTGTCCCAGAGGCTCCTTACACAATCTTCATATTTTTGGATTCTTTTTTCATTTTGCTCTTCTGGTTGGGTGTTTTTTGCTTCCTCATATTTCAAATTGATTTGATTCTCCAGATCCTCTAGTTAACTGTTGAATCCCTGTATATTACTCTTCATTTCAGTCAGTGTATGCTTAATTTTTGACTGGTCCTTTTTTTTTTTTTTTTTTTTTTTTTTGGCATTCTGACTAAGATCCTTGAAAGTCTCACTAAGTCCCTTGGAGGTTTCTAGAAGATACTTGAGTAACCTTATAACTGTGGTTTTGAATTCTATATCCAGTAGTTTGCTTTCTTCCTTTTCTTTCATTTGTGACATGTTTCTTTGTCTGCATTTTGGCTGCTTCCCTGTGTTTGTTTCTATGTAATTGGGTAGAGCTGCTAAGTCTCCTTGAGTTGATAGAGTGGCTTCTATAGGGCCCAGTGGCTCAGCCTCCCCAATCACCTGAGGTGAATACTCTAGGTGCACCCTTTTGTGGGCTGTGTGCACAGTCTTGTAGTTGAGCTTTGATTGCTGTTGGTGTCACTGGGAGGAGTTGACCTTCAGGCCAATTGGCTGTGGGGACCAGCTGCGACTACAGTGGGAGAGCTGCTGTGCAGGACACACCCTTATGGGGCAGGACTTGCTTCAGTGGGGCTTTGGTGTCACCAAGTCTGCCCCTTGAGTGTGTTGCTTATGGATGTGAAGAGTTGTAATCTGGTATGGTCTGACACTGAGCACTGGGTACACTGACTCTTGAATCTCCAGGGAGCTGCAAAGTCAGCCACTGTCTGGGCCACCCAGCAGGAGCTACAAAGAGATATGCAGATTCCTCCTCTTTATATCAGGTTAGAAGTGCCCAGATGGGAGCCAGCTGTGAAGCAAAGCAGGCTGGTGCTGGTGCTGGTTCTTGGGCCTTTTATTGATAGGTTTGGGGCTTCCTGACCCAGCTGCAGCTTGTTTGATAGGTTTTAGCCTAAGCAAGGACAGGGCAAAAGCCACTGTGCACCGCTTGGGTGGTGTTCTAAATTGTGTGGGGTGGGGTCTCAGGGAATCACCAGGGTGGAGCAAACAGAAATGGCTGCCATCAGCCCTGTGACCAGGGAAGTCCCAGCACAGGAACAGTGACTGCTAGGAGCACCTCCGTCTGGAAGAAAGCTGCCCTCGAGTTCCTGCCCCGATGCCAGACAGCTCAGTTTCTCTTCCTGTGTGTCTGAGTCCCCCAGAGCCTCGCCAGGCACTGGAGCTCAGAGGAAGTGGGAGCTTGTAAGTTCAGTTTGTGTGCCGGCCTTTTAAGAAAGCAGCTGGGTCTCCAGCAGCCTCTGTGTCACTGAGCCCCAATCCTCACTGGTTTTTACAGCCCGTAGTTCTTACTGCCCATAGGAACTTCTTTTCCCAGCTCTGGTACCCTGGGCTGGGGGTCTGGTATGGGGCTGGAACCCATTGCTCCTCCTGGTGGCCTCCACAGAGGTGATCCTCCCTCCTGATTAAAAATGGCCCGTGTGGATCCCGGACCAGCCCGTGCACATCTCCGCACCTCCTACCAGTTTCAGTGTGCTTTCTTCTTTACTTCTCTAATTGTAGGACTTCCATTCAGCCAGCTTTCCAATGGTCCTGGATAATGGTTGTTCTGTATTTTTGTTGTAATTTTGATATGGTTGTGGTATGCGGCGAATACAGGTGTTTGCCTACGCCACCATCTTGGTTCCTCTAACTGGGAAATAATCTTGTAATATATCATGCTAATAATAATTTTTCTAGTAACCAAGTCATTGTGCCTAAAATGCTCGCTATTCCCAAGAAGAAAATAATCACTGTCTGTCAATAACTGTACATGGTCTGAGGTGTCACCCAACTCACTCGCTAACAAGTTAGCCTGTTACTATTTTATGGGATGCTACAGAATACATGAGACACTTCGGTCAGAGACAAAGGACTTTTATTATTCACACCAAAAACAATAGCCAGAGCTTCGAGTTGGTTTGTGTCCATTGCCCATTCCCCTAAGTCCCACAGAGGAACACAAAGGACCAATGGTGGAAACCTGCACATGCCATCAGTTGAGTTACAGGAGAGGAACACTGAGCTTGAGATATTCACTACTTTTATAATAACTAGGAACCATCCTGTACTTTGTCCAAGGGGAGCTGTTATTCAGTGTAAATACAAGCCTGAGACATGGGTTGGGTAAAGGTAGGTCAGGTCCTTGCATTCATGGTGTATATAGAAAGTATGCAGTGTTGCTCATATAGAGCCCATAATGGGTAGTCTCTTCCAATGATTCACTCCTCAACCTGATATATTCTTGGCCAAATTTGAATTTTCATGTGAGTATGCCACTCTGATTAATCTGACAAACAGGTTGCTTAGTCAATACCAAATCCATTTGATTGGTCTCATAGCAATTAAGGCTACTATGAACAGCATGATGAAGCCAGTCTGCAGTACAAACCTCAGTCATGTCCCCCAGGGTCTTGAATTTAGTCAACTGTAAATTCCATGGACCAATAGGCATTTTTATTGGCCAGAATGTAGTCTAAGATCAGTTATCCATTATGACCCATGCAAGAGAGTTTTGACTAACTTGTTGATCTTTGGTGTCATTGCCAAAAAAATTGCAGGAGGTAACAGATGAACCAAAAAGCAGCCCTGTCCCTCATGGAGAGACCTTCTGTAGCCCATTTTCCCACATACAAGCACAACCCCAACAAGCCCAGGTTACTCTACTTCAGGGTTTGTTGTTGAACTGATTTGAATCACTGTTATATAGATTTGATTAAGTCACATAGCTAGCCTCACCAAGTAGTTGCAGCCTCAATTGCCATACATTGCAAAATCCAAGGTGATTCATATGATTAGTGAAATTGAAGCAAGGTTGTTCTGGTTCCTGTGTTTGTACATGTTCCCATCCAGAAACTGCCATTGATATCATCATGTACTACCTTAATAAGTATCTGAGGAAGAGTCTTAGTAAGGTGTTGAGTCTTCTTTTTGGTGGGAGTGGGGAGGTCAAGGAACAGCATTGGTCTGTTTGGCTCCCAGAGGGATTGAGTGCTATGAATGTGTCCAAACGGTCTCAAGAAACTTTACTTGCCAAACAGGTTCTGAATGCTGTCTGAGGTTATCAGCCACTCCTACTGGTAGAGGTAGATAATGCCACAGCCAGGTAGATAATGGCCACAATCAGGGCCATGGAGACAGGCTTCTAACCACCAGAATGTCATTTAGTAGTCCCCCCTTGTCTACAGGGTATACGTTCCAAGACCCCAGTGAATGCCTGAAACCATGGATAATATATGCTTTTTCCTTAAAGCAGCAGAGGTCAGACCAGGTGGACAAGCCCTTACTCTGCATCTGACTTAATCGTTGACCAATTGTATTGCAAGTTCTGGCACCTTCATTCTTCCTAAATGCTTTTAATTATTTATCTCCACATAGGTCCCATTCTTTTGACCTTTTTATCTTTAACTGTGAATTGCCTTTTCTTCTTACGCTGTTCACACTTCCATCCTGGGATTTTTTTTTTTTAATTGCTTTCTATTACTCTTGAAGAACATTTTTAGAAGAAACCCTTGGTCTCTTCCCACTGCCACATACACCAAGGTAATTATTAATAACATTTGGGGCATGGTTTTTCAAAGCCTCTTCTCTGTGTGTAGATGTACATATGTTTTTTATAGTCCATAATTGGGGTCATACTAAACGCACTGCTATATAACCTACTGCTGTCAAGTAATGTTAAGAAATTTCTCCAGTATCATAAATAGAGTTCAGTAAAGTAATTTCAGTGGCATTGTATTATTCCAGCACAATAACCCACTATAATTTATTTAACCCATTTCCTATCAGATATTTAGTTCATTTCCAGCTTGGGCAATATTATAAACAAGGCTATAAAAATGTGTTTATAGCTGAATCTTTCCTCTTATTCATAATTATATCCTTTAGATAAATTCCTAGAGATGATTCAACAGGTAAGAAGACGTTTTAGCTTTTCTTATATAGTTTTGCCAAATTCTTCTTCCAAAGGTTCTGCAAATGAAGGTGTCATTTCCACAGCCATTGTCAACACTGGATGTTATTAAAATTTTGTCTGGAATGTGGGTGAAAATACAATCTTTTTAGAAAAATGATGAAATTTTTAAAAGATTTTTTATTGATTTTTAGAGAGGGAGAAATACCTATGTGAGAAAGCAACATGGATTGGCTGCCTCCTGCACGCCCCCTATTGGGAATCGAGCTCACATGTCCCCTGACCAGAATCCAACTGGCAACCTTTTGGTGCACAGGATGATGGCCAACCAACTGAGCCACATTGGCCAGGGCTGCAATCTCATTTTAATAAACCTTCTTTGAATAAGGAAGAAAGGGCAGTCATGTTTCTCTACATTTTTTAATATTTGTAGAATTTTTATATTTTCTTCCTTTGGTGTTATGTTTAGAAAGGTCTTCCCAACCCCAACTGCAATCACCTATACAGACTTCTAGTATGGTCTTATCTTTCACATTTAAATACTTAGTTCATCTGAAATTTATTTTAGTAGACAGCATAAACTCTAAAAGGACTTTTTCCAAGTGGCTGTGCAGTTGTCCCAACATCATGCTAGGGTTTTCTTGCCTGCTCAGATATTTCTTAGTGAGGAGGAAATACCAACAGAAAAAGAGATATTGTGTCCTCAGTCGCTAAGAAACATTTTTATGCCTTGCACATGATGGATTCATACCGTTCAGTGTTCTTTCTTTTCTGCTACCATAGCATCATATTCTAGTGAAAAAAGGATGCAGTAGAAACATCACACTAACAGTGAGGATAGTAAAGGCAGCGCCCTTTATGACAGTTTTCCTGTACAGTGATTGAACATCGAGCTATGAACCAAGAGGTCACGGTTTGATTCCCTGTCAGGGCACATGCCTGGATTGCAGGCTCGATCCCCAGTGTGGGACATGCAGGAGGCAGCAGATCAATGATTCTCATCATTGATGTATCTCTCTCTCCCACTTCCTCTTTGAAATCAATAAAAAAAATTAAAAAAAAACACACACTTTTGCTTCATAAGGTCTTCAGAACTTTACTGAAAAACCTAGAAATTTTTTTTCTTTTGACCTGTAGGTGGCAAACTTCCACTATTACGCTCTTAAAAATTTGACCTGCTCATTTAAGGCCCACTAAATGAAAGGTGGGATGATTTTAGTTTGGGTAAGCATGACTATTAAGAACAGGAAAAGTAAAAGGCAGTTCCTTTTATATTATTGTAGGTTTGGAGATGTTTGGCAAAGACCTGATCAGAGCCCCATCTCTGCCGTTAGCTCTCTTTGGCTTGGGAAGGCCACCTCAGGTCTCTTGCCTGTTATGTCACCTTTAAATCTAGGTTGAATGAAGTCTTCCCTGTTTACTTTCCAGCTCTAAGCTTTATGATTCTTGTTACCAGTTCTTGTTACCGTGACAGATTTTGAGTGATAGTGAAACTTACTTGAAAGGGGGCAAAAATGTTTAAAAACTGCTTCTTAAAAGATTATAATGATAAGACCAGACTAAAATTGATTGCAAAAGCTTTAATGCATGATGTTTATAATGGTGGGGTTTCAAAACTAGCCAATTATAGATTCAAACCATTGTGATGACTTATTTTATTGCCAACCAGGAGTAATACAGTAGAGAATGGCATAACTTTTTTAATGATATGAAAAAGTATTAACTTAGATCTATCATCATTGCAGCCATATCCATGGGTTACAATGCATTCAAATGTAGAATATGAAATATAAGTCTGCAAGAAACCAGAATATAGAATATAAAACCCAAAGAAGCCAGAATAACATGGATGGGAGATAAATTAGTTGCTATTAAAAAGGAGAAGAAGCTATTGAACACAAGATACATTTTTCCATACCACAAGAATAACATTTCAAATCACAGGAAGCACTAAATGGGACAAACTGTTAGAAGCTTACTATTTTAAGTGTGTTAACCAGGTAGCAGTTGGAGTCTCTATGAACTCGAGTAAACTGGACCCAGAGCTTACTAGTAAATCCAGTAACGCTATCATAAGGCCTGCTGAGAATTTTATTGTGCTCCCAAACACACGCACATGCACACGCACACGCACACGCACACTTGCTCTTCTCTCTGTTGTCAGTGTTTTAGGGGGATTCTGTTTTTTTCCTTTCCTCTCACCAATTTTACTTTTCCAATTTTAGTGTCTACACAGCCAATCCACCCATTCGTGTCAAGCCCTCCATGGGCTTAAAAAAGTACTTTGTTAAAGATCTGAGTAAGTTGCAGAGAGGGCAGATGTCAGTTTGGAGTGCTGATCCGTCCCTGTGTCCTCGCTGCCCCTCCTTTCCTGCTTGCCTCTCAGCGCCCTCTTCCTGCATCATTCCAAATATCCCCACCTCCAAGACTCTTCTCACATCCACCCTCAACTACAAACTTCCATTTCCCAAAAGGGACAGCTCTTCCTAAGGGCATATTAGTAAATAAAATATTCACCATCTAATTTCATCTCTAAGGTTGGCATTTAAATCCCACTTGAAAAGGGGAAACAGTTTATACAAGGAGACATGGGAAAATGTGCTTTGGTCCTATGATGAGGTTCATAATCAAACAACTTTATTTTTTTTTTTTTTTTTTTTTTTTTTTTTTTTTTTTTTTTCAAATTTTTATTAAGGTATTATATGTGTACATATCTTTCCATTGCCCCCCACCCCCACCCCACTCCCATACATGCCCTCACCCCCCAATGTTTTGCATCCGTTGGTTACTCTTATATACATGCATATAAGTCCTTCAGTTGATCTCTTATTTCCCCCACCTCTCCCTAACCTTACCACTGTAATTTGACAGTCTGTTTGATGCTTTACTGCCTCTGTAACTATCTTTTTGTTCATCAGTTTATAATGTTTTTCATTATCCCCAAATGAGTGGGATCATGTGGTATTTTTCTTTCATTGACTGGCTTATTTCACTTAGCATAATGTTCTCTAATTCCATCCAAGTGCCTACAAATGGTAGTAATTCCTTCTTTTTTACGGCAGCATAGTATTCCATTGTGTAGATGTACCATAGTTTTCTGATCCAGTCATCTGCTGATGGGCACCTAGGCTGTTTCCAAATCTTAGCTATTGTAAATTGTGCTGCTATGAACATAGGGGTGCATATATCCTTTCTGATTGGTGTTTCTGGTTTCTTAGGATATATTCCTAGGAGTGGGATTACTGGGTCAAATGGGAGTTCCATTTTCAGTTTTTTGAGGAAACTCCATACTGTTCTCCACAGTGGCTGCACCAGTCTGCATTCCCACCAGCAGTGCACGAGGGTTCCTTTTTCTCCGCATCCTCGCCAACACTTGTCGTTTGTTGATTTGTTGATGATAGCCATTCTGACAGGTGTGAGATGGTATCGCATTGTTGTTTTGATTTGCATCTCTCGGATAATTAGTGACTTTGAGCATGTTTTCATGTGTCTCTTGGCCTTCCTTCTGTCTTCTTTCGAAAAGCTTCTATTTAGGTCCGTTGCCCATTTTTTTATTGGATCATTTATCTTCCTTTTATTAAGTTGTATAAGCTGCCTGTAGATGTTGGAAATTAAACCTTTATCAGTGATACCATTTGCAAATATGTTCTCCCATACAGTGGGGTTTCTTGTTGTTTTGTTGATGGTTTCTTTTGCTGTGCAAAAGCTTTTTATTTTGATGTAGTCCCATTTGTTTATTTTCTGTTTGGCTTCCATTGCCCTAGGGGCAGTATCACTGAAAAAGTTCTTTTGGCATATGTCTGAGATTTTGCTGCCTGTGGATTCCTCTAGTATTTTTATGGTTTCCCGTCTTATATTTAAGTCCTGTACCCATTTTGAGTTTATTTTTGTGTATGGTGTAAGTTGGTGATCTAGTTTCATTTTTTTGCATGTATCTGTCCAATTTTCCCAACACCATTTATTAAAGAGACTGTCTTGACTCCATTGTATGTTCATGCCTCCTTTGTCAAATATTAAATGCGCATATTGGTTTGGGTCGATATCTGGATTCTCTATTCTGTTCCATTGATCTATATGTCTGTTCTTGTGCCAGTACCAGGCTGTTTTGATGACAGTGGCTTTGTAATACAGCTTGAAATCTGGTATTGAGATCCCTCCTACTTTATTCTTCTTTCTCAGGATTGCTGTGGCTATTCGGGGTCTTTTTTTATTCCAGATGAATTTTTGGAGAGTTCTTTCTAGGTCTGTGAAATACGCCGTTGGTATTTTAATGGGGAGTGCATTGAATCTATAGATTGCTTTGGGTAGTATGGACATTTTAATGATGTTGATTCTACCAATCCATGAACATGGTATGTTCTTCCATCTGTTTACATCTTCCTCTATCTCTTTTTTCAGTGTCCTGTAGTTTTCCGCATATAGGTCTTTTACCTCCTTGGTTAGGTTTATTCCTAAGTATCTTAATTTTTTTGGTGCGATGGAAAATGGGATTGCTTTTTTAGTCTCTCTTTCTGTAAGTTCATTGTTGGTGTATAGAAATGCCATAGATTTCTTGGTGTTAATTTTGTATCCTGCTACATTGCCGAATTCATTTATTAAGTCTGTTAGTTTTTTGATGGAGTCTTTCGGGTTTTTTATGTACAATATCATGTCATCTGCAAATAAGGACAGCTTTACTTCTTCTTTTCCAATTTGGATACCTTTTATTTCTTCTTCTTGTCTAATTGCAGTGGCTAATACTTCCAGTACTATGTCAAACAGGAGTGGTGAGAGTGGGCATCCCTGTCTTGTTCCTGTTCTTAGGGGAAATGGTTTTAGTTTTTGCCCATTGAGTATGATGTTAGCTGTGGGTTTATCATATATAGCTTTTATGATGTTGAGGTATGATCCTTCTATTCCCACCTTGTTGAGAGTTTTTATCAAGAAAGGGTGTTGGATTTTGTCAAATGCTTTTTCTGCATCAATTGATATGACTATGTGATTTTTATCTCTCAATTTGTTTATGTGATGTATCACATTTATTGATTTGCGGATATTGAACCATCCTTGCATTCCTGGGATAAACCCTACTTGGTCATGGTGTATGATCTTTCTGATGTACTGCTGGATCCTATTTGCTAGAATTTTGTTGAGGATTTTGGCATCTACATTCATGAGGGATATTGGCCTGTAATTCTCTTTCATTGTGTTGTCTTTATCTGGTTTTGGTATTAGGGTGATGCTGGCTTCATAGAAGGAGCTTGGAAGTGTTCCTTCCTCTTGAATTTTTTGGAATAGTCTGAGGAGGATAGGTTTTAGTTCTTCCTTGAATGTTTGGTAGAACTCTCCAGTGAAGCCGTCTGGCCCCGGGCTTTTGTTTGCCGGAAGATCTTTGATGACTGCTTCAATTTCTTCCATAGTTACTGGCATGTTG
Organism: Plecotus auritus; assembly: GCF_963455305.1. Taxonomy (NCBI): domain Eukaryota; kingdom Metazoa; phylum Chordata; class Mammalia; order Chiroptera; family Vespertilionidae; genus Plecotus; species Plecotus auritus. The sequence continues at coordinate 41,453,485 of NC_137773.1, forward strand.
AGCTGTTTAGATTCTTCCTGATTGAGTTTTGGAAGGTTATATTTTTCTAGGAATATGTCCATTTCCTCCAGGTTGTCCAGTTTGTTGGAATAGAGTTGTTCGTAGTATTTTTTAACAATCCTTTGTATTTCGGCGGGATCTGTTGTTATTTCACCTCTTTCATTTCTGATCTTGTTTATTTGGGTCCTCTCCCTTTGCTTCTTGGTGAGCCTGGCTAGAGGTTCATCAATCTTGTTTATCCTTTCAAAGAACCAGCTCTTGGTTTTGTTGATCTTTTGTATTGTTTCTTTGGTCTCTATGTCGTTTATCTGTGCTCTGATCTTTATTATTTCCTTCCTTCTGCTTACACTGGGCTTTTCTTGTTTCTCTTTTTCTAACTCTTTGAGTTGTTGGGTTAGGTAATTTATTACCCCTGTTTCTTGTTTTTTGCAGTAGGCTTGTAGAGCTATGAACTTCCCTCTCAAGACTGCTTTCGCTGTGTCCCATAGATTTTGGATTGTAGTGTTTTCATTGTCATTTGCTGTCATGATGTTTTTTATTTCTTCTTTGATCTCTCTGGTAACCCAGTCATGGTTTAATAGCATGCTGTTTAGTCTCCATGTGTTTGATTTCTTTGGGTTGTTTTTATTGTAGTTGATTTCCAGTTTTATGCCACTGTGGTCTGAGAAGATGCTTGATATGATTTCTATCTTCTTGAATTTGAAGAGACTTTGCCTATGTCCCAACATATGGTCTATCTTTGAAAATGACCCATGTGCGCTTGAGAAGAATGTATATTCTGTGGCTTTGGGGTGAAATGTTCTGAAGATGTCAATTAATTCCATCTGGTCTAGTGAGTCATTTAGGATTGATGTTTCTTTGCTGATGTTTTGTTTAGAGGATTTGTCCAATGGTGATAGTGGGGTATTAAAGTCTCCTACTATGATTGTATTGCTGTCAATGTCTCCCTTAATATCTTCCAGGAGTTTTTTTATGTATTTGGGTGCTCCTGTATTGGGTGCATATATGTTTACCAGAGTTATTTCTTCTTGTTGGATTGCTCCCTTTAGTATTATGAAATGGCCTTCCTTATCTCTTGTTATGTCCTTCAGTTTGAGATCTAATTTGTCAGAAATAAGTATTGCTACCCCAGCTTTTTTTTCAGTTCCATTTGCCTGGAAAACCTTTTTCCATCCCTTCACCCTCAGTCTGTGTGCGTCTTTTTTTCTGAGGTGGGTTTCTTGTAGACAGCAGATATATGGGTCGTGTTTTCTTATCCAATCTGTTACCCTATGTCTTTTGATTGGGGCATTTAATCCATTTACATTTAAAGTTATTATTGATAGGTACTTATTTGTCGCCATTCCTATTCTTTACCCCTGTGTTACTTCTTCGCTTCCTGTTTCTTTCTTTCTTTCTTTCTTTCTTTTTTTTTTTTTTTTTTTTTTACAGTAGACCCTTTAGCATTTCTTGCATTGCTGGTTTGGTGGTAATAAATTCCCTTAGTCCTTTTTTGTCTGTGAAGCTCCTGATTTCACCTTCAATTTTGATTGACAGCCTTGCTGGGTACAGTATTCTTGGATTCAGCCCCTTCCTTTGCATGACTTTGTATATTTCATTCCATTCCCTTCTGGCCTGATGAGTTTCTGTTGAGAAATCAGTTGCTAGTCTGATGGGGGTTCCTTTGTATGTAACTTTCTGTCTCTCTCTTGCTGCTTTTAAGATTCTTACTTTGTCGTTGGTGTTTGCCAATTTAATTATAATGTGCCTTGGCGTCGGTCTTTTGGGGTTCATTTTGCTTGGGACTCTGTGAGCTTCTTGGATTTGTGTGGGTTTTTTCTTCCCTATATCTGGGAAATTTTCTGTCATTATTTCTTCAAAGAGGTTTTCTATTCCTTGCTCAGCTTCCTTTCCTTCTGGAACCCCTATTATGCGGATGTTGTTTTGTTTCGTGTTGTCCCAAAGTTCCCTTAGACTCTCCTCCTGCCTTTTAATTTTTTTTTCTAGAAGTTGCTTTTCTTGGGTATTTTTTTCCATCTTGTCTTCTAGCTCACTGATGCGGTCCTCTGCTTCTTCTAGTCTACTCTTGATGCTTTCTATTGAGTTCTTTACAGCAGCGATGTCATTTTTCATTTCTTCTTGGTTCTTCTTCATTTCCTCTTGGTTCTTGCTCATATTGTCGAATTTGTCTTCCATTCTTTTCAGCCACCTTATGACCATTTCTCTGAATTCTTTTTCTGGAAGGTTGCTTGCCTCCATTTCGTTTACTTCCTTTTCTGGTGATGCCTGCTTTTCTTTCATATGCGGGCTGCTTCTTTGTCTCCCCATGGTCTCTCTTCTCTGGGTGTCTGGTTATGTAGTTTTCTCTCTCCTTATCCCAGGCGAAATCTGACCTTTCCGTGGTGGAGTGTAGAGCTCCTCTGAACCCGTGTGCTTGCGCCAGTTGGGGAGCGTTGTTCTGGGGCTCGCAGCTGTTCCTGGGGTGCCGCCGTTGTGGATTCTCAGGCTTCAGATGATAATCAAACAACTTTAAAGCAGCATTCCCTACTAGTCAGAGTAGAGTGTCTGAAGGATAAGGCTCCGTGCTGGAGAGCCCGTGGGGAAGCATGCATTCCAGACATTGCTGGAGGAAATGCATGTCGGGTCAGCTGTAAATTGTTCAGTACAAAATCGTCCTAGTATAAAAAGGGAAGCAAACCAAATATTCCACAATGGGGAGTATTAAACAAATATGATAGACTAGAGGCCTGGTGCACAGATTTGTGCACCATTGGGGTCCCTTGGCCTGCCCTATGCCCTCTCGCAATCCGGGATCCCTCAGGGGATGTAGGAGAGCCAGTTTTGGCCGGATCCCCGCAGGCCAGGTTGAGGGACCCACAGGTGCATGAATCCAGTGGTCATTGTGCATCATAGCTACCGGCGGTCGCTTAGGCTTTCATATATATAGATTACTAGGATGGAATGAGTTCTGTGCTATGTTAAAAAAATGTCAAGTATGTGTTTTACTTCAACACATAAACAACTTTATAGTGACAAGTGAAAAAGCAGAATTTGAAATAATATTAACTCTATGGCTATGTGAAAACAACAAAGATTGGAACCCAGAGGAATGTAAATAAATTCAATTCTTATTAATTTATAAAGTTTCAACTTTTAGAAATGATGATTCTAATTAGTTTTAATTATCCTATCTTGTATTATTATATCTCTGTACTAGAGGCCCAGTGTATGAAAATTCATGCACTGAAGGGGGGATCCCTCAGCCCAGCCTGACCCCTCTCACGTTCGGGAGCCCTCAGGGGCAGGAGGCGACCTGGCGATCAGGGTAAGGTGATGCCCCAATCACACCTCTGCTGCTGCCACTGCCAGCAGTGCAAGCCTCACCCGGCCCTGGTTACCTGAGCTTCGGGAGGCCCTGGGTGGCTGGGCAGCCGCCATCCGAGGCTTGCCTGTGCCTCGGGCATCGGCTGGGCAGCTGCCATCCGAGGCTTGCCTGTTCCTTGGGTGTTGGCTGGGCAGCTGACATCTGAGGCTTGCCTGCGCCTCAGGCTGGCCCTGGGCGGCTGAGAGGACTGGGGGACTCCAGAGGCAGGCGCGCGGAGTGGCTGGACCCGCCTGGGGGCGGGCCCAGCCGTGCCATGCACCTGCCACCCTGGCGGGGCTGAGGGGACTGGGGCGTCGCCATCTTGTGGCTGTGGGCGCTGCCATCTTTGAGGATGTGACAGTCAATTAGCATATTCCCACCTTATTGGCTGTGGTGCTGCCATCTTGTGAGAGAGTGACAGTCAATTAGCATATTCCCACTTTATTAGATAGGATATAGTACAACTAATTATTCGAGTCCATTTGAGTTTATTGTAACAGTTGGAACCACCTCCAAAAGTTTTTTTTTCTTCTAGAATTGCTTTAAGTCAGATTTTTCTAATGCACTAACTGACTCTATGAATAAATTAGGTTATCTTTAAAAGTTTTTTAGTGTGTGGCATTCTAAAAAATACCTGATTGGCACTGCTGAAAACTGTCAAGGTTATGAAGAAATCAAGTCTAGCCTGAGAAACAGTCACAGCCAAGAGGAGCATAGGGAGACGTGATGACTAAGAGTGGTAGGATCCTGGAACAGAAAAAAGACATTAGGCAAAAACTGAAGAAATCTGAGTAAAGTTTAGACTCTAGTGAGTAAGTATGTATCAATATTGGCTTATTAATTATATTGTACCACACTAATAGAAGAGGCTAATAATAAGGGAAACTAGGTGCAGTATATGTGGATTCTCTGAGTTATTTTTACAACTTTTCTGTACATCTAAGCTATCCTAAAATTAAATTTTTATTTTAAAATTAGTATGTTCAGACAACTATAACATCATTTAATGTAATGAACTAATGCACTAAATAATTGAACTTAGTTTACTGTTCATATCTATAATCATGCAATAGACTAGTGATGGAAGATAGCCTTCAGTAAAGAGAGCGGTCCATTATTAAGAGCTGAGGATGTACAGAATACTATAACAAGCATGATCCCTGCCCCAGGAGCAACCCACAGGAATACTTGCCAACGGCACAGTGCCAACTCCAGCTTCTAACAAAATGTTCTTCTCCATGTGCAGAGCTGTTACCGTTATACTACAATAGTAGTGAAGTCTACTTCAGACTGTTCTGAGGTTGCATTTTCTGAATTTTTTCCCTTTTCTATTTTGTTTGCCATTTTTCTTGGCAGTTGCATTTTTAAATTTTTCCAGTGCATTTATCTGGTGACGTGAAGAAGACTCTTTGTACACTGTCTACTACGAGTGAAAGGCAAATTGGGAATTGCACAGTCTGTTGGCAACACTGAGACTGGTTTGATGTCTAAAAAAAGTAGACCTGTTTCCTGTGCTAACCTCAGAGCAGGAGGTGGAAAAGGCTACTTCCCAGAAGGGTCCACTCTGGACTAACATCAAATTGAAAGAAATGAGGCAGATGTAATATATTTCCCCCTTCATCACTCCAATTAAATATCCATTACAATAGTTTTTATTAATGTATTTAAAATGTTTTAAATTAGCCCTAGCTGGTTTGGCTCAGTGGATAGAGCATCAGCCTGTGGACTGATGGGTCCTGGGTTTGATTCTGGTCAAGGGCACATGCTTGGGTTGCAGGCTCGATCCCAGTAGGGGGCGTGCAGGAGGCAGCCAATCAATGATTCCCTCTCATCATTGATGTTTCTATCCCTTCCTATCTGAAATCAATAAAAATATATTAAATTAAAAAATGTTTTAAATTAGCATTTGTGTTTTCTTGTTTAAAAGCAGTAGAAGCCTCTGTTGATGAAGTCATTTATTTTCTTATAAATAATCATTGGTTTCCTGCAGTATTTCTAAAACTGCTCTATGAGAAGCACATGGGCCACTTGTCAAAATGCGGATTCCCAGACCCTCCCTCTCAGGATTCTAGTTCAGAGTGTCTGAGGGCCCAGGAGAATCTGTTTTTTAATTAGTGCCTCCCTCTGGTCAGGTTCAGTCTTCCAATTAGGTAAGCTGTTAGTAGAGTTCTTAACCCTGGCTACACAGTAGAATCATGGTGAGAACTTTCAAAACTACTGATGCCCAGCCTACCCTGTCCACACCAGGATTGTCATTTATCCATGGTGGGGCCTACGCACCAGTGTTTTCTAACTCCCTCTGATTGGTACTTGTGTGTAACCAACATCAAAACCACTTGTCTTGTGTGTGCAACCAAAATTAATTAGAAAAATGTATACTTTACTTCTTAGACTCTAATAAAGAAAATACTGGCTACTGAACATAGCACATGGATCTTACGAGCAGAAACAAAGAAGGACATGCTAATGGGACTGACTGCTAATAGGTACAGGTTGTTTGGGGGCTGGTGGTGGGAATGGAAATGTTCTGGAATGAGATAAAGCTGATGATTGCAGAACATAGAGTAAAAACCACTGAAGTGTACTCATTAAAGTAGGGAATTTTATGTTGTATGAAGTATATCTCAATGTAAAGATGCTACTAAAACAGGGAAAACATACGGTTTAACCTTTTTAAAAAATTTTTAGAAACAGACATATACAAACCAGTATTAGAAGTAGGGTTAGTGGTTATGTTTGGGGGGGCAGGATGCAGTGATGGCAAAACAAGGAAGGCTCTGGGTCCTGACTGGGTTCTTATTGCATGAACTGGGCGGTGGTCACAGGGGTGAGCTTACCTCGTGAGCATTCTTGAGCTGAGCTATATGTTTATGATTTGTGCTTTGGTAAAACCGAGTTAACAAGAGATGACCAGATATTCAGGCCCCTGCATTGAGAGCACAGGAAAGAATCTATCTTAACCTATAATGAAAGCATATCTGAGGAGACATCAAGATAATGTTTGACAGTAGAGGTCATTTAATATTGGAATTGTTTACCAAAGATGCTACAGAAACCCTGTCCCCGGAACTCTGAAAACGAGCCTCGCTGTAAAATCCGTTCTGTTTTGAGATGCCATCTTATAGTAATTGGCCAGATAATATTTTGAGACTTAATCCACTTCTTTGAGACTGTGTTTAGTTTATAATTCCTTTTCATTCTGGGAAGTAAAAGGTAGACAGAATGAAAGAAAAACAGAACTTCAAATTCCCATAGCAGGATACTTGCCAAAGAGCATTAGCTAATTCATATATTTTTAGTTATAGCAAACCTTCTTGTAATCTGTTTCACCAGTCGTCAAACTGAATTTCCTAAGCTCAGTTTAATTTCCTTTCTTTTATCTTGTTGTCAGTAACTTTTCCTTAATTGCTGTTCCTATGCGGACCATCCCAGACTCTCCTCTCTCTCTTCCTTGTTTATTGCCTTTCCAGGCTCCGTGAATTTAGTTGGTTCTCACTTTCTTTCTTCATAGGCTACAGGGTTTCATCACTTTATTGCTCTTTTTTATTTCTGTAGCTCTATTCATACTTTTAAGACCTTTGGTTTCCAGAAATGACTACAATATTGTGAGGTTCTGGTCTCTGCATCCTTTTGTCATCGTGTTTTTGTGCTAAAACAGTACGGGTCAACGTTAGCCCCTCTGGTTCCAGGGTTACGTCTTTAGAACTGAGTCAGTTGAGCATTGCCCCTGATTTCATAAGCTCTGTGCATGCAATCTATTCCCTTGAAATGTGTTCGTGCCTTTCCAGAACTCCTCCTCATTCCATTACCCACTTGTGGACTTGGCTTTTTATTCTTACATCTAAGGTTTGTTTATTTTATAAAGAAAACCAACATCATTTAAAATTTGCTTTGTTTTTAATAGCTAGAAGGAATTTTTATTTTTGGATTCTCTGTTTCAATCTCCTCATTTTATAGATGAGGAAATTGAGGCCTAGAGAAATCTATATAGCTAATAACTGATAAAACCACTTTTTCATCCACAGTTCTAAGCAATATTTTTAACTCCTAGGCACACTGAGCCATTCTGGCTTTTTCATCCTATTTAATTTCTTTAGAACTTTTTAGTAAATCATTTAGCTAATTTTTAGTACCAGATGTTCAAGATAACTAGTTCAGCACCATTTAGTACATTATTCTATTAGCACAACTTTAAGAACTTCCTCAGAGCAAAACATTTTTCTCTGTTTTTTAATGCATTTTTTCCTCCTTTCTTACTGAATTTTCCAAATCAAACCACTCTAGGAAAAGGTCCACGTCTTCACATTCTCACACTCCACTTTCTTTTGTAGGATAATAACAGCTGCTAAGTATTGAGCTCTGGGTTAATTGTTCCCATTTTACTGACGTCATAACTGAGGCACCGAGATTTCTCTATGGCAGAGTGGGATGAGAACTAGGCCTCCTTATTCCAGATCCAGTACTTAACTTTTATGTATTTCTTTAATAAATTTTATGTTTATGCGTTGCCAAGCAGGGAATTCTATATCGTAATGAAATGGATTTATAGCCTACAATTCTGTCACAGGAGGCAAGGCAGAAAGCCTCAGACCTCATCGAACGTGGGAGGCAACCAGAAACTGGCTCAGGCCTGTCTCCCTGAAGGCAGGGAAGTGATGAGAATGTCCTGGTCTGGCTCCTCGCCGGCCTCCATGCTCTCCTGTTCCAGGAATACCAGAGGAGGATCCACCAGACTCAGGACGGTCTGCAGTCCACACCCGGACTGCTGAGATACCCGCACAGTCACCAGGGCACCAAGGCAGAGCACCTCGCTGGCGACCTCCCTGATCTGCAGTCACAGGTCTCTCCTAATCAGCAATGACACTTCCTTTATCCCCTTTCCTATCTGTGAAGTAAAGCTGTGTGATCTGTCTTCATAGAAATTACTCACTGCCTGTTCTCCTTAGCTTACTACCTTGTCCCAAATTATCTACTGGTTTTCCACTATGCTACCAGGAACAAGAAGAAAGATTAGGAGTTGTACATTGCTGTGTAATAAACCACCCTCAAACCTAGTGGCTTAAACCAACCACATTTCCTAATACTGTTTCCAGTCTGCGTGTTGGCTGGGCACTCCTCTGCTGGTTTTGCCTGGGTATTTGGCTGCAGTCCGCTGGGCTGGAAAGGACAAGGTGGCCTCAGGCACTGGCTGTCAGTAGGCCCGGCCACTTGGTTCTCCAGCAGCCTTGTCCCCAGGAAGCTGGACTGGCTGCCCCACACGTCTGTCTCAGGGCAGCCTTTCCTGAGAAGCAAAGCAGGAGCTGAAAGTCTAGCGAGGAAGTCACAGAACTTCACTTCTACCACATTCTTTTGGTCAAAGCAAATAAGAACAGCCAAGGTTCAAGGGGTGGGGGTAGACTGCTCTTATTAGGCATTGCAAAAAGCGTGTTTTTCAATCTACAACAATGCAAAAGACTCAGTACCTTCCACTGAATAGATAGGTTCATTGAAGCCCTGACTTCACGCTTTGTTCAGATAAGAATGCCAGTTGACTAAACATCTTCCGTTCTAGTCACTGTGACAAAAGCACTCTAACACTAATAGGTTTCAAAGATAGGAAATGAAGGAAACTACTACTAGTAAAAGTTGTCATAGCCCAGGAAATATTTGCAAGAGGAAGTAGAGGTACCAAGTCTTATTTCTATCAGCAAAGTGACCTGACAAGTGTGGTTTCCAAACCTCAGAGTTATGTCAATTTCATTCCAAGCCTCTTTAGTTAATAATAGAAAGAAACAAACAAACAAAAAAAAAACAGTCAAAGATTTTGTTACTTGAAGGGAATTTGCGAATTAACTCTTAAGTAACACTGGTTGGCTAACATTCACTGACAGGAGTTTGTATTTCTACCTCCTCCCTTGCATAAATAGGGAAAGTGAAATGAGATAATTAATATGCTTTGTTGGATGCCTGAATTCCCTTTGCCTCTAAAAGATAGATAGTTGCTACTATTATTTTATTCAAGGCTTCAAGAATTTACATGGTTTAATGATAAAGAGACATTCTCTTTTTAAATATATTTTTATGGTCAAAGTAGGTGCTTGATAAACTTACTTTAAAAACTTTCCAAGTAGCCAAAACCGGTTTGGCTCAGTGGATAGAGCATCGGCCTGCGGACTGAAAGGTCCCGGGTTCGATTCCGGTCAAGGGCACGTAACTTGGTTGCGGGCACATCCCCAGTAGGAGGTGTGCAGGAGGCAGCTGATCGATGTTTCTCTCTCATCGATGTTTCTAACTCTCTATCCCTCTCCTTTCCTCTCTGTAAAAAAATCAATAAAATATATATTTAAAAAAAAAATAAAAATAAAAAATAAAAAAAAAAAATAAAAACTTTCCAAGTAAAATTATCATTGCCATAGTCTATGGGGTAAAAATTTGGGACCTCCACTTTCTGTTTGTTCAGATGTTGTTCAGATGTTATTGCTGTGTAACAACTAACCACAAAAATCCCAGTGGCATTTAACAAAAGCCTTCGTTTTGCTCATGGATCTGTGAAGTGGCTGGGCAGTTCTGCCTCATGCTGCAGGTCTACAGACAGGTCAGGACAGCTCTGTTTAATGCATGTTTATTCTGAGGCCCAGATTAAAGGGGCAACAGCTACCCAAGGTGAGTTCCTCTCATGGTGAAGGCATAGGTACAAGAGAATATGCAAAAATATGCAAGTTTCTTAAGGTCTGGAATCAGAACCTACAAACTGTCACTTCTGCCCAAGACAATGGAATAGCAAGGTTCATCTTCAATAGGAGAAACTGCTGAGTCACAGGTCAACCTCCAAGTTATAAAAAGGGATGAGAATTGAAGCCAATAATACAGTCTACCACAAGAGTGTTTAAATAATCACTCCTTAATCCCACCTCCATGAACAGGCATATGTCTGGGTGAGGCTTCTCATACTTTCTCAATAGGACAAATTCTTTGGCTGGCTGATTGTTGAAGTTTGTGATTCTATCTACAAATAATAACATGGGATGTCTGTCTGTTCATTATCTAGCAGAGTATAACTTTGAATTCTGTGCTGCCTCAAGGTTATAAAATCTCAGTTTAGAAGACCATATTTGTAGAGGATTTCCTAATGGGTTATCTTCCTCAAAATGGTCTAAATTTCATACCTGGATCAAGTCAGGTTGCAGAAAAGTCTGTTATGTTGGCCTCTTGTAAAATTGCTTTTATGTAACTAAGCTTGGGTGTTAAGCTGTCTGCCTACATTGAAGAAAGTTATAAGGAAATAGTTTATGGACCCAACAATTAAGGTTAACATTGATAACTGTTATACACATTTCTCTTTCTTTTTCTTTTTCTTTTCTTTCTTTTTTATTTTTTTAAGAATCATAGAAGAATTTTCTCTTGGCTCACAGAAAGATTTTTCTGGGCTCCTCCTGAGAAATTGGCTTATTTTTATCTTATAGTTACTGTGATATAACTGAGCATCTTTCCATTCTTTTATTGGCAGCTAGGAAGCTCTAATGGAGATTTGTGAGCCATGTCTGCTTTATGTATAGTATAGCCATTGTGTGTCAGGCTTCCAGTGAGTTAGTACATGTAAGTCCTTAGAAATTCTTGGAACATAGTGCTATATATGTTTGCCATTATTATTATTGATAATAGTGGGGTAAGTTGAATATAAATAAAATTCAATAAAATAAGAGAATAGTATCCTAATATCTGATGTATTTCATTTTGGAATAAAAAGTGCTGAATTCATCTGTTGCTTTTTAAGACTTTTGTAATCAAATTACCTAATTGATAAGCAGGCCAAATATTGGATGGGGAAATTTTATTTTCCTTCAGCTTAACTAATATTTTACTCATTAAATTTAAGCTTGTATTGTTTGGACCAAAATAAATTTCCATGTCTTGCCAAAAACACTGAGAATGAAATAGCAGCAAAGACTGGGGTAAATATTATTAAAGTTTGGGCAAGTTTTTGAAACTGCCTTGTAGTTTGGTGAGATGGGGGTTGGGGATGGTAAGAAATCCATAGGGAACTCTCTTCCTTACCCTGGCTAGTTTGGGGCCTAAGCAAAAATTTCACTTTCCTCCCTCGGTCAGTGTCTAGGAAAGAGAAGGTGGAAGTGAGGGGCCGAAGGCAATTAGGACTGATAATCTCACTAATGAAGGTGTGTTCCCACAGGGTCTCCTGCAGGGGACAGACCAGTGCTCCCACGGTGTCCCCATGGAGCTGGTGCCTTGACGGTGCCCACAGCCTAATGACACAGAGAAGAAAAGCGGCTGTTTTGCCCACAGCCAACAGGCAAATCCAGGAACACAGACAGCCAGTCCCCAGCCTTCAAAGTCACATCCAGAAGGAAAGATTCAAATAATATTCTGCTAAATAGAGCAAGAAGTAAGGGAAAATGTCTCTACCAATTTGCGGCTAATTCTGTTATTCGGAAGAACAGCTTTGGGGAAAGGAAGCTGAAGAAAAACTTTTAAAAAGAAAAGGACAGTACATCCCATGCAAAAGACATGTGAAAAATTCATCCTGGAAGGAGACAATCAGGATGCAGGTTCAGGTAGCAGATTGGGGAAGGGTTATACTCTAAGACAAAGAGTATGTTCATAGTGAAAAGTCTACAAATATTTCATAGCTCAGTGAAGAGTATAGGGAAAAGGCAGAGTAAATGTAGATAATGAAAAGGAGATATTAAAGTGTGAATGAATTATCTTAATTAATTATAGGTTAATTAAATTACATGTAGATAGTTGGTTTTTTAAAGACAAAAATAATACCATTCCATTTTTATGGGCTGCAATTGGCAATCTCTATAAAAATTACTATAGGAAGACTTTAGATGAGGTAGATCTTTATGTAATAACAATGCAAGCTCTCCAAGATGTTTTATAAAGAAGGTGTGGGAGAAAATACAACCATTCATGTAAAACTGTTTATTTGTGTTAACTTGTTTATACACACACACCTCCACAAGGACCACAAGAAAATGGCAGGAGTGACAGCTTCTAGGTGGGACTGGGGGCAGATAGACAGGAATGTGGGGAGGCTGTCATTTTGTCCCTTGAGTTCCTTTTGGGGTTGATGTCATGTGCGTTTAAATTCATTAAAAATAACCTCATTAAAGAAATAGTGAATTCATCTGAAACAGCAAGGAGCAAAATTGACATAGGTGCAAGTAATCTGTGATGTGGAGGACGAGCTTGAGAAAAATCCACAGAATGTAGAGGGAACAGTCAGAGAGACAGGCCAAAGAGGAGGACACGTCTCAAAGATTCAGCCCACAAATTGTATCACCCAAGTATGTGTACTGTGCTTCTAACTGTGTAAAGACAAAGCTACACATGCAGACACGTTACCTCGGGTTCATATGTGTCAATATCTACTTATACATATTGTAATTGATAATAATCAACAAATAGCACTGTGCTAAGTGTTCTCTGTGTGCTGTTATTAATTATCCAATATCAATAATATGAGGTAGGTCATTAGCCCCACTGTACACATAGGATTCTGAGGCCTGGAGATCGGTTTCATATCCCCCAGTCACACAACTAGTGACCGTTGAGATTTGACTCTGAAATCTGCCTTCTCAACTGCTAGTTACGATGCCTCCCTGTCGTGTAGAGAATACACAGGGGCTAAGCAGCAGTCAGTTAATATCTGGACAGTGAAACTGGGCTTCTTATTTTCTACATTAGCATGTTCATATCATTTATAGTTTTATCATAAAGTACTGCTTTTATAATTTACCACAAAGAAGTAGCTATAAACTGCAAAGGGGTATAGAACATTAAACAAATATCAGAGACTACTCTCCCTAACTCTTATTAGCAGAAGTTTTGTCAGAAACCATGTGTGTTTTTTAATCTGCAGAGCCTACAGCCCCCCTTCCTGCGGTTACGGAGGTATTTAGGGTTCACGTTGGTACTCTTTGGTTGGCTAGTCCATACAGCTCTGACTGCAGGCGAATGTCCACCTCGCTCCCTGGGGCACTTCCCAAGACTGAGTGCCAGGACTCCCTGTCCTCCAGCTACGGCCAGCACCTGGCTCCTGGCTGTGTCTGTAGGTGGGCCCGATTGCTGGGTCAGCATCAGAACTCCAGCCTGCACTCCCTGGTTCTCTTGGCCAGGATACTCTTGTATCTTTTTCATCTCAGTGAAACGATACCAGCATGTCTTAGTTCAGGCTGCTATAACGTAATAGACTGGGTGGCATATAAACAACAGAAACTTATTTCTCACAGGTCTGGAGGCTGGGAAGGCCAAGACCAAGGCCGGCAGATCCGATATCCCATGAGAGCTTCCCATTTAGCCTGCTGTCTTTTCCCTGGGTCTTCACATGACAGGAGGGACAAGGTATGTCTCCCTGGTCTCTTGTACAAGGGCACTAATGCCATTCGTGAGGGCTTCACCCTCGTGACCTCATCCTCTCCTAAAGGCCTGACTTCCTAATACCATCACATTGGAGGTTAGGATTTCAGCGTGTGAATTTGGGGAGAGACAGTCTATAGCAAGCAGCGAAGCAAATTTATATAATGAGCCTTATGATAGCCGTCGCAACACTGCATTCCTCCAAATTTCAGAGCTGTCCAGATTGAAAGCAATGCCAAAAGGCAAAGCCAAGAACACAGCCCTTCACTGCTCACAATCTCTACATTATAATGCCATTCTTAAATTCCTTTACTACATTTTTTACAAAAGTACACTATACTCCTCTACACCAGCACATGTAAAATAGTATGACTGCCATACACACACATACTGGATGTCATACTAGACGTTCACCATGTTAGTAATGAGGGACACAGATAACTGAGCTCCCTGTGGCTTTTCAACTTTGGACCAGGCATTGTGTGAAGAGCTGTGTTCCTTGTATCTTGAGATTTCTAGTGCTGACGACATTCACTCTTTCATGGCAATGGGTTATCATTTAGAAAGACATCATAGGCTTAGAGGCAGCACTTACAATTACTAAGAATAAGCAATTATAAAATCTCAAGAGCATCTTTCCCTCTCAAGAACCCAGTAGATAACTTAATCTCTGAGATGGTGGCTGAATTAACAAACACAACTGTTCCTAGTTTAGTCAGGTTTATTTAGATACTAGAGGCCCAGTGCACAAAATTCATGCACTGGAGGGGTCCCTCAGCCGGCCTGTGCCCTCTCACAGTCTGGGGAGCCCTCGGGGGATGTCGACTGACGGCTTAGACCAGGGGTGGGCAAACTTTTTGACTCGAGGGCCACAATGGGTTCTTAAACTGGACCGGAGGGCCGGAACAAAAGCATGGATGGAGTGTTTGTGTGAACTAATATAAATTCAAAGTAAAGGAGCGGAGGGGAGAGCAAGAAGAGAACGCTCCGCTCTTTCAGCTCCGCGGGCCGGATAGAACAGCCGAACAGGCCGGATCTGGCCCGCGGGCCGTAGTTTGCCCACGGCTGGCTTAGACCCACTCCCAAGCTTGCAGTTGGACATCTTTGGTGCTGCCACAACGACTGAAGAGACTCCTGCCACCGCTGCTGCGCTCGCCAGCTGTAAGCCCTGCTTCTGGTGAGCGGCTCTCCCCCTATGGGAGCACACTGACCACCAGGGGGCAGCTCCTATGTTGAGCATCTGCCCCCTGGTGGTCAGTGCGCATCATAGCGACACGTTGTTTGGCTATTCGGTCGATTTGCATATTAGCCTTTTATTATATAGGATAATGACCCCTGTACATGGGCATGCGGTGAGGATGCAGAAATGATAGGGTGTAGCTCTAATCAACATAGGTACAATAACAGCTTCTGTGTATCTGTATGAAGTGAGATATCTGTAGTTTACTTGACAGTTTCCACCCTTTCGTCGCTGAGCTGTCAGGAGTCCATGGGGAGCTTGGCTGGGACCAAATCCAGTGTCCCAAGCTTTTCCGGGCATGTTTAGACAATGTGCGCATCCACTGAGGATGGTGTGGTGCAGATAACGGTGTGGCCTCTACGTAACACAGGTACACAAGAGGAAGGGTTTCCTTTAACTTTCTCCAGTCGGTCCTTTACCTGCATGTTTGTCTCTGTGTGATGCCAAAAGATTAGAAATTATGAAAGACCGTGGGACAGAAAATGAACCCGTATTGGCCTGGTTTCCTTAGTATTTCAGCCTAATGAGTTAATCCTGTATTCCAGCCATTTATTTATTTATTTTTACCTCTGGAATCTGATGCTTGTTTAGCTGCCTAACTACAAGGGATAACTTTTTAAGTATAATATTATAAGAAGACACAGACGAGGAGAAGGCATTGCACACAGGATTTCCTGTTTATAGATTTGCAAAATATTTTAGAGCCCTGATTGAATGATTAATGGAGAAGAACACAATATATCTAAACAATGTACTCGCCAAAAGTTTCTACACAAATGCGTTGGTAGCTTGCTCCAGTGTCTGACTCAGAGGAGAACACTGTAGTGTGTTCATATACACAGAGACGCAATCCGAGCTTACGAGCGATGGGTGCAAGTGCTTGCGTCCATCAGGAAAGAAGTGCGAGTGTTAACACTCTAGTTAAAAGATTTTTCCAAAATGTAATAACAGGATGCTGGATTTTTTAAATTCAGCAAAAAAAAAAAAAAAAAAAAAAAAAATGAGCTGAGAAATAGTATATCTGATAAAGTGTTCATTTGGTGACAGTTATTTTTGTTTTGTTTTTTTTGTTTTGTTTTTACTTGGGAAAAGAGATAGCACAAAACTTAAGCTGGAGCTCATTTTTGTGAACTGGAACTCACAAAACTTAAGCTCATTTTTTTTTCTTGTTGCCAAGTTACAAGTTTAAGTCCAGTGACATTTTCAGCTTCTCTTTCCTTGTAATTTGTACTTCAATTCTCTTTTCAGTTTTTCCACCAGTTTTTGAAAATAAATGTGCAGGAAAATCACCAAAAATAAACTGCCATCATTTTCATCTTTCTAACCTCAAGCAGGTGCTGACTTCTCCTCCTATTCACAGTATTTCTGATGTGTGGAGTGAACGGATTTTCTGATTCTTCATCGTATTAGCAATGCTTCAAATTTCAGTGTTTGGGATTTTCTTCTCTAAAGCACAAATTAACCTTTTAGACTCTTTCTATATGACAGTTTCTAATCCGAGTAAGTTTGTTTTATCTATGCACAGACAATTCAAAGAAAAGTAGTATTCAGTACCCATTATCAACAAAAAAGAGAAAAGGAGAAATCTGCATTTTTTCTCCTCTCACTTCTATAGCAACTACGACAAAAAGTTCCTTAAAGCATTTAGGAAGAAAAATGGAAAGTAAAATAAAAAAGTAAGAATAAGAAGGAATGGACGCTGTTCAAGCTCAGAAGATTCTTGACTTTGATGAATTTTAATATAAATAGTTTAAGGGGCTTAATCACAAGGAACAACAGCAGCCTGTAATTATTGGAATCGAGAGTAAGGGAGCACAGACGTAAAGCAATTTTAAATGTTGGAAAACAGGCGGCATTTCCATGAGGCTGCTACTGGGGCCTCTACCGATGCCAGTTCCAGCTTCAGAGCCACCGAGCCAACCTGTTCTTCTCCGGCTTAAGTTTTGTGCTATCTCTTTTCCCAAGTAAAAAAAACCCAAAAAACAAAAAACAAAACTGTCACCAAATGAACACTTTATCAGATATATTATTTCTCAGCTCATTTTTTTTTGTTGTTGCCAAGTTACAAGGATAAACAAGTACTTTCTTCTGGGTTCCATGTCGGAAACTCTGTCTAGCAGATAGGATTGCACTGTTTTCTAAATAATCAAAACGGCTACCTTGGAATTATGATGTTGTTCAGTTAGGTTGAAAATGTTAAGCATTTCTTGTTTTGCCTTTCAGTAAAACTAACAAAATATTCTACGTTGGAAATTGTTGCTTTAGATCGAGGCTGGTGTGTTAAGAAAGATTAGAAAATACAGTCTAGCGATCTCATTTTCTAAAAAGTAGTTTTCTCCCCAAGTGTTTTGTGATTACCAGCTATTTTTATTGTTGTTTTCAAAAGGACCACGAAGTGAAATTCCGTAGCATGCTGTTCGTCCCTCAGAAATCTCTTCTTAGACTTCCAGGTTTCAAGTTGTTCCAGAGCCATCTAAGAGAAAAAGGTCAGTGGCCATGAAAAATGAGTTCTTCTCTTAGCGTTTACGGACAACGATCTCCGCTGGGAAAAGATGACAAAGAAAACAAAACAAATTGTCTGATGGCTATGGACATGGGGTGTCTGGTCTGTGTTTGGCCCGTGTCCCCTTCCCAGGGGTCCTGCTTAGACAATACTAAAGCAAGCACACATTGTGTATATTAAACACGCCAAGAGGAAAAGCCAAAACCTGAAGTGCAGTCCGCTTCCAGTAATCTGTGTGCTTATTAATATTTTTTCTGGTTTATCAGAAAATGTTTCACACCAGACAGGGCATCTAGCTGACTCCTGTGTTGTTACCCCTGACTGTTGCTTTGGTGTTTACTACGATATCATAACCTAATTTTTTTATTATTAGCCTAAGTTAAAATAAGAAAGAAGTAAACCCATTAAAAAACATACTGCATTAGAAAGAAAAAAAGAATTTGGGGGTTAACTGCAGTTCCTGTTCCAGGGGTCGATAGTTATGAGGGGTTCTCGGGTCAGAGAACACTAACCAGAACAGACCTAGTCCACTGTTGGTTATCGGTCCTGAGTTTATCTTGGCTCTGTTTTTGCTCATCTGGAGGAGCCAGCATGGAAGAGCCAGCACCGTGAGAGAAGGCTTCACATTCTACACTAAGTCCCTTCCTCTAAAGGTCCTTTTGTCCAGAAGTTGGTCATCTTTAAAAACCCATCAAGGTGATCCTCCCTTTCAATCCACACTGAGTCTGAAGAGTGGCAGAATATGCCTCCCCCACAAATATGCCATTTGGGCATAAGGAGTATTTTGAGCTAAAGGCACGAAAAACAGTAGATGCAAGAAAGGTGCTCTGACCTCCCCTCTTCTTCCAGAAAGCAGGAGATAAAACTCCCCCGTGAAAGATGCCCTCCTGTCCCAGGAGGAAAGGAACACTATCATCACCAGAGACGGGAGCTGAGGCCAAGAGAAATCTGGACAAACAGACCAGTTACAATAACTCTTAACTTGCCTTAGTCGCCCCAGGTATTATAGCTACTTTTCCACAATTGCCTCTCTTTGTTCAAACTGGTATATAAACACTTGGGCCCAGCCACTTCTTTGGGTCTTCATTTTCCTGGGAAGGCTCCATGTGCATGCAAAAATCTGTCTTTTTCTCCTGTGAATCCATTTTATGTCAACTTAATTCTCAGACCCAGCTGGAGACCCTAAGAAGGTGGGGAAAGGTTTTGTCCCCCTACAATGTGAGCATTATATCACAGCTCAGATTATTTTTTTAAAAATATATTTTATTGATTTTTTTACAGAGAGGAAGGGAGAGGGATAGAGAGTTAGAAACATCGATGAGAGAGCAACATCGATGAGCTGCCTCCTGCACAACCCCTACTGGGGATGTGCCCGCAACCAAGGTACATGCCCTTGACCGGAATCAAACCTGGGACCCTTTGGTCTACAGGCCAATGCTCTATCCACTGAGCCAAACCGGTTAGGGCAGCTCAGATTCTTTTAAATTACTTTTTCTTTATAGCTTGCTGTTCCTCTAATTTAGAACGAGTATTCCTAAGATTGATAGTCATATGATAATCACAGAGCACCTCTTCCCAATGATTCTACCTACTTTCTGGTTTCTTATTGTTACTTGACTGCCTGCCCTGGGTGAACATTTAAGAGGGAGGCACTCAAACAGGAAATGAGATCAAGACTTTCAAATGACACACTTCAACAAAATGAAATGTGAATACATTTCCCACATGGATGTTGTTCGTGCTGATAGTCACAATTTCTGTTAGTAACCCATGATGACCTGCTTAATATTTTTGTTATGCAAAAGGTTTTTTTCTCTTGAAAAATCACTGTTAATATTTGAATAAAGAGGAAAGAGTCATGCTATTTTTATATTTTAAGCAAAAGTTTTTTTTATTTATTTTACCTCCTACACCATCCTTTATCTCCTCCCACCCTACCTCCTCCCAGCAATGTGGGCAATTATTTTTAATAATACTAAAGTTTTTCCAGAATATAGCACTTACTCCTCTTAATTCTCATTTAAAGGATCCACATATCCTGAACTATGTATCAGGAGAGAAATGGAAAGATTTGTTGGAAAAGTAAGTACTGCATATGTTATATAAATCTCTGCATTTCTCATCATCACTTGCAATATTAAACTGAGTGTGCAGTTGGTTAAGCTAATAGGAAACACTTGGTTTGAAATATTTTATTGACTTTGACTAAGAGCACAATTTGCCTATATTATACTTACATTGTTAAGAACCATATGTAATAAGCCAAAAAGTTATGCTTTAGATTATTTTTAAAGTTGAAATTAAATTATAAAACTGCAACACTTAATAAAAATAAAACACATAGAAACTTGGAAGAAAATTAAATAAAATAGGAACTAAAATAAAAAACTATTCATCAGTTTTTGTCATAGAGACAAACAAACATAGCAAGGCAAAAATGGCATCACTGGCCAAATTGTATGCATCTTGAATTAATTTGTGGTGTGGAAGTTAATTCAGTTCTTCAAATATGTCTTTCTTTCGGTCCCTTTTTCTCTTTCTCCAGACACACACACACACATTCAACTTATTTGCCCCAGTCTAACAGAACATTATTTCTTGGTTTAGTTATCTTCAATAGATGTGTTCTGAATGCCCTTTACATAGTAGCTCCTGACTTCAGGGTTCATCAAGTTAAGTAAGAACTGGTCCTCCAAGAGCATACTAGGCTAGTGGAAGAAATAAATTACGCACACAAACCATTATAGTACAAAATAGAGTTGAATAAACACCATAAATTTGGCATTCGATGGTAGAGATGTCATTTTGCTTGGGGAAACCAGAAGTCTCATGGAAATAGTGTCATTTAGTGTGGGCTTTGCAGGATAGCTAGGATTTTTTTGAAATGACCTGGGAAGGCTGGGAGGACTGATGTGAAGCCGGCAGCAGGAGCAATGACACAGGCACAGCCACACGCGGAGAGGTTCCTCTCAGCTGTCAGGTGAGAAGCGCGAGGAGGGTAGGCGAAGGCTGAGGAGGTACGTGAACCGCCCGTAGAAAATTCTCCTTTATCCCCAAGACAGCGCATCTCCCTTGGAGGTTCTGGAGGAAGAGCATGGCATGCTCAGTAGCAGTTCAGAAAAAATGACTTTTAAAGGAGACAGACTGGTTTTGGCTGTAGATACAGAGATTGATTAGGGGGTATTCGCGTGGCCCAGAGAAACCAGGGGCAGTGGGAAGGGAAGGGAGGACAGAAAGCCAGAGGTGTTTCAGAAGCAGAACCTTTAGGACTTGGTAACCAGAAGCACTTGGGAGCTAAAGGTGGTAGCTATCCTTGGGCACAGCAGGTAGCAGGAGGTAAGACTGAACTAGCTAAGGTAGAAAGTTCACAGACTCCATGGGTGGGGGCTGAAGGCTGAAACCCAGCCCTGGGAGAAACAGCGCCAACTAGAGGCAGGGACCCAAATGCCAGCACATCCATCATCTCCGTCCTCCATGCAGGCTGATGCCACCCTTTCCTCCTAAGAGCGTTCTCATGTGGCCAACGTGGTCACTACTGTGTCCAGAGGTTTGTATCCAACCAGAGGCCAGAGCCCAGCAACTGCAGCCCCGCCACCCAGGATCAAGCCATTACCCACGAGGCACTGCTGCCCCTCGCAGCACACTGACCCACCCTCGAACCCAGGACAGGCCAGAGGTGGGCTCCTGTGTGACCGTGGCCCTGGAGCAGGATGGGACAGTTCCGAGGAAGCAGGGCTGGCGGACAGAAAAGCCTGGGAACACTGAACAAAGAAGAATCCACTGAGCCAGGCGCTGAAAACTTCCCAGCAGATTCTCTTCAGCTGCCCCCCCAGGGTGCAACCCCCAAGGCAGCAGGGCCTGCGCCTTCCCCGACCCACGCGCCCTCTCTCTGGCTGCTTCCTCCGCCTGGCTGCTTCCTACTGCTTACTTCACAAGGTATGGTTTCTGCTCAGCTTCATTTGGGCGAATTTTTCTATTGGTACGTGAAACTAACTTCTTGGATCTAAAAAAATTATTTTTCTCTCTCTCAGAAAGCCCTGATTTTTTTTTTCTTCCCAAACTATTGTTTCAGCTGTGGGTTTCAAACAATCTGTTTTTGAAACACAAAAGCTGAACGATAATTCTCTCTGTTTTCGCATTTCTGTTTTAATAATTCTCATCCTCCCTGAGGCCATGGATGTCTCCCACTAAATAACAGAGCCTCTGAAACAAGGCGGTTTCCAGGCCAGAGGGCACAACCCTGCCCCAGCCACGGAACGGCAAGACCGGGGCTGGGGAAGCCGGGCCCCATCTTGGAGACGCTTGATGGATGGGAGGTTTGCTAGAGAGGACGTGTGCCAGGAAGGCAGATGGAAAATGAGTGTGGAAAGAAATCAAGATGAGAGTTTGTAGAGTTTCGGTTTCAGGCTCAGTAGGGGAATCCCTAGATCACACTGCCCAGCCTGGGACGGCCCTTCAGAGGCAAGTCCGGACTTGCAGGATCTGGACCCCGGGAAAGAGAAGAGGATGCAACAGAACAGGAGGGAGCCCTGGCCAGTTCGCTCAGTGGTTAGAGCATAAGCCCACGGACCTCGGACCTCAAACCTCGGGTCCAATTCCCGGTCAAAGGCATGTACTTAGGTTGCAGGTTTGATCCCAGGCCCGAGTCCAGCTCTAGCAGGAGGCCACCAATCAATGTCTCTCACATCCATGTTTCTCTCTCTCCCGCCTCCCTCCCTTATACGCTCTTAAAAAAAATCAATGAAAAATTTGGGTGAGGATTAAAAAAAAGAAAAGAATAAAAGAGAAACCACTACCAATTTGCCCGATATTTAAACTAGACCACATTGAACGCTTGCCCCGGTCCCGAATGCCTACTACTAGTGCAGAATTGCAAAGGTGAAGAACTTTGTTCAAAATATATCTGGCAGCTCAATAAACACAGTAATATGGAACCTGTAAAAGGAAAATGTTATTTTTCTTCATTCTAGGAAACATAGCTGAAGAGGGAATATTGTTCTGGTTTAGAAACCAGAATTAATAGCATGGTTGAGCATGAGCTTGGTGATTTGAATAAAAAGTGCAGCTACCCAGCGTGTTCCAGAAGCTTACCAGAGTCAACCGAGGCCTGGCCACATTGTTCCCCTTGGCTTCAGATATTTGGGTCAAAGAAACATTTGCAAAAATACCCCCCAAAACAACCAAAAACAAAACCCAAACAAAAAACTTGTAGGCATTTTTGTAGCTTTGTGAATAAATATTCAGAATTTGTCTTCCAGTTTTTTGGTCTTTTAATTGAGAATTCATTATCGGTCAGTCAGCTCTGAATTAGTTTATGGTTAATTATCAATCATGTTGTTAACACTGAGTGCTGACTATATGTACTTTACATATAATAATTTATTAATTCTCATAAGAACTGTGTGAGAGGGATACTATCATATTCCCATTTTACAACTGGTTAAAAATTAACTAAGCAAATATTGTGTACTAGGTACTAAGTGCTTCGTATGTAGTATTTCATTTGATACTTTAAAATAATTATGAGATTTTATTATTTCCCCTGCTTTACAGATGAGCAAATTGAGACTCAGATAGGTGAATTTGTTTTAAGTTGACACAGCTGGAAAGGGATGGGGGAGGGATTTTTAACCCAAGTCTACCTTTTAACCCAAACTTTTGGCACATGTAATATTGAAAAGCTAGAAATAATCTACATGTCCAATAATAAATAATTAGTTAAGAAAATGGTGCATCTATATAATAGAATACTATACAGCCACTGAAAATGATGCTGAAAATATATTAATATGCAAAACAAACTTTTCAGATGAAGAAAGGCAGGTAAAATATGCATAATATGATTTCATTTTAAAATATATAAAAATATAAGCATAGTATATACACTTTCCTAAAAAGGAATATAAAAGCAAAATGAAAATGCAGGGACTCTTGTAAAGGGTATCAGGCCTGACTGATGTTGCTCAGTGGTTGAGCATCAATCCATGAACCAGGAGGTCACAGTTCGATTCCCAGTCAGGGCATATGCCTTGGTTGGGGGCTTGATTCCCAGTGTGGGGTGTGCAGGAGGCAGCCAATCAATGATTCTCTCTCATCATTGATGTTACTATCTCTTGCTCCCTTTCCCTTCCTCTCTGAAATAAAAATAAAATATCTCTATATATATAAAAGCCTAAGTGACTGTTATGACTGGTCGACCGAACGACCAGTCACTATGACGCGCACTGACAACCAGGGGGCAGATGCTCAACGCAGGAGCTGCCCCCTGCTGGTCAGTGCACTCCCACATCCAACCTCCAGTGGCCGGCCAACCTCCCGCAGTCCTTCCCCCCCCCCCCCCGCAGTCCTTCCCCCCCGGCCATCCAGCCCCGATTGGCTCCAATTGGGACTGGGTGAGACGGGCCCCGATCCGCCCTGATCACTGGCCAGGCCGAGGAACCCCTCCTGTGCATGAATTTGTGCCCTGTGCCTCTAGTGTGTGTGTGTGTGTGTGTGTGTGTATTTTTTTTTTAAGGGTATCAGAATATGCCCCTTGGCATAAGGATATTTTGAGCTGATTGTTTTGAGCAATAGCAGACAAGAAAAGCTGTGAAACAGAGTAGAAGCTACTCTACTGTTACATTTGTAAAGGAAATTTCCATCTGTAGGTGTCTCCCTCTCAGTTCCAGGATGACATAGATGAGTGAATCACAAGAGAATCCTATCTTTAGAGAAGGCAGACTACAGAACAAACCTGCCCTCCTTACCTTGCTTTTCCTGGTCACCTCCCATAACTGGCCTCACCCCCAACATCTTTCATTTGTTTTTAACTTAAATTGGTATTTAAGGTGGTGGCTTGGGCCATCTGAAGAGTTACTCATTTTTCTTCCTTATCTCCCATGTGTACATAAGGTATATACATTTTTGTTGTTATTGTTAATCCTTACCTGAAGATATTTTTCCCATTGAGTTTTAGAGAGTGGAAGGGAGGGAGGGGGAGAGAGAGAGAAAGAAATAGAGAAATATCAATGTGAGAGAGACACATCGGTGGGTTGCCTCCCGCACATGCCCAGACCAGGGCTGGGGATGGCCTGCAACCCAGGTACCTGCCCTTGACTGGAAATCGAACCTGTAACCCTTCAGTGCACTAGCTGACACTCTACCACTGAGCCACACTGGCCAGGGCTGAGGTATATATTTTAATAAACTTCTGTTTTTTTTTCTCTCTTTTTTTGTTGTTGTTTTTTCCTTTTTAAAATGTCTTTATTACAGGGGCCTCAGCCAAAAAATCAGAAGGGTAGAGAAAATTTTTTTTTCTTAATTTCAAGATGGTGACAGCAAAGCATTGAACCAAGTGAGAGAGAGTTTGAAACGCAGGCAGGGGTCCCGTGGGAAACAAAGACAGGTGGAACATAGGCAGGGGCAGACATGGCAGTTTGAGCAGCCCAATCACAGGAACCAGCCAAACAGCAATAACAAAAGTGTTTGGACTCAGAGTGGCAGGCATGTGAAACTAGGGAGGGTCTGCAACAATAAGGTGAACTGACACATAGGAACTGGAAAAGTTCAGGTCCGTTGCTGGGCAAGAACAATGAGGGAATCAATCAGGTAGCGACACAGGTAGATATAGAGCAGGCTTGTAGCAAATATATATCCCTAGAGTACAAGGCTTCATGGGCCACCCATTATTGGTCCCCCTCCCTGTGAGGGGAGTCTGAATCTGCTTGTAATACATTTTTCACACTTTTGCTTGAATCTTCTGGTCCACAAAGTTCATTCTTTGGCGTCGTGAGACACGACCCTGGGGGAAAAAACCAGGGTCGGCTCACCATTCCGGTTATCACAAGTCCAGGATCCTCTGAGTGCAGGGCTCTGTGTGACTGCACAGCTCACACCCCATGCAGCTGGCTTCTGTTATAAATACTCTATGTCCTGCTTTATACCACCCCCAAATACAGCACTTTGGAATACGATTATTTCGAGCTGAAGGCCATTGAGATGTAGCTGACACAAGGAGGACTTTCTGCCCTCCTGCTTCCTGTCTAAACGCAGGGCATAAATTTCCCCATGTGAAGGTGATGAAAATTTCCATTTGTAAAAGTATCTTCTCTTCAGGAAGAGGAGAACTATGATCTTCTCTGCATAACCACCCTTACTGAAGAAGTCTTATTTCTCATATATCTCCTATTCATCTTCCCACAATTTACCACTGGTAGGATCCCAAACCCCCTTTTCCTTTGTCTAGTCACTTCTCCACAATTTATCACCCTTTGTTAAAATGGTACATAATCCCCCAGATCTTACTGCCTCTTTGGGTTTTCACCTCTTTTCTGTGAAACCCATTTACACATAAAAATACTTAGATCAATAAACATATAGTTTTTCTCCTGTTAATCTTTCTTTTGTTAGTTTAATTAGAAGGCCCCCAGATGCAGAACCTGAGAGGGTAGAAGACAATTTTTTTTTTCTCTCAGACATTTGTCAGTATTGCATTGCTTGTAAGTCTTGCTTTGTTAATAAGAAAAATAATAACAATAAAAATAAGGGCTCTTAAAATATCCTATCTGTAGACCCTTGATAAAATTCTCTAAACCAGGGGTGAGGAACATCTGGCCTGAGGGCCATCTAAGGCCCAATAAATCATTTGTCCTGGCCCTGCCAAGGCATTAGGGGTGAGTTAATCAAATGTTTGACCAAATATAGCAGGCTAATTTTTAAGTTGATAATTTGTATGGCCCACGAATGATGTTACAAATATCCAAATGGCCCTTGGTGGAAAAAAGGTTCCCCACCCCTGCTAAACAAATGAAAATCAAATATCATGACGGAAGAAAAGTTCAAGAACCATTGATGAGCGATGAATCTTACATTTACAATTGAATCTAAATGGATGATGATAGTTCAGTGGGGATGACACTCTGTGAAGGATTTTTAAACAGGAGAGATATTCTGTGAAGGAACACATGGTAATAGTCTGGGATTGAAATCCTATAATGATCTCATCCAAACTCAGGATTTGGGCAATAGGGAGGATGTGGGTAGTTAAATGTCCTAAAGATTTTATTTCAATGGAAGGAGGGGAGAAGCATTGAACGAGTAATCTGGATGATGCAAGATTTCATCACACTACTTAGAATGGTGGGCATGCAATTTAAAACTTGTTTCTGGAATTTTCCATTTAATATTTTGGACTACACTGGATGGTGGGTTACTAAAACCGCCAAAAGTGAAACTACATATAAAGGGGTATACTGTGGAAGAATACCAACCTCTACTTCATAAGATAGTTATACCACATTTTAATCGACTACTCTACAATATACGTATATTAAGTTCAACCAAAGGTTATTCATAAGTTATGTGCACGAGGTTCTTAACCACGGCAGCATTTGTAACAATGGTAAAAGACCGTCTGAATGACCCCAAATAGTGGATATGAAACAAACTGTGCACATATCCACTTAATAAAATTTTTTTTTTTAAATATATTTTACTGATATTTCACAGAGAGGAAGGGAGAGGGATAGAGAGCTAGAAACATCGATGAGAGAGAAACATCGATCAGCTGCCTCCTGCACGCCTCCTACTGGAGATGTGCCCGCAACCAAGGTACATGCCCTTGACCGGAATCGAACCCGGGACCTTTCAGTCCGCAGGCCGACACTCTATCCACTGAGCCAAACCGGTTTCGGCTACTTAATAAAATTTAATTTTAAAATATGAATTGTGTAAATAATGTAGAAAGATAGGGAATGATAATCTTAACTAAGGGGAGTAAAATATAGTAAAAATATTCCTAGATTCTGATTGCAACAGGTCAAAAAAGGACATTAGCCAATGAGCAATTATAAGAAGGAGCACAAATAAAACAGGAATCATCGATGTCTTAGGCTAGTGGAATGTGGGTGAAGTCTTTTTTGTATTAATTACTTTTGTTGTCATACAGTTGCTTAAGCACTAGATGAAAACAAAGGCTTAAAACAGAGGAACAAATGGGTGGAAGTGGAAGAGATCAAACTATTAGACAACGCTTGAGGAATTTTGCTGTATAGGGAAGCAGAAAATGGCTAGTATCGGGGGAGGGTGTGGGGTCAAGGCAAGGGCGGGGTTCCTTTGAAGATGGGAAGGAGCTACATGTTTTTATGCTGATGGGCATGACTAGTAGAAAGGAGGAAAAGGGAAGCTGGAGAAAATCCTTCAGCAAAGGAGAGGAAATGTGCGCCAGCGCTCAGTGGAGCTGGGCAGAGGGCAGGGGCCAGGTGGAACATAGGGAGCAAACAGATAGGCAGGCTGGCTGTTTGGTGGTGGGAAGTTGAGGTAATTCTAGTCTGATTGATTCCATTATATTCAGTGAAATAAGCAAAGCAAGGAGTCAACTAAGGGTGGAGGTTTGTTGGAAGTCTGAGAAAAAAGGAGAGGTGCTAAATGGTCTCAGAGGTTGAAAGAACTAATGGGTCAAGGCAAGAGGGTATAATTTCCTGAGTGAACCCAGAGTCTCCTTGAGGGTTGGGCAGTAACAGGCCTTGTTGACGTACCCTGGCCAGCCAGCCTGTCTCAACTATGTAATGTCAATGCCTTGCACACATAGGCTTTCCTTCGGCTATGACTCTGAGTTCAGTTTCAGTATCACAAATTGCTGTTATCCTTCCTCTTCATTTTGTGTGTGAACAGTGATGTTGAAAGCACACTTTTACTTGAAGTATCAGTTTACACTTACTCTTTGAAGATGTTGTCATTACACAAGAACATCTTCTGCAGCCCTCAGAATGAGCTGACCCTATGCACTGACGCCACCGCCCAGCAGAAGCCATGATCTATGACTTGTGGGTGTGAAGTAGATTGTGGATTCTCAAGAGATTTGATGCCCTTCATTAGCTGCAAAAAATAAAGACATATGTATCATTTTGCTCTGTATGAATGATGTAGTTTGAGCTTTTTAA
Source organism: Plecotus auritus (assembly GCF_963455305.1). Classification (NCBI taxonomy): domain Eukaryota; kingdom Metazoa; phylum Chordata; class Mammalia; order Chiroptera; family Vespertilionidae; genus Plecotus; species Plecotus auritus. Next base: position 41,481,849 of record NC_137773.1, read on the forward strand.
AATTTGTTGGCTTAGTGAAGACAGGACCACACAAATCGCATGACTAACTCCCCTCAAAAGTTAGGTTCTTTTGCCTTGGCCGGGTTCAGTTGGTTAGAGCATCGTCCCAATACACCAAGGTTGTGGGTTCAATCTCTGGTTAGGGCACATGCAAGAAACAACCAATGAATGCATCAATAAAGTAGAACAACAAAATCGATGTTTCTTTCTCTCTCTCAAATCAATAAATTTTTTTAAAAGTTAGGTACTTTTTGCAGCCTACACACTGATGTCATAAAGAGTATTAATACAAGTGAGGTAGACAGGATTGCATGTTGGGGTTTAGTCTAACTGGATCAGGAAATGGGGGAGAGAAATGAATAGAAAACCCTGAGGGAAAACAAGTACATTAGTAGGAAAAACAAAGTTAAGCACTAAAAATAATTGATCAAGGAAAATAGTCCATGTATATTTTATCTTTGGTCCTTTAATGATGTATGTTACATACAGAGGATGATGAGTAGAAAAGAACAATTAAAAGGTAAGTGTGCTTAACTGGGATTTCCTTTCTATTCCCCCAAATATCCAGCTTATAGGGACCCTACGCTGCACTTCTGTGCAGAGGTGAGAATCTTTCCCTTCCAGACTGAAAGTCAAAATCCTGGATGCTTTTACCAGTATAGCCGCAAGCAACTGCTTGTGAATCTGGCAACTTACACCAGTGAGTGTCGCTTTGAACAGTGGTGATTTAGGCACTTTCTAGATAACATTGAAATGACTTCCTTAACATTGAAATGACTTCCTTAACACTGAATGACTGTTCCTTAGCACTTTCCACACCTAAACCCAACAAATAATAAAACAAGAAATATATTAGTAAACGCCCAACAAACTCATGAAAAACAGTTTCATTTCAATTATAATTTTAAAAATCCAAATTAAACCACAGTGAACTGCCATTTTTTTGCATGCCAAGTTGTCTAAAGATTGTCATTAAGACAATCCCTAAGGTAGAGGGAATGTGGAAAAGACTTCCTTATGCTTTTGGAAAAAGTATAAATTGACGCAACGTTTTCAAGACAACTTGATAAAATGTACCCCAAAGTCTTAAAACATTCATTTATTTAATCGAAAGTATTTATGAGTGTCATAAAGGGCTGGAAATTATGTACATTCCATCAGTTTATGGACATTGCGTAAATAATTACAAGTGCAATGTGTCCTGTAAAATGAAAATCAGAAGGAAATAAAAACAAGAAATTATTCCCAAGAAAATAATCAAAATTATGCAGTAAGATAATTTAAACAGTGAGAACTACGTAAGTGTCTACAGACAGTGGATTAAATAAATTATGGTATATCCATACAGTGGAATCATATTATGACTTTAAGAGTAAAGTTATAGAAAAATAATAACATATAGAAATGTTCATAATACACTGGTAAATGGAAAATAATGTTTCAAAAGTGTGTTCAATATGATCAAATTTTGTAAAAACCAACAAAAATCAAACTATTTCTACATCTCTATCCTTACCCAGGTATCTGTGCAGGATATATAGTCCCTCCTTATCCACAGTTTCACTTTCTGCAGTTTCAGTTACCCATGGTCAGCCGCAGTCTGAAAATATAAAATGGGAAATTTCAGAAATAAGCAATTTATAAGTTTAAAATTACGCACCTTTCTGAATAGCATGATGAAATCTTGTGCCGTTCTGCCCTGGACGTGAATCATACCTTTTGTCCAGTGTTATCCACCCTCTATAGGTAACCCTTCCATTATTCACTTCGTAGCCACCTGGGTTGTCAGATTAGTTATCAGGAAGAGGGAGAGACCACATTCACATAACTTTTATTGCAGCATATTGTTGTAATTGTTCTATTTTATTTTTAGTTATTATTGTTAATCTCTTACTGTGCCTGATTTATAAATTAAATGTTATAATAGGTATGTACCTATGTATAGGAAAAAATCAGTATATGAAGAGTTCGGTACTATCCACTGTTTCAGGCATCCACTGGGGGTCTTGGCAGACATCCCATTCAGATAAGGGGAACTCATGTACTAGCAAAATGTTAGCAATGATAATTGCTATCTGGGGATATTCTTGGTGCTTATCATCATGAACATTCACATAGTTATGAAAACTAATAATAATATTAGCTTTTCAGACAGCATAGTGTTTTGGAGAGTTTAAATTAGTGACGTGTATTTGCCTATCATAGAAGAAATACTGGGAAAAAATTGAAATTTTCAAATCCAGTCAACTGTTCCAGCTTTTTAAAACATCATTACTCATTCCTTCTATATTACTTTTGTGAGAAGACCTTAACTTCAAGAATACTAATTTGAGATGAAATTTGTATCCTCCTAGTGACTAGGGCCTGAGGTGTTTAAATGACCTTTTTAATCCCAGAGGATGACTGCTGTAGGTCAGGCTTGAGGTCACTGGCTGAGGAGTTACAAAGTCATCGTTTTGGCTGAGAGGATAGTAAACTTGGGCTACAGACAAAGCTGTTGCTCTTTCAGTGACGAAAGAAAACAAATACTCAGTCCTCTCCTCTGAACACACATGCTGGCTATAATCAGCCAGTGTTGGTGGGTTGGAGTTGATGATCATTATAAATCTAGTATGCCTTGCTGTTGACCATTTATGGTCAGGTTGAAGTTACTGATGTTTGGGAACATATCTGGGTAAATAAGCATTTTCAAGGACAGATAAAGAATCTTAAAACTGTGGAGATGGAAGGATTTTAGGTGGTCCTTTCTTCTGAATCTAGAAAGGCTAACAAAGGAAGAGTCCATCGTGCATGAATACTCTATTGAGAGAACTGAAGGAAGAGTGTTGCTCTAACTTCCTGCTAGAACACACTGGTACTCAGTCTTTGAATAAAAGAATCTGATGACACATAGGAACTTGCATGATGATCGCAATACATGGTTATGGTAATCAGTGTTGCCCTGTCTTGAAAATATCCCGTTGTGATGTAAATGTTCCAGATGTGATCTGGTCAAAGTTCAGAGGACTTGTAACCTCCTATCATCTGGGCACAATTATGAAGCCCCATTACGTTAGCTTGTTCTGCAATTATTTGCCCTATTGGTGTCTACTAACCACGTGTTGTTCAATGTACCAGCAGAAATGCTCTCCTTTATTTTCAGATCACAGACAATTAGAGGTATAGATTTACATGGGGATTGCAGGCCTGGCATTAGGCCTTTGAATATTTAACTTGCATGTGATCTTTTTTATGTGACATTTTCCCAAGCTAGATTCCACCATGCTATACTTGTCCAATTTATTATTTAAAAAAAAATCTTTGATGTAGCATTTCCCTTATATTTACGTTATTACTAATTTTATGTTATTCCTTTCTAACATGTAGGAAGGATTTTAATTTTAATTTTATTATCAATGCTACTAACTATGTAGATTTCTCAGTTTCATGATGCTAAAATTTTGGTGAGAATGGCACCTGTTTAAAGGTGTGAGCACTCTTGGTGGGAATATAACTCAGTACAGTCACTTTGAAGGCGAATTTAGCAGTGTCTCTAAGAACTGAAAAAGCAGGGACCCAACAAATCTATTGCTAGTTATAACTTTGGAGAAAAACTTAAATATATGCACAGTGAGGCAAGTATGAAGATGGTTGGTATAGCCCTGGGCGTAACAGCAAAGACCTGTGTCCACCTTGTGTGTACACCGGTCAGGGAATGCCTCAGTAGAATGGATGTATTACTCTGGAATTCTCTATAGCAGTTAAAATGAGAACAATGCAGCTCATACTTAAGTAACATGGAAAAATTTCTAAGATGTACATTGAGTGATAAAGCAACGGGCTGAAAGATAAGGACAACATTATGTCTACAACATTATGCACGGACACACACTCCTACAAAACAATGCTAAATCTTTCCTATGGCTAAACACATGGATATAAATGCACACAGGTGGATTTGGAATGATACATACCAAATAAGGACAATGCTTTCATCTGGGGAGAATAGTCAGGTGACTGGGATTGGGGGGAGAGTCTGTTATCTGTAATGCTTTCATTTTTTTTAGAAAGATACTGTATTTATGGGCTTCTGAACTAATTAAAAACGAATAATAAAAAAATGAAAAGAAATCTAATTCAAGTCATCAATAAAGATGTTTTAAAAAGAAAATAGTCTTAAGTTCATCTTTAAAATTATTCCTTCATTGCCCTAGCCGGTTTGGGTCAGTGGATAGAGCGTTGGCCTGCACACTGAAGGGTCCCAGGTTCGATTCCATTCAAGAATACATGCCCGGGTTGTGGGCTCAATCCCCAGTCGGGAGCATGCAGGAGGAAGCCGATCAGTGATTCTCTCTCATCATTGCTGTTTCTCTCTCTTCCTCTCCTTCCCTCTCTGAAATCAATAAAAATATATTTTAAAATATTTATATTCCTTAATTTTAAAGAAATAAAACCTACAAAAATAAGAAACCAGTGATAAGACTTAGCAGCATGAGAAAGTCCAAGAACATCTTACCAATGGAGGATCCTCAGTGTGCCCTGTGGACGTGTTGGGACCATGCACCAAACCAACCCATGCTTCTGCTGTCCCATGAGGTGGCCTGTTCCTGGTCCTCATCCTTCCTCTTCTGTAAGTATTTCGGTCTCACCTTCCATAAAGAACTGGAAACTGAATGCCCAGGAGTCCCACTTTGAGGAGCAAGGCAAAACCCGAGGAAGGGATACTTGCAGAGATTTTCTCTCAAGATGCCAGTAGAACCACCACGTTTCTAGTGGGAAGGATAAGACAGGGAGTGCGGAAGGTCATATAGTGACTGTATGTTTAATATTTTTGAGGAATTGCTAGACTGCCAGACTCTTTTCTACATTAGCAACATCTTTTTATGTTTCCACCAACAATACATGGAGGTTTCAATTATTCTACAAAATGTCATTTTTTATTTTAAAAATTATAGCCATCCTAATGGGTGTGAAATAATAGCTCATTGTGGTTTTTTTATTTATATTTCCCTAATGAGTAATTGTGTTGAATATCTTTTCATGTATTTACTGTCTTGTACATTGTAGCATTGTAGAAAGTTTTGAAATCAAGTCTTCCAAATCTGTTCTTCTTGTTCAAGATTATTTTGGCTATTCTGGGTCCTTTGCATGACCATATCAATTTTAGGATCAGCTTGTCAATTTCTTCAAAAAAGGAAGTTAGCTGCCCAGCCAGTGTGGCTCAGTGGTTGAGTATTGACCTATGAACCAGGGGGTCACAGTTTGGCACATGCCTGGGTTGCAGGCTCGATCTCCAGTAGGGGGCATGTAGGAGGCAGTCAATCAATGATCCTCTCTCATTACTGACATATCTGTCTCTCTCTCCCTCTCCCTTCCTCTCTGAATCAATAAAATATATATATATTAAAGGAAGTTGGCATTTTGACAGAGAATGCATTGAATCTGTGGACTAATTTGAGTATTACTATCTTAACAATAGTAAGTCTTCCAACCCATGAACATGAATAACTTTCCATTTATTTACATCTTTAATTTCTGTCAATGTTTTGTAGTTTTCAGTTTACAAATCTTGAATTTCTTTGGTTAAATTTATTCCTAAATATTTTATTCTTTTTGAAGCAATTGAAAATGAAACCATTTGGTGCTGGGCTCTTCTTTTGGGGGAGTTTTTTTTACTTGACATGCATTCTCTATTACTAGTGATACTGAAATTTTTAAAATATTGTTTTGTGGCAGCTTATTATATAATCAGTCCAGACACACTCTGAAAATTTAATCAGATTAAATTGCATTGACTCTTCAATCATCTCATGCATCATTTCCACAATGTTTTATATTTAACAGGTTTATAATGCCTTTTAACATCTGGAAGGGCAAGTTTCTCCTCATTACTCTTATTATTTAAAAAGTAAAATCATGCCCTGGCTGGGTAGAGCAGTTGATAGAGCATCGATCACAATATGCCAGGGTTTTGGGTTTGATTCCCAATCAGGACACATACAAGAATCAACCAATGTTTCCTTTCATAGAACTTCACAAATATGATATTTCATTTTCATTTAATAGGCAAGAAAAGTTTGATGAGCCTCTTCTGGATTTACTTTACTACCCTAATTTCCAGCTACTGTCTCAAGCAGTTTACTATTTGAAGGGCACCAGAGCCACTAGCCTGTAATTAGTAAAGGCTGTAAAATCTAATTTCTACCAGAGGGAAGGGTGTGATCATTGCAAAAGCACTCCTAACATTCTAAGCAGAGCCCTTCTCCAGTGAGTCCACAGTCTGCCATCAAAAAGCTGAGGGTCAGGAGAGCTGGTGGTGTTTTCCCTTACTGAGTCCGAAAGCCTAAAAACCAGGGGAGCCGGATGGACTCCAAGGCTGAGGCTGAAGGCCTAAGAATCTTTTTTTGTTCATTTAAAACTTTTTCTATTTGCCCCTACAATCTAAAAAGTGAATTTGTTATTCTCATGTTTATTTACCCAAATGGAGTTCATAATATTCTTGTATAGTTTTAAAATTGTGTTAGAATTTGAACTAGTATTGTTTAAAGTTTTTAAATATGGATAGAAAAATTTTACATTATTTTACTATATGCTTCCATCCAGGTACATTTATGAGTTTTTTTTTAAAGCTGTCACTAAATTTTTGTACTTACTTTTCATTATTTAGATTATGAGCAATTGCTATTAATTCCAACATAATTTACCTTGGTGTTATGAGGAAAATTCCTCTTTCCTTTATAGTTCCTAAATAGTCATCACTGGAACCTAGTAGTTTTTTTTTAATAATGAGTTTTATATCCATCATCTTACAAAATTTCTCCTATTGGTTCTGTTTTTCAAAATTATCGTTATTTTCCAATTCATCCTTATAATTGGGTAAATTGAGAATGTAAGTAATTTGAGTGCTCATGGTTCAGCTGAGAGCGAGTTGATTGCATCAAAGAATAGTGTGTCTGTGTGTGTACAAGTGTGTGTTGGGAGGGGGCTGGGTAGGAACTTGAGACAAGTATCTTAATGATGTCTCCTTGGAATTAATACTGTTTGTTTTGGAGACCTAGATACCCAGAGCTGAATTAATTATTTCTTGTGACATCTCCTCTCCTGGTTTTGATCGGACTAGGAAACAAGGGGTTATTGTGCATGGAATGCAGTTCCACAAGATCTGTGGGACATTAGCATACACATTACTTAATCATTTGTATCTATTCCCAAAATTTCTGGATACTATTGTGCATAAGTGTAAATGAAAACAAAAACCATTTCCATATTTGTGTCCTATCAGGCTGTGACCTTTGACCAATCTCACTGTCCTTAGCAAGTGTATCAAAACTTTCTAGTTGATAATTGATGATTATCTGTTTCTTAAAATGTAGCCATAAATATTTTTGTGAGTAACATATGGAATGGCATGACAACGGATATAAGTATCAAACTGGAGATGGGATGACCACCAGGAGGCATGGCCCCTGGCACTACTGCGTTCTTTGTCCCTTTGCCTTGTCAATCTCTAGTACCTGAGTTATAGTGTATAGACTGGACAGTAACAGGCGTCTTTAGCAGATAATAATCTGTGCAAAATTGCTGGGTCAACTCTTCTGCTCTTACCCAATCTTCCTTTAAGTAAAATACTCTATAATAAATTCTGTTATATTCTATGGAGTTGCCTGCTTTGTCTTTTGGTCTGAAGTTACCTTTTTTTTTATATATATATTTTATTGATATTTCACAGAAAGGAAGGGAGAGGGATAGAAAGCTAGAAACATCGATGAGAGAGAAACATCGATCAGCTGCCTCCTGCACACCTCCCACTGAGGATGTGCCCGCAACCAAGGTACATGCCCTTGACCGGAATCGAACCCGGGACCTTTCAGTCCACAGGCCGACGCTCTATCCACTGAGCCAAACCGGTTTCGGCTACCTTTTTGTTATGGTGGCCATTACACCTTTGCCTCACTGTCAGACATCCTGTTAAAAAATATTTCAACTTAGGTCTTATTATCCCTTTGCTCTTAGAAGACTCAGGTTTCTGCAACACAGAGTTCAAGGCTTGTTTAAATCTGCTTTATTTCAAGATCATTGGTAACCTGATGAGCGTGTTGAATGAACTCAAGAAGAGTCTGGAGGCTTTGGCTAGAAATAAATGATAAAGGTTTATTCAAGGGTCTTCGGGTTTACAAACCAGAAACACAAGTAGGCAAAACCCAGAGTATTCCAAACAAGAGAAAAAAGCTAAGAGTTCTTATAATAAATTAAAACAGACATTCTTGAGAAGAATCAGTCCTGCATTGTTAGACTCTGGACTGGTCCAAGATGGTGATCCTCTAGATCAGTGGTCGGCAAACCGCAGCTTGCGAGCCACATGCGGCTCTTTGGCCCCTTGAGTGTGGCTCTACCACAAAATACCACGTGCGGGCGCACACGTACAGTGCGATTGAAACTTCCTGGCCCATGCGCAGAAGTCGGTTTTCGGCTCTCAAAAGAAATTTCAATCGTTGTACTGCTGATATTTGGCTCTTTTGACTAATGAGTTTGCCGACCACTGCTCTAGATGACCAGTTGTCTGGATAATGGATGTCAGGTGGTCTGGATACATGAACAATCTTTCCTTAGTCCTTCAGGGGGTGATCAGAAGGCTATCTGGAGGTTTGATGACAGGGGACTGGAAAGTTCAGGAGTTTAAGTTCCCGGGCTAGTTAAAACAGTATTCCTGTTTTAATTTAAAATAAATTATTTTAGTAATTTAGCAGCTTGATTGTAGTGACTCCATTTTATTTCTTCACTCTCTTCCTCAGGTGCTACAGTAGCAGCAAGCATTCCTTGGGATGCCTACAGAGATCACCTGGAAGGGAGTTGTCTTAATAGATTCTCAATGCAGATAAAACCTGCCCATTCTAGAGAGAGATGTCAGAACATACACCAGCCCAGAGGAGAGTATGCCTGGATTTAAAGCTCCAAAGAATCGACTCTTACTCCTAGAAATGCATCTAGAGCTAAGCCCCTCTTGGAGACTTACGAACAAATGCACTCATGAAAACAAACATGTTCCTGAATAGAGGAACTTCTGTATCCTCACCTCTTCCTGGAAGCTTTCCCTACCCCTACTTGTCCCCAAGCCTACTTACCTTTGCTGGAATCATACTTCCTTTCCTCCCCTTGACACTCCCTAGTGGTATTCGTGTTGCTCATGCCCCCAGTGTCTCCCTCACTGTGCCAGAAGGTCCCACCTCATTGGGCATCTCCCACTGCACTTAACCAATGCTTTCTTTGCGCATAGTGGGCGCTCAGTATATTAAGGTTTATGGATGGATATTTTCCTAATCTGTAGTGCCTTCTATATTCTACTGAAAGCTACCAAAATGCTACCAACTTTATTTCTGTAGTCAGGATTTTCACAAAACTACCGTCTCCAAGAAATGCGTAACGATTTAGCAAGGGTTAGTGACACTTGGAATAAAGACACGAACACCAGGCTATCTCAATAAGGATCTTCATTTTCCCACGGAGTCTTGTACTCTTATTAGGCAGGCGAAAGAAAACCTTTCCTCTCAGCAACCCAACCCGCTCCCCTCCTCTGGCCTCTTTCCTTTGTTGGTAAATGACTTCAGCCTGCGCCTTCAATTTTAACAGTTTGTGTCCCACGCATACCCCCTTCTTTTGGTGATTAGAGACACTCAAAACCTATTCTGACACAGGACCCCACTCCCGATTCTGACTTCTCTACTTCTTGGGGGTGGACATAGTTTCTCTGACTGAAACGCTGGCGCTGGAAAAGAATAGGAAGCAAGTTGCATTTAAACTTTAAAGATTGAGTCACGGCTGGCTGCACAGCAAGAGCTCCTCAGTGCGCAGAAATACCTAACGTGGTTCGGCGGCTCGGGGCTGGGCTGGGGCGACGTCGGGGGGAACCAGCCGGGTGGAGCCCCCGGCGCGCCCCGCACCTCCCCGCCCCGGACGGCGCTCGGGCCCCCGGGGGCCCACCTCGCGCGCTTGCGTGCTGCGGCCCGAGCGCCCGGCCCAGCGAGCCCCGAGCGGGCAGGGGGCGGCGCGCCGTGAGGGCGGAGAGCGGCCCGTGGGGGCGGTGGGTGTCGGGGGTGGAGATGTAGAAGATGTGACGCCGCGGCCCGGCCGTGCCAGACGGTGGACGCCGTGCCCGCGGCTGCAACCGGATCCCGGGCGCTGCAGCGTAGGGAAGCGGCCCTCCCGAGAGTGGCGGCCGCGGAGACTCGGAGCCCCAAATCCCCGCTCCCGGGCCGCCCGGCTCCCCGCGCGCCAGGGCCGGCGGAGAGGGCAGGGCCAAGTGGCACGAGGCTGGGGGCCCGCGGCCGTGGCCGCGGGCCGCCGGGCGGGAGGCTGGGAGGCCGGGGCCGGGGCCGCGCCTCGGAGCGGGTCGGAGGCCGAGGCAGGGGCCGAGGGGCGGCGGCTCCTCGCGCGGCGCCAGGGGCTCGGGGACCCCGGCAGAGCCCTGGTGGGGCCATGGCCGCCGGGAGCATCACCACGATGCCCGCCCTGCCGGACGACGGCGGCAGCGGCGCCTTCCCGCCTGGCCACTTCAAGGACCCCAAGCGGCTGTACTGTAAAAACGGGGGCTTCTTCTTGCGCATCCATCCCGACGGCCGAGTGGACGGGGTCCGGGAGAAGAGCGACCCACACAGTGAGTTGTGGCCCACCCCACCTCCATCTCCTGGGGCTCCCACTTTGCTCCATGCCAGCCTCTGCCCCCAACCCCACTTCCATCTCCTGGGCTGTCCCCTTCTCTCCACTCCAGCCCCCCAATTCCATCTCCTGGGGTGCCCTCCTCGTTCCATTCTAGCCTCTGCGCCTCTTCTTCTCACTCGGACCCAGTGGGACTGCGGTTTCTTTCCGCGCGGCCCTCGACGGTTTCAGGTTCACCGCCCGCCACCGTCTCCCCCGGGCCGCGGTGTCAGGTTACGCGCCCCGGGTTTTAGGGGTGCCAATTTCTCCGTAAACCCGTCCCCCCCGGGGCGCGGAGCCGCAGGGCGCGTGGCCGGCTCCCTTCTCGCGGACAACTTGTTGCGTCGGGGATGCCAGCGGTGAGGAGAGGTGTGTCTCGCCCCCAAGTCCCGACTCCTTCTCTGTCGCACGCGCGCAGTCCCGCCGGCAGAAGACCGAGGGGACGCGGCCGAATTAAACGTCCTTTGTTGGAAGAACACCTTTCCGAATCGCGCCCTTAAATCCCAATCCGGTAGGACCCAAGCAGCTGGCACGCAGCTCTCACCCATCCATTTCTTCTCTCCCGCTCCCCCCTCCCCGCCCCCGTCGCCCCCAATTGCCAAAAGCTAAAAAAGCATAATATAGAGACTTGGTTAATAAAATGCGACGGACCTTTGTTTCAATAGTGAGAAAAACTACAAAAACTTACCTTCCACCTGCAGTGATTAGCTTCGGGACCCTGAGCCGTGGCCAGCCCCTGAAGCGGGGATAACATGTAGTCTGCATCAGGGTTGAGGAGCCCGTGAGAACTTATGTAAAGTGCATTTGCCAGGCTACACTTTTGTGTGCTGTAAAAATAATCTGTTTGTGGTTATAGAAATAACCGAAATCATTGGTTGTCAGACTTTAGTTCCCCCCGGGGACCACCTGGAGGGGTTGTCACAACCTATTGCTGAGCGACTCCTGCGTTTGGGACTCCTTAGGTCTGGCCGCCAGCCTGATCATTTGCCTTTCTAAGGAGTTCCCAGGGGATGCTGCCCTGGGACGCACTTTGATGGCACTGGTCTAGAGCAGAGGGAGACAAGGGCATGAAATAGGCTGATTAGCAACACTGCTGGCATTTGGTGTGGTAGAAATAGGGTCCGGAAAGGTGTTAACAGTCATCCTGTAGGTGTAGGTAAAACACCTGTGTTAAAAGCTGGGCGGCTGGCTTCCTTCCCTCAGGGATTCAGGTGGAATCTGATACCCTATTTACCTGAGAAAAGGCCAGCGGGAGCCTAGAGCTCCACTCTGTAGCAGTTAAGGTCTTTATTTTATAGAGCTAATGAATGTCAGTCACTCTGGAAGGAGGGTGGGTGGACCACGAGGGGGGGGGGGAGAGGGGGGCAGAGAAAGCTGTGTAAGCAAAGGTGGGTTCACAAAGGACAGGGAAATTTGCTTTTATTTTTATTTATTTATTTTTAAATTTATTTTTATTGATTTCAGAGAGGAAGGGAGAGGGAGAGAGAAATAGAAACATCAACAAGGAGCCTCCTGCATGCTCTCCTCACCCCCACCCCCCACTAGGGATGTACCCTGACCCAGAATCCAACCGTGACCTCCTGGCTTATAGGTTGAAGCTCAACCACTGGGCCACTCTGGCCAGGTGGGAAATGTCCTTTTAGAGTAGTTGGGTCTTTATGGATTCCAAACTAATAATAAGCAAAAAATGCAGGTCTTTACTTTTTCCCCCCCCATAATTTAAAAATTTTATCAGTCACTTATATTATCAGGTCAAACTGAAAGGTGTTTGTAAGCCAATATATGGGTTAGTGCTGTTTCTCTATCTTGGTCACTTGCACGTTTGAAGCCTGTTCCACAGTTGTCTGCTGGGCTGATTCAGCTGATGAGGATAAGCTGCATATAAGTCCCAATCAGTTTTACCATTTTCCAGTAACACAAACTGTTCATAGTGAAAAAAAAAAAATACACACACACACACATATAATAAGGAGCCTGTTGTCTGACTAGGAGACAGAAAAACTCTCCTCCAGATTAGGTTCTATTGGGCCTTCCATTAACCTCTTTTTCCCCTCAGACACTGTCTTAGTTGCTCAATCAGTTTTTTTCTTTGAAGCCTCGGGTGCCCTCTTTCCATTAGAATAACACTTAGGGGCTCATGAGTTAGGATAATTCTGAATTGCATACTACTTCACCACCCCTGTAGAAACTACTGTTTTCTTCCCAGCGGTGGATTGGGCTGTCATTTTTATAATCTATTTTACCTCAGTGGTTCTCAGATGGGGGTGATTTTGCCCCTAGGGAACATTTGGCAAGGCCTGGAGACATTTTGGGTTGTCATACCCCAAAAGGTGCCACTGACATTTCACAGGTGAGGCCAGGGACACTGTTGAACATCCGACAATGCACAGGTACCTCCCTATCTCTCAGCAAAACATTTTCTGACCCAAATGTTAACAGTGCTATGGCTGAGAAACCCTGCCAACTTGATAACTAGCTAAGGACAGATGGTAAAAGAGCGGAGTACTCATCTGGGTATGTGGTGAGTACTGATTTTTTTAAGACCACCTTTTATCAGGCAATAGACTGACAAGAATACAAACCTGAAAATGAGGAATTTAGGCCACTTCTGTGTAGCTCAACATGGACATAAGTTTAAGTTCAGCATATTTTGCTGGCATGTCAGTAGTTGACCAAAGCAGGAGGACTTAAGAAAAAAATGTGTGTAGATATGCTATAATATGCTCTCAAGCACATCTCCAGTCCCCAGAGCAAACACAACTGACCAACATACATGGACAAAAGTTAGTGGTTGCCACAGTTTCCCATGGATTATGGCTCAGATGTCTAAACCTGAAAAGCCCACGGATGGCCCCATTTCTGTGTTATCCAGTTGACCTGTAAACCCATCATTGAGGATTGATTCCTTTGGGATTAAAGCTTTCTGTCCTGCTGTCTCCTAAAATGCAAACACCTCTGAAAGGAAGAGTTTGGCTGTTCTCAGATTTTAATTTTTAGTGTGACTTAAATTGTGATGTAATTTCTTCCCCAAGAGCTGACCAGAAGGACCAGAATTTTGGAGGGATGCTTTGAAGACTGACTGGCATACATGTGGGGTGCTGGTGAGGTGTGGGGGCTGTGGCTCAGGTACTGAAGAGGAGACAGGACCGGGGGACAGAGGCAGACATGAAAGGGTAGGTAGTAGATGACTGAACCCAGTGTTTTAACTTCTCGGTGTAGCTGCAGCTCATCTTTGCTTCATACCCCGGTGCTCACTTGCATTATTTCACTCAAAAGGGCCCATTTTCCTGCCCTTGCTCCTGGTCCTGGAGAACCTTCTTTGACGTGAGGGTCTTGGTGAAAGCAAGTTCTGGTGACAGTCTGCTTCCCCAGCGTGCCACACGCCGCCTTCCCCTGGGCATTCTGGGTATTTTGGTAGGCCTCTTCCAAACATCCATGGGGATGTGTAAGGTGCAGTGTATTCTCTACAGCAGTGAACCCTGTGAAGACATTCAGAAGAGAGAACATTTTATCCCAAGTAGCACATACAACATGTGCTGGAGTAGTGAGATGTATGCTGCTTGTGTAGCATTAAATATGTCCCAGATGCTCTTCTTGAGGGAAGAGTGAAGGTAGTTAGAAGTGCTACATCTACCCTTGGGCTCCTCCCAGGAGGTGACTGCCTGTTGCCACACTTCTCTGCCTCCAGGCCCAAGAGGACACTGAGACTAGGAGAGGCTGAGGCTCCGCCCACTCCCCACTCCTATGGACCAGGATGGATCCTGGTGGGCCTGACACCCTGCTTGCCCTCTGCCATGGTACAGTCTCCATGCAGCCCCGACTATCAAAACATGCACTTGGGACATTCAGAGGGAGGCTTCAGATCTTCTGGTTCACCGATCTCATTTTGTAGAAGAGGATATCGGGGTTCACCTGCTGATTTTCTCTTTGGTCCTCTAAACGAGCTTCTTGCCTACCTAGCCCCTTGCCTCATTGCTCTCTTCCATTCAGTCAGAGTGAGCACCCTCTGGGTCCCCCTTTGTAGGTCATCTGTTTCGGGGTACTAACTTAGCAAGCCCCTCTTCCTAGTCTACAGGTTGCCTCTGGTTGGATTCCTGGGGCAGTAGATAAACCCATCTTTATTTCTCTTCCTTTATGTAAATGGAAACACTGAGATCATGACACTAGATTCTCCCCCCCCTTTTTACTGGTAGGTCACATCTGGCAAGTGGATCCCACTGATTTGCCTTAGTAAACGTGGCATTTACTGTGATGCTATTTGCGTGCAGTAAACAAATGAAGTAAGAATCTAATAGCTCATCTGATGGTGGAAATCATGTAATCGGTGTAGCAATAAAAGGACAATTCATGAGTCACAGATATTACCACACCTTAGGAGCTTTGAAAGATGAGTGTGATGCCAAGTGACTTCAGCCTAGAGGAAGCAGCATTCCCTCGTGACATGCCTACGGGCTGTCGCTGTGTTTATAAAGTGGCCATTATGTAATTAGACTTTGATGGTGGTGTCACAACAGGCTTCTAAGTAGTCTCCTTTTGATTTATGATACCACTTTAAATGGATGGCCATGATTTGTGAGTTCAATTTAAAAACATAATGTTACAGATGTAATAATCAAAACAAGAACCATCCTTTGTACATTATCATTGTAAAATTGACCCATTCCTCTCCACGGAGATTCTCCGAAATCCCTGCCAGTGACATTAGAAATGGCGATTTAAGGCCTCACATTATTAGAATCGTTATTGACAAGATGCCTGTACAACTGGACAGTGACTACACATGTGCCATGACCTCTGCGTGCTTTTCCAGTTCCAGTGTTTGCTGCTTTCCCACACGCCCTGCTTGGGCCCCCTTGTCCTGAAGCACACAGGCGTCTGTAAGAAGGCTGGCCTGGGAAGAGGCGAGAGCAAGCAGTGCATTGAGGCCCAAACCTAAAACTCATTATCCCGTTCTATCCAAACAACTATACTTCGTTCTGTTTTGTTGTTGAGCTTGTCATTTTCTGCACTGTGGGATCTGGCTTTGCACTTGAGTTATATGTCATCTGTGCTCCTAACAGTTAATGCTTGGTAGTTTAGAAGATAATGCAGAACAACAGTTATCAGTGTAGAATTTTCATTGTATCGGTACGAAGTGCAGCGTCCCTTGTTGTATCTGTTGTTAGGTCAGCTCCTGCATTCTCTTTTGCTCTCAAACTCTCCCTCTAAGCCAGGTGATTTACAGCCACAGACCGTGGAAGGGGACTACAAAGTGGTGACTCCCAGGGAACCTCACCCACTGAGCCACAGACTATGGTTCTTAGAAGCCAGACGAATCCCTTCTGAAGGCCTAAGGGATATTTTTAGTTTGAGGAAATTTGGCCTGGAGGCAACAGACAGCCAATATTCAGTGTTTAATTTATGTCTCATCCCATCAGTCACTCTTCCTGCACAGGGGGTCTTTTGAGTTGATCAGTGTGTCCTTAAAGCTTACTCATTCATTTACAGAAATCCAGTGTGTGTGTATTTGTATTTTCAAAGAGCTACTTACTTCTCCATATTGACCTACCTTCTACATTGAATTATCCCATAGAATTCTAGAATGAAAGGTTCACAGATTTTCAAGATATTCTGGATATAAAAAATGAAGAGGAGGGCCGAAACCGGTTTGGCTCAGTGGATAGAGCGTCGGCCTGCGCACTGAAGGGTCCCGGGTTCAATTCCGGTCAAGGGCATGTACCTTGGTTGCGGGCACATCCCCAGTGGGGAGTGTGCAGGAGGCAGCTGATCGATGTTTCTCTCTCATCGATGTTTCTAGCTCTCTATCCCTCTCCCTTCCTCTCTGTAAAAAAATTAATAAAATATATTTTTTAAAAAAATGAAGAGGAGGCATATGAATATTAAGTGTTATATTCCCAGTATAATTGAATTGTTGACAGGAATTTTCCTGGTTTAACTTATAATTAAGATATAGCCGAAACCGGTTTGGCTCAGTGGATAGAGCGTCGGCCTGCGGACTGAAAGGTCCCAGGTTCGATTCCGGTCAAGGGCATGTACCTTGGTTGCGGGCACATCCCCAGTGGGAGGTGTGCAGGAGGCAGCTGATCGATGTTTCTCTCTCATCGATGTTTCTAGCTCTCTATCCCTCTCCCTTCCTCTCTGTGAAATATCAATAAAATATATTAAAATAAAAGATATACATTAATTTAAAATTTTTAATTAAACAATAACTCAAATTAGCCAAGAAAGAGGTGTGTTTTTTCAAGGGACTTTGTATAGAGTAGTCATGATTTGGCTACATTCTGTGAGTGGGTTAGTCTCTGTTCATAATGTGGGCACCCGGAGAAGGTGCTGGCACCTTTGGGTGAGAGCCCTGACTTCTCCATATAAATACTGTCATAAAAGGCTTGTGCCTTTTACTCAGGGAGTGTCACTAAATGTCAGCGGGTGATGAAAACGCTCTGTGTGGGCCTTCCTGTGGAATAACTACTCATGGGCCATGCTGTGTACAGCTTCGTGGAGGCTTATCATTCTCTTGGTGTAGTAACAAGTACATTGAGACACCTGGTCAGTCTTAATGAAGATGATCATATGTAACAGTTATATTTGTGAAATACTTGGGAATCTCAGAGACTGGCTGTTAGCATTTCTTAGGGTAATTTATAGAAAGATGAATCATTTTTCAGGATAGTGGAAAACTCTCATGAGGAATTCTGTTTTTAAAAAGCGTTTCAGAGTTTTATGACATCCTCTGTGATGTCAAGTTCCTCAGGTATGCGTGCATTGCTCATTCATTCTTTCTTTGTGGCCATTGTCCTGGAATCCTGTACTCTCCTCCTCAAATTCATCAGCTTTTCTCTTTTTAACTCTAGACTCTACTTAAGTCATTCTGGGCGCCAGCATGTTCCAGTTCCATTACATGACTGTATCCAATTTGTCACCTTCGTTCTGACATTTGGTACTATATTATTGGCCCCGTCTTGGGAATTCCTTGGCTCTGTTACACCACATCAACCTGGTTTCTGCTCTCCCACCCATCTGTTTTCGGGTCTCTCCTTTTGGGCTTTGGCTTTCCTGTAGCCCAAGCATGTCAAACTCGTTATTTGAACAAGGCATGCGGCCTGAAGGCCGCGAGTTTGACATGCTTGCAGTGTAGCCAATTCATTCAGAATGTTTAAGTTCAACACGTGCCCAATAAATGAGCCAAGTATTTAAACTTTCTTTTTTCTTTCTTTTTTTTTTTTTTTTTTTTTGTTAATCGTCACATGAGGATATTCCCTTGATTTTTTAGAGAGAGTAGAAGGGGCGGGGGGGGGGAGAGAGAAAGAAACATTGATGTGAGAGAGACGCATGGACTGGCTCCCTCCCACATGTGCCCAGACCAGGGCCAGAGATCGAGCTGCCAACTGAGGTACATGCCCTTGACCAGAATTAAACCTGGGACCCCTCAATCTGAGGACCGATGCTCTATCCACTGAGCCAAACTGGCTAGGTCTGAACTTCCTTTCTGACCTTCTCACATTCTCCTTCCCCTCGGAGCCTTTAATCAGGCTGTTTCCTTGAACCTGAACGTCCTCTCAATCCTCTTCTCTCCTGACAGTCCGAACTGTGCCTTGGGCCCCATTCTTTCCCGCCATCCCATGGCCGTCTTTCCTTCCATGCGTGCTATCTAAAAATTCAAAGAGCTTGATGTGTTTTAATTTCATGCCCCCGTATTTAATTGGAAATTCCTAGTTAGTAAGGATTTTTTATAAAGAAATTCAAACAGCATTACCTAGCAGTCCTTTACTCTTCTCCTCTGAGGGCCTGAGACGAAACTGCACACCCCAGGAGCCTGTGGCTCCATTGCTGAATGAAGGACCAGGTGGAGACCCACGAGGAGGTCCCATTTGTTTGTCACATGAGCTAGAACTGTAAATAATAAGCATAAGTACTTCAGTATAGGGCATGAAGAATGGATACATTGAATGTGGCATCTCTGTAGTTCTCTCTGCACACCCCTTGAAGCAATAACGGTAAAACACAATCATTTGTTAGGATTACTTTTTATTGTGGAAGGTTTTCTTTTCAGCTACTGAATAACATCGGTATTTCTAGCCAATGCCAGAATTAGTAATAATCCTCTCATTTGGGAATGAAGGTCTGAGAATTCATACTTGAATCAAACATTTTAATCTGTAAATCTCTCTCAAGTCTCAAACCAAATGTTGAATCATTTGACAAATTGGGATTAAGAGCTGTCTGGGACCATTGTTAGTATCCTTTTTGGCTGTGAGGAAATGACACAAATAGTTTCAGCCTACAATTCATTCAGATTTATGAGCCAGCCAGTATTCATCACAACAATCTGAAAACTCTTAAAAGGACAGAAATTGTGTGACAAAGTGAGTCACAGTCTTTGTGATGTGATGTCTGCAAGGATGGGTGGGAGAAATCGCCCAGTGACTCCCCTCTAAGCTGAATCATTTTGCAAATAGAAAACAATTCGTAGGTTTTTAGGTGGATATTACATAAATAGGAAAGGAAGAGAGGAACAGAGCCAAGTAATACCTTCATTTAAAACATTACTTTTTGAAATTTATCACTTGCTAAACAGTCTATGTTTCGAATTGGAAATGAAATTAACCTCTCTATTGCCTAGTAGTATATATCTTTTCATCTAACACCTGCTGTACATCTTCTTTATATCTTTATATGTGTATTTAAATTAATTTTGTTTCTTTCTTGCCTGGATTTTTTAAATTCTCTTATGTCATTTAACCTTTTTCCTCATAGCTATTTCTAGTCTTGGCACATTTGAAGGTGGTGTGTGGGGGGTGTCATTTACTCACTGGCTCAATGACTACTTAAGTTGGATGGGGACACAAGAAAAGAAGGTCCCTTTCGTCCTAGAAATTCTAGTTCTGGAATGGTATAATCTTGCATTGTGCATGTTTAGTGCTCCTTTGTTACTTTTCATCTTATTAAAAACAAAAGTTTGGAGAGCCTTTCTCTGAGTCAGATTTAATCTTTAAATATAAGATTGATTTTATTTTCTTATCTTTTTTGGAATAAGACATTTGCCAAAAAATTATGTGAAAAGAGAAATATTTTATTTTGAGTGTGTTTCTGAGTTTAGAAGTTCTTACATACATTACTCTAAACTCAATAATTTTATAATGGGAATGCAATGCAAATGAAATTGGGAAGACAATCTTGCTAACTGGTTTCATAGAGAATGCTAATCTGTTCAGATGACATACACAGCAGTGTTGGTTTAAGAAATAATGAATGACAGGAACACCTTCAGCTGTTACAGGATGGGGCATAGATCATTTTGGAAGGGGGTATTAAGGTTGTGAAGTCGTCATTCGTTTTGTCCAGCCTTGGCTGGACACCTAGGGAGATTGCCCTAGTGACCAGCAAAGTCCCTGTCCCTTGCAGTAGGGAAAGAGCCAGTTGTTTGGCCTTCACCACTGTATTCCTAGGACTTCAGTATTTATTGAATAGTTATTGAATGAATGAATGAATGAATGAATGAAAATTTTGAAAACATGCTGTATGTCAGCTTTATAAATAATATGTTTAATCTCGATTACAAACTTATGAAGCAAGTATAATTGTCCTCATCTGACTGATAAGAACAGTTTTTGCTCTTGGCTTCCAAAACATGATCTCTGTCTGTGACAACAACACATAATGAATTGTGGGTGGCACACTTCTCAGTGTTTAGACTATAGGTTCATGGCCAGAATTCCAGAAGGACAGTGTAGCAGAAATTTGAACAGAAATAGTGATTTTAACAAATAATTTAAGCTCTCTTCAGAGGCTTTGCCACCTTTTCTCCCACCCCTTTATTACATTATTTTATTACTTAGGAAAAAAGATGTCATGATTTAGTATAAAATAATTCTTTAATATTTAGGGGTTGCTTTCTGAAGAACTCAAAGATTTTTAAATGGCACATACAAAAATAGAAAAAAGTAGGATGTAGTTGAGGATAAAAACTATATAAGAATGGAATGAACCTTGAAGATGGTCTGGAAGATTAAAATGCAGAAGGAGCTAGGGCATGCAGAAATGCACAGAGAGTAACTGAAAGGTTTTGTAAGAAAGGTGTGTGGTGGTGGTTTTTTGCTTAATCCCTCACCTTTTTTGCTCAGCCCTGCAACCCCCTTCCTGTCTGGGAGCTCAAAGACACTGGCAACAGCATGGTGATTACAGAGGGGAAGAGGGTGGGAGAAGTAGGAGAGGGTATAGGCAGGATAAATGGTGACAGAAGGAGACTTGACTTGGGATGGTGAACATACAATACAATATACAGATGATGTATGCTACAATTGCACACCTGAAACATATATAGTTTTATTAACTAATGTCACCTCAATAAATTCAATTAAAAATATATCTATAGTATATAGTTAAGCCCTTTCCAGGAACTTCAAGATAGGTTCACTGTTTAAGGGCATGTCGTGTAAGATTAAAAACTTAGACCTATTTTATTTTAATTTTCTTCACCAAGTGAGATCGTCAGTCAACCAATAATGTTTGAGTTTCTACTATGTGAGGAAATAAAGATCAAGATAGACAAAGAGATGTCAAGAGAGCATTTAGACACATCCAGAAACACGTCTAGAATAAACTCTTTCCTTGAAATCATGTGCCCCCTTTTGGCTTCCTATATTTGTAAGTGGTACCTCTGTCTTCCTTGCCAGCAGCTCCATCATGGAATACATTTCTAGTCTTCATTTCCCTCGTCCTCCCCCCAGCCCCGTGCATGTCAGTTCTAGTGACTTTCACACGTGTGCGGGCTCAGCATTCTTGCCGCAGCTGCTCTGGTTCTGTCCTGACTGTTGCAGCTACCTTCTGACCGACCGTCTGTATTAGCTGCAGCTGCCATAGCAAAATCCCATGGACCGAGGATTCCAACAGAAATGTGTTTTCTCAGAGTTCTGGAGGCTTGGAGTCCAAGATTACAGTGTCCGAAGGTTAGGTTTCTTCTCTCCTTGACTTGCAGATAGCCATCCCTCTGTGTACACACACAAAGTTCCTATTCTTGTAAGGACACCAGTCAGACTGGGTTAGGACCCATCCTAACAGCCCCATTTTAACTTAATCACCTGGGCCTGGGTTTGTTTTTTAAATAGATCCCACACGTACATATATGTCTTTGCCACTTAGCATAATTCCTTCAAGTCGTTCATGTCACCTCCAATGGCAGGATTTCCCTCTTTTTATGGCTGAATAATATTCCATTGTATGCAGATACCGCATCTTCTTCATACATTTATTCACTGATGGCCACTTAGGTTGTTTCCATGCTGTGGCTGTTGTGAGTAATGCTGCAATGAGCATGCAGGGGCAGATGTTTTTTGAGATAGTAATTTTTGTTCCCTTTGGCTAAACACCCAGAAGTGGAATTGCTGGATCATATGGTGGTTTTATTTTTAGGTTTCTGAGGAACCTCCTCCACACTGTTTTTCATTAGCTTCTTTCTTCTGGTTCTTTTCCTTCCCCTGACATGTATGTGCAGGTTAGTTTTGCTTCATGAGGATTTCTGAAAGCAAGGATAATGGTCCTATTCCAGAAGCAAGGACATCATCAAACAAACAAACAAAAACGACTCCCACCCAGATCACAGTGCTACTCACACGTAGAGAGGTGTCAGCTGCGGTTGCCTGTGCTCCTGGAAAGGGTCACTGCTGTCCCTGGTCTCTGCCAGCTGCCAGCTGCTCCACAAGCCTCCAGTTCTCATCACAGCTGACCTGGCCTCGGAGCCTGATGCTGAGGCCCGGCCATGGAGGGGCGTGGAGGCTGCAGTCTGATCATGTAGGACAGGCTAGTTTTGTTGAGTCCTATTCTGGTCTGTGGTTGGAAATGTCTGTTGCTCATCCTATTTCCTTGTGGAGGAAAATGTCAATGATCAGCAGAGTGCAGCAGCAGAACCAGGGGCACTTCAGTGGGGGCGCTGTCTGAACCCCCTGCCAAGTCCTGGGGGGCAGAAGGAAGGGAAGGTGGCCAGCAGATGCCAATCCGCCTTTCTGAATCCATATGGGCACTGCTGAAAGTTACCTGGGATGTGAGGGCATGGGGTTGGGGGAGCCATGAGTGGGGTCCTTCCCTGTACCGCAGATGTCCTGGACCTGCTCCCTGGACACTTGGGTCTCCTGACTGGGTCTTGTTTTTGACCTCTATGTCCTTAGGGGCAAGGTGCCTCTCCACTGGGAAGCTAAAGGCCATGCCAGAATACTATCCAGTACACAGATTTCAGTGTGCCAATTTAGAGCAGAAATGGCACCACCAAATGGTGACTTAGTTGCTGTAACAAACAAACAAACGGACAAATGTGGTGAGCTTAGCGTGGCTGGCACAGTATGAGTGGGTACATTTTCAGGTTTGGGAACACTGAGGGACTTGACATCTGTGTGATCCATGTTTTCTGTGAAGTGGGAGGGAGAGAGGTGTGGCTGTGGGCGGGACAGCCTGTGGAGCATGGGGCCAGTTTATGTGGCTGCGCTGGAGAATGGGAGAGGAAGGAGACCTGGAAAGTGCCCACCGTTGCTGAGCACTTTCTGAGGGCCCACCAGAGAGTGGGGGCCCCACATTCCTAATCACACCTGTCAAGATGACTGTGTCCTTCCCAGGTGCATTCCACTGTGTCTGTTCAACTGTAAGTGCGGGAGCGGAGAAGCCAGCTGGCTCTGTTGGGCTGGGCTTTAGAAGTGCGGGGATGAAAAAGCAAGAGACTTGAAGGATGCCTCTGAGCTTAGGCTGGTCAGGAAGTGAAGCCTCAGAGGCTCCGGATTGGTGGATAAATGCTGGGTCAGCATCCGAGAAGTCATAGGCTAACGAGCCAATGGACGGTCAAGAGGATGTGTTGCATTGGAGCTTAAGGGGAATGAACATCTCTGGATGATGACACGGCCATGAGAGTGGGCAGTGCAGGTCGCCGGATTGGATAAACCGAGAATCTGAGGCCAGGCTGCTGGTGGATCTTCAACGTGAATGTGAAATCTTTCAAGATGATGACGAGATGTCAGGTGCCAGATCCCAAAGTGTTCAGTGAGTGACAGTGACCCATCAGTGGAGGAGGAGAGGGGATGAACTTTGAAGGAGGAAAGACTTTGGTCTGGGAGCGGGAAAGTAATCGTTGCAGATGCCGTTAAGGAAGCCAGGAAAGACTTCACACACCCAGTGGGGAGAGGCCTGACCCCAGTTGAAATGGTTGTACAGAAGAGTTGGCTGGACCCCAGTGTAGGTGCAATGGCCTGTGGTGACCAGCAGCCCTTAGCGTTTGAGTGTTGCGAGGGGAAAATATCTTTTGGTAAGGAGTCTGTTTTCTATGTTTAAAAACATCAGTGTTGGAACATGTGATCTATAAAGCATCCTCCTTGTTTAAAAGTTCTTTCCATGAATCTGAACAAAAGGCAAAGCAGGAGTTAATCTCTTATATTGCTCAGATGGAAGACTAGGCCCAGACCATCGCCATGCCCTGAGAGAAAGAAAGCAGAATGCTTTAGAAATGCTTGGGGAAAATACGTCGTTACAGTAAAAAGCCGAGAGTTGAGCAGAATGAGCCATGTTTTATGTTTCTGGTCTTAGAATGCTTTACTCGGAAGGCCCAGACTCCCTTCCAGGCCTGAGGGAAGAGATTTCAGTTCAGAGCCTCTCCAAGAGAATCATTGGTGGATGCCTTCCTAGATGCCCGACTTCTCTCACATAGACAGCCTCACACAGCTTCTGGAGGAAGCAGAAAGAATGAATGGAGCCAGGGGAGCAGACAGGGTAAGGGAGGCAGAGAGTAGAAGAGAAAAAGGAAGAGAGAGAAACAACCAAACACCCACTCGAGAACACGCAGGGAAGATTTCGGCTGAAACAGACTTTCATATTTAAACTAGTTGCGTGGGGCGCTTGGCGCTGTCTGCGGGGAGCGCTTCCAAGTCTGACAAGGTTCGAAAGGAGCAAAAGAAAACACAGTGACGTGCTTTCCTGGCCCTGGGGAAGGAAAGATATCCAGTAATTGTGATTTTAGGCTCCTTTTCTGGGAGGGAAGTGTGAATACTAGAGCCAGAAGCTATTTGCTTTACTACTTGTGCACTCTCGGGACATTACTTTACCTTCATAAATTAGAGCAATGAACTCTTTGTCCTTTTATTAGAAGGAAGAAGAAGACATAGTATGAGCCGATATTTTTTGGGAAGATAAGACTTCTTACCTGTTGGTATTAATTATCCCCTGCTGTTCCCTACCCCCTCCATCCTCACACAACTCATTGCTTGGAACAAGGCACAATTTTACCATCAGTTCAACCAGCTAGTCCTTGGAGAAGGGCGAATGAGGAAATGACATCGTGACACGCTTCACAGGCTTCTGTGAGGTTCAGCACCCAGGCAGAGAGGAGGATGAGGCCTGCTGACCTGTGAGCCCAGGTCCCGAGTTAACCATGGGCTCTGCTTCCTTGCCTTTAACTGAAAAGTCTGCACTAGATGGTTTCTAAGAGCTAAACTCTAAGGATGCCTGAATCAAATTCTGCTGGAGGGTCAAAGAATGAGTTTTGGGGGATGGCTGAAACGGTCATCAGAAGTAGGCATGGACCATGAAAAAGAGTGTGTACCCAGAAAAGAGGGCACTTCATGCCGGGCCTGGCTCCGAGATGGCCCTCGTGACCCTAGAGCAGGGGTGGGCAAACTTTTTGACTCGAGGGCCACAATGGGTTCTTAAACTGGACCGGAGGGCCAGAACAAAAGCATGGATGGAGTGTTTGTGTGAACTAATATAAATTCAAAGTAAAGGAGCGGAGGGGAGAGCAAGAGAACCGGATAGAATAGCGGGATCCGGCCCGCGGGCCGTAGTTTGCCCAAGGCTGCCCTAGAGTGATAGACACAGGAGGCCAGGCTCCCAGAGCCAGAGGGGACTCCAAACATGGCTCCGGGAGACACCGCTGGTGTCTGAGGTGAGGAACTGGCTTTCCCAATAGGGCCTCCGATTGATTCCTTAACCGAAATTCATTGAACAGATAGTCTCAAAATGGCGCCATGTGCCTATCTGCCATCCTGGGTGCCTGAGACTCTCTTTCTCCCTGTGGTCTCCCCATGAGACTAGCTTTGGCCTCTTTACATAATGGCTGGATCTCAGGAGCAGAGGTACAAGCTCCAATGTCGAAGCACTGTTTACATCATGTTTGCTAATCTCCATTGATCAAATTCCGTCAACGTGGCCCAAGATTAGAGCCAATATGGGAGGAGTTACATGAGGTGTGACTGACAAGAGGCCGGGTTCACTGGAACCACCAAAATAAATCAACCACATCCAGGGTCCAAGTTCCTACTGTCTGGAAAATACCTTCATGTGAACGTTGCTCTGTGAACTTGAATCTACTAACTTCACTTCCAATCAAATGAGCAGTTCATTGTTCTCTTTGATGAGCTTGGTGCTGGTGCTGGGCCATAAATTTCACCAATTTCCTCTCCAGATTATTCTACATCAGTTTTCATATATATATATATATATATATATATATATATATATATATATATTTTTTTTTTTTTTTTTTTTTTTTTCTAAGTGGAAAACCTAAACGCAACTTATTTCTCCTTCTGTCTTTTGTTTTGTTTTAAAAACCCAAATCCAGCCCAGCTGGTTTAGCTCAGTGGTTGAGCTTCGATCCATGAACCAAGAGGTTCGATTCCTGGTCAGGGCTCATATCCAGGTTGTGGGCTCGATTCCCAGTAGGGGGAGTGCAGGAGGTGTTTCTCATTAGTGTTTCTATCTCTCCCTGTCCCTTCCTCTTTGTCTAAAATCAATAAAAACATTTTTTTTTAAAGAAACAACCCAAATCCAGATTTTATGAAACCCTGGCGTTTATCCCTTGGTTCTGCACCCTCAGTGCCACCCTCAGAGTCCATGTCCTTATTATCTTACACACGAATGCAGTACCTTTCAGATGAGTTTTCTTTAAACACCATTTTCAGTCTGATGCATTTCTTTTCAAGAACGCGCAGTCTAGCCCTAGCTGGTTTGCCTCAATGGATAGAGCGTCTGCTTGTGGACTGAAGGGTTCCAGGTTCAATTCCAGCCAAGGGCACATGCCTGGGTTGCAGGCTTGATCCCTAGTCGGGGGCGTGCAGGAGGCAGCCGATCAATGAATCTCTCATCATTGATGTTTCTCTCTCTCTCTCCCTCTCCGGTCCTCTCTAAAAAATCAATAAAATGTATTTAAAAAAAAAAAAAGAACGTGCAGTCTATTTATAGTTCCTACTGCATGAAGCCTAACCTTCCTGCTTGTATTTCTGAGGCTTTTATTTATTGACCCTACTCCATATCATATATTACCCACCCTCCAGAATCAGAGCATGAGGAGAGAAGATACCTAATCCAAGAGTCTAAGTCCTTCTACATTGCAAATATCATAGAACACAGAGGGAATGGAGGAGCCAAAGTGGCTGCAGGGCAAAAATCCTGAAGAATAGATATAGGGTGGAAGGGATTTGTTGTTGCTATTTGAATTAGGTAGGCGGTGAAGGGAATTGGATGTTTCGGGGGTTAGAAATTAGATCCCTTTGATGGAATCCCTCAGTTTTTTAAAAACTTGAATTGTCTTTTGTTCATCGCACTGCTCCTGATTCAGTTGCTAACACATCCGCACAGTCTGGCTTCCCTGTTATGGGTGGTGTGGGGACTATGTTCTAGTGCCCTGCTCCCCACTCAGGGAGTGCCTCACAGGGCTCGTTAGATGAAGAATAGAAGCAAAACCTAAGTTAAATTCATCCTTTTTACAAACTAAAATGGATAACATCAAGAGAGTCAAATAAAAAGATGCATGATCCTATGTATGAAATGGAGATACCGAGCACAGTTTCATGAATTATTTTTTTATGACATTTGCTAGACACTCAGCAGAGGGTGGGTTGACTGAGGGCCTAGCTCAGTGGTCGGCAAACTCATTAGTCAACAGAGCCAAATATCAACAGTACAACGATTGAAATTTCTTTTGAGAGCCGAAAACCGACTTCTGCGCATGGGCCACGAAGTTTCAATCGCACTGTATGTGCGCGCCCGCACGTGATATTTTGTGGAAGAGCCACACTCAAGGGGCCAAAGAGCCGCATGTGGCTCGCGAGCCGCAGTTTGCCGACCACTGGCCTAGCTGGTCACACCACACATCGAGAAGACCTGTTTCTTCTGTGGATGGATGTGTTAGGAATTTGGGAAGGACATTGAATGACTAGCTTTCTGCTCATGTGAGGAGACAGCATGTTAAACTGACAGACACAGAAAGGCATTCACTCTGGAAGTGTAAGGGCATATGCTGAGGTTCCCAGGCATGGTTTTGATGCTGTTCATTTCCATTCCAAAGGCATTGTCTTTTTGTGAGCAGCCTCAGCATTTGGGATACTCTGTAAGGAAACGGCAGGCATTTTCAAAGAATCTCCCACCCCACCAGCTTCCAGCCCCAGTGTCAAGTGCCCTGTTTTAAAGAACTGAACTCCGAGTGGGCCACGCAGCTTTATTAACTTGGACTTCACCGCAGCTGCGTTCTGGGCTAGAGCCGTGATCCCGTCTTACTGAGACCCTGTTTTATCCCCTTGGATTCTCAACACAGCGGAGGGCAGTCCCTGCTTCTTCCTGGCGACTCGGAGGCGGAGGAGCTGGTTCCAGCCTCCCTGAGCCAGGCGGCTCTGCCACGCAGGGTGCCCGGAGGGAGAGTTTTCCTTGGGAGGGCCTCCTCAGAAGTCTTGGAGATGGGCCTTGAGCTCTTGGCTGGAACCAGGGTTTTCCAGAGCAGAGGCTGCAGTAATGCTCGTCATTGATTGAGGGACATGCTGCTTGGCTATTTTCGTGAGAGTCGAGCAAAAACTGCGCTTGTCTTCAGCCGGCTCCAAAAGGTCTTTTCCTAATGATTTTCCCAGTCAAATCGAATGACCAGGAGAGTGCAGTTCAATGGCTGGAACACTGGGCAGCTGCCCTCCCGCTTCGCTGGGCCCTAACTCTCCCCCACCCCAGTTCTTCCTTTCTGGGCACACACTTGTGGCTCTGTTTTCTGTTCTGGAGCTGCCTGAATTGTGTGATTTTTGTAGATGAATGTGAACTCCTTGATCCAGAGGGAAGTGCCGGGAACACAAACAGCCTGTTGAGTAGGCATTCACCCCCAGGGTTCGGTGCGCGGCCAACCAAGCTGGTTGCGTTATCGCCACGGGGCACTGTGTTGGAGAGAAAACTCAGGCTCTCGCAGGCATCCAAGGAGCCTTGCAAAAGGACAGAAAGAAGTGGCAACAGGAGGCTGCAGTCAGGCCACCCTCCATCGCTTCGGCATGTTGGATGCTTGCTTGAGGCAGCTTATGTTTTGCTTGTTAATCTTGATCTGAGCTGCTTCTCATTTCAGGGTATTCCGGCCAGATTTCCATCACAGACTGTGTGTGTGTGTGTGTGTGTGTGTGTGTGAGAGAGAGAGAGAGAGAGAGAGAGAGTTTAAATCTCTGCCCTAGGCTGGTGCTGAGTGGTGGCGGGCCCATGAGCTGGTGTGTGTGTTCTGCAGCTGAGCACAGACCCCGCTGTCCCCTGCTCCTCTGGGTCCTGTCCCCAAGCTGCTCCACGTTGCATGAACCTGGCATGGTCCCTGTAGGCCTTGGAGCTTGTTGCCCCACTTTTCGCACAAGAATCTCCACGGTTCCTTGAATGCTGAAGTCCATTTACTCTGAGACAAACCAAAGGGGTGGGTAAGGATGCTTCTAGAATTGATTTGTACATAGAACTGAGATGTAATGCCTCGGGAGTTGTTTTGCAGTGAAAGCATTTCTCAGCTTCTAGCAGTGGCCAGCCCTGACTGAAGGTCAGGCGTCCCACGGTTTGTTCCGTACCAGGATATGACTCCCTCCCAGGCCTGTCTGCGCTGGTCTCCGCAGACAACAAAGTGGCCCTCTCACACCTGGGGCTCCCACCTCCCATCCAAGATGCTCAAGATTTCTCATAAGTGGCACAGATTCCTGCCTGCGGGGCTGTAGGGCCTGTTTATTCAGTAAACAGTGTAAGAAATACAGAGAAATGGGCAGTGATCACATGTTTCGGGGGCACCAGAGCAGTTCTGGAGTTGTTTGCTAGTGAAAAACATAACAACCTGTATCCATTCAGCCATCTGAGGCACAAAACATCTTTTTGTCTTGTCTTTTTTTTTTTTTAATATATTTTATTGATATTTTACAGAGAGGAAGGGAGAGGGATAGAGAGCTAGAAACATGGATGAGAGAGAAACATCGATCAGCTGCCTCCTGCACACCTCCGACTGGAGATGTGCCCGCAACCAAGGTACATGCCCTTGACCGGAATCAAACCCGGGACCCTTCAGTCCGCAGGCCGACGCTCTTTCCACTGAGCTAAACCGGTTTCGGCTTTTTGTCTTGTCTTTACCTATCCCCCTTCCACCACCTAATTCTTCAATAATGCGACAAACAGGTGCAGAAGTGATATTTGAGCTCCATCCTTCTTTCCTCTGCCCCCTTGCCCTCGCCTCCTGGTGGACGCGTTCAGAGGCTGCCTGGAAACGGAAGTTACAGTAAAAATATTACCCGGAGCAGTCTGTCTTCTTTACATTAGTTGGTTTTATTCTTTTCTCTCCAGAAATTCTGTGTCTCTCAAACATGTATGTCAAATGTTAGTTAGTAAACTAGGTCAGATTCTGAATGTCAGTTGGCTGACATTTAGTAATTAATTTTTTAAGGTTTGAGGTAATGGTAGGTTCACGTGCACTTGTGAGAAATAATACAGAGAGATCCCGCTTACCTTTTCCCCAGTTGTGACATCTTGCAGTCCTATGGCATCACATCACAGCCAGGGTGTCGACATCGCCACAGGCAAGGTACAGAACCGCCATCGCAAGGGCCGCTAGGTTGCCCTTTTGTAACCACATCATGCCCCCCATCGCCACCTCTGGCAACCACCAATCTGGTCTCCATTTAAATGATTTCATGGCCGACTTATTTACAGAAACATTCGCCCAGACGCTGGCCTCTGGGAAGAAAAGACTATTTAACACTTGTACAGGGCTCATGACTCCTGTGGGTGGAAGCTGATATTTACAGATGCCTGCGCTCCCTGTTGCTTTGTGGCAACAATGCAGGGTCCTGAGGTCCAGGCGACCGAGTGTCAGCATCGCAGCGATCCTTGCCAGAAAATGCCCCTGCCAACAGCTGTGGGAATTGTCCCGCCTGAACGGCACGATCCCCATGAAGCAGGCCAAGAAGTGCCCTCGGGGGCAGAGCATTTCTGGCCTCTGCCTGACACTGGAGAGTCCGATGCTGCCTGGAGCCCTGGCAGCTGCCGGAAAAGTGAGGGAGGTGTTTCCTCTACCTGCCAACCTGCTGTGATGCTACTGCGGAGTGTTTCCTTTTTCTCTCTGTCTTTGAAGTTCTGTTTCCCGCGGGCAGCTCTGCCCTGACCCTGCGCTGCCCCTGGAGCATCTGGAACATCACAAGATGCCGAATGTCTTTCCCTCTTTCTTGCTATCAGTCTAATTATCTGATGCCACCATAGATGTAGAAACCTTTGCCATTCTTAAACAGCAGCTGTGTTAGAAGGACCAGGAATTGTCTGATGTCCTCAGTATGCAGCTGTCACGCTTGCTCTGGTCTGCAGCTCAGCTAGCCCAAACGTGCATTTGGGGAGTTGAAGTATGAAATCCAGAAGAGGTGATATTGGAGGAAATTGATTTCTATAAGTTTTTATGGATTGGAATTACTTGTAAAAGCTCTGTCTTCGACATAAATCAGCTGTACATTTTCAATTTTTTTAAATTGCAGAAATTAAATGTTATGGCTTAGAAGTATAATAATTATGGCAAGAAAATTTGCATTTCAGACATATTATATTACAGTTTTTTATATTTAAACTATTTTAGCCCAACCGGTGTGGTTCAGTGGTTGAGCATTGACCTATGAACCAGGAGGTCACAGTTCGATTCCCAGTCAGGGCACATGCCTGGGTTGCGGGCTGGATCCTCAATAGGCAGCCAATCAATGATTCTCATCATTGATGTTGCTGTCTCTCTCTCCCTCCCTCTCCTTTCCTCTCTGAAATCAATAAAAAAAATTTTTTTTAAAAGAGAATAATTTTAGATTTACAGAAGAATTGCAAAGATTTTTCAGAGTTTCTGTCCCCTTCACCCAGCTTTCCCAGAGCTTAGCTTCTTACATAATGGCACTTTGTTTTGGCACATTGGTCAAAACTAAAAAACAAAAACAACTAATACTGGTACATAACTGTTAACTACAGACTTTATTTGGATTTCACCACCTCTTTCACTAATGTTCTTTTCTGTCCCAGGATCCAATACAGAATATCACATTGCATTTAGGCTCTTGATATTTAATGTAGAAAACTACAATACAGAGAATAACAATTTTGTCCATTAGTTTCCAAATCTGTGTATATGCAGCTCTCAGGTGTGTGCATCCAGGCCTTCCTGCCGGGGCCTGAGCTGACCACTCCGTTCCAGGCTCTCACTCCGTAAATGTTGGTGCTCCCAGGAGCCTGTCCTTTGCCCTTGAATTTGTGTCTGCTACACACTCTGCAACCATTGTGTATCTCCCTGTTTGGGTTAGGTGCAGCCTGTGTCCTGTGGTCACCAAATCTTTTTAGCATAGATTTCTTTTTTGAGCTCCTGATTCCTGTGTTTTGGAAATCTCTACCTGTACTTTCCACAGACTTTCAGTGTGTCTCATTGGCACACATCTCATTGTCTTCTCCTGCCAACTTGTCCTCCTCCTGGGTTTCCTGTCTCAGTAATGTCCCAAGTAGGGTTTGTTTGTTTGTAACCTATTTTTATTCATTTCAGAGAGGAAGGGAGAGAGAGAGAAACATCAATGATGAGAGAGAATTATTGATCGGCTGCTTCCTGCACGCCCCCTACTGGGGATGAGCCTGCAACCCAGGCATGTGCCCTGACCAGGAATTGAACTGTGACCTCCTGGTTCATAGGACAATGTTCAACCACTGAGCCACACTGGCCGGGCATAATGTCTCAGTGTTGAGACAGAGAGACCTGGACTCATTCTTCACCCTTCCCTCCCTCATTCCCTTTGTTCCCTTCTCTCCATCCCAGCTGTTTCTCTACACACTCTCGTCCTCCCATCCCTTCTCACACATCAGACTCCTTAACACGTATGCAAAGCCTCTTGGTGTCCCTGCCGCCCTCTTCCACCCTCACACTGTGCTCACCACACCTGAGTACCTGCCACTCCTGCGATGTGTGGCTTCTTTGCTCCTTCTCCTTTGGAAGTTATACATTTAATGTCCTTTGTTGTTTTACTCTCTCTTTTCCTGACAAACTCCTGTGGATTCCTTTGGTCTCCATCCATTGTCACTGATCCTAGGAAGCCTTCCATCTCCGGGGCTGGGTTAGGTGTACCTTTCGAGTGCTCACAACAGCTTGCGTACACTTCTCTGGCGACACTTACAGTACTGAACCTGTCTAGTTATTTATCTGTGTGCCATCCTCATCTCCTCAACAATACTGGGTGTTCTTCAAGAAGATGCTGTGTTTTCCTCTGTGCTTCCTATCGCTAAGCACAGATCCTGGCACATAGCTGTCACTAGTACATGTTTATTGAATGAATGGATAAAGGTGTTCACCGTCCTTGGAAGTGCTGACTTTACTGTTTCCAAAGTCTGTATTTTTTACCAGGGACAAACCTTTCTCGATGTCAGTTTCCTTATTTGTAAATGAGGAGGGTGCACTGGATGCTGCCTGAAGTCCTTTTCAGCTCCTACAGTCTGGTATTTATGATTTTGAGATTCATCATCCTTGAGCATATTCGAAAGGAAACCATGCAAATTCTGAAGAAAATTCCAAAAAAGGAGTTCTGTTTTGAGCCATGGCAGTAACATTGAAATAATAATTTGGCTTTTGGGTTATACTGTGTCACTGCATGTGTCGCGTGCCAGGGATCTGAGCACTTGAACATGTGAGTGGTTTTCTTATGGTGATCGGAGTCTCTACGCCTTTGCTTACATACCCTCAGTCACTTTGAAGAGACTGTAAATTCTCATTTGCTGGGGATTTTCAACTAAAACTTAAGACAACTGCTTCGCAGGGATATTGCAGATGGGACTTAAGATGTAATTGTGTAATGATGGGACTAATTGACCACTAAGATCTTGCCTAATGATGAGATTAGTCAGTTGTGTGGTTTGACAGCTTTTGTTTTTATGCTACAACAGGAAAAAAAAAAAGTTGAACTTTAATAGTACACTATTTATTTTTTATTTTCATCTCTTACTGGATTTAATATAAACATCAGAAAGCCACCAGAAGTCTTTGTTTATCAAAATTGTTGACTTTTGTGCATCCATAAACTAAATATAGTGGGTGGTCTCCAGCTTGCTGAAATGACCCAGGTGAAATTTTGTCTGAAGTCCCATTTATTTTTGATCTTTTAGTGTAGTCCTTTAAAATTTTTTTTAAACACTTAAAAAATGTAAAATACACCATAAATACAGAAACCACATAAAACAGATTTGTACTTTAATGAATTATTAAAGGTGAACATTCTTGTAACCATAACTCTGGTCAGAAAATAGAACTTTTGGCCCTGTTGGTGTGGTTCAATGGTTGAGCTTTGACCTATGAACCAGAAGGTCAGGGTTTGATTCCTGGTCAGGGCACATGCCCAGGTTTCAGGCTCCATCCCCAGAGAGGGGGCATGCAGCCAATCAATGATCCTCTTTGATCATTGATGTTTCTATCTCTCTTCAAAATCAATAAAAATATATTTTAATAAATAAAAATATTTTTAAAAAATAAAATACCTAGTGGCACATAACTGAAACTGCAAGCTGAGTGTTAATCTCCTTCTTTAAAAAAAAGAAAAAGCCCCAGCCAGTTTTGCTCAGTGGATAGAGATCGGCCTGCGAACTGAAGGGTCCTGGGTTTGATTCTGGTCAAGGGCACATGCCTGGGTTGCAGGCTCGATCCCCAGTGGGGGGTGTGCAAGAGGCAGCCAATCAATGATTCTCTCTCATCATTGATGTTTCTATCTCTATCTCCCTCTCCCTTCCTCTCTGAAATCAATGAAAATATTTTTAAAAAAAGAAAGAGAGAAAGAAAATGGAACCTTTGCCCACAACCCAATGCTTGTGTCCGCTGTCCCAATCTTGGTCCCTGCCTCCCATATAAAAGTGTACAGGTTTTTATTTTAATCACTTATTTGAATTTAAGTTTCATTACACTGCTAGGCATCCTTAAATACTTCAGCTTTGCCTTTTCAAATATGCGAGTTTTAAGCCATTTTAGCCTCAGGTCCTCCTCCCATCCTTTTTCTCCCTTGTAACTGCTTGGAGAGGAAATTGGATTACTGGGCCTGTAGTTGCTCAGGCTGGATTATGCTGATGGCTCTGGCTGCCTAGGACCTGGCTGTGTAGAACAAGTGTGGCTGTTACGTGCCTTAGTCCTGGGATGATATTCTACCTGCAATACCATCCCCCTGTCTCCTTACCCTGGACCTTGTTCATTAGATTATCTCCTACTTGACCTTCAGAAGTTAGCCTAGACCTGATCATCCCTGTGTCCTTTTCTGTAGCCTCAGGACACTGAGGACACTGCTTCTTTAGCCGTGTCGACATAAGAAACATGCAACCCTATAAGGAATTTTTGTGCGTTTATTTGAGCCAAACTGTCAACAGTTGCCGGGAGTAAAATCTTAACACATTGAGATAAAGCTCTAGAAGATGGCAATTTTGCACCTGATTTTATACATTACAATCAAAAGAGAAGACTTAAGTAGGTTACATGAAATTCATTGGTGATAGATTAGGGAGGCAAGAAAAAGCAAAGCAGGAAACCTCTGGAATTGGATAAGAAGTAAAATGACACAGGATAGTTAATAGTCAACAAATAACATGATAAAAATAACAATGGGCTGAAACCGGTTTGGCTCAGTGGATGGAGCGTCGGCCTGCGGACTGAAGGGTCCCGGGTTCGATTCCGGTCAAGGGCATGTACCTTGGTTGCGGGCACATCCCCAGTGGGAGGTGTGCAGGAGGCAGCTGATCGATGTTTCTCTCTCATCGATGTTTCCAGCTCTCTATCCCTCTCCCTTCCTCTCTGTAAAATATCAATAAAATATATTAAAAAAAAAATAACAATGGGAGGATTGGTAGTCTCTGCTCTGGTGCATTGGTTGTGCCTTGAGGGGTCCGGAACAAGGGAAGTTATCCAGACATTCCAAAGGTGTGTTATGGTAGATACTCAGAAGACTAATAGACAGGCTCAGTTAAGGTAAAGATTGACTTTTGTCAGGGAAGATTCTAGCCTAGGACATGACTACCAGCCATAAACTATGTTTAGTTAAAAAGTTTTCATTGCAGACCATCCTTTGTGGTTACTTGAGGTCTCTGAGTTTGCAAGGCCACCAGGCAGGCCTTCCCTGAGCTTGTCAGGTTAGCTTGTGATCCATTTTCATCCACACCTATTTTCCCACCCAACCTGCTTTTCATCCACGGGAGCTTCCCTAGATACGCCTGTGTGCCTGGCACGTAAGAACCAGATACAGAGTTGGACAGCTCAGTTCCTTGCCCTCAAGAAGCCCCTGGACAGGGTGGGACAGACAAAGATGGTGTAAAACTTCTGAGCAGAGGAAGCAGGCCACGGAGAGTGTGGAGAGGTTCCCATCCTAAACTGAGGGGTGGAGCAGGAGAGACCAACCACAGGCGGATTTCCAGAATAGGTGATAATGAAACCAGACAACCAATGGGTCCAGACTGCCTGTCACTACTTGAGCCAATTGAGCAGACAGAGTTGAATCATATATGAGCATTTATTCCAATAAAGCCGGCAGCATGGGAGAGCAGCAGGTCATACACAAAAATCTGTTCTGCACACCCCATTAGCCTCTGCTTATATTGGGTAGGACAAAGATTACATGGGGAAGTAGTCAAAAGAAATAAGAAAGGATATAATGGTTACTGGTTACAGGCAATGTGGGCGGGACTTCATTGATTGGGCAACAAGGTTGTATCCAACGTGAATTATATCTCCAATTGTTTAAAAATAAATACAGGAACCAGGAGCACCAATAGTTCAGAACCAGAGCCCATCTTAACATCATGGTGACTTTGACATTATGAAAGAACTTTTCAGCTGAATTTAATTTATTTGAACAATTCAAGTCCACTAGGCTAGTGGTCGGCAAACTCATTCGTCAACAGAGCCAAATATCAACAGTACAACGATTGAAATTTCTTTTGAGAGCCAAATTTTTAAAATTTAAACTTCTTCTAACGCACTTCTTCAAAATAGACTCGCACAGGCTGTGGTATTCTGTGGAAGAGCCACACTCAAGGAGCCAAAGAGCCGCATGTGGCTCGCGAGCCGCAGTTTGCCGACCACTGCACTAGGCAAATAAGCATTGGATAGCTTGCTGTGGGGGCAGGGTTAAATTTTTAGCATAGTTTTCAAACAGCTATGATGTTAAAAGGAAAATAAAGTCTCAGGTGAGCCCTGGCCTGTGTGGCTCAGTTGGTTGGGCATTGCCCCATGCACTGAAGATTGCTGATTCTAGTCCTGATCAGGACACATGCCTGGGTTACAGGCTCGATCCCTGGTAGGGGCCCTGCAGGAGGCAGCTGATTGATGTTTAGATCTCACATGAATGTTTCTCTCTCCCGCTCTCTCTCTCTCTCTCCTTCCCCCTCTTCCTCTCTCTAAAAATCAATTTAAAAATCTTAAAAAAAAGCCTCAGGTGAATGAAACCTACCTGACCTAAAAATAAGTCAGGTCAAGTTGGTTGATAATGTTATTCATATATTCTATATTATTTATTTTTTTAGTCAATTTTTGTTTCAGATATTTCAGAATTCTATTAAGAGGTGCTACTCAGTTAAGATTATTATGTCTTCTTGATGTATCTGACCCTCTTATCATGAAATAACACTGTTCTCTGTAGTTATATTACTTGCCTTGAAGTCTACATTATTTGATGTTAAAATAGCCATATCAGCATTCTTACATTGAGGGTGTGCATTTTATTTTTCCCCCCACATTTTTACGTTCACGTTGCCTGGATGTTTGTGTCTAAAGTGCTTTTCTTATAAATGACACAGTTGTTTCGTAAATTTATTTGGCTCCAGAGACTGTTTTTTTATGTAACCTCTGTTAGCCAAGTACATTTTGGGGAATGATGTTCTAGGCAGGAGAATTCAAATTGGAAATTTGCAAGAAGAGCAAAACAGAAAATTTTAACTTCATTTTTATTTGAATTGACTAGATGCCTTGTCTATGTGACATTAGCATTATACTAAAGTAATATCTATTCTTTGTTTTCCTACAATCTGCTTAAAAAATTAAGCAGTTCTCTAGCCAAGTAGAGGCTAATTGCACATAAAAGGAAAAAATTCTCCACTCTGTCACTCCTCTACTCTCTGACACTGTAGTGAGAAGGGGGTCAGGAGGTGCTCCCCTCTAGTGGACCTGCATCTCACCTTCATAGAATTTAATTGATATCCGCCCCCCTCCCCCCACAACAGTCTTCCAGAGTGGACTACCTGGTTGCTGAGGTGTCTCCTGTTTTTATATTGCATGTAGTTGGCTGCTTTTCCTATGATGCTACAAAGGTCAATTTTCCCCATTACTTCTAGTCAAACTACAACTTCAAGCAGAAGAGAGAGGGGTCGTGTCTATCAAAGGAGTGTGTGCCAACCGCTATCTCGCTATGAAGGAGGACGGCCGGTTACTGGCTTCTGTAAGTAATGCTTTCTGTTTTTGTATTTGTTTCTTTGTTTGTTTTTATGCTCTTTATGTACTGCTGTTGGAATTTGTTAAATCTTTATTAAGGGTTTTACAAGCATTATACTATTTAATATCCATATGTACCCTACAAAATGCGGAGTATCATGCTCTTTATTTCACAGATACAAAAACTGAAGTTCTGAGGGAGTAAAAAAGTAACCGAAAACTCAGCTCCTCTGCGGCAGAGCCTGGGTGGGACTCGAGGCAGCCTTCACTCCAGAGTGTGAGCCCTCGCTCACTGCTTTACTGCCTTCTCTGCAAAGCTTTAAACTACAGTGTTGTTTTGTTTTTAAATCCTTATATTGCGCAGTTGTTTGAAGATCAGTGGGATGGGCATATAAAGTTTTGTGTATCAGTGTTAGGGTTCTTCTTTCAAATTTGACAAACCCTTGCAGTATGGAATGCTATTTGAGAATGCGGGCTCTGATCCTATGTATAAATACTGGCTCAGCTGCTGATTAGCTGTGGGTTCTTGGACAAAGGATTCTGAATTAGTTCCCGTATTTCTAAAATAGAGACACTAATGATCCTTCCTATCTCATTGTTTTTGTGAAGACCATAAATTATAAATTAGATAATTTATATCAAGTATCAACATCAGGATCTAATACATAATAGGTTCTAAGTGGTTACTTTCTCGAGGATGGATTTGAGGCAGCGAAGATTGGTGGAGATGGGCCAGTTCAGGCGATCGATGATGAAACCTGGCAATAGCAGGGCAGAGAGGCCGAGTCAAGGACTGGCACCTGAGATGGATAATATTTAGGAGTACAGCAGAGGGAAAAGTCAAAGATGGCCCCTAGGTTTCTGGTTTGGATGAGAGGGTAGATGAGGAAGAGGAAAGGGGAAAAGAGCAAGTTCTGGGGAAAGATGTAGACCTATTTCGGGTGAGTTGCCGAAGAGAAGACCCGGTGAGGATGTTCACTACATAGTTGGAGGAATGGATCTGGAGCTTAGAGGTCTGTGTTGACATATGGCTTTGGTGTCATCAGCATCAAGGTGGTAGTGGAATCAGGGGAATGGATGACGTTTGTAGGTAAAAAATAGCTCTAAAAGATGGACTGCTCACTTGGGACGTTCACTTTTTCCACTGTTCTTGTCTTTTTTTCTACCAGTCTGTTGTCAACTCAAAGGGTGATGTAATACTTTGGGACTCGACCAAAGTAGCATTTTAAATATTTCCAGGACAGTGAAGCAGTGGGTAATTTTGGATGCCCTTGATCTTGTAGGAAGAGGAAGAGGGGTTTAACCCTACCTTTCTCACCTCCAGATGTGACAAGTCATACATGGTGTGAATCACTGTGGCTTTTACAATATGTTGGTTTGGCTCCTGCCAGACAGTGAAGATGGTGGAAAAAAGGAGGTGTACACATTGGCTATGTCAGAATTAACTGTGGATAACCCTAGTCAAATGCTTTTAAAGCTCTAGCCTTTTCTAGGACTGTCCTGATCTGGCTCAGTGAGGGATTTGAGAGTGTTACCCTGTGGTTTTCCACTCATTGAGATTAAGAGCCAGTAACCTGATAATGATGGCTATCCTGTAAGGTAGCCATCGAAGGGCTTGTTTATCTCAAGAACATAGTCTGGAGTAGGTATGTTTTTAATGATAAAAAGCTCCATGTTGTCAAAAGTGATGAAAACAGAAGCTACTCTGCTTTCTAGTGCATCTCTGAAACTACCGGGGTCCTTAAAAGAGGAGATGCATTTAAGACCATGGACCTGAAAACGGAACTGTCTTTCATTCTTACTGAATTCTCTACAAGTTAGAATTCAGTGAATTCTGATCTCTTTTCTTGATAAATAGGCATTAAGCTTCCAAAACTGTTGATTCTGTACCATCAGAAGGAAGAAAGAAATTTTCTCCTTTCTTCCTTAGCTAACCAGGACCTTCCACAAGATTAAGTAAGGTCATGGCATTTTATTTCATCTGAAATGTGTTTCTGTCTCCTTGGATGTGTGTTAATTCTTCCTGATACAGCAGTAAGAGTGAATTTAGCAATGCTTAGAGATTTACCACACACTCCTTTGTAGAGACAAAACTACAGCTGTTCCACATAAATGGGAAATTCAAAATTTATCGGTTTCCTCTGAGGAATGGCATCATGGTTCCAGCTTCCATCTTAGGATCTATACTCGGCAAGTTCATGGTTAATCGCTAATCTGACCACTCCATTTGGGTGGCCTGCTGCCATGCCTGTTCTGCATTGATCCTGTCCCCTTCATGTCAGGCTGGGTGGGCTGTGGCAATCTTCAGATGAGATAGTAATCACACACCTCAAACCAAGGAAGTGCTGGCGGTGGTTCAGTAAGAGGTGGGGTCAGACCCAGAGGCGTGGAGCTGTCAGCAGTCCCCGGTGTTGGGGTAAGTCCAGCGTTGTGACCAGGAGCATCCCCGGGGCGTGTAGTGGCTCCTTTAACCTGGAGAAACTGCGGTTATGAACTTGCACTTGCCAGAGGCATGGTTCTTCCTGCTCTTCAGCCACCCAGCCCCATTCCGGCCTGCTGTGTTAGGGCTCATCCCTGTGTGGGATCCCACAGAGATGTGTAAAACATGCCAGTTCCCCTCAAAGAGAGAGCACTCTGGCTACATAAATCATTTTGGTTTCTAAGTCACATCAGGTAGGTCACCACCAGTTGAGTGCATGAAAAATTACTAAGTTGTGTACCATTTTTTTTCTCCAACACCTTCATGTATTAATGGTAGGAATGCATTCAGGATAAGGATTTCTCACTGCTTGAAAACATTTCTCAAGGGTCTCTTCCCCACCCCGTTTGAAGCTAGAAAATACAAAAGTTCAAAGAGTAACTACATTTAACTGCCAAAGCCTATATTTGGAGGCAGATGTGGAGTAGTCTTTAATCCACAACAGACTCATTATTCCATTCCATAGCAGGAGAAATTCTGTTGCTATGAGCAACAGAAGTCCAGAACAAATATTAGGATTTATGATTTCTTAAGCGTGCACAAAATTGTAGTAGATTTTTAAAAAAATTGCATATAGTGAGGCAATTGTAGTTTTAAGTTTAAATCACCAAACAACCTCAATCTTAACATTGAAATGAAACAATCTGCCTGGTCTTTATCTGCTAGAAAGTTCCACATTGTTTTCTATAAAATGTGAGAGACTGTGCTAACCAAACAAAACATTTCAGTAAGTACTCAAGTATGTGTAACCTGTGTTGATCCATAATAATGAAATATGAGAAATCATTTATATTCTCTGAGGATATACATTTAATTACTGTAAAAGTAAAATACTCTTTTTTACCTACCTGTAGAATAACTTCCTTACTTGAGGGCTTTTACTATGAAGCCTACATGCAAAGTAGGGAAACTAGCTTTTTGAGGGCTCCCTTATCTAGATTGACGATATATACTGATCAAATTTGTCAGAAAAATGCAACAATTAAGGAGGAATGTATATAATTTTTTAGAAAGAAAATACAATTAAATGCAAAGGTTCCTACCTAATAAGAATTATTGCTTCTTTTAGAAACCAAGCTTATAACATGTTATACAACATATATATATTTATTTGTTACAAGATTAAGATAAAATTTCCTTTTAACTTTTCACAATTTGTGTGTTTGAGTTTGTTCTGAAATAGTCAGCATTGATACTTACATCGTGTCTGTTTTTAATTATCAGAAGTGGTGTAAGCAAAAGCATTTTTGGATTCATGTTGAGCAAACTCCCTCATAAGCCAAAACTGCAAAATCAAAGTACTGTAAAAGAACAAACAATCCAAAAGACAGAGCATGGGGAAATGACCAGAAGGTTCAAATCTAACATGTAGCTGCAGGCGAGACTCGTGAGGCCAGGGGTACAGGGAGGAGCCAGGGCAGGGAGCACTGTGATCGTCCCCCCACTACCATACTGTCCTCTTTGGAGGGAAGTCACTGTACAGAGCCCACACTGAAGGGTGCAGGGTTATGCGCCATCTCCTTGGAGGAGGTATCTACATAAATTTTTTGGAATTCTTTCATGTGAGACACAGACAGCTTCTTACCATCCCTATGGCCACCACTGTGGTCTGAGTCTCCACTCCCTCTGCCTGTGATACTCGGCCCACCTCTTACAGGTGCCCCTGCATCGGCCTTTGCCCAGTGTGGTCTTGGCAGCCAGAGTAACCCTGGGAGAATGTCAGGTCATGCCACTTTGCTGCTCAAAAGCCTATAATGGTTTCCCATTTCCCAGAGTATTTACAATAGTTTTTAATCTCCTATCTCGTTTCCTCTCTGACCTCATGTCCGACTCCCCTCCCTTCATGCACCCGGGCCTCCTTGCAGCCCCTCGCACGCTGCAGGCCTGATCCTGCTCTAGTTGGCGCTGGCTGTCCCCTCTCTGTGCTCAAAATGCTCTGCTCTCATGTCTGGATGGTTAACTCCTTCACCTCCCTGCATTTGCTCAAATGTCACTTTCCCAGTGGAGCCTCCTGTGACTGTGCTATTTAGTATTGCAACCATCCCACTCCCAACCCCTCTCGTTCTCGCTTTTACTCTTTCCACAGGATTCATTCTAATTTGGCACACAAGTCACTCAGTTACGTCCATTGGTTCTTTGGTGTCTCCACCTGCTAGACTGGAGTGGCACAAAGGCATGGTCCTCATTCAGTTTTGTTCGCTGACCAATCCCAGTGCCTAGAAGACAAAAACACATGTTAAATAAATGCATGTATTATTGGAACCGTGTGCTTTCTATATCTTAACATTATTTTTAAATTAAAATGAACCAAAATAAAGGAAAATTTAATTTGATGAAATTAAATTTCATCAAATTTAATTTAACCATGTCCTCTGTGATGTCATTCCTCCAGAGATCCCC
The DNA here is from genome assembly GCF_963455305.1 of Plecotus auritus. Taxonomy (NCBI): domain Eukaryota; kingdom Metazoa; phylum Chordata; class Mammalia; order Chiroptera; family Vespertilionidae; genus Plecotus; species Plecotus auritus. The sequence continues at coordinate 41,525,078 of NC_137773.1, forward strand.
CCCCACCCTTCTCTGAGGTTTGAAGTGGTGAGAAGTTCAACACTGGGAAGAGGAAAAAAGCTCTGTAAACATGTTTATAAAGGTTAGCGGAACTTCTATTGCATCAATTTTTAATAGAAACATTGAGGTCACAGTCACCGAAGACGATTTGTAAACTGAGAATGGAGAGAATTGAAATTGTACTTACATGGTCATGTGAAACCCCTGCTTTTCCTGAGAGCCGAATTTTGCCCTACGACCCATTTGAAAAAGCACCACAGTTTAGTTTGTTTTCAAGTGCGTAGCAGTTGTTTAGTAAACGTACGTGTCTGGACGTTTGGCAGAGAAGCAAGCTTTCCTTCCGACCGCGCTGTTTTTGTAAAGGTACAAGTAACCTCTGTGGAAACAGTTTGTGGGTTCCATGATGTAGTGCCCACTTAATCCCTGGTACTGTTTCTTTTCTCTGAAATAGTAGGAACTGGCAGAGAAGGCAAATATTATTGGCATGGCACCCATTCCTGTAGGCCAACCCTTGTAAGGAGTGCCAACAGCAAGGTGGGGCGCCGTGGAAGTTGACAGAACACCCAAAATGAGCGTATCGGTGTCCTGACGACTGAGGAATTAGCCTGTGTCACTCCATAACCACCTTCCCTGTTATCTTTATGATAGGTATGACTTTTCCTTTGACTCTTTACTTCTTTCACTTCCGCTCCTGGTCTCAAACCTATAATTGGGAAAGAAGAAGGTTTTATCAGTGGTGCTGAAAAATGACAAAGGAACACAGGTTAACGTCAGTCAACACAAGAAGCGGAATGCATTTCACAGAGGCAGAGTGGAGGTGTGGGCTGTGGATGCGCACATTACTGGAGGGCTCCCCTGTTACCACACCGGGTCTTCCCAAGCCGTGGTCCTGGCTGTGACGGAGCTGGCGCTCCTCTGCAAGGCTTCCTGGGTTTTATTTGTACCGGAAAGACTTACGTTGCTTCACTGATTTGTTGCAAAAAAACTGGATGAGTTTGTATTTCAGTTTTAAAAAGTTCAATGAACAATGATCAAAAGCCAAGTAAGTATCCAATAAAATTCTCACTGCTGCAAGCCGCCCGCAGGACCTGCAGCCCACCCTCACTTTAACCGCCTGAGATGTGTGCGTTCTCGGTTAGGCCTCTCTCAGAACCTTGCATTTTGGTTATTACACCAGCTCTTTTCATTGTTTTGCTTATTGATTTATGATTTTTCCCCCTGTCAGTTTGTGCCATTGCTTAGTTGATCTTAGAACCAAAGAATCTGGGAAAAAAGTCAAGTCTTTTAAATGTGGGTTTTCCCAGTCCTGAAGTTTCCTAGATTTGAGTATACAGATATAAGTGGCAATCTGGTGCGCTCATTAATGCAAAGCCATGGGCTTGTGTGCATGTTGTATTTATATGTGGAGATAGAAATATGTGTAAAATTATATGCCTTCCTATATGATTTTATTCTTCTACCTATAATTGAAATAGAAAAAATAAATGATTTTTCCTTTCTTGCCTTAAAGTGAACAAATCATTTGTTGATTCTCCCCCCTCCCACACAGAGGTCAATATGTATCATCATTGCTACCATGTGAAGTTGAGTTTTTTAAAAATAGTTTGATTTTTAGAGAGAGAGTAAGGGAGATGGAGAGAGAGAAACATAAATGTGAGAGCACAACCTTGAACGGCTGCCTCCTGCACACCCCCTAACAGGGATGGAGCCCACAACCCTGGCATGTGCACTGACCGGGAATCTAACCAGCAACCTTTTGATGCGTGAGATTGATGCTCAATCAACTGAGCCTCACTGGCAAGGGTGTGAAATTGATTTTTGAAGATTTACCTGAAATCATGTGGCAACCTATCAGACTTGAAGACTTGGAATAGTATCTCCTGATCTAACTATTTGTTTAGCTAGCTATTTTCTCCCCTCGATAAATAGTTGGATTGAAATCAAAAGGCAGAGTAGTTCCCCCTCCCACAGAAACTGCCAGAAAGGAGTATATTCTCCATTACTTGTTCCTCATTATCTCTTAGTGTTTTGAGAATGCCAATCATATATGTTTCAATACAATTTGGGGGCAATATATACATTCACTAGTTCCTGTACAATATTCTTTTATGCCGTTGAAACAATATTAGCTACTGGAAAAAATAAAATTGAAGGAACTGCTTCTTGTCTGTGGGAAAGTTACCTGTCCAGCACTGTTTCACGGGGACCCTGATAAGTCAACACGACCCAGTTGGTAACCTGCCTCTGGATTGGATGAGCATGGCTGGACCATAAACCCCAACTGGAAGCCATAGCTTTGGGTTTTCCCAGGTGTAGGGGGAGGGTTTGGTACTGGGTGTACCCCACTTTGAGGAGAGCCTTGAAAGCTATGTGTGTGGGGTACTTAAAGTCCGAGCCAGTGTAGGTCCTACACTACCTGTGTGCCCTTGCCACCTAACACATACCTGCCCATGGGGGGCTGCAGAAAGGGTCTGTGGCTGCCTCCATGGAAGAGATTAGCTGGAGGCCATCCTGCATCCTTCTGTGGGGCCGGGCTGTGTCAGAGCCTGGCCTGCCGAGTCTGGCTGGTTTGACTGTCCCGCTGAACCCAACAGCACTGCTGCTGATTGAGCAGAATGGGCAGTGAATTGTCATAAATATTTAATATGAAGAGTAAAATAATAATAGCAACAATAACAACTACTTATTCTTTCTTTATTTTTCAGAAATGTGTTACAGATGAGTGTTTCTTTTTTGAACGGTTGGAATCCAATAACTACAACACTTACCGGTCAAGGAAGTACTCCAGTTGGTATGTGGCATTGAAGCGGACTGGGCAGTATAAACTTGGACCCAAAACAGGACCTGGCCAGAAAGCCATACTTTTTCTTCCAATGTCTGCTAAGAGCTGATCTTAAGGGCACCATCTGATCTCGTTTCGCATGAAGGAAGAGGTATATTTTAGGAATTTGTTAATGAGAGGAAAAGAAAATGTATGCAGCTATCTGCTCAGTTTGGATAGCTGGTCAGATAACCTTTGATCTAATAGTAAAATATTTAACCATTGCCTTAGTAAAGAAAAACAACAAGGATTCCTGGAAAATGTATAAATTTCCACCTTTTATATAGCATTTGCCTTTATCCAGTGACGCTTACTTAGAGCTACAATCTTTCCATACATTCACTCCATTCGAAAAGAGGCTTTAAAAATGTGTGCACTTGCAAATTTCTTCACGGAAACCATACACATTAGAAAATTAAAGTCAGAGATTTAGTGAACCCAAAATGTGCACCATTCTTAGAATATGGCACACATTGATCTACATGTACAACTTACTAAAAATTTTTACACGTGTAAATATGATTTAATCCAGTCCCGTCATCATTTTGTAACTGTCTGGCAGTTCCCTGTGATAGAGTTTGTAGAACAAGCCCGTGTAAACAGCTGGGAACTGGTCCATGGTCAGGTCAATCTTCTCGAAGCCTTCCCTGTGCCCATACAGCAGCAGCTGCGCGGCCCTGCTGGTGACGGGCGTGGTATTGGCGGCCTTGGCCAGGTCAGTGAGGTCCATCCACTCGCACCGCAGGCACTCGTGCGGGCACAGCTCGATGGTGAAGGAGCGAGGCTTTAGGCGGCAGATGATGTACATGTCCGACTTCCCAAAAGCCCCAGGGTGGCTGTGCTGCTGCCGAATGCTCAGGAGGGACCTGAATTCTGATCGTATACCAGTTTCTTCAAAAACTTCTCGAACTGCTGTGTCTCCTGCGTGAATAAAAGATGTACAAATCAATAACAATCACATTTTCAGAAGGTAATCGTCAAGGATTTTCAGTTGGAGTAACTTTATCTAAAGGTTCAGAAGCAAAACTTCAAGGAAAAGAAGTCTTCAATATAAACTCTGACACCCTGAAATACCAAAGTATTTTCTTACCACTGTACACCTGAGAAGCTTTCAAAACAGTGAATATTTCTTTGGCTGCTACTGGGGGAGCCTATCCACCTGATGTTTTGGGGGTCACATATTTTTAATCTCTTCCTGCTCTATTTCTCAAAAGGTGAAAACATAGGTTGCAAAGCTGCAGTTACTGTTCCTACATGTTTCTTCGTTGTTACCTGTTCCTGATCATCCACTCACACTGCCTGAATTTACGTATGTTGGCGTGGAGAAAAGTGATCCCCTCCTTATGAACATGTAGGGCTGCAGGGTGTAGAGACTGCGAAGGAACTTGGACCTCTCCTGGTGATCTGGGGCAGGTGTGGAGGACAGTCAGGCCTCCAAATCTCAGAGAAGATGCCTTTGCAATCTTTTTGTTGTTCTCCACTAATTATCTAGTCCAGAGAATCCCAATTGGGATTTTGGGCCGTTCCTTTGTTTCCTGAGATTCCAAAGAATTTAGATTCATTCCTCCAACACCCAGATGCTGCAGTCACTCCATCAGAGGTTTTTAATAACTTGCAGTGCACAGAACTTTATAATACAACAGGGTTTTCACATTTTAGAAGGGTGATTTTCTGATAACATACACATTTATGGGGCAGGATTTTCACTGCCATTAACATATGCTGGTGGCTGCTTTTTCTAACTATCCAGATGATCCCCCTCAACGGCTTCCTCTAATTCTGTGATGCTGTCATTATCTCCCAAAGGGGCACAAGAAGCCCTGAAAATAGCTGCCTTCCTCACCCAGTTTGCTGGGAAATATAGTTGCATAGATTTTTGTTCAAATGCTCTTTAATACCCGCCTTTTCTTGTTTGTCAAACAGTAAATTATATTTGCCTTGTTAGTAGTCTTGCTAGTCTTACTGGTGAAGAACAGGCAAGGAAGAGGAAGGCAAGGAGACTGTCTCCAATTCCATGTGCTCTGCCATGGACTGTCTTCCCAATTCCCTGGGTAGCCCTGGATGCTCCCTGAGAAATGGCTCTGGAAGTGTGTGCAGGAGGAGCAAGGTGCTCTGAAATGTAAGCCATGTGTCTGCCATCTTTTAATTACATGCCAACTCCCCTTATAATTGAGATTTGCCGCAGGTTGCACAGGGTTAGAAATTATATTTTTAAACTAAAAACGTAAAAGAATTTATGCTAAAAAGGGAAAAATTTGCTTCTAAGAAAAATAATCTTCAGTCTGGCATAGAATCCATATTTGTTATTAAATCTATTAAAGACTGTGGCACTAGTGTTAGCTTTTACATGTCACTGGCTGGTCTCACTTAACTATTGGTTAAGTGTTCTTTAAACACTTTGAAAACTAAACATGGGGGTCCTGTCTAGTGCTCAGTATCACTAGTAAAGATTTGGGCCTTTAGTTCCCATCTAGCCTGTTTCCATGTCACAGATCACAGATGGGGACAGTCGGGGAGTCAGCCCTGTTCAGCAGTCACTGGTGCGGTGGACCCCAAAGCAGCACTGCCTGGATAGTCTGATCAGTTTAACTTGAATCAGTAGAGCAGTGGCTAGACGAAAACTGAATGGGCAAGTAAGTGCTTTTGTGTCCAGGGTATGAGAGAGGCCTTCTGCCCCCCGATGGAAATCTCTTCTCCAAAGATTTTGCCATGAATCTGAATTTTTTATTTGGATAAAGTTGTACCAACTCCGTTGTACCTTTGTTATTTTAATGTACTGTAAGCTAAACTGAAATACCATTTACTGTGTTTTAAGTTTGAAGAACATAGGAAAAACCAAGAGGGTTATGTTTTTATTTTTGCTGATTGAGAGATATGTTTAAATATGTCATAGCATTTTGTTTAGTTGTAGAACAATAGTGAGATGGAGTTTATATTTGTTATTTCTATTTTGTGATATTTAATGATAGGATTAGATTGAAATAAAATAAAATCATAGGAAAAATTGTGCAGAATGTGGGCTTTCCTGGTGTTTCGCTCTGACTCTGGGGCACCGATGAACTTGGACCAGCGGCTGGTGCAGTCCTCAGGCCACGCAGGGGGTTGTCCCTGGCAGGGATAATGGGTTTTTTTGGAAGGCAACTCCTCCATTTTTAACCTTTGTACTCCTAGGGTAGTATATTAAAGCATGAGGATTGCATTCCATTTTGTATATGCTCCTCTTAATTCTTTTTAGACACTACAGACAATAGTGCTTCATTTACCTAGTATCAGAGAATGAAGGATTGCAAACAGGTGTGTTTCCCAGTTACCAGTGTTTACTACTTATGAGCCAGTATGAATGCTTGCACTTTGGTGATGGCAGTATTCCGAAAATAGATTATGTTCCTAAATATAGGGTTTAAAGAAAACAATTCTTGGATGACTTGACTTCATCATTAGAAATATCTATTATTGTATTGTATTACAGAACAGAAATGCCCTTGGATAGACATAGTCATTCAGGACTCTGTCAGTTACCATTTCCAGCTGCTTTAGGGTTTTATCAATCTAAGGCAAAGCTTTAATTTATACTAGAAAGTATGGTGAATGCCAACTGCTGCTTTTTCCTTCATTCCACATGATTGAGGTGTATCTGTGATCTCTGGGTAGGTGGGTTGTGTCAACCACAAATACATAAAAAGTAGTGAATTCTTATGCTAAAAAGGGAAAAATGTTTTAGCAAAATTAACTTGGACTTGAAGGGTTCTGGAGTACACTTAAACATAACTATTTGTCTTGGAAATGTTTCTTCATGTACATTTAAATACAAGTCTATCTGAAATTCTGGTGATCCATAAAAATGAATTCCAGTTCATTGGTAAGGAAGCTACACAAACCTCCTGCAGACGGTTTCCTGCCTGGTATGGGTTGGGTTAGCTCAGTGGTCGGCAAACTCCTTAGTCAATAGAGCCGCAGTTTGCCGACCACTGGGTTAGCTTAACTAATTCACATGCTCTTATACATCACGCAAGAAAAGTGGAAGGTAATTAGCTGTTTGAGGATAAATGGCTTTCCATCCCAGCACTCACACCACTACTCTTTTATTTCCACAGAAGACCCAACAGAATCTGGGTCAATAAGTATCTAAAATCCAGAATTTGCTATGAATTTATTTGAATGTAGTAAATGTACTTACTGGTTGTTAAAGAGTTGGCTATATACTATGCATAGAGCATTTTAGTCTGTGTAACATTTTTAGAAATTAAGTTTCAGGAATATATACATTTTTATATAAAATATCCAAGGATAACTTAGGAAATTGTGTTCACATAAATGGTGGCTAAAGAGAACAGGGACATGCAATATTGAGGGAAAAGTTGTGGAGAAATAATACCGGTATCCAAATGAGTTATCTATTGATTTATTATGACAGGGGCTGTATTTGACCAGTGGGGTAAGGAATAGGTAGGAAAACTCAGTTTCTAGTCTTTCATCTATTTCCTATAAAATCAGTGACACTGAGAATTCTTAGCTTTTTTCACATTTCCCTGTCTTCCATATTGAGCTCAGGAACTTGTTTTAAGGAGTTATGTCTCTCATGTGAGATCTTCTCATATGAGATATTTCACTATGCTTTGGTTTCTGACTAGTCACAATAATTAGTAGATAATTTTTTCAAAAATAGAAGAATTACATCACCATGGGTCTATAACTGACTTTATAAATAATACTTGTTTCAAAGTTCATGTAAAAGTTACTATTCATCCTTGTGTGATGACATAGTTAAGAATTTGTGTTTTCTCATAGTTTAATTCCAACAATTTTAGTCATATCCCAAATAGCCCTCAATGCTAAACTTTACTGATGCATATCCACAGCTTCTCACTTTCAAACCAATCACTCTAGAAGCAGCCCTAAAGGGAAAAACAGGTGTATCCTCCTGATGGCATTTTTTATACTAATGGAGTAAGTTCTAATGTTACATGTTTTGCTGCTAATTTTATATCAGCCCTGAAGTAACCGCTCTGAAATTTTCTTAGACTAAACCAGTTAGAAAATTTAAGATCTTATTCTTAACTATACAGCAAAAAAAGTAAAACATGAATTTCCTTAACATTTTCAGGCCAATTGAAAATATGTTAAGATACACACCTATATCTTCTCCAGGCTCCGAAAGGCCTCCTGGGAACTTCCACATGTTTTTCAACTGCAGTGTAAAGTCAGAAAATAAAGTCAACACAGCTTTTATTCACTAACACACATACATGGTGACCCACAATATTCACCCATATTAGTCAAAATGGTTGAGAGTTTATTTTTTGGTAACTGCATGTAAATTTTTTCCAGTTTCCTTCCTCATTACTCTTTTCTTTTTTTGGGGGGGGAACTGGTAACTTATGAATTCTTTTCCCACTGTTTTTTTGGGAAATAGAAGTGGTTTTGTTTGGTTAATGTGATAAATTCTGTATGAATAAAACAGTGAAGGGAAACATCTACTGAATTAGTGTAATTTAAAAATTTTGCTGCTAGTTAACTATTAATAGAGGAATCTTACAGATGCTGCTATAACTAAGTAGAAAATACAGTAAAAATGTAATCACTGAAGTATACTACTTTATATTTCACATTTATTTTCTGTATTGTGTGTCTAATCAGATATATTAACCTTATGGTTTTTCTTGCTCTGTGTGTTAATGGTTTCATCGGTAGTGTGAATAAAACTGATTAAGTTTGTGGGGTTTTTTGTGCACCTTTTTTGGGGGTGGGGAGATCCGATCTTGGAATGGAGATAAACATGGGGAAAACTAATTAAAAATAATGATGAAAAGACATGGGACAATATGCTTATGGCTGACATATTTTTTCCTGTTAGAGGTCTGTTATACCTACCCAATCACCATGATCAAAGCTGAAGAATGAGAAATTAGGACATACTCATAAAGGCACTACAGCTTGGAGCCAGGACACCTTCTACTCTTCATTCATAAAACAAGTTCATGGACCTTTTTCTGGTGTGTTTTGTGGCCCTCTCATTTCCTGGACGGGTGCTTCTTAAAGTGTGTCATTTCCCAACTGTGCTAGGTTGGAGAGCAGTGGCATGATTCCCAGAATTTCCACAGACTGCTGATTATGTGGGTCCAGAATTCAGGCTTTCCACCCTTCTGTCTGGCTCAGACTTGAGGTTCATTTATAACGCATGTTATGTTTTATTTTATTAATGTAGGAAGATATCTCTAAGGATGTCTACATTAATGCACTGTCTTTGGGGAGTTCCATTCTGAAATGATTCCAGAAGCTATGTTTATATGGAAATGCTGCAATCTTCTCTCCAATAGGATACTGGACTTCACCACCATAAATTCTATTTCTAACAAGAGATATAAATGCTTCCTCAAAACAATAAAAGACAACTTCTTTTTAAAACTTAGACTTGATTACAATAATTGGAGATTGATTCTTGATTACATTTGGAGATACCAACTTATTGAAAGGGGTAACATGCTAGATAGAAGGACTGAAAACATCTCATACAAATTTGATTTTCTTTATTTCATAAACCTTAGCTATGGAAAAATTAAGTCTATTTTTATGTTGGTGAGTAGTTTTTTTTATATTTTCTGGCACCGTTTAGCTTTAAGAGCTTGTTTGAAAAAAGCTTCCTCCATCTCCAAAAAAGCTTCAACCTGCAGTTAGTCTAAGTGGGAGGTAGAGAGGCCCTTGTTAGGTGGTTTGAAAACCTGGTTAATGTAGATCTGATCTATGGAGAGATGAGTATATCTTCTTTTTTAATATTAAAGAATACTCCCCATTAACTGGGTTGAGCAACATAATAATAATAACAACAACAAATACTAGGTATTATATATTACCTAAATGTTTTTATAAGAATTATATACATTTAGCCCTGGCCAGGTAGCTCAGTTAGTTAGAGTGTCATCTAACCACTGAGCTACCTGGCCAGGGCTAAATGATACACCAAGGTTTCAGGTTCGATCTCCAGTCAGGGCACATACAAGAATCAACCAATGAATGCATAAATAAGTGAAACAACAGACTGATGTTTCTCTCTCCCTAGCCCTCTCTCAAAAATCAATCAATTAAAAAAAAAGAATTACACACATTGAAACTTTACAGTAATCCATGAAGGACTATTCCCATTTTGGAAGTGATGAAACTGAGGGCATAACTTGCCTGAGGTGACACAGCTAGTGTGTAGTAAACTTGGTTAAAATCCAGGCCTTCTGATTTCATCCATCTTTCAATAAATTTTAAAAGTTGTTTAGCTATTTTCCCACTAATCCTTAACTACTATTTTCTGCCTTTTTATATACCTTTTGCTCTTTTCTTCAGACCTCACTGGAACATTCTATGTAATCCGACCAGAATTTGTATCTGAGACTTCCACCCCTCCAGGGCTTGTGAATTTGAACTGTGACCTCCTGGTTCATAGGTCGAAGCTCAGCCACTACCAGCTGGCACAGAGCCACTGTATTTAGATAATACATTAGCTACTGTATTATCTTTACCAATGAGATAGAAGCTGCTATAGAGATCTCTTAGTAAGTTTGTTTATTGAACAAAAATTTATTGAGTGCTAGGGGGCCGGGTGTACAGAAATTAATGCACAATGTAGCAAGCCCATTCTCTTTCTCCCCATACCACTGTATTTTTCTTAACATCACTGCCTTATATATTATTAATTCTCTTGTTGATTATTCTTATCTTACCCATTTGAATATAAGCTACAGGCATAGGAACTTTACTTTGTTCACGAATTTTTGCTTTGAGTTCAGAACACAGCCGACAATGTAGTCATTACAGGAACTCGGGAATGCCAGTAAGTGAACAGGTCCCTGCCCTGGTCTTGGATTTTTTAGCACCCAGTTTACAGATCAAGCCACTGTTAGATCTTTTATTTCTCAAAATCATGGGGCGGGTGAAGTATTGGACTATATGGTTAGGGAAGGAGAAAGGATACATTTTAAGTATCATTTTAGCTTTATGTCTGTGTTTGTATGTTTGTGGTGAGGATTAAATTTTGCAAGAATGCCTTGACAGCAATGCCTGGGCAGAGGGAAGCGCTTAAAGGAGGAGAACTGTCTGAGATGTCAGAAAGAATGCTAATTAGTTGTTTATGGTTAATGGCTGTATTTATTCTTAAATTCCACCTAACAACAATATAATTACAGAAATTAAATATGGTTTAGTGTTACACTTTATATTTTTTTATTACAACACTGAACTATACATGAAAACTCAGTTTTCATCTTTTGTTGCTCTTAGATGGATCTCTGCTTATAGCTTAAAAAATAAAATTGAAGCCCTAGCTGGTTTGGCTCTGTGGTTAGAGCACTGGCCCTCCGACCGAAGGGTCTCAGGTTCGATTCTGTTCAAGGGCACATACCTTGGTTGCAGGCTCAATCCCTGCCCTGGTTGGGGCGTGTGCAGGAGGCAACCAATCAGTGTGTCTCTCTCACATTGATTTTTCTCTCTCTCTGTCTCTCCCCTCCTTTCCACTCTCACTAAAAAAAAAAGAAAAATCAACAGGAAAAATATATCCTTGGGTGAGGATTAACAAAAACAACAAAGTTGAAGCCCTAAATAGGAGTATCATTTCTGCTTAACCCATACAGAATCCAAAGTCTTATGTAATCTGAATTTGTCTCCAGCCTCTGCCAGTCCCAGCTGCCCAGAAGCACAGTAGGAACATGAAAAGCAGTGTTTTCTCATTCTTAGAGGACCAATCACTGGCAGGTTTGCAAGTTAGCAAATGAAGAGTCGGAGCTCCATGTGCTAGTGTAGCAGTTCTCAAACTTGACCATGTACCTGAGTCACCTAGGTTTGTGAACAACTGCTGAGCAGCATTCCCAGCGTTTCTGATTCAGGAGGTCGGGTCGGGGCCTGGGAACATGAATTTCTAATAAGTGGATGCTATGATTGTCTCAGCTCCAAAACCACCCTCTGTGCTCTGCCTAATGATGCTGAAGCTGGGACCCTGCTAACCAATTTCTGCTTTGCCAGGGGACTCTCCCTTTTAGGTTCCATCAACAGACTTGTAAGGCAGGGGGAGGAAGGAGGGGCTTACTGAGGGCCAAGCACAAAATACTTTACGTACTCAATAAATTTCTGTTGATAAAGCTTAGTTTAAGTCAGAGAACCTGCCTTAACTAAAACTTCGAAAGTTACTTATAACTATGAGAATGCTTTTAGATCGCATTTCTGAGAAACGTGATACTTTCAGCTATCATTGCCAATAGTTGTTTAAAATTTAAAAACATATATGCTGGGGAAAATGTTTGACTCTGTCCGTTGATATTTACTGAAGTCTCAGAAAGCATTAAAATAATTATTCTCTTTCACTTTTATATTCCTGAGTGAGCATGAAAACATTTGTTTCTTAAAAACCTTTGTTTCAGTTGAATAGACTTTCTATTTTTGTGTACAAGGCTTTTTATATTCTGTTCCCAATCTAGCTCTCAGGTCACATATTTTTCCACTGCCTACACTCCTGGCCATAATAAAGTTTTTGCTATTCTTTCCACAGTGTGCAATGGACTGAATGCTTATGTCCTCCCTACCCCCACCCAATTCATATGTTGAATCCTAATTCCCAAGTGATGATGGTATTATAAGGGGAGTCTCTGAGAGATGACTATGTCATAAGAATGGAGCCCTCATAAATGGGCATAGTGTTCTTATAACAGAGATCCCAGAGAGTTCCTGTGTGCCTTCTGCCATGTGAGGACACAGTGAGAAAACAAACATCTATGAACCAGGAGGTAGGACCTCATCAGACACCAACTCTGCTGGCGCCTTGATCTTGCCCTCCCAACATCCATAACTATCTACACTAATAAAAGAGAAACATGCAAATTGACCGTACCTCCGCTATGCCCACAAGCCACGCCCACCAGCCAATCAGGAGCAAGTATGCAAATTAACACAACCAAGATGGTGGTGGCCACGGAGCTGGAGCAAGCAGGAGGCTTGGGTTGCCCCAGCAATGGAGGAAGCCAAGCTTTCCGCCCGCCCTGGCCTCCACTCAAGGCTACAAAGTTTCAATTATAGAAGATAAATAAATCCCAGATACTTGCTTCCAGCTGACCCTGGCCTCCGCTCAAGGAGGCGCTGGAAAAAAAAAAAAAAAAAAAAAAAAAAAAAGGAGAGGCTGGGAGCTTGTGTCGCCAGGAGGTGATCAGGCCAGGATGGGATGGCAGTTGTGGGTGATCAGGCTGGTGGGGGGTGGGGCCGTTGGGGGTAAGCAGACCAGCAGGGGGGCCAGTTGGGGGTGAGCAGGACAGTGGTGGGGCAGTTTGGAGTGAGCAGGCCAGCAGGGGTCAGTTGGGGGTGAGCAGGCCAGTGGGGAGGGAAGGTGGGGGCGAGCAGGCCAGCAGGGGGGGCAGTTGGGGGTGAGCAGGCTGGCACGGGGGGAGAGTTGGGAGTGAGCAGGCTGGCGAGGAGGGGCAGTTGGGGGTGAGCAGGCCAGCATGCAGAGTGGTTAGGGTCAATCAGGCAGGCAGACAGGCAGGTGAGCGGCTGGTGCCAGCAGTCCCGGATTGTGAGAGGGATGTCCGACTGCCAATTTAGGCCCAATCCCTGTAAACCAGCAGTAGGATATCCTTCGAGGTGTCCCAGATTAGAGAGGGTGCAGGCCGGGCTGAGGAACACCCCCCCCCATGCATGAATTTCGTGCACCAGGCCACTAGTCCTATATAATAAAAGGCTAATATGCAAATTGACCATATGGTGGAATGACCTGTCACTATGACACGCACTGAGCACCAGGGGGCAGATGTTCAATGCAGGAGCTGCCCCCTGGTGGTCAGTGCACTCCCACAGGGCAGTGCCACTCAGCCAGGCTCATGGCTGGCGAGTGCAGCAGCCGTGGCAGGAGCCTCTCCTGCCTCCACAGCAGCGCTAAGGATGTCAGACTGCCAGCTTAGGGGGGAGCGGGCCTAAGCCAGCAGTTGGACATCCCCTGAGGGCTCCTGGACTGCGAGAGGGCACAGGCCGGGCTGAGGGACCCCTCCCCCCCGAGTGCACAAATTTCATGCACCGGGCCTCTAGTGAGAAATAATGTTTGCTGTCTAAGTCACCCAGCCTATGGTATTTTTGTTATAGTGGCTAAACGGACTAAAACACCAAGTCAGCTCCTTTCCAAACTCTGTGCCCTTATGTATGCAATTCTAATTATCTCAGTCTGTTTTTCTACCTTTTTTTCCTGGTAAGCTCTATTCATTCTGCAAGATACAACTTAAATATCACTTCTTCTGATAATTCTCTAGGGAATTTTTAAAGGCAAAGTAAATTGTTACCATGTGTTGTATGACTGCTTTCCCAAATTGATAGTGAGATGCAGGACATCAGGGGTATTGTCTTACTAATCTTTGTATGCTCAGCACCTGGCTTGGAGTAGGAGCTTAATGAATGTTGGATGAATGGAAGAATGTCTTGATAGTCTGTTAGAAAGAGAGTTGTCTTCCCAATTAAATACAGCCATTTATAATTTTACAGTAGCTATAAAATAATAGTGAGCAATAATGAGATTACCCCGACTTTTCAAGGCCTGCATAAGCATTTATGGATTAAATGAATAGTCAAATGGTCCATAACTGCTTAAAAATAACTTTTAAAATA